>NW_026901964.1:0-710137 GCF_033783945.1 Neopsephotus bourkii
GATAGCAGGTACTAGTCTGTTCAATAGTATTCTTGCAAGAATTTTTCCATCAATGGAGAGCAGAGTTATACCACGGTAGTTTGAGCAGTCTGACTTTACACCTTTTTTCTTATACAGAGTGACGATGATTGCATCACGAAAGTCTGACGGTATTTTGCCTTGTTCCCAACAGCACACAACTAGCTCACGAAATTTAGTGTGAAGTGCTTGGCCTCCATGCTTCCATATTTCAGGTGGGACTCCGTCAACCCCAGCTGCCTTGCCAGTTTTCACCTGCTGTATGGCCTTAAGAGTCTCCCCCATGGTAGAGGCTAAATCCAATTCGTTTTTCACCGGATGTTGCAGAATGTGCTGGATTCCTTCGCCTTGGACTACAGGATTTGCACTAAAGAGGGTTTGAAAATGTTCAGACCAACGATTCAGGATGGAGGTTTTATCTGTAAGAAACGTTTGGCCATCTGCACCAAGTAAGGGGCTTTGAACCTGGAATGTGGGTCCATACACTGCCTTCAGAGCCTCATAGAATCCTCTGTGGTCACCCAAATCTGCACATAGTTGAGTCTTTTCTGCTAGGTTGACCCACCACTTGTTCTGGATGTCTCTAAGTTTCTGTTGGAGTTTGCTACATGCAAGACGAAAGGCTGCTTTTCTTACATGGCAGAGTGGCTGAGCGAGGTGTGCTTGATGAGCAGATCTCTTTTTTGTCAGCAATTCCTGGACCTCCTGGTTGCTATCGTCAAACCAGTCTTTGTTTTTCTTTGAGGAGAACCCAATGGATTCTACGGAGGACTGCAGGATGCTGTTTTTGATATGTTGCCAAAGCGCTTCAGGAGAAGAATCTATAAGTTGGTCTTCAAGCCTAGTTTGAAGGTTAGCCTGAAAGCTGTCCCTCACTGCAGCTATTTGAAGATTATCAACATTGAGCCTCCTCCTTGGAATGCCACCCCTCTTAGGTTTGGGCTTGAAGTGGAAATTAAGTTTGCAACGCACAAGGCGGTGATCTGTTTGGCATTCTGCACTAGGCATCACTCTGGTCTGGCAGACATCACGAATATTTCTCTGGCGCACTAAAACATAGTCAATATGGTGCCAATGTTTAGATCGAGGATGCATCCAGGTTGTCTTCGAGCTGTCTTTCTGCTGGAAGACAGTGTTGGTGATGGTAAGCTGTTGCTCTGCACAGAACTCTAGTAAGAGATGACCGTTATCATTGCAGCTGCCAACACCGTGCTTGCCTATGGCGATGATCTTCTTGCGGTGCAGGTTGGTAGAGGACTACTGTCTTCTTCAAGCTGACTTCCAGCCCAAAAACCTCAGCCACCTCCGCAAAGCAAGATGTTAAACGCTGCAGAGCTGCTTCTGTGTGGGCAACAAGGGCGGCATCATCAGCAAAGAGCAGTTCACGGACAAGATGGTTTAGGGTCTTAGTGTGGGCCTTCAGTTGCCTTAGATTGAATAGGCTACCATCGGTACGATATCGAATATAAATGCCGTCTTGTTCGTCGAGGTCTGCTGTAGCCCTTTGGAGCATCATGCTGAAGAAGACTGTGAATAAGGTCGGTGCGAGAACGCAACCTTGTTTCACACCATTGGTTATTGGGAAAGGCTCAGAGAGTGCATCACCATACCTGACTTGGCCTTGCTGATCCTCATGTAACAGAATAATCATTTTCAGGAACTTGGGGGGACAACCTAATCATTCTAAGATCAGCCACAAGCCTTTCCTGCTCACAGTGTCAAAAGCTTTGGTGAGGTCAACGAAAGTTACATATAACCCCTTATTCTGTTCTCTACACTTTTCTTGCAATTGTCTGAGAACAAATACCATGTCTGTGGTACTTCTATTAGCCCTGAAACCACACTGACTTTCAGGTAGAAGTTCTTCTGCGATGGCAGGTACTAGTCTGTTCAATAGTATTCTTGCAAGAATTTTACCAGCAATGGAGAGCAGAGTTATACCACGGTAGTTTGAGCAGTCTGACTTGGCACCTTTTTTCTTATACAGAGTGACGATGATTGCGTCACGAAAGTCTGATGGTATTTTGCCTTGTTCCCAACAGCACACAACTAGCTCATGAAATTTAGCGTGAAGTGCTTGGCCTCCATGCTTCCATATTTCAGGTGGGACTCCGTCAACCCCAGCTGCCTTGCCAGTTTTCACCTGCTGTATGGCCTTAAGAGTCTCTCCCATGGTAGGGGCTAAATCCAATTCGTTTTTCACCGGATGTTGCAGAATGTGCTGGATTCCTTCGCCTTGGACTACACGATTAGCACTAAAGAGGGTTTGAAAATGTTCAGACCAATGATTCAGGATGGAGATTTTATCTGTAAGAAGCGTTTGGCCATCTGCACCAAGTAAGGGGCTTTGAACCTGGAATGTGGGTCCATACACTGCCTTCAGAGCCTCATAGAATCCTCTGTGGTCACCCAAATCTGCACATAGTTGAGTCTTTTCTGCTAGGTTGACCCACCACTTGTTCTGGATGTCTCTAAGTTTCTGTTGGAGTTTGCTACATGCAAGACGAAAGGCTGCTTTTCTTACATGGCAGAGTGGCTGAGCGAGGTGTGCTTGATGAGCAGATCTCTTTTTTGTCAGCAATTCCTGGACCTCCTGGTTGCTATCGTCAAACCAGTCTTTGTTTTTCTTTGAGGAGAACCCAATGGATTCTACGGAGGACTGCAGGATGCTGTTTTTGATACGTTGCCAAAGCGCTTCAGGAGAAGAATCTATAAGTTGGTCTTCAAGGCTAGTTTGAAGGTTAGCCTGAAAGCTGTCCCTCACTGCAGCTATTTGAAGATTATCAACATTGAGCCTCCTCCTTGGAATGCCGCCCCTCTTAGGTTTGGGCTTGAAGTGGAAATTAAGTTTGTAACGTACAAGGCGGTGGACTGTTTGGCATTCTGCACTAGGCATCACTCTGGTCTGGCAGACATCACGAATATTTCTCTGGCGTACTAAAACATAATCAATAAGGTGCCAATGTTTAGATCGAGGATGCATCCAGGTTGTCTTCCAGCTGTCTTTCTGCTGGAAGATAGTGTTGGTGATGGTAAGCTGTTGCTCTGCACAGAACTCTAGTAAGAGACGACCGTTATCATTGCAGCTGCCAACACCGTGCTTGCCTAGTACTCCTTTCCAGGCTTCAAAGTTCTTTCCTACTCGGGCGTTGAAGTCACCAAGGATTATGATCTTATCTTCTATAGGAACTTTCTGAGTGAGGTGACGCAGGTCGGAGTAGACTTTTTCTTTTTCTGCAGGGTCAGCTTGCAGAGTTGGAGCATATATGCTGAAAAGAGCAACATGTTGCTTATTGTGTAGTGGAAGACGTAAGGCGATAATACGGTCGGAATGACCTATCGGCAAATTTTCAAGTTTAGAGGCTATGGAGTTTTTAATAATGAAGCCGACTCCAGAAAGATGACTTTCAGTTTTGGGTTTGCCTGACCAGTAGAGTGTATAGCCAGCACCATGTTCTTTGAGGCTACCTTCCTCATGAAGGCGAACTTCACTGAGTGCAGCGATATCGATGTTAAGACGTGACAATTCATGGGCAATTAGCGCAGAACGGCTCTCAGGACGCCCACTGTTCACTGTATCAAGCATGGTTCTGATGTTCCAACATGCGAGTGTCAATCTGGACACACCTTTGGAAGCAGGTGTATGCCTTTGTCTCTTTGTTTTTAATTGACCGCAATAGAAGATGCCCGTTGGCCGCGGCTAGCCAACCAGGTGGAGGGGGAGATGAGCTTTGGTTAGGCCACCTTTTCTAGGCCTCTCTCCATATGGAGCAAGCAGTGCTGTCCTTGAAAAAGGCTGCTTGGTCATTCAGGATGCTGCCGAACAAGACTGTCATCTCCTGGGTCAGACTTGAGCGACCAATGTCCTGAACCGCCTGCATGCAGGGTTGGGTCTGCGACTTCCAGTGCACCTTATCACCTGCCGTTTCATCCCTCGCCTGTCGCTGCAGGGCTTTGCAAATGTGGGTAAACCCTTCGGGCCTGCGTAGTGGATTTATTTTAGGTGAGGCACAGTGTGCACAGAACTGGCCTCACCCTTTACACCTGAGGTTTATCTGCCAGGGCCTAGCGAGCTTGGACGGTGACAGCAAAGTCCTCAGGTCGTAGGTTTAATTAGAGTATCCTTCTCTTAGATGGATGGCCTTACAGGGCTACAGGAGCTCCATCTGCCCGGGTTTGAAGTTGGAGTTGTCCTTCCCCTAGGATGGTTGCCTGAAGGCTAGTGAGCCCATCCTGCCCATGGACACACTTTGTCTGACCCTTCATTTGAGAGCTGACTGGCATGGGAGACCCTACCGGAAGCATAAGCCACCACCAGCATAACTCCCAACTTCACAAGGGCACGCAAGCTCTTTCCCCACGACGAGGGGGTGTCCGTGAAAGAGTAGACAACAGACAAGAATTATAACCAGACAGGAAAATGGTACCAGGTGAATTAATTGTAATGACACTGACTGAAACAATGGAGAAGAAAGAAATCTTAGTCATTATTTTGAGAACTTCAAGGTCATAATCTTTAAGTTGCTCTCAGATGTTGCTGTGTGGAGAATTAAAGAAATGCACCAGAACTACATATACTTTAGTTAATTTTATATGATTTTTTCCATTAAGGTTCCAATTGTACTTTTAGAATCTGGGGTTTTTTTTCCTGTTAATTTCCTTTATAACACAGCCATGCAAATAGTTTACATTGAACGTTCTTTCCTGCTCTGTCTACATTTTTTTCTCTGTCAAATTCTCTTGGACTCTCACAGTGGTTTGAAAGTAATACATGTGTAAAACAGTGCAGCAGGCATACAGGATGGTATCTAATGATTCAATTCAGGGAAATTTTAAAACTTTGAATTTCAGGTGTTCAAATATGCCACATGTTATGGTCTGGCTGCAGAGTACATAAAAATTTTTGAAGGTACTGATTTTATAAGTCCAGGTTTTCCAACACTGTTAGACTGTTTTTTCTGCTTTTGTAGTGCAGCATGATAATAGGGCTGGTCTTGCTGCTAATTTTGTTCAATTGGTGATTCTTAGCAGCACTGAATTGCTTCAGGTGTGTTGCACATAAAAAATGATGCCAACAGGCCTTTTCTTAAAGTTTATACCAGTTTCCTAACAGCTGATGTTGTTGCAGTTGATTTAATGTGTAATATACACCATTTAATGTCAACTTCCTCAGAGTTCATCAGCTTGTAACCAACTTGAAAATCTCTCATTTTCTTCCAGGCTGAATATGTCGGCTTAATCTGTTGCATAAATCCCATGCAATAGGTATTAGGTGAAAATATCTGCTTAATCTGTTGCATATATCCAGTGCAATATGTATTAGCATTAGCAGGTAATACAACTAAGATAAATTAACAAGTAAAAGAGTGCTGTTACATTTTATTCAGCTGATTCTCAAGCTCTGAGAGCTCATCTGGTTATTGTTAGACTTGAGATGAAACCCCCAAATTCATGAGAGCAGATTTCAGCACAGTCATTTTTTACACATGGCTTAAGTAATATTAGAATGATGGAATCATGGAATGGTTAAGGTTGCAAAGGACCTTAAGATCACCTAGTTCCAGCCCTCCTGCCATGTGGAAGGATGCCTCACACCTCACCCTAGACCATGTCACCCAAGGCTCTGTCCAACTTGGCCTTGAACACTGCCGGAGTTGAAGCATTTTTTACCACTTCTTTGGGAAACTTGTTCCAGTGCCTCACCACCTTCACAGTAAAGAACTTCTTCCTTGTATATAACCTGAACTTCCCCTGTTTAATTTTAAAACCATTACCCCTTGTCCTATTGCTACAGTCCCTGACGAAGAGCCTCTCTCTGGCATCCTTGTTGGTCCCCTTCAGATACTGGAAGGCTGCTATGAAGTATTCATGCAGCTTCTCTTCTCCGGACTGAGCAGCCCTAATTTTCTCACCCTGTCTTTGTACAGGAGGTCTTAAGCACTACTTATCATCCTTGTGGCCCTCCTCTGCACTTGCTCCAACTGCTCCATGTCCTTCTTATGCTAAGGACACCAGAACTGTATACAGTGCTCCAAGTGGGGTCTCACAGCAACAGAATAGAGGGCAGGATCACCTCCTTTGACCTGCTGGTCACTCTTCTTTCGATGATGCCCAGGGTTCAGTTTCTCATTGACAAACAACCCAAAGTCCTTCTCCTCAGGGCTGCTCTGAGCCTCTTCTCTGTCCAACCTGTATCTGTGCCTGGCCCTGACCTGGGTGTAGGATTGTGCACTTCACTTTGTCGAACTTCATGAGGCTGGCATTGGCCAACCTCTCAAGTGTGTCACGGTCCTTCTGGATACCAACCCTTCCCTCCAGTGTATTGACACATCACACAGTTTGGTGTATTAACTCACTGAGAGTATTAGCTTGCTTGGTGAGCTTGAGATGAAGTCATCTGGCTCCGCTGCAGTTCTTTCTTTCGTGTTTCCTAGGGAAAAGCAGCAGACACTGTAAGTACATGCACCAAACCCTGTTACCTCTGAGAGGTGGCAAGGAGGTTTTTGTGAGCTGAAAGATGTTGGTGATGTGAGTCAACAAATATTCACAGAAAACATTCCAAAACCCATGGCATGATAAGTCAGTCCTGCTTAGTTGTACTCTGCTGTCAAAACATTAATCTCTGTGCTGTTTTGTGAGGTTAATCAAGTAGAGAGTAAAAAGCAATATGAGACTGAAGTCAGTTTCAGTTTGGTGTGTGCTTTCCTATGTGTTGCTCATACTGAGTAACTTTGTATTAAATATCTTTAATTGTCAGAAACAGAGGAAAAGGGAAGATGTTAGCAGATTTTCAGAAGCTTTGTCTGTAGTCTGAAAGCCAAAGCTCTGCCTTTGAGTTTCTGCCTCACCAGTGATGAAGACTTTGCAGTGAGAGCTTAGTTTATGCCAATGCAGGTAAGCCAAAATTGAAACCAGTCCACTTTTCTAGGATTCTACTGGCTTTGCAGTGCTAGCAGGACTTAAAATAAATAATCATCTATTTTTGTTACTAGGGAGATGAACTACAAGTATGAATTTACACAGGTGGTAGCTCAGTTAAATAAAAAGGCATTCCATTTAGAGGAGAATTATGAATAAATGTTGTATGAATGCTATCCAGGGCTGTTCGGTCTTAGCTTCTCTGTCTTTGAATGTATTTATGTACATACATACATTCATCATAGAGACAAGATGGATGATGGGGCTCCTTCGTTTTGTACAATACAGTGTCTGGCAATATGTTGGCTGTTGATTAACTTGGAAATGTATGCTTCATGGTACCTACCAGGAGTTTTAACAAAGTTCCCATTGACAAAGTGTTTCTTCTCATACTTAAATTACTTTATTTAAAACATCTGCTTTACAGACATGGGAAACTCTAGATTAACAATTGTGCTTTTAATAAGAAATCTCTTGAACTAATTCAGTTTCCCCAATGTATATAGTCTGTTGTTCATATTACAAACAAATTTTTGAGGATGTCTAGATTAGTCTGTAATATTTAGTCAAGGATATTAAGAAAGTAATATCCAATTAGAAATGTGCTGCTCCAATATGAAACTGTTCTTATTTCAGTGAGGTTTTCCAATGATTCCTGTAGGTTTCATCTGTTATCTCTTTGTCCCATATGTGCATTACCAATATAATACAACAGGCCAATGAATTTCATTCTGAAAGAAATTCATAATTCATTCTTTTTCCTATACATGCTTGAACTCTGATATCTTCTCACAAGTTCATCTTGTGATCATAACATTCCTAGTCATAAAGGCATAATTTCAGCAGCTGTACAAGTCAGGTCAGTGTGGAAGGATGGTTGCATGACAGAGGAAGACCTGCACTCCTTGGAGTGAGCAACCCAGTCTTTAGGGTGTAAGGGAAAAGGCCAGGGTCTAGCCCTGGCTCTTGACCTTTCTTGAACGCCTTTAGCTGAGAACAGTAAACAACTCTTGAGGAAGTGCCCCGGGGACTTTCCAGAAGTACATCTTGCTTGAGCAATGTAAGCAACCCTGTGGACAGCTTGCCATCACCAATCAGAAGAGAGACCGTCTGCGCTCTCGCTGACAGCGGGCGATCACCAGTCAGAAGAGAGACCGTGGTGTGTGACAGCAGGCGATCACCAATCAGAAGAGAGACCGTGGCGCGTGACAGTTGTTGGGGACCAATGATAACTTTGCTTTAGGCGCGCGGTTTACTTTAAATCCTGTATAAGCACTGCGTATGCAGACAATAAAGGAGAACGATCATACTCATATTGAGGTTGCGTCGTTACTCCGGGCCCGACTCCCACTCCGACATCTGGTAGCAGAGGATGGTTCCCGACCAAATATCTCCGAGACTGTGGTAAGCAGCAAGAGGAGGGTCGGAGCGGGAAGAATCGGCTGGGGAAGCCCTGCCGGGGACAAGAGGTCCAGGCAGACGCGGAAAGCCGGCGTTAGAGTAGCTCTCTAACCCCCAGGTGCAGCTATGGATCAGGAAGCTGCAGCCAACTTGCTCGCCGGAATCCTCTCCACGAGAGGGAAAGAAGCGCCGGTGAAGCAGCTGATACGATTAATTAAGTTAGGCCAAAAATGGGGACATTTTGCAGACATTTGTCTGATATTTTCCGTATCGGAATGGTGAGACTTTGGGGGAACCATGTGGCAAAAACTGTGGACACCAATGGAACTCTGTCCTAGAGACCTTAAAAGAAATGAGGGCAGAGAGGGAAGCCCCCCCCCCCCGTTGTGCCTGGCACGGCATCACAGAAGCCTCCTCAGCATAAGGGGGAAGATAAAGTGAAACGGCACTCGCGTCCAAAAGTACAAGTAGAAAGTGCAAACGCGGTCACCTTCGACCTAGAGGATGAAGACCCCGAATCGGAATTGGAACCAGACCCAGAGTTTCCGGGAGAACCGGACTTGTGCCCTTCCCTTCCTGACCCCAACTCAGACTCAGACAATTCAGACAGTTCGGTTCATCGGCAGATGCGATCCAGCCTCAGTGACGGTCAACTGCAACAGCTGCTGAAGAAATTAAAGTATTGGAGACAAAAGAAACCTCCGAACCCTCTGCTCCACCCTCCTACAATCCAGTAGTAAAGAAAGGGGAATGGGAGGGGGGTGTTGGGTACGGGGTACGGGATTACAGTAATAACCCTGCTAAACGTTATCATCAAAGATGCAATTATTATGGGGGAATTTTCGGCTATGGGTCCCTCGGCACTCCCGGTGTTTAACACTCCACAGGGGGGGAAAAAAGTGGGAGGCATTGGATTTAAAGGCTGTAAAGGAGGTGCGTCAACCGGTAACATCCTACGGGTTAAAATCATCGTATACGGGCAATTATCGCACATATTTTTTCTGCATATATCCTAGCACCATATGATATCCATATAATAGCTCAATTGTTGCTTACTCCCCACCTTCAGATGTGATTTAAAGTGAGCACAGCAGAGGAAAAGGCTGGATACATGGCTACTGCCTTTGCTGCTGCTGTTAAACCCCTTTTACAATAAGGTTAGAGCGATCACGGGGGTACTAAAGATATGAGATGTTATAATTGTGGATGGACGGGACATTGTAAAAAAGAAACAGTGTACTGTAACAAAAACTAGTTCAGCAGCCCGCCGCCCCCCCCTTGTCAGTGACTGAATGAATTGAAATTTGATCTTAGGACATCCGTTTTATGGATGTTTTCAGTCCTTCTTAAGGTGAAGGGAGCAACCTTTTTTACGTTAAAGTTAAAGTTCTGCATCAAGACCTGCAGTGGAAAGGTCTGTGATGAACTGTGGACTTATATACAACTCATTTAATACAATCTCTCTGTGATACTCATGTACTAGAAGCTGGTAAAAATAAGTATGCCCAGGTTTCTATCGACCTTTGGAGACCTTTATAAATACTGCTGGCTACTTCTTCCAACATAGGCTGGCCACCTGTGTCGGAATGAGTGTGCATTTTGGTCAGTATAAAAGCCCAAGCCTCATGCGATGTGGGGGAGGCAGAGCCTCTGCGGGGACGCCTGCTAAGGTTGAGCCTGCCACCTCGCACTGCAATGATGCTTCTCGGAGCTGGTTTTCTTGTTAGTCTCCACAGGGTCCTTGTGCCACGTTCTGTATGTGGGATTGTGTAGTGGGAGTAATGATTGTCTGGATTTTGTGCTTCAAATATTGTAGTTGTGTGGACTGTGCTTGTGGGATCCCATACGTGTGTGTGTGTGTATTGAGGGCAGACGGTGTTCTGTGTATTTTTTGTTGTTGGGTTCATGTAAAAGTTTCTAATAGATAGTAGTTTAACGTTTCAGACAAGAAAGGGTTAATGCAAAAGTGAAGTTGCCGACAGATATTTATGGTTGCTGCTGAAGCAGGCAGGCAGCTGTAGCTGCTGCCGAGCAGGCAGGCTTTTGTTGCCGTGCAAAGCAGGGTGAGCAACTTCAAGAAAAAAAAAAAAAGTTATTTGATAAAAGTTCAGTTCCCATGTTCAAAAGAAGCTGCTTTCAGATTCGGCTCCTGGTGCTCCACTGGTGGAAGGACCAGGATGGACACCAGAGCCGAGGAGAGAAAAAACAAAATAAAACAAAACCAAGCTTAATATGTTTAGAGTAACCTGAGGATGAATCCAAGACTTGGAGGAACAGATAGATCGGTTGAAACAAGAACTGCTAATTGAAAAAGCGAGAGGGGTAGTGCAACCACAAGCATTACGAGCCGTCACCTAAGCAGCATCAGGGTGGCAGATACAGAACCTATCTACTTCTCAAGAACTGATAACCTGGAAAACGGGGTGTATCTGTGTCCTCCTGCCTACAGGTCCATGGCAACTGCCTGCAAAGTTTGTCAAGCCTTGCCATGAGCTGGACAGACAAATAGAGGGACCTGATGCCTCAGCTGCAGGAGCTGAATGTGAATACTCCGAGCAGAATGAGATAGGGGAAGAGAAAAAAAACAATGATTGCTAAACATTATTTGGGAGCAACTGAAAAGTAACAGCTTGAATATGTGTGTTTGTAAAGTAGCTATTGTTAGAACCTTTGATTTTGTGTATGAAACCACCTGTATTTACTAGCCAGTTACTGATAACAAACTACAGCTTGTATTATATGGATGTCACTTGTAAAAGAAATGTTAGAGTATGCAAATTTGTAGTAGCTGCTAGAAAATTCTAAGGCAAAAGATAGAAATATTCTAATACAATGGTAGTGTTATAAAACAGGTAAAGGAACAAGTTAAGTGGGTGAGAGAATTCCACTGGTAAGAAATTTCTTTGGCTAGTCCCTTGCTGGCATCAGCATCCTCAACATGCTGCTGCACCCTGTAATAGTTACTCTGCTAATCTAAATCTGTGTGTGACTCTTAGCCACATTAAAGAGGCGCTCACCAGCATAGTGAAACAAGCCTGGGTTGCTCAAAAACAAGGAGGGGGAATTGTGGAAGGATGGTTGCATGACAGAGGAAGACCTGCACTCCTTGGAGTGAGCAACCCAGTCTTTAGGGTGTAAGGGAAAAAGCCAGGGCCTAGCCCTGGCTCTTGACCTTTCTTGAACGCCTTTAGCTGAGAACAGTAAACAACTCTTGAGGAAGTGCCCCGGGGACTTTCCAGAAGTACATCTTGCTTGAGCAATGTAAGCAACCCTGTGGACAGCTTGCCATCACCAATCAGAAGAGAGACCGTGGCGCTTGACAGCGGGCGATCACCAGTCAGAAGAGAGACCGTGGTGTGTGACAGCAGGCGATCACCAATCAGAAGAGAGACCGTGGCGCGTGACAGTTGTTGGGGACCAATGATAACTTTGCTTTAGGCGCGCGGCTTACTTTAAATCCTATTTAAGCACTGCGTATGCAGACAATAAAGGAGAACGATCATACTCATATTGAGGTTGCGTCGTTACTCCGGGCCCGACTCCCACTCCGACAGGTCAGGATCTCTGAAAAGGTCCTAGTTTCTGACAAATTTTCTTCCCCCTACATTTACGTGATAAATAGGGACCCTCCCTTCCCCCAGTCTCAAAGATCAGTCAAAGAAGTATGAACTGTATCAATTTATAAAGTTCTGTTTATTTACTGAAAGAATGAAAACACAAAGAAATTTAAATTTATTGTCCATACTCTAATTTTAGTTGTAGTACGAGGTGCTGATTGCTGTATTAATAAATATAAATATTGAAATACTGTTCAAAGTTAAAGCTAGTTGAATAACTAAGTTAATTATTTTTCCAGTTTGAAAACCATATAATTTAAATCCTTATTACTCATCTTCTGTGCTAAAAGCTAAATCACATAAAGTAAGTGTGAATATGTCAGACACGTCTTGAGCTGGTGAAGCTTTCACTAATTAATAGAGATACAATTTTTACCAGATGTGTATCTGTTAACTATTCAGATATTAGATATCACAGAATCAGATATCAGGATATTCTGCTATTCTGTTGCTGAAATTCAAACACTACTAGAGTCATACTCCATCGATATTGTCATTTACTAACTCTGTAGCTGCAGACTAATTTGTTTTATGTCAGATCCTTGCTTTTATAGCAAATATGGGTATGCTTTTAAAACTAACAAAGAGTCAGTGTTTAAAAAAAAACAAGCAGAAGAGGCAGTGTGAGGGAAGGCAGATTCCTTGGTGGCAAACAGGTTCAAAGACGGGCAGCCAGTCCCCCTGGCTGCCAGAGGGACATCCTGTCTCCTGTGCCAGCTAACATCTCCCAGGTGTAGAAGCTGGAAGCAGAAGGACAGACACATTTGACTTCTGCTTATCTGAAGAGAGTAACATTCCTCTGAGCTTGTCCCCACAGAGGATGGAAACGGAGCAAGAGTGCCAAGACTGCTAGCGCCGTTGGCCACTCCCTGACTAAGGCTGGAAAGGAAAAGCAAACAAGGGGGCTTTGTGTGACCGTGGCAGAAAGGGCAGATTTTCCCTGGGATGGGCCAGTGTGTCAGCCTCCTCTGAGAAATTATTGGGTTGGCAACATGTGAAGTGTTAAGAACTCTAGACAATATCGAGCACCTGCCCTTAACCCCACAAATGCATTTGGAATGATGTTCCAGACCCAAATCTTCTGGACTTCACCCAAAAACATACTAAATATTCCTTTAGATTAGGTTGAAGTCCACCTGAAATTTCTAGCCTGAGTGTTTTCTGATATTCTCCCTTCAGGAGAGTGGTATTTTGCTTACTATCACGTTCTTACTTGGCATGCAGATAGAGGTAATGTACAGCCCTTTCTAAGGCAGCAACAGTACCATCAACTGACAATGCCTTTCGTTTTACACCTGGGGAACCTGAGGAGGAGATGATACAAGACAGAAAGATGCAAGAATTCAGGCAAGATCTATGAGCGAAAGGTAATTGAAAAAGATTGCAGTGAGATCTGTCAAAATACTTGTCAGTACTTAATTCCAGACCTCTCAAAATCTTTTTGTCATTATAGAAGCTGTGGAATAAAAGTTTCACAAGCTCTGAAAGCCTGTTTTGGGGCTTGCCCCAGTAGATTTTGGTGCTCAGGACACTGGGTTGGTCAGTATCAGTCTTGTGTTCAAGGACAGTCAAGGTTCACAGTTAAAGACTTCAGCTCAGTGTTATTTGCTGCAGGGCCTGGTGACAGACTTTCTGAGACTGCTGGTAGCTTTTCTGTTGAAGTGCACATGGAACCACTGTGGCAGTTCAGTTGCTCAGGTTGTGTTTAGCGGAAGGCTGTTTAAAAGCTAGCTGTGATACTGACATCCATTGATGGAGTGAATCCCCTTGCTTTGTTTTGGCCTTGTCCTTGAAAAAGGAATGGTATTTCCTCCGGCCATTATGTTTAGGAAGGAGAATATGTCCTCAAGAACCTGTATCAGTATACATGAACAAGTGTAACCCATTTAGACCTGCTGTGTCAGCAGGCTGACTGGGTAAAATTGCTGTCCATTTTCATGCAAGTAAATGTTCCTTATTGCCTGTACTGCAATCGTTTTTGCATAAATAACAAGGACAAACTCCCTGTGGCATTACAGTAACATAAGAGGAGGCTCCAACATTATTGTAAAATAGCAGTCACATTGCAGTTACCTTAAATTGGTACCTCCGTCCAGGTACGTTAAGATCCCATTTAGAGCTGTACTGCTGCTGTACATAGTGTTGTTATACTTGCTGAATCTGTCCGTATCTACCTAAATTAATAAAGAAAAGCCAGTGTGTTCTTACATATGCTGTTGCACAGCAAAAGTGTCAGTAGTTTAAATGTTCAGGTATCACAGTTATTCCTATTTTTATGAAAAAAATCCCAGTGTGGGGATATTCCGCAGCTGCCTACGGTTAACATCAACTCTGAGGTTGCTGTTAAGTTACACATGGGTCATTCCACCCTGCCCAGCCTAAAGTTCAGTACAATGTAAAGAGGTTCAGAGGCTCTTTCCTGTCTAACCCAACAAGATCCTTTTCCCAGCAGGCAGTCTGACCAGGTAGGCTAGGTAGCAGACAACAGAAGACAGGTTTTGAGATTGGCTGCCACTCTCAGTGGCTGAGAACTAAATTCTCGAGAGTAGGGGAGAGGGGTGAGAGTAGGGGGAGGGTGGGTGGAAAACCCGACACATTTGTTTCAAATTGAAAATAAAGAGAATTTAATCAAAGGGCAATAAATGCTGAAGAGACTTACCTGAAAATCACGGTACTCTGCCAGTTCTTGAATGCCTGTGTACAGTTAAATAAAGCAAAAAAATTGTTCCAGAATGTCTTCTGCCTTGTCCTACATGCCCTGAGTCTGTTTCTATATTAATTCTTCACTGACCCACTCAGGCTGTGATAGCTCAGATAAGGTGACTCTGTGTCACCTGGCAGAAAGCTGACATTTTGGTGTCTCTGGGGCTGTGTTCAACTCCAATGTCGTGAGTTCTGGCAACAGCACAGCAGCCTTGGTGAGAAAGCTGCTAGAGTACAAGCTCCTTTCCTAACCTGAGAAGTGTCTGCAGATGCAGATGAAAAAAGGAGGATACGAAGCTTGCATAGTCTGCTGCTGATTTTTCTTCATTCAGAAATGCGAAGATTATTGCATAGAACGTGGAAAAAAACTGAAAAATTGTCCAGGGGGCATATTACCCTTTTTTTTTTTTTTTTTTTTTTTCCCTATATTGCATTAGATGGCAGAAAAAGTAGCAGATCTGGAGGAAGAAATGGAGAAATGAGAGAACAGTCCCCGTGCAGGGTTTTGTAACCCAAACTCCCTAAAATTATCTTCGCTTCTGGAAGGGGGAAATGGGTTATAAACACTGGAGGCTGACTGCCCACAGAGATGCAGGAGCTAATTTATACTCAGACCTTCTGCTTTGCTGAGTATACCTCCAAGGGAAACTGTTCAATCTGTTCTTAAGTGAACTATATTCTCTAATTTTCCCACAAGAAAATTTAGCCACAGTGAATGGTAATCGTCCCAACCACTCATGCCCCAAACACTTCCAAAACTCTTAAGAATCTATTTGCATAGAGCTGCTGCAGAGCAGCATCTGCTCCTCAGAAGGTGTCATGACAGCTCCGTTAGTCCTTCCTGTTGTGGAGGCAGCAGCAAAATATCTGCTTCCCTGGGATACATACATCTGATTGAGACCTAAAAAGACCTTTGAAATCCATATGATAAACTACAGGTATGTCTTCAGTATGTTGTAGATTGCTTTCTGCAAGGTGCTATCCCTCCTGGCCTGAGTGATTTTTCTAGGATAGGGAAAACTCTTTCTTTATGCCTATTTTGTTTCTGCATCTTATTTTGCATCCCAGTAGACTTGGCCATGACAACCTGTCTCCAGGTTTTGGGTCAGGGCAGATTTGATATCATTGATTTGCTGAAAGATAGCCAGTTTATGACTGCTTGGATGATTTCACAATGTGTCATGCAAGAGGTAAAATCAGTTCCCATATCGGCTATGTTTCAGATTTGCATGTTTTCCAATTTTGGAATACTTTTTTTTTTTTCCCCTTATTGCTGTATTTTCAGTTAATAACTCCACATGTATTTGCATTGAATCACACCTGATGCATCTATTCTTTTCAATTTTTGGCAGTGTAATATTTCATAAACCTATTATCCAGGTAATTCAGAAATTTCCAAAGAAGGAGTAATTCTTCAACCTTGAGACATTTGCAAAAAATACACTTGTGATTTTCAGAACTATTCAGAACTTATTTTTGCCCTCCGTTCAGCTCTAACAGTTGTATTTCTTCTTAGTAGCTGGTGCAGTGCTCTGTTTTTGACTTTCAGGCTGGGAACAGTGCTGATAACACGCAAAGGTTCTAATTGTTGCTAAGTAATGTCTACCCTGATCAAGGACATTTCAGTCTAATGCTCTGCCAGTCAAGAGGGGCACAAGAAGCTGGGAGGAAGCAGAGACAGGACACCTGACCCAAACTAGCCAAAGGGCTATTCCGTACCACAGCATGTCATGCCCAGTATATAAACTGGGGGGAATCACCCCAAAGGCCTTGATTGCTGCTCAGGTTGGGTTAGTTATCGGTCAGCAGGTGGTGAGCAATTGTATTGTGCATCACTTGTATTTATTGTTTCCTTTTCTCCCTTTCCCCTTATTTTTATATTCTCTCCCCTTGTTATTTCCCTATCATTATTATTATTGCGGGTAGTGGTACTAGTTTTGCATGGTACCTTTGTTACTGGACTGTTCTTATATCAACCCAAGGGTTTTACGTTCTTTTGATTCTCCTCCTCATCCCCCTGGGAGCAGGGGGTGGAGAAAGAGGGGAGAGTGAGTGAGCACCTGCATGGTTCTGAGTTACCAGCTGGGCTTAAGCCATGACAGTCCTTTGTGGTGTCCAGCATAGGGCAGGACGTTTTGAGATAATGACAGATCTGGCCAGAGCGTGTCTAATCATATTTGTGATAAGCGTTCATTGTTTCAGATTAATAGTCACTCGTTGCAATGTTGATTTCTTTGCTCTCAGAGTTGTTGTGCTTGCTCCCAGAGTTTCAGCATGTCTTACCTTACTTGCAGCCAACAATTGCTGTTTTAGTGTTTTTTGGCTTTGGGACCTGGGCTAAGGTTCTTGTTTCGCTGTACTTTATGGTAATGACTTGTAATACAACAGAATCGTTGATCATAAAAATGCTCTGGCATGCATTCTCAGAGTGGTCATCATCTTTATACTTTGGGAGGCATATAATGGGATTTTTTTAGCAATTACAAGTCTTTTTTTTCCCCTCAGAGGGTCAACCTATGAAGGAGACATTCACTCACACCCCCGTCCCCCCACCGGGCTATTTACAGCAGCATTTGAGAATTCTAAAGGTTTTTAATATCTTTTGAATACCCTTGAAACCAGCCTTCTCCTTTTGTTGGGAATCAGCATGTTGCCACATATACTGCGCTTGCTTTACCCACAGCCATACCACCCAGAGAATGCCCGATCTTATCTGATCTCAGAAGCTAAGCAGGGTCAGACTCGGGTCTATTTCAAAGGTTAAATGACAATCTAAGAATATCACCAAGACATTTTCCCTGATGCTGGACAATTGTGAGTGACAGGGTGTATGGGATCATATGGCAAGCTCCTAGGTCGGTTGGCCCTTCCAGTGTTTTGGAACTTCACTCCTAGTGTTTTTAATGTATTCATCCAGAATAGAGGAAGGCAAATAAAACTTAGGCAGTTTTGCCTTTTAGCATGTGTATTGTGTATTTTATACCTACCTTCCCCACTCTAGCTTTCTCCACCTCTTTGTCTGTGATATTGGTATCCTTTCTTTTTTCATGTTATTTAGAACTGTAAAAGGAATGGAATTGTTCTATATGTTCTTTGGAGATAAGTTACCATGTATTTTGCCTGGGTATTAGCATAATACTTCTGATCCATTGAAAACAATTATTATATATTTATACCATTCTATTGATCCTTTTCAAAGCAAAGAATATTCTTTTTTTTTTTTTAAATAGTATTTGCTAATGTTTCCATTTTTACTCTGATTTTAAAGCATATTTCATCAACTGTCCATGTTATTTCTAGGCTGGTCCTGACAAAATGCCTGTGCTATGAAACAATTCAGTAGGACCATGCTCTGTGGGGGGAGGTGAGAAGTAAAAGTAAATATTCTGTATTGAATATTTCCCCCTCCTTTTCAACAGCCAACCCAGGTAACCTCCTCATCACTTTCTAATATTTTTCTTGATGGGATCCAGCTGAGTATTGTTGAGAGGACTGAATATAGAAGCAGAAGCTAGTAGGAACCCATTACTGCACTAAACCCAATCCACAAGATTCTGGGTGCTTATGTCTATTTAAGACATGCATAGATACTAAATGTCATGTCTATATTCTACTGGTGTTTCTCACTATAAATGGGATATGTTTATTATCAGTCTTAAATATGTCACCTATTCTGTATTTCTCATGTTTCTACAAAGATGTCTTTTAGGTACCTAGTATCTGTAATAATTTATAATATAGAAGAACTAAGGAATATAGAAATACTACTTAAAAGCACGGAAATGCATTTTAAAGTGTTTAAAACTCCCCCCCACACACACTACTCCATGACAAAAATAATAACTTTTTTAATGATTTAAAAGCAAAATGGGAGCTTGCTAAAATTAGTTGCAGTGGTCTGAACTTGGGTAGTCTTAAATGATAAACTAAAATAAATGGTCAGTGCTTTAGGAGTTAGAGGTATTCATTAGTTGGAAGAATCATAGAATCATAGAATAGTTAGGGTTGGAAAGAACCTTAAAAACATCAAGTTCCAAACACCCTGTCATGGGCAGGGACACCTCACACTAAACCATCTCACCCAAGGCTCTTCTAACCTGGCCTTGAGCACTGCCAGGGGTGAAGCATTCACAACTTCCCTAAGCAACCTATTCCAGTACCTCACCACCCTCACAGTAAAGAACTTCTTCCTTATATCCAATCTAAACTTCCCCTGTTTAAGTTTAAACCCATTACCGCTTGTCCTATCTCTACAGTTCCTGATGAAGAGTCCCTCCCCAGCATCTTTATAGGCCTCCTCCAGATGCTGGAAGGCTGCTATGAGGTCTCCATGTAGCCTTCTCTTCTCCAGGCTGAACAGCCCCAACTTTCTCAGCCTGTCTTCACATGGGAGGTTCTCCAGTCCCCTGATCATCCTTGTAGCTCTCCTCTGGACTTGTTCCAACAGTACCATGTCCTTTCTATGTTGAGGACACCAGAATTCTACACAATACTCCAAGTGAGGTCTCACGAGAGCAGAGCAGAGGGGCAGGATCACCTCCTTCGACCTGCTGGTCACGCTTCTTTCGATGCAGCCCAGGATACAGTTAGCTTTCTGGGCTGTGAGCACACACTGAAGCTGGCTTATGTTAAGTTTCTCATCGATCAACACCCCCAACTCTTTCTCCGCAGGGCTGCTCTAAATCTCTTCTCTGCCCAACCTGTAGCTGTGCCTGGAATTGCTCTGACCCAGGTGCAGAAGATGTAAGATGGAAGCATATCATAAGTATCAGGAGCAACTGAGGGGAAGACGGTATTTTAAGCATTTTCAGGTGTATTTCAGAGCAAGTGTTAAAGGCTTAATTCATAGAATATAAGATCTACAAATTGGGTAAAGCTTGAACATCACAAAGAATCTATTATAAACGTATTTTCATGAAAACCTACCTTCACCAATATTGTAACATTTTCTTCTTTCTTTTGAGGATCAGGATATCATTAGCTGATTTAACATGGATTCAGTTCAGATAACAACTTGCCTTTCTATTCAGAAAATGCAGCCTTCCTCTCAAGACTCAACTCTTTCAATAAAACCACAAATGCGGATGAGTACAGAAGTCCAATTTAGTTAATAATGTCTATTAAAACCATTGAACAAAGGTTAAGAAAAATGTCTGGCATTGTGGAAAATAGGTAGCGTCTGCCTGAATAAATTTTTGTCTCTTTACACTCTATTTAATCATTAGCTGTGTAGTGTCTGGTTTTGCTTTTGTGATGACAGAGAGGTATTTCAGAGTGAGACTCTATTATTGTGTTTCTGATTGGAAAATCAGCACTTCCTTTTTTTTTTTTTTTTTATGCCCCTGTATATTATGTTGTGCTGTTAGCAGCAAAGCATCTGTTCTGTCAGCTAGCTTACTGTGCACTTCTTTCTGTGGTAATGGAAGCTGGTTGCAGTCTTTCCAAAGGCACTGATGAGTTAGAAGGTGAGGTCTGACCACAAGTCAGTAAGAGACCAACCATTATATATGTAATTAGGTTGATCAGTATTTCCAAGTCCTATCACAGGTTAACACACTTGTTAAAGTAAACATTTCTATAGTACTCCATCCAGCAATGTCTAAATGTATGTATGACCCCACAAAACACAGAACAGTAGTTTTAAAACTAGTTTAAGGCTCCTGAGTAAATGGATATTAACTTTAGAAATTAATATTTTTCTCTCAATTGTAAATAAAAACACAGTTCTATTATTTTATTTTATATTTTTTAACAAGATTCTGGCATGGATGGTATTTACTGCCGAAGACATTATTATAATATATGACCATTCATGCATGTATATAAAATTTGAAATAATACAAGCTGTAGAGATGAGTCAGAATTGTAGATTAGTGTCTATTTTAATGTAGGGAGAAGGATCCTCTGAGAAGACAGAAAAAAAAGATTTATATTCCCATCATTTAAGAAGCAAAGCCCCTCTCAGCTGCACCTTTAAGGATGGACAGGAGAGTTTTTCATAAATTACCTGCTGCATTTAGAATAGAGGTTATTCAGAGTAATTATGTAGGACAGTCCGATATAGTAGGGTGGGAAATTACTTAAGTACATTAATTTAATTTGTGTCCTGTGAAAGAAGAGTCAGAGGTATACATGAGGGGATTACACTTTCGCCAGAGGAGGGAGAACGTGAATAATATCCCCTCATATGTGCGTAAGTTCATCCAGAACACTGTTTGATTAGGGAGCTCCACATGAAATGAGCTAACCCTAGCAGCCGTCACAGGAGCAGCCCAATAATCAGTAGGGCTGACAGGACTCCACTGAGATATGATGCAAGTTCTTTAGAGACCTTTAACATGCCAAACAAATTGGAAGCACAGAAATGGTAAGAACTGCCTTATAAAGAGACCAGATTTGTAACCAAGTATAATCTGCTCATTGCAGGGGTTGGACTAGATGACTTTTGAAGGTATTTATATAATAACTGATTTACATTATGGACAGTGTGACTTGGATGGACTTTTAGGATAGAATACATGTGGTTTTCTGCCATCTAAACTGGTAGATTCCATGCAAATCATTGTTTTATTTTACTCAGTAACAAACTAAGGGGGATAGAAAGGTCCTTCCCTTTATTCTTCTGTAGCTTCATCACATAATCCTTCACGCTCTGGGGAGTCCAAAGCTACAGTCCTTTATCAATGCAAGTTTCCAAAACTTGCATTTAATCCACTGCTAAAATCATGTGAGGAAAGTGCCCTAGCTGTATTGCTGCAGGTTATCTTGGACTATAAAAAAACCCTGTTTCACCCTTTGAATCTGTGTCATTCAAATAGATCATTAAAGATTGCCTGAGCCAAGAATAAGAATAAGAGTATAACTTTGTGAATCTTCTGTCATAAAACAGCCGGGAATTTTTTTCCTGAATGACCCCAGAAAGTTGCCAGATTTTGTTTTATAGATACTTGGAGTGTCCCAAGAAACACCTGTTCTCTTTGCATTTTTCATCACTTAATACAGGAAAAAGTCATGCAACATTTTAGAAGTGGGAATCGAGCTTACTATGAGACAGCATATGAGGATAAGGGGATAATAATTTGAAAATTTATTTAATTTATCTTTAGTCATATTCTCACCCCAACACACTCTCAGGCACCAAAATATGTATGCCCAGTGGTCTTTCCTGCATTCAGGCACCAAGATCCACATATCCATGCAGCCTGGTGAAGATTCTTTGCAGTGCTGTAGAGGAGGGGAACACTGTCCTACACTCAAGCCCTCATCACATCTCATGGCCTGCTTCTCAGATTGCCAATTGGTTCCTTTTAAACCATAGGAGAGCTGACACCAATCACTGTCTTCACTCCGTAGCATTTCTGTGAATCCTTAGGATTTACTCATTGTTCCTTTTCTCCGAATGTCTGTGTTGGGAGAACCTGCACAGAGATATGCTGGAATTTTGATAACCTGCTACTGTAGAAGTCATTGGCATATGCCATTACTCAAGCCCTTCTTTTGCCCTGCCTGTTGATGCTTCCACGCTCAGACATTCATATTCATTCTCCACTTCTATAAGCTCCTACTTTTCTATTACATCTGAATATTTTTAAACAGTTGAGGGAGTCTAGTACTTCTGTTTGCCTCACTGCCCATGTTTATGTATCACACTATATGTATCCAGAGTGGTTTGGGTTTTTCTTTCTTTTTCTTTTTTTTTTTGAAAAAAAAAAAATACCTTTACATGGCTCAAGTTGGGTTAAAATGACAAAATCTTGGAAGTGTTTATAAGCTAATTGAGAAAGATTTTGGTGTTACATCAACTGTGAAATTTCATTTTGATGCTGACCTGTCTGAAAATACTATTCTAAAAATATTATTATTGATTTACATCTCTTAGCAAAAAGTAGTCTCAAGCCAAAATTTGGAACCTGCCATTTAGAAAATGTCATGGGATTTGTGACAACTGCAAAACTTTTCTGTCTAAATGAGAAAAAACAAAACTCAACGTTAATATGAGCCCTTTCCTTCTGAACAGGTCTTTGGATTCAGCAAATCAGCAACAGTACAATTTCAAGAAAAAGATGCCCAGGAGGCTGTGGAAGTGATGCCCACTTCCTTTCACAGAACCTAGTCCTGAGTTCTGTTGCATCCTAAAGCAAAGCCTCTGTCTTTGCAGAAGGGAAGAGCACTGGTATGCTTCTAGGTTCCTCACCTCTGAGAAGTGCAGTGGAACATGTTAAGGTAGCTACATGATGTACTTATTAATCTTTTCCTATAGTTCAGCTATATGGAAATTTTGAATGTTTACATTTTAATCTTACTGAGGATAGGTAGGTTATTGCTACACATGTGTGGGGTTTCCTTTCTGTTGCACTACATCCGCACAGTCTGCATGTGTGTTGAAAGATATGTTGCTTGCTATTTTTTTCCATGCAGGATTATGTGTCGTAGGTATGTGTCATGCCTGCTGCACTGTGTCAGCAGGAATCTCTTTCTCTCTGATACGTGAACTTCTTACCATGGATAAACAGGTAAACCAGGAACCCTGCGATCCTAGGCAGACCAAAGAAGCCCATAATTTTTACAAAGTTTAATAGAATAGCCTACTTGTTTCATTGAAGCATTTTTTGACAGCCAACTCTAAACAAATCAGTTTTGGCTAAATTTGGGTCTGTCTACCTAGAAGATTGAGAGCAAGATAGGATTTATTTTTTCCAATGAGATTGACTTAGCTTCCAGGATTATTTTATTAAGCACCTGCTTCCCAATTTCCAAATAAATTGTGGTGGTGGGGTGGCTACTATTCCTTGCCTTTGAAATTAGAAAAAGATAAAGCATCTAACATATCACCATCTACAGAATAAGCATTCCGTATGTCCAACAAGAGCTTGAAATGTATTACTAAACTAACTCAAAATATCAGTGATTTCCTCACCAGAAAAAAAAAAAAAAAAGTAATTTCACTTATGGTAGCATTATATGTAGGAAGCCAAACAAGATAGCACATACATCTATCTGCACATAACAGATCCATGTCTCCAGTTCAGAACTGAACAGGACTGTTGAGAATCAGTTCTATAGTTCCCACATACAACCAAAACCTCCATAGTTGATTTTTTTTTACTGAATTGATTGACTAAAGGCCTTAAGAGTGATATCTGAAATCGGTAGTTGACCCTTATACATATCATACAGTTAAACTGATTTTTGCTTTTCAGAATTGTCACTATCAAAATTGACCATGTCATTGCCCCATTCCCTTTTAAAATAGATGATAAATTCTGTACAGAATGATCTTAAAATGAAGAAAAACAGAAATTCAAACAGGCTTTCTTGGCAGTGGCTTTAAGTGAATTCAAACTGTCCTAAAGGGAAAAGCCATTTGTGTGTTCTTCTGTTCAGAACATACATCACTGCATGTTCAGAGAACTGCAAATCAGAGATCTGAAGCCATGTGAGGTCGTGCTGTCTTTGCCTATCTAGATTCCCATCCACTAGGTTGCCACTTAGTGTTTCACATTGCATATGCTATCAATAACAGGTATCTCTGAAATGCTGCAGCACCACAGTAATTATAGCTGTATGTTCAGTGGAGTACAATGGAATGCCTTTCTCCTAAGCAGTTTTTCCTTAGAAAGACTGAAGATATCCTGATTGTAGATGGCTGTATAAAACTCCTGCCAGAAGTAATGTCAAAACTTGACAGAGCTTCAGCTCAGAGAATTGTTGTAGTTCCATTTCCTTTATTAGAGCCATATCAGTTTACATCAAATGTAGAACTTGTCATTATATTTTATTGTATTTCTTTTATTTCTTGCAGTGTATTTTATGTTTTCACATAAGTTAGTAGAAAGATAAAACAAGCTAAGAGAATAATGTTATTCTCTAGCCTGCCATTGAAAAATCCCATTAAGACTATAATTGATTTCATAATACATACTTTTTCATCATAATTCCATTTTCCAAGAATCCATAGTGGAAAAGTAACTTTCCTGAATGAGGAAATAGGCTTGTGATAATGATATAAGAAGAAAGAGCATCCACATACACAAATGGAAAATTCCTTCTGTCCTACTTCTGAAGCCACAGAGATGAAGTCAGTAAAAAGTAATTGTCTTTCTCACTTTAAAGAGTACTTCTCATCTGTAGAAATCAGTTCTTTCCCCCCCCCCAACCCATAAAGCTCTTCTACTTTTTTATCTACATAAATGTTTACCTTTTATATGTCTCACCAAGAGAATAAAAATATTTCACACCACACAGAGCAGTAGGGTTTTTTTGGGGGAGGAGCTTTCAGACACCCCACCCCTGACAGATAGGTATAGTTTGTCCCATGTTCTTGGAAGATAATTGGGAAATAGACTTCTCATCCTAGATCTTCAAAAAAGAAATTGCTCAATGGGGAGTAGACACTTAATCAGCTTCTTAAGGATTTAGAGAAGAGACTTCCACTTCATGAAAGCTGCTTAGTGTCCAGTCTGGGGAGTTAAATTAAAACATGTGTTCGCCAAGTGATATGCTGCAAGTGCATAGGAGGTGTCTAAAATATTGGTAGCACAAATGGGGAAGCTACTCTGCTTGGTTGCAGGCAAAAAAGAGTGTTTAGATAGCAAAATAAACCTGTCAGAGAATCCAGTACTTTGTTCTGAAATCAAGGTTAATCTTGTTGATGACTAAAATGGTCTTTACACCAAAACTTCATTTCTTTGCGAGCCAGAATAACAGATACTTCAGATAAGTATCCCTTGCCCAGACTGTTTCAGAGTTTGGAAGTTTCATTGTTGTTCTGGGGGCAATAACAAAAAAAACATACATGTTGTTAGGTGCTATGGCAGGTTGAATTGAAATTCTCAAAGGCAAGTAGGCCATTGGCAGTTGTCACTTTCTGTTTTTTGTCTCAGGGATTTTCTCAGTTACGTTACTTTGCAATGTTAGTGTGACAAACAACACCATTTTTATTGATATCCATGTGAATGTTTGACTTCCACATGAGAATTTTGCAAGGTAATATTTTCAGTTAAGTTTTTCTACCATCTGGTAGACAATTTCCAATTCTTAAGCTTCTTCTTTTGAAATAATGTGTTACCTTTGCAACAGGCTAGCTTCTAGCTTGTTTAAGCTTGCTGAATCCTTCTTCTACCAGTTTTCTTACCTAATAGCATTCCCATGAGATTCTGTATAGTCCTACTAGAGACACAGCTACTGGACAAGATTTAGATGAGTTCTTATCAAAATATTAAATGAGTGATGAAATCAGCACATGCTTTTTACTCTGATTTCTTCAGTTTAATCAGTGGCAGCTACTGTGCTACTAAATAGATGGTGACATAGCAGACAGCTAGTATCACCACACTTTGAAGCTGCTTTTTAATTTCCCTTAAAAGTCTGTCTCCCATTTTAGCAGCAGAATTCTTATCTTCATTACAAAGAAAAAAATTAGGTGTCTTTTCAAGTTTAATTTGCATATTCTTGAGGAAAGAACAAAAAAGTGTTCAGGAATTAATGAAGCATCTGATTAATTGCAGGCCTTTTACTGCACATTAATCTGGAATTGCTGCTTCCCTCTTTCTGGTGACTGAAAGCTCTCCATTATTCAGGGGACATTTCCAGATGTCTGTGTTGGTACCAGCAGATGATACTCATAGGTCTCTGCTAAGAAGCTGCCTAAATCTGAAATCCAACAGTGCAGCCGCACCATAACAGAGCCAGAACATCCTTTGGGGCTGTCTAATCCATCACTTGACTGTGAGAGGAATACAGTATTTTCCCAAACCTGTTTCTAGCAAAATGAATTTGTGTGTAAAATCCTAGTGGGAAAAATATAGTTGTAACTCACAATACTGTTAGAACTCAACTTTACAGTTACTGCCGATTTACCCTTTTGTAAATAGGATAGGAATATGACAGTGAGTCTTGATATAGCAAAGCCTTCCCTTATCTCTGTTATCTTTAACCATAGATTAAATGGTGATCATGTAAAAGAAACTCTCTCCTTTTTCCTCTTTCCTCACTTTAATTTATATATATTTATAAATGTATATACTTATTTACATTAAATTGTGTTTTTTTTTCCTATGTAGCTACCCTACAACAAGCATGCAATTATGAAAGTATGGTACATGTTCAAGTCTTCATAAGCTTTGATTTGTAGAAAGGCAAGCTAGGTTTGTCTCACTTTCTTTTTGATTAGTGCTTTTCTGGACTCTCAAGACTTAGATTGGTATAATTTGAGTAAGCCAACTGTCTTTGCCTGAGACACATATATATACAAAAAGAGAGCAAGAAGTCTGAAGGTACAAAAAAGGAAGGGGGTGGAGATAACCCAACATGCACCCCCAGTATGGGTCAACTGCTGTATGACAGAGTTGGTGTTTCCCCACCAGTGTGTGCCTTATTGCAATTGCTGGAGCAGGGTGAGAAGCTTTGTTCCAAACTATGCTGATAGCTATGAATCATTCCTGCTGCTTGAATCTTTTCAACAGGCTACAGGCAGAAATGGATTAATAAGCCAGGCAGTTGCTATAGCTGCCACATGATAAGGGCTCTCCTCTTTCTTCCTGGCATTTGTAGTATTTGTCCTGCACAAAGTCAGAAACTAAATACTAGCTTTCAGTTCAGCCTGGAGGAGAAAATGGCACTGCCCTGAATAGGAGCTGGTGGGCAAGGGCCAGAATACTGCAGTGCATCTGAGCGCTTCTGTTTTGGAAAGTGTTGCAAGGTGGCCTTGGAGTTTCTTGGGCATCTGCTGATTACAAGGACAACAGCTCAAACCATGGGACCATGCATCTAGGCAGAGACGGCCTTAGGAAGCTGTAAATGTCCTGTTTAAATACTGACACATCCTCTGCAGTATGCCTGGTGTGAGTGAAGCTCTGCACCTCCTGAGGCACAGAGAAGGGGACATAGAGTCCCAGTCTCTTGGATACTTGCCTTTCTCTTTCTGGGCTGCCCCATGCTGTGCCTGGAACCAGTATGGAGGGATGAAGGCAGTGGGGAGTCATCCTCACAGCCGAGGAACAAGAGGTCCTGCCACTGCTAGGAGTACTGTGAAGGGCTGGCACTGCTAGAAGTACTGGGAAGGGAACCTGGTGAGTAATCAGACTTCAGTCCTGAGGATTTGCTTGAGGCAATAAGCCTCTGTGGCTGTTGAGCTGCCTCAACGTGATCTAGAGTGGGAAGGTCTAAACACAGACCTTGGGAAGGCTGTGGCAAGACATACCTTAAGGTAGTGTGCTGACAAAACTTCCCAAGGTTAGACATGGGTTTTGGTATTGATTTCTGGCAGTACCAAGTTTTTTGGTCCTTTCTTTGCAAATATTTTGTTCCATACAAACTAGTAAATTGTTGAAAAAAATAGTGTTAAACATAATCCTTTATACTTACTATGAGGAGCATGAATTCATTATTTAGACCTTGTTCCAGTGAAATCTACTGAAATTTTATTTCTGATTTTATTGAGACCAGGACTAAACAATCCATACTGATGTGGGAAATGAAAGTAGACAAATTTTTTTAATGTGACCAAACATGTGTAATAAAACATGATACCATCTTTCATCTTAATAGGCATAATAAAAAAAATAGATTTAATGCAGCTTACAAGGAATACAAACAAATTAAAGTAACTTATTTGCAAAAAGTAACTGCTATGCCAAAATTTAATAGATAATGACAGCTTCATTAGCTTTAAAAATGTACATAATTTACAGGAATGTTTTATTAGCATTGAGGTGACATTTTCTATTTTATTCAGATTAAAATTGTGTAAATAGGCCATTTGAAATGCTTATATTGTGTATTAAAATTAACTGTTCAAGAATTAATTCTTCAACTTCTCCTGAGTATAATTCTTATTCACACAAGAAGTCCCAGTGGATAATGGCATTTCTCAGGAATAATCGGTTGACAATGGGACAAGCATAAAAATTGCTCATGTAAAAAATACCAACCCCAACACTCTTCATTAAAATATTGCTGATAAAGGTCCTTTTCAGGCAACTAGCTATTTCACTTGCTGTGCAGCAGAGGGAAATTCTTTCGTGATCGCAGTGGATGGCCAGTTTCTTTCCTGACACATTGGAGGAATTAAACAAAATGCTGTAGAGAGACAGCATGAACGAGTGGTGATGTTAGGACAAGGACACAGATATTTTTTACCTAGAAAAATCAACACAGTCCTTTTAAGAGCATGCATCAGGTATCTTTTTGAGTCCAGACCAGTAAAAGGCCTTCTCCTCCTCCCTTATAGATACTCGTTTCTTAAGGTATTTGAACTTGGTAAAGTGGTTATTTTTGAGGAAATTGTCAGCAAAACTATTGAGACTTACTCTGTTTTTTCAGTGCTGCACAACACCAGAGATAGGTGCATCCTCTCACACACAGCCTTGGCCATTAAGATAGAGTTTCATTTTGGGGATTATTTGGAGACATCCCTTAATATTTTTCTTGGGACTGTAGGAATGTTTTACAATAATTTTTAAGATCTACATAGGCACAGAGCACTAGGATCACTCCCCCTGAGCTCCTCCAGGCAGTGGAAAGATTGTAATGTACTTATGTAGATTAGCTCTGCACTTCATTAAAGTGTTATTCTTAGGAAATGGTCTTCAACAGTTTTTTGTTTTGGTTTGGATTTTTTTGTCTCTAGGAGAGGAAAATGTAGCAAACATGCCCATGCTGAAGTGAAGAAAATTAATTCAGTGATCAGGACAAAACATGACCAAGAATATGAAACTTTTATGTTATTTTTTTCTGCTTGCTTTCTGGTAATATTATCCTTTCTGAATGGTATGTGTTTGTATGTGCTTTTTACAGCCTCAGCTCAGGACAGCTGTGGAAACTCAGAGAGTACATGTCTGTCTAAATGGTTGGCCTAAAGTTTAGCTTTGTGATCTAAGTGCTGTTGTGATGTTCTGGAGAAACGCAGACAATCAATACCTGAGAGAACTCTAAGCAGTTGTCTGATTTAGTAACTTGTAAACAATTTTCATTGCAAATCCCTAAACGCACCTAGTTTGCTTACAGAGTTCTGTACAGCAAGTTTTAGTCTCTTGAGAAATATGCTTGCTTTCTATAAGCAGTCTTTCATGGGACTCCAAAACCAACCCACAGACATTGAAGGATCTGTGGACCACAGACAAAAATACTGGTTCAATTGATGCACCACACCAGTTAATTTCAGTACAACTTGTATTCCTGAATCATGTGGTAAAATTTTGATGACATAAATATGGATACAGATCCCTGGATTTAACACATACCTCTAATGTTTTCCACTTTTTCCAGCCATACTTTCCTGCAACTGTGGTTCTTTGAAGCTGTCTTCATCACACATAGTATCCTACTTCTGTCATTGTTTTCTGTGAATTATTAAAAGATACATATAATTGAAATGAAAATTCTCTTGAGCATCCACTATCATTATATAAAAGGATCCCTTGGGGTTTGCAAGAAGCACTCTTTAAAATATGTTGGCTACTCTTTCAGTAATTTATAAAAAAATAATACACATCAACAAGAGAGATGGAAACCTTTCCTAAAGCAATCTTGTTGCCTTTGAAATAGGTCAGATTTGAGCAATATGGTATGTAATCCAAAAGAATATTTGGAAAGTAACGTCTTTAAGGACTGTTTCTTCTTCATAAATCTGGATTGAAGACTGTTGCTCTATACCAACATCCGGAATATATTTAAATATGTTTCTTTTTTTTTTTTTTTAAATTGCTGACTGATCTTATTTGCCTGGTCTTCGCAGCTGATCATGAAAAACAATTGTTTTGTTTTATTATTTGCTTTTTGTCAAAAAGACTCACTTCTTAGCGCTCCCTAGTGTTTTCTTTTATTCCTAACAAGCTTTAAAACTAAGGTAAAGTATCGGCAGCTGTTACAACCACTGACTCTCTCTTTAAAGAGATTTAAAAGTAGTAATCAGAAATTAAACTGTTTTAGCATAATTGTGTGGCCTTCTTTGTGTATTGATCTGCTTAAATAGTACAATCTTTCGTTCATTGTAGAAAAAATAAATTAATATTTGGATTTAGTTATTTCATTGAAAGGCAGTTAATTAATTGGAAGTTTATTTATATTCACAGTTTTGAACGAATTGTTTGAAAGAAGCCATCACTTTATCAGCAGCTGAAGTCTCAAGACTTTCAGAAAATCCTTAAGGAGTTAATGTATAATTTTAAAGCATAGCTTTAACAATTATTCCTTCAAGCAGGAAAAGAAGGGTGGTTGTAATAGAATGAAAATGGCATTGTGGGTCTGTGTGAAGAAATATGAAAGTCGTAACATAGATCTTTGTAAGCAGTCTAAAATATTTTATTAATACATGAGGTTTTTTAAACCAGGATGGAATATATCTGACTAGAGATGGATTCAGTTGTGTCACCTAAATTGATCTGCCTCTGTGTCTTGTAAATCATTTCATGCCACAAATAACTGATGAGATACTGAGGCAGAAATGAACAATTCAGACTCTGATTTAGAGGGAATTAATTCTTGAGTTGGATTAATTTGTAGTTTCGTCTTTAGTGAGAATAGCCTGCTGAGCATTCACCTTACCATCATCTAGCTTAATGTTAGGAAAAACCTTCAGAAGAGATCAAGAAACTCTTCACAGAAGTAGTACCTGAGTTTAAGACTAAGACCCAGAACTAGTATCAGCATATAGGGGTCTGCTGTCATCTACTAAACGAGCTTCAGATTATTCCAAGAAATGAGCCAAAATGTCAAGTTCATAATCCTGCATTTGCAAGGGAAACAGGCAGTTAATCCTGAAGTCATTGCATGATGATCTTCCCTCCACAGTATTTCTCTGATAAAGCTTCTATTAAGAACTTGCAGAAAGAATTATACAGTTCTTTCTTTGTCATCTAATTGTAGTATTTTATGAGTGCTTAGGTCTAAGAATATGGAATCTTATTCCTGAATATTTCTAGAACTGTAGGTATTGTTTCAAAAGACCTGCTTCCTTGCACCCCATGGTCCTTCTCTTGTGTGCTAATTATTATTTATACTGTCCTGTGTTACTTGCTGGCACATGGATATGTGTTTTCACATTGCTTAACATAGTTTGGAAACTACATTAGTCTAGCCAATTAGTATGACAGGAAGCAGCATTACTTATTTCTTGAGACTGAATAGTTAGTAGCAATCATTCTGTATAAACAGAACAGGTGCTGAAAAAATATATTTACATAACAAAGATACATTCAAAAAAACCTATTTGACTCATAAAAGTCAAAATATTTTGAGTTACTTAGATTGTGACAGTACTTTGTGAAGAAGCTATTCTAAGGTTTTTCAGAGACCTAAATATTGATATGGCTTCCCCATAGGTTCTTCAAGAATGTGTAGGTGTTAAAATTTACCTGTTTGGAAGTCTGTCTCTTAAATTCTCATTAACACAAAAGATAGAGTTTTGCTTACATTTTATTAACAGTCAATAAACCTATAAGTGGAAATAATTGTAAGGTAAAAGCAGTGTTTCAAATTTTTAAAACTGGGGGGCACGGGCGAAGATGGAGGGCTATCCCTGAAAAGCGATTTAAAAATTCTCACCACTGCTTATTCTTCATAAATCAACAGTATATAGGAGTAAAATCTCTGTATTTTAGAAAGCTGAACTTTAGGCTTTTCTCTTGTGATTCGGAAGAGATGGTACAAACTTGTTAGTGATTTTTCAAAGTGCCCCAGAAACTGATTAGAAACAACTTAAAATGGGGTAGAAAGGTAAAGGGAGATGTATGGTATGGCAACAATCACTTACTGGATTCCCATTTAGATTCTGATAATGCATTTGAAGTCTGTTGCAGGATTTTTTTAAAGGATTCGGAATAGAAATACGAGGTGTAAGGTCATAAAATGGAATTGAACAAGTAGATGGGAAAGACAAATTTGGAAATGTCAGTGCAAGACTAGGCAGGAATACCTCACAACATTGATCTTGGTGACAACTCACTTGTACTCTGTCATGAGTCATGTTGGGAAATAACAGTAAGGATGACAAAACTGATTGCATGGCTAAGGATGTATAAGGTGTCTTTAGTAATAGTAATGTTCAAAGTAGGTATTATAAGAAGGTAAACTGGATAGCAGCAGCTCAGTTTCAGTGGAAAAAAATTTGTGATGCAATTAATTTCAAAGGAAAATAAATCTGACAGTAACTAGTTTGGCAGCTAAGTGCACAGGTAACAAACAGTGTTTATTTGGGATAAGCTGATGTTCCACATTTAGAACATTTCACGTTGAGCCACTGTGATTTTTCTGTTATATTAGCTTTTTAATTATGTTTAAGCAGAAGTGTGTTGGCACATCTTTAGGTGGTGTGAGGCTTCACCAATCCTGAAGACTTGTTGCTCTGATGCATAGTAACTCATATTAAGAAATAGTGATGGGTTGAAGTTAAAAGAGTGGGAAATGATCTTGTTAGTTCCCTGGTTACTGACAGATCCTTTTGTGATTGCTGAGCCTAATGAGGCTGTGTAATTGAAGTACAAGACCAAGTCTAAAATAAACAGAAAATTCAGGCTCTTAAGGAGTTGTAATAACTCCCTATTCCTATCAAGAACTAGAAAATGGTGTGGTGAATCTGCCAGACACCTTGGTTCATCCATCTGAATGGCATTGCCAGGTGATTTATGTTTCAAATTTCCTTATCTTCCCAAAGGCGACAAGAAGCAGTAAGGCATGTAGCATCTGCTGAGGGCAAGTGGATTTGGAACATTTTAGATCAGACTGTGCACGGAATATCCAACCACAGAATAGTTCCGAGCTTTTTTTCCCCTTTATGTTTATTTTAGATTTAGAGATAATAATAATCATTTACTTGTATATTCTCTACGAAGTCTCTTTCAAACCCTGAAACTGTTTCTAGAACCACTAGAACATTGTAAAACCAACTCACCTTGTATGTGTGCTGATTATTAGGACTCTGTTCCTTCTCCAGTATATTTCAAAATTACTCCCTGTTTCTGCCTGATAACTTGATGTATTTTAAAATGTTACTTGATGAACTGCTTAAAGTGTTGGCAGAAATCAGGAAATGAAGCATCATGGTCAGCGCTCATGATTTTATAGCAATGGTAAAGAAGTCATGTCCTTAGATGAAATTCTGCCATTAGGTATTTAGCTTGCAACTAGGAAAGAAGGCAGAAAATGTGATTCAGAGGACTGGCAGGAATAGAAAGCGTCAGGAGGACTCAAAATGAACATACCCATCTTATGATATTAGGACAGTCTCATCATTTCTTAGGTTCTAGATTGTAATTTGTCAGTCTGAGGGTAGGCAGCTTTGATGAGATACAATGGGTCGTGGTTTGAACCTAGCCAGACAGCTTGTCCACTTCCTCCCCCCTCCTTCTTGCCCTCCCCCTACTCCTGGGGGAACGGAGAGGAGAATCAAAAAGAATGCAACTCCCACAGGTTGAGATAAGAACAGTTTAGTAACTAAGGTATAACACAAATCACTACTCCTGCTGCCAATAATAGTAATGGTAAAGGAAATAACAAGGAAAGAGAATACAACACCTCATCACCAGGCGACCGATAATTCGCTCCCCCCAGCCCGACCAAGCACCGACCAATACCTCCTCCAACCCTGCAGTCCACCAGCCCTTCCGGGAAACTCTCAGTTACATTCAGGGCATGACGTGCTGTGGTATGGAATACCTCTTTGGTCAGTTTGGGTCAGGTGTCCTGTCTCTGCTTCGTCCGGGCTTCCCTCCTCCCTGGCAGAGCATGAGGCTCACAAAGTCCTTGGCCAAACCAACACATCATTTTTATCAGCTCTGTTCCCAGCCCGAAAGTCAAAACACAGCACTGCACCAGCTACCAAGAAAGAAAAAAATGACTGCTACTGCTAAACCCAGGACACAATGCCAAGTCTGACACAGGAGGTGGTTTGATTCTTCACATACGTTAGGGTTAATGTTACTCTAACAGAGTGCTAGCGTATTAAATCACAGAACAGTTAGGGTTGGAAAGGACCTTAAGATCATCTAGTTCCAACCCCCCTGCCATGGGCAGGGACACCTCCCACTAAGCTGTGTCACCCAAGGCGTCATCCAACCTGGCCTTGAACACCACCGGGGATGGAGGAGCATTCACACCCTCCCTGGGCAACCCATTCCAGTAACTCACCACCACCACAGTAAATTTCCTCCTTATATCCAATCTAAACTCCCACTGTTTAACTTTGAACCCGTTACCCCTTGTCCTATCACTACACTCCCTAACGAAGAGTCCCTCCCCAGCAACTTTATAGGCCCCCTTCAGATACTGGAAGGCTGCTATGAGGTCTCCATGCGGTCTTCTGTTCTCCAGGCTGAACAGCCCCAACTTTCTCAGCCTATCTTCATACGGGAGGTGCTCCAACCCCCACTGATCATCCTTGTGGCCCTCCTCTGGACTTGTTCCAACAGTTCCATGTCCTTTTTATGTTGAGGACACCAGAACTGCACACAGTGAGGTCTCACGACAGCAGAGTAGAGGGGCAGGATCACCTCCTTCGACCTGCTGGTCATGCTCCTTTTGATGCAGCCCAGGATACGGTTGGCTTTCTGGGCTGCAGGCGCACACTGCCAGCTCATGTTCATTTTCTCATCAATCAACACCCCCAAGTCCTTCTCCGCAGGGCTGCTCTGAATCTCTTCTCTGCCCAACCTGTAGCTGTGCCTGGGATTGCTCTGACCCAGGTGTAGGACCTTGCACTTGTCATGGTCAAACTTCATGAGGTTGTCATCAGCCCACCTCACAACCATGTCAAAGTCCCTCTGGATGGCATTCCTTCCCTCCAGCATATCAACCGAACCACACAGCTTGGTGTCATTGGCAAACTTGCTGAGGGCGCACTCAATCCCACAGTCCATGTCACCGACAAAGATGTTGAACAACACCGGTCCCTACACCGATCCCTGAGGGACATCACTCGTTACTGGTCTCCAGCTGGACATTGAGTCACTGACCACAACTCTTTGTGTGCGGCCATCCAGCCAGTTCTTTATCCACCAAGTGGTCCATTCATCAAATTGATGTCTCTCCAATTTAGAGACAAAGATGTCGTGTGAGACAGCGTCGAATGCTTTGCACAAGTCAAGGTAGATAACATCAACTGCTCTGCTGCTGTCCGTCAGTTCCGTACCCCATCATAGAAGGCCATCAAATTGGTCAGGCAGGATTTCCCCTTAGTGAAGCCATGCTGGCTGTCACCAAGCACCTTGTTGTTTTCCATGTGCCTTAGCATGCCTTCCAGGAGAATCTGCTCCAAGATTTTGCCAGGCACAGAGGTGAGACTGACTGGTCTGTAATTGCCTGGGTCATCCATTTTCCCCTTTTTGAAAATGGGGGCTATATTTCCCTTTTTGCAGTCATTAGGAACTTCACCTGACTGCCATGATTTTTCAAATATGATGGCCAGTGGCTTAGCAACTTCATTTGCCAGCTCCTTCAGGACCCGCGGATGAATTTCATCAGGTCCCATGGACTTGTGTACGTTCAGGTTCTTAAGATGGTCTCAAACCAGATCCCCTCCTACAGTGGGCCTAGGGTCTTCATTCTCACAGTCCCTCTGTCTCCCTTCCAAGACTTGGGTGGTGTGGTCAGAGTATTTGCCAGCGAAGACCGAGGCAAAGAAGTCATTAAGAACCTCAGCCTTTTCCAAATCCAGGGTAGACAGTTCTCCTCATAGCTTTCAGCGGGGGCCTACATTGTCCCTAGTCTTTATTTTATTTGCTACGTACCTGTAGAATCCCATCCTGTTATCCTTAACATCCCTAGCCAAGTTTAATTCTAACTGGGCCTTAGCCTTCCTAACCTGTTCCCTGGCTTCCCAGACAACATCCCTGTGTTCTTCCCAAGCTGCCTGTCCTTGCTTCCACCTTTTATAATCGTCTTTTATCCTTTGAATTTTCCTCAGCAGCTCCTTATCCATCCAAGGAGGTCTCCTGGCCCTCCTGTTGAGTTTCCTTATAAATCTAATTCACCACTCCTGAGCTTGCAGTAGATGATCTTTGAATATCAGCCATCATTCTTGCTGCACACCCCCACCCCCCACCCCTCCCCCCGGGATATATCCCATGGAACCTTACAAAACAGGCTCCTGAAGAGGCCAAAGTCTGCTCTCTTGAAGTCCAGGGCAGTGAGCTTGCTGAACGCTCTTCTCACTGTCTTGAGGATCTTTTGAGATCAACCGTCTCATGATCACTGCAACCAAGGCTGCCCTGGAGCATCATATTTCCAACGAGCCCTTCCCTGTTGGTGAGCATGAGGTCAAGCATAGCACCTCTGCTTGTCGGCTCCTCTATTACTTGCATACGGAAGTTGTCTTCCACACAATCGAGGAACCTCCTGGATTGCTTGTGCTGGGCCATACCATTGCTCCAACAGGTATCAGGGTGGTTGAAGTCACCCATGAGAACAAGGGCCTGTGAGTGTGAGGCTGTTCCTGTCTGTCTGTAGAGTGCTTCATCCAGAGAGTCCTCTTAATCAGGTGGTCTGTAACAGATCCCCACAATAATGTCCCCCATCTCTGTTCTCCCTTTAACCCTGACCAACACACTCTCTGTTGACTGCTCACCTGTCCCCAGAGAACCATACTCTCCAGCCTATCCCTGGCATAAATAGCAACTCCCCCTCCCCGCCTGCCAGGCCTGCCTTTTCTAAAGAGACTGTAACGTTCCATTCCAACACTTCAGTCATAGGAGCCATCCCATCATGTTTCTGTGATGCCTATTATATCATACCCCCTAATCTAATATCTATATCTAATTCCTCTTGTTTGTTCCCAATGCTACGGGCATTTGTATAGAGACATCTGAGCTGAGCTCCAAATGAAGCCAGCTCATTGGCTGGAGCTGCTGGAATATTTCTACATTGCTCCGAGCATTTATTATCGATGTTGGCAACTGACTGGATGTGTTGGGATGGAATGATGCCCCCCTCCCCCAACACATCTAGTTTAAAGCATCCTTGACCAGTCTGGCAAGCCTCGTACCAAAACTGCTCAGACCAGCTCCATCAGCCCCCGGTATACCTGGCCTACAAACATGGGTTCCGTGTTCAAGACACCCAAACCCCTGACTATGGCACCACCCTTCTAACCCTTTATTAACCTGGCCAATCCTCCTAGCCTTTTTAGGGTCCTATGATTCAATAAAAGTAACAGTTTTAAAATTTTAGAAAACAAACTCCTCTCATGGTTATGTTTTAAAGATTAATTGGTCACTAGGTAGAAAAAAAGGAGGAAGTAATGAGACTAAAAAAATTAGTATAGAAGACCTTGCTCTTCAAAATAAGTGAGCTGTGCTTTTTGTTTTACTCTTTCTGCTGTATATCTGGGTTGTCCTCTTGACAGACAAAGTTCTTGTGTTTCCCTTGGAGTGTATCTTTTCATTAGTGTCTCTAGACAGGTAGTTTAGCTTTTAATTAAAGCACAATTTTCAGGTTTTTTAGTGTGTTAATGAGACAGCAAAAAATTAATACATAGAGGAACAGATATCTAGGCCTTACAGCAGTGAAAGCTAGAGCCTCATTAGTAGCTAATTATGCAGAACATATTATATAAATAGTTATGTTACCATATGAAAAAAAGGCTCAGTGCATTATCTAATGACAAAATATTTACAGTCTGTTCTGAGTATGGTATAATGGCTTGCTAGAGTAATTAATGGCATATTTAGCAGTGACAGAACTGTAATCACAGCTGCTTTGCAAGTACAAATTAAGGAAAAAAGAATGTATAAAAGTCATTGAGCAATAGTTTATTTGGCCACTAATAAGTACGAGGGCACCAGAAGATACAGGAGAAACACATGATTTATGCATTGGATGGGATAATGTCTCTTTCTGACAAGAACAGGTTACACTGGACTTTATTTTCACGTTTTCTGAAAGTGAGCAGACAGAAGCCAGAAATCCAAAGTGGTGAAGGGCTGGTTTCTGAGAGAACCAACACGCATCTTCTGCTAAGCTGGTCCAAAGTATTTTAGATATGTTGTTTTTCCATATAAAAATGGCAATTTTTATATAAAATATATAAATAAATATAAATATAAATAAAATAAACCACACAAGGTGAAGGGTTTTTTGACTGAGGGCCCATGTAATCAGACAGAAATATTCAAAATGCTATTTGAATAGCAAGTTAGAATAGGATAAACATGATTTTTCCTCTGAGAAAAATTGTGTGTGTATCTGAACAACCAATTATTATAATTAATAATAATAAGCAGCATTATGCTTCCATAAAGTGATGCTTCATTCTAATAGTAAAGCTGGAAAGGGCAATAGCTAACCATAGCTGCTTAGATGTATTGTGGTGAAAAACTGCCAGTATAGTAACAATAGTGACAGAGGAATGACTGAAGAAGAATATTGCATTTGCAGAAACACACTGGCTGTGGAGCCTGTCTAGCACATCTGGGGTAATTTGGTAAAAATAGAAAAAAATGTTGTAAAAAGCTGGAGCAAGTGAAAAGGCAGATGAGATTTTTATGCAAATAGGAAAGGCATGTAAAATGATCTCCACATTGGTCAGGATGATTCTAAATACTACTGTATTGCCTATGAACCACAGAGCCACAGAATCAATTAGATGTTTAAAAATACCAAACGTTATTTCCTTGATCAATTTGGTCAGCAGTCAACAAGCTTAGAGTTTGTGCCGGGAAATTATTTTGGTATGATAACCAAGTTAGAGACTGATTAATGTGTAGCTGCAGGTAGGTGAAATGAAATTATTTTGCTATGAATTCAATGTGTTATTTTTTATCTGTGATGCTTAGTGAAATAACATAGAATGATGGCATTCTTGTGTGATTCTGCGTTAGAACACTTGTGTGTCTCAATTGCATTATAAGCTGTAGTGGGATGTGTGTATTCTCTCTGTGATACTCATGTACTAGAAGCTGGTAAAAATAAGTATGTCCAGGTTTCTATTGACCTTTGGAGACCTTTATAAATACTGCTGGCTACTTCTTCCAACATAGGCTGGCCACCTGTGTCGGAATGAGTGTGCATTTTGGTCAGTATAAAAGCCCAAGCCTCATGCGATGTGGGGGAGGCAGAGCCTCTGCTGGGACGCCTGCTAAGGTTGAGCCTGCCACCTCGCACTGCGATGATGCTTCTCGGAGCTGGTTTTCTTGTTAGTCTCCACAGGGTCCTCGTGCCACGTTCTGTACGTGGGATTGTGTACTGGAAGTAATGATTGTTGGGATTTTGTGCTTCAAATATTGTAGTTGTGTGGACTGTGCTTGTGGGATCCCATATGTGTGTGTGTGTGTGTGTTAAGGGCAGACAGTGTTCTGTGTATTTTTTGTTGTTGGGTTCATGTAAAAGTTTCTAATAGATAGTAGTTTAACATTTCAGATAAGAAAGGGTTAATGCAAAAGTGCGGTTGCCGGCAGATAGCAGCTGTAGCTGCTGCCCGGCAGGCAGGCGTTTGTAGCCGTGCAAAGCAGGATGAGCAACGAGCGACTTGGAAAAAAAAAAAAAAAAAAAAAAGGGGGGGGGCAATGATGCAGCAAACTCCTCGTTTAACCTGTCTACTTCTCAAGAACTGATAACCTGGAGGAGGGAGTATATTTGTGTCCTCCTGCCTACAGGTCCATGGCGACTGCCTGCAAAGTTTGTCAAGCCTTGCCATGACCTGGACAAACAAATGGAGAGGCCTGATGCTTCAGCTGCAGGAGCTGGACGTGAATACCCCAAGAAGAATGAGATGGAGGAAGAGAAAAAAACAATGATTGCTAAACATCATTTGGGGGCAACTGAAAAGTAGCAGTTTGAATATGTGTGCTTGTAAAGTAGCTATTTTTAGAGGCTTTGATTCTCTGTATGAAACCACCTGTATTTACTAGCCAGTTGCTGATAAGAAACTACACCTTGTATTATATGGATTTGTCACTTGTAAAAGAGATGTTAGAGTATGCAAATCTGTAGTAGCTGCTAGAAAATGCTAAAGCAAAAGATAGAAATATTCTAATACAATGGTAGTGTTATAAAGCAGGTAATGGAACAAATTAAGAGGGTAGGAGAATTCCACTGGTAAGAAATTTCTTTGGCTAGTCCCTTGCTGGCATCAGCATCTTCAACATGCCGCTGCACCCTGTAATAGTTACTCTGCTAATGTAAATCTCTGTGTGTGCCTTGCCATAATAACAACTTGTTATTGGATGAAGCAGGTGAAACTGCATTGACAACAAGGTGCAAGGACTGAGGCTGACCAAATGCCTGCTACCACAATCAAGGGCAAGACTGGGTTGGCCTCTGTGTTTGCCACCAAGAAGAACCTTTAGCTCCGCTGCTGGCTGCAACCCAGCAGGTGTGGGGCAGTGGGGACACACGTCATACCAGACCTTGATATGAGGAATGGCCTCCCCTGTTACCAGAGAGCCATACAGCAGAAAAGGGGGGCAGGCCTAGCAGCCTGTAGTTGGCATATGTTGAAAATATGATCTAGCCCAAATCCCCTCCTCAAGTAGTGTCATCCAAAAGATACATAAAACAAAAAGGGGGAGATGTGGAGACAGTGTTCTCACAGGAGGATGCATAATTGGTACATAAACTGAATAATCCTGAAAGATACAGCAAGGCCGTGAGAGGCCCGAGGAAGCTTAAGAAAGCAAGATAAGAAGAAGCTGTAATTCACTGAGTTAATGAGAACTGTGGACTGTTGGCAAGCTTTTGAGGTCAAGTTCTTACACCTGTGCTTAACCAATTGTGTGTTAGTCGCTAAGGGTCTTCAAGACATGCATCCAATCATAATATGCCAAATCACTGTAAGTGCCTGTAAGAAATGGTATATAAGGAGTTAAAGCTTTGTAACAAATTGGCATTTGCTGATCACATTGATCGTTCCTGCATTGTCCATGAATCCCGGATTGAGAATTTAAAGCCTTATTTCTAAGTGAAACGGAAGTAGTTGGGAGTATCATTAAATACTATTGTAGACTCACAATTTTAGAAGATGCAAAAAGAAGGACTGGGAAAACAGTTTTCCCCTAAAAAAGGACAGAATTTGAAATAAAGACAACCACAAACTCCTTCAGAAAAAATCTCACTACAGGAAATACACTATTAACTGTATCATAATGTATTTAACTCCAGCAGTAGTTGGATAAATAGCTCTGCTAGTTTACATTAAAAGAAAACAAACAACAACAAAAAACAGCCTCACAAAAAAAACCCCACCCAACCAAAAAAAAAAAATTAATAACATCCCCCCCAAAAAAAAAAACAACAAAGAAACAGTGTATTTATTACAACCGTAAATTCTATACCATACAATGTGATTACTTTATTAAGCAAAACATTGGTCTTTATAGCTTTGTCATACCAAGAATGAAGTACCATTTTATGTAAAGTCTTTTGATTTCTCTAATTTCTCCAAGCTGTTCCTGTTGCCTTAATTGGGCAAAGTCTTCACGTGCCCCAGGTGTTTCTAACCAAAAATGAAACAAGAAAAGAGCTCAATCTAATTTATCTCACAAACCATTTATCATTCATACTCTCATTTATGGTGTTTCTAGGGCACCCAAAAATTAAATAACTAAAGATGGAAACTAATAATTAAAACATCAATGTAGATTTTATATCAAATGAACTTCTATCTTACCTCAGAGCTTTCTAACTCACTACTGCATTTTAAGTGGGGCTTTTTCTCATTGTTTTTGCTTATAAAAGTTAAGAATCCTGACAAAAGTTGGAGTCAGTGATATACTTGCTCAAGGTGTTCAGTGGAAAGTATTCCATAACAACTTATTTGTAGGTGACTCAACCAGTGGAAATAAACAATACTTATTTATTTTAGAAATACAGGAATAAATCACATGTTTGCAAGAGTAGCCTAAATATAATGGAAACAAGCAAAAGCTGCACACTTGTTGCAATTGTTTGCAAGGAAGGATTCACATTTCACTAAAATACTACATTTTATGTACTTGAGATTAATCCTGTTACTCTTTGGCTGGAATCTTGATGCTGCTCCCATTTAGCAGACAGCACATTAAATAATATTTTTATATGGTTCATAAAGCAAATGAAATATCTTCTATATATGTTGAATAGTCTCTTGTATGTTTGCCACCATATAGGACAGGGAAGCTGCTGGCTTTGAAGTAAAAGCATTTTCCAGCTGGTAAGTAGCTGCAGGCTGCAGTGTGTGCAAGCATTCCCCTTCACATGGGATCACTAGTACGAATAATCACAGTGCTCTAATAGATTGACTCATTTGGTTTACATTATTACACTTAATGAGCACTGTATAAAAAAAAAATTAAAAGCAGCTATTGCTTTAAACTTTGATACTTCAGGTGTCATGATTAATGTCCTTCAGAGAACACAAAAATGGTAGCAGTTCTGCTCCCTTCATTGCTTGCTTGTACAAGCCAGGCTGCATTATGGTTTAGCAGTACTGTGTCATGATTTAAGCCCAGCCAGCAGGTGAGCACCATGTAGCTGCTCACTCACTCCCTCCCGCCCCTTTATTCCTCTGCCCCTGGCGGGATAGGGAGGATAATTGGAAGAACGTAAACTTCACGGGTTGAGGTAAGAACAGTTCAATAACTAAAATTTAATACAAAACTAGTAATACTACCACTAATATTAATAATGATAAGGAAAATAACAAGAGAAAATAAAACTAAAAAGGGAATAGGAAAAGAAAACAATAAACACGAGTGATGCACAATACAATTGCTCACCACCTGCTGTGTGTCTGCAGGGTCCAGAAGATCTCATCATCTCACCTGAGAGTTTTCATGTAATTGCAGTCTTCCTCTCAATACCATGTTAAATAACACCACTAAGAAAAAAGCTCCTAAAAATATTTTGCTACTCCTGAAAAACAGTTTCCTGGAATTTTATCTTCCTTACAGATTAAAGAAAATCACTGAAGCTTATCATATAAAGTTCTGTCATTTCTATTTGGAAAATGGAAATGCTGTGAGATAGATACAAAGACACATTACCTGCTAGATTTGGTATTACTCCCTCGTACCTTGTATCATACATGATATGCTGTTTTTTTATTATTACTATAAGGAATACATTTGGAATACTTACTGTGTTAAGAAAGGATGACAAAAAGAAGTTCCCTAGACTGAATGCTTTCCTATATTTCTTTGACTGGCAGACCAACTGAACTTTGGGGAATACAGCACATATGAGAAGGTCCCGGGTTTGTCAGGGGAGCACCTGTGATACAGCAGCAGTAAGAATTCACATGCACATAATATGTGATGTGATAATAATGCATAAAGGTCTCATAGGGCACGCTTCTCAAGCAAAAATTGGGAAAAAAAGGAATCTAGAATACGTTAATGTGGTCCTACTTAGGTAAGTAACAAATGATAAATCCCTAGAACTAGTTACCATGAAAACATTAAGGATAAAACCTTAACTATGCTTTGCAGGTTTTAAGCAAGGGTATTCTTCTGTGCTGGTGACTTGGTCAGACTTTGACTGAGGCTTGTACAGCTGAGCATGATGTGGACATCATCACAGAAGAGCACAGAGACATGGCATACCCTATGTCAGCTTGAATGCCATGATCCTGAAATATAGATCCTGAGCAGAACTCTACCAATGCCTGTTTTTCTGCAGTTTTTGTTCAACACTTACTGACACAGCATTTTGGCCACAGAGAGCTGTAAGTGGTATTGGTTCCAAATTAGAACTTGACGTCATCTGAAATTTCAAAATTTGAGATTGCTTCTTTAGGAAAATTTAATTTCTCTTTTACATTACTCGATTGATTGATTGATGTCTTGTCTTCACGAGCGAAGATTTGGGAAGGGCTTTAACCATGCTTACTACAAGCACGATGACCAAGGGCATGTGGAATATGCAAATTTGGTGGGAAAAAAGGGTGCTTAGGCAATCAGGGAGTGTTCAACCAGGACTGTCATCTGAGCAATCTCGAGCAACCCATGCGCTGGTCCGCCTACATGCAGGGTTGGATCTGCAGCTTCCTATGCACCTTGTCACCTACCATTTTGACCCTCGCCTGTCCATACAGACAGGTGAGAGTAAGCCCTTCCAGCCTGTGCAGTGGATTTTTTTAGGTGAGGTGCAGAGCTGGCCCCACCCTTTACACCTGAGGTTTAACTGCCACGGCCTAGCTAGCTAGGATGGTGACAGCAAAGTCCTCAGGTCATAGGTTTTGTAAGAGTGTCTTTCTCTTAGATGGAGGCCCTTACAAGGCTAGACAAGCTCCATTTGCCCGGATTTGAAGATAGTTTTCCGTCTCCTATGAAGAAGGCCTGTCTTCGCAAACGAAGATTCAGGAAGGGCTTTAACCCACACATTCTGAACATGACTGTCATCTCCTGGGTCAATCTCGAGCAACTGATGACACAACAACACAACATCAAGCGTCTAGGTGGGATTCTGACTTAGAGGTGTTCAGTCATAAGCCCGCAGATGGTAGCCTCGTGCCAGTGGCTCATCAGCCAAGCGCATGCACCAGGGGTCTGAACCTGTGGTTCCTCTCATACTGAACAGGATTACTATTGCAGCAACACATCATCAGTATGGTAAAACTAACCTGTCTCACAATGCTCTAAACCCAGCTCACGTTCCCTATTAGTGGGTGAATAATCCAATGCTTGGTGAATTCTGCTTCACAATGATAGGAAGAGCTGACATCGAAGGATCAGAAAGCGACGTCGCTATGAACGCTTGGCTGCCACAAGCCAGTTACCCCTGTGTTAACTTTTCTGACACCTCCTGCTTAAAACCCTAAAAGCCAGAAGGATTGTGAGGCTCCACTTTCATGGTTTTTATTCGTACTGAAAATCAAGATAGCATGTTGGTAATAATACAAGGCCAGACCACTGCTTGACTGTTTCAACAGGACATGGTGTTATCTTTAAAGTATTATTTTTGTTTCCTGAATTATTAAGGAAAGTGCTGCTGTTATAAAACGTCAACAAAGAATTCTGACACACAAACAATCACACCTCTGCAGAAGAAAATGGCATCACTCCCTATAAAATATTTTCCAGTTTTTGAATACTCACTTTATGCTGAATTTCCACTGAAGCAGATATTAATGCCACAAATGAAGAAAACAAGGAAACACCCACACAAACCAACAGAATGTTCCTAACAAAAAAAAAATAATTGGCAAGAAACTCTGCTCAGCTGTGAAACAAACACTGAGGGTAAGGCCAGCCTTCCCCTCCAATTCTAATTACAGACTCAGAAGACATCCCTTTCTTCTCTGCTGTGTTTGTGCTAATGCTCAGGAGTATTCCACAGTCAGAGAGATGCATTGTTCCCAAATGCTCATTTGCAAAGGTCAAGTAAGGACTGGAAAGTGATAAAAACTTTTACTATGTTGTCACTAGAATCATGAAAGTTGTGGCATTATTTCAGATTACAGTAATAAGGAAAAACACTGCAGGAGTTGAAAACAGTAATAAATGATTATCGAAAGAATCAGCTGAGAAACATATGAGAGTATCAGCCAAAAAAAAAAATTCACTTAAATCAAGGAGTATTTCTAATACTGTCATACTCTGAGGTTTAAGTACCAAGCTAATTTGTGAAACATATATGGAACTCTGAAAATAAAAATTTATACCCTTTCTGAGAACCAAAACACACATTTTTATTAGAAGTTTATTGTGCTGACTATCTCATGTTGGTGACAGTGGTGACTCATTTTCTTACAGCTCTGTATACTAAGCAACAACTGCAACGTCATTTATTTATATAAATAATATAATTCTTGAGCTCACAAAGCTTAAATCAGAGGAGTTTATCATTTCAAGTACCTTTTCCTGCAGTCTTGCCAGATGCCAAATGTGACACAACTTTCAGGTCATACGTCTGGACTGGAAGTCCAATATTAGTCACTGAAGGTCCAGCTCAACTGATTCACAGTATACAAGCACAAGAGGTCTCCTTGCAAAGAAGTGAAAGAACTAGTCACACACTGACTGGTTTGGTGTTCAGGAAGGAAATAAATATGAACTGCATGCTGCGGACAGATCATATCCTTCTGGTAATGTAAATCAGGATGAAATGTTTATAACAAGCCCATTACATCAGTTGAACATTAAAAAAAATAGATAAGCACGAAAAACATTTTGAGAAAGATTATTGACGGTGTCAATGAAGGGAAAGGAAATGAAATCTGAATTTTGTAGTAATTTCCACAGAATTTATTGTTTTCAAATGGTTCTTCCACATACTATCCCAGAAATTATTCCATACAAATGCTATCTGTCTAGCATTTTAGCATTAAGCAAGATGACACGAGTCACATTAAATTTTCTTCAAGAGGCTTTTAAAATCAAACTTTCATTTTGACCAAATGTATACAGATCTGTGAACTACAAAATTATATCCCCAAAAGCTTAGCTTCTGATAGCCACCTAATAAACAACTCGCAAAGAAATAAAAAAAGAAGAAGTAAGAGCACTTTTGCAGTATGAAGTGCTTTTGCACAGACTGTTGAAATATTTAACTTGGGTAATGTGGCCAGTAACACAAATGTGAATTGGAAGGTTGTCTACCAAACAGGAATATTAATCATTCACTACAATGCCCGTTTTTTGCCAGGTAAACAATTCCTGTTACTAAGATATGCAAAACATTCTTGCACTTGCAATATAGCTGCTTTAACTTTCTTACCAGCATCTGGAAGCTGAGCGCACTTTCATTCACATAGTATTTTTATTGTTACCTATTCGTTAAAGTCAAGGAAATTCTTCTTTTAACTAGTAAAAAGGAGAACAATTGATTCACTTGGGTTCTAGAAAGTAGTTCTCAATAACTAAAATAGCATCCCTGAGCATGAATTCTTTATTATTCCTTTGATATCTTTAGCAATTACATAAAAATCTTAGCATTTGCAATCAGAATACAAGGATTGTCTTCATACTGTTGTACCTATGTAAAGAGAATAGGTTCAGTCTTTCACTCTGACCAGTCGTTTTATCTCTTCTGTATAAATTTTGTTCTATTGATGGAGAAAATAGGGTAAGAAAACTCCCTCATATATACTGTTCTGTTTTATCAGTATCAGCACCAAGGTGCATGATAAAAAGAGCAACCAGGCTTCAGGATTCTCTGCAGCTACAGGTAAAAATACTTTTCCACTTCCTGCCTCAACTAAATTCAAACAAATGCTAGATTCTTTACTAGACAATTTCACTGATAGTTTTTCACACCACAGGGACATCTAAGGCCCACCTGGAATGATGTGCCCTTTCCCCAAATGAACTCTTTTGATCAACTGTAGGAAAAAGAAAAATCATATATAAACAGGAACCAGGCATAAATCTGCACTGCAATCACCAGATGTGATCTTATTTCACTGTAGTTTATCAGCTATTTTAAATCATCAGTCACTCTGAGATTATTCTACTCATGTTCTGTAATCTCTCCTTACTAATGCTCACATTCTATTTATTGCCTTAATAAAAAAGCATTAACTTCAGAGCATATGTTACTGCAATTCCATGAAAACTGCAAATGTAAAGGAAAAAAATACTCCTTTTATACAGCACACAGATTTTGGAGCATCTCATCACATATGTGAATTTTATGTGAAAACCGCAGTATTGCTCTGAAATAAATAACATTGTAACCACATTGCAATATGAACTATATTAAAACTAAAAGACTCACTGTATCTAATTCTGTGCTGAGGATCATCTGCTCCACCAGTGATGATTCATTATCATGCTTCAGTTACAAACCCCTACCACCTTCTACCTAGGTAGGACCAGAAAAACACTTGGCTTTCCCAGCCAAACCACAACATTGTCATTCACCTTAAATCCTCAATGGGGATGGCAGCTGCAGCCTCACTGAAAGCAAATTACTGTAGTTCACCTCTGCACTCAGAATATAATGCTCACCTAGAAAAACGGCAGTGCAACAGCATTCAGCAGAAAGTCGTGGCTGTTAGGCATACAGCTCTTTAAGCAGGGCTTTTGCACAGTAACCCCCTCTGTTCTAACACAATTAAGTCTTCGCCCTTTTTTGCAAGCACCAGCCAGCAAGTTAACTTCTACTTCATAGTTTCGCCTTCTGAAATATTCCCTCCAATTCAGGAGAATGTCCTTGGAATGTCTTAATATTATGGCCTGTTGTTCTACATGACTCTCAACTGGAACAGATTTAGATAGCTCACTGCTGAAATTAAAATTCAGTGGGCCAACAGAAATCCACAAAGTCTCTGAGGCAGCAGAGAAAACTGAAAACATTGGTTTATATCATCATTTTTAGGTTTATATCATCATTTTTAGGCATCTTTTCCCATATGTGGAGGCTTCATAACAGCCTATGTTTTTCCTTTAGAAATGTTGGTTTATTTACCAAGAAAAAAGTTTCCTAGATGAAGAGTAAACAGACACACAGATATAATACCTAAGAGTGCTGAGATACTTTATACAAGTTAACACTTCTTGTAAATCTCATTTAAAAGACTCTTTTTTGAATCATTTATTTGTGATACCAAAATAAATAAATAGCAGATATTCCATGCATGCTGCTGAAGCAAGATCATGATCTGAATCTGTTTTTCTAAGAGTATCCACTGTAGTTCCTTCATCAGGAACCGTTTGAAAACAACATCCCAAGCTAAGCTGCCTACAAATTTTCTAGAAGCATCATTTTTTCATCTTTACTAAACATTCATCTAGAAATAATTCAATACTTTCCATACCATATACAAGAAGCCTTTTTTTAAGGAATACATGAATTAATATAAGTTAGAAAAAGATAAGTCTTTGAATTACAACTTAGCCTATAAAAATAAAGACAATTACAATCTCTCAAACCATGCTAATCCATAAATTTTATAATCAAGCTACATCACCTCAATAACCATAATATTATATAGATTATTTATTTTATAATGAAAGCAGAGAAATAGAAAAACCTTGATAGAAGTGGATATAAAAGTGTTTCTAAAGAATCAAATTAAAATAGCTGTAATACATTTTAATTGTGCGTATTTGTTAATACAAACCTAATGGCTTCAGTGGAACCAATAAGGAAAGGATAAAGGAAACAAAGCACAAGATTTTTAAAAAGGTAAAACCAGAATTGTCTAATTAACAGTCTAAGGCTTAATTTAGCCAAAGAACATGTTTTCACATGTCCTTCTGATGAGATATAATGTGAAGGCTTATACCAGTTAGCTCTGAAGATGTATTTCAGTAGGTAAGAAGAACCTGTATACAGATTTTGATAGGGATAGTAGGTAGTAGATTTTGCTGATGACACTAAGCTGGGAGGAGTGGCCGACACGCCAGAAGGCTGTGCTGCCATCCAGCGAGACCTGCACAGGCTGGCGAGTTGGGCGGGGAATAACTTGATGAAATATAACAAGGGAAAGTGTAGAGTCCTGCATCTGGGCAGGAACAACCCCAGGTTCCAGTATAGATTAGGGAACGACCTGTTAGAGAGCAGTGTAGGGGAGAGGGACCTGGGGGTCCTAGTGGACGACAGGGTGACCATGAGCCAACACTGTGCCCTTGTGGCCAAGAAGGCCAATGGCATCCTGGGGTGTATTAGAAGGGGGGTAGTTAGTAGGTCGAGAGAGGTCCTCCTTCCCCTCTACTCTGCCCTGGTGAGACCCCATCTGGAATATTGTGTCCAGTTCTGGGCCCCTCAGTTTAAGAAGGACAGGGACCTGCTGGAGAGAGTCCAGCGCAGGGCAACTAAGATGATTAAGGGAGTGGAGCATCTCCCTTATGGGGAAAGACTGAGGGAGCTGGGTCTCTATAGTTTGGAGGAGATTGAGGGGTGACCTTATTCGTGTATATAAAGGGGGAGTGTCATGAGGATGGAGCCAGGCTCTTCTCAGTGGCAAACAATGATAGGACAAGGGGCAATGGGTACAAACTGGAACACAAGAGGTTCCACTTAAACTTGAGAAGAAACTTCTTCTCAGTGAGGATGACAGAACACTGGAACAGGCTGCCCAGGGAAGTTGTGGAGTCTCCTTCTCTGGAGACATTCAAAACCTACCTGGACACGTTCCTGTGTAAACTTATCTAGGTATTCCTGCTCCGGCAGGGGGATTGGACTAGATGATCTTTTGAGGTCCCTTCCAATCTCTAACATACTGTGATACTGTGATATTCTGTTTTCAGAACATTAAATGTTCCATCCTTCATCTGCTTTCTCAGCAACAAAGACAGGACATTTTAGTTCTTTCCTGTATACTGTGATACACAGCACAACAAATTTGAGTATTTTACAAGGAATCTGAATCAATCGTTATTTATTGTTTTGCTCAATCAAAGATGATGCATCCAGAAATTAACCTAAAGGCAATCAGATCACTTTTGTCTATCAAATATATTTTTACTGCCACACTCTTAGTATATCTGAAACATAGCAAGATTGTGGCTACACAAACAAGTTACTTCAAATTGGACTAAAATGACAGAATTTTAGTGCAGAAGCTGTTCACCATGATACAGCCATTCCCTTTCTCCACAGCACGTGAAAAACAATTTCTTTATCTACAGATCATGCTATCTTACTAGAGGCATCAGTGTGACCACAGGCAGCCGCAAAAAGGCTAACTAGTCTGCTGTAAGTCCATAGCCAGCCAAAATAACTTCTCTGCACAGCTGTATAACAGGAAGCAAGTCCTTTGGCAAAGTATCAAATTATGTCACAAAGGACATCTTTTAGCATTCCCAGCACAGAAAACCTGTTATGGATGCGTACTACAGATTTTTATGGGCGTATAATGCCATACGTAACTGACCATCTTTGTGCAGCAAGTATGATTGATCATAAAGTTGAGATGCTTTGGCAAATTTGAACTAACTATTCATTAGAGAGAGCATGATCACAGTTGGATCTTGGCATTCCTGCTGACCACAGCAATAAAACCATTCAGACTCACCGATCAGCAAAAATTATCAATTCACATGAGTACACAGACACACAAATGTCTTTGTTAGGAATCAGGCAAACTGGTGGGTTCTTGGCAATGTGGCACTGACATTTATTTATTTATACCCATTATATGTCTAACATTTCTCAGACCTTCAACTCTGGCCTACCTAGAACTCTTCCAGAATAGCAAATTATTTTCACTAGTGAACTAAAAAAAACCAAACGCAAGCCAGCACAAGTAATGAGTAAGTTCCTTTCCTACGTGCCATAATGCAAATTTGCAGGTCAATAACCCTGCCTCCCACTGTCAACACGGGAGTCACGGACAACGCAGGAACGATCAATGTGATCAGCGAATGCCAATTTATTACAAAGCTTTAACTCCTTATATACCATTTCTTACAGGCACTTACAGGCTGCTAGGCCTGCCCCCCTTTTCGCGGGAGTCACGGACAACGCAGGAACGATCAATGTGATCAGCGAATGCCAATTTATTACAAAGCTTTAACTCCTTATATACCAGTTCTTACAGGCACTTACAGTGATTTGGCATATTATGATTGGATACATGTCTTGAAGACCCTTAGTGACTAACACACAATTGGTTAAGCACAGGTGTGAGAACTTGACCTCGAAAGCTTGCCAACAGTCCACAGTTCTCATTAACTCAGTGAATTACAGCTTCTTCTTATCTTGCTTTCTTAAGCTTCCTCGGGCCCCTCACGGCCTTGCTGTATCTTTCAGGATTATTCAGTTTTTGCACCAATTATGCATTCTCCTGTGAGAACACTGTCTCCACATCTCCTCCTTTTTGTTTTATGTATCTTTTGAATGACCCTACTTGAGCAGGGGATTTGGGCTAGGTCATATTTTCAACATATGCCAACCACAGGCTACTGGGCCTGCCCCTTTTATCTGCTGTATGGCTCTCTGGTAACAGGGGAGGCCATCCTTCACATCAAGGTCTGGCATGGCATGTGTCCCCACCACTCCACGCCTGCTGGGTTGCAGCCAGCAGCGGAGCTAAAGGTTCTTCTTGGTGGCAGGCACAGAGGCCAACCCAGTCTTGCCCTTGATTGTGGTAGCAGGCATTTGGTCAGCCTCAGTCCTTGCATCTTGTCAATGCAGTTTCACCTGCTTCATCCAATAACAAGCTGTTATTATGGCAAGGCACACACACAGATTTACATTAGCAGAGTAACTATTACAGGGTGCAGCAGCATGTTGAAGATGCTGATGCCAGCAAGGGACTAGCCAAAGAAATTTCTTACCAGTGGAATTCTCTCACCCTCTTAATTTGTTCCATTACCTGCTTTATAACACTACCATTGTATTAGAATATTTCTATCTTTTGCTTTAGCATTTTCTAGCAGCTACTACAAATTTGCATACTCTGACATCTCTTTTACAAGTGACAAATCCATATAATACAAGGTGTAGTTTCTTATCAGCAACTGGCTAGTAAATACAGGTGGTTTCATACACAAAATCAAAGCCTCTAACAATAGCTACTTTACAAACACACATATTCAAGCTGTTACTTTTCAGTTGCTCCCAAATGATGTTTAGCCATCATTGGTTTCTCTCTTCCTCTATCTCATTCTGCTTGGGGTATTCACGTTCAGCTCCTGCAGCTGAGGCATCAGGTTCCTCCATTCATCTGTCCAGCTCATGGCAAGACTTGACAAACTCTGTAGGCAGTTGCCACGCACCTGTAGGCGGGAGGACACAAACACACCCCCTCCTCCAGGTTATCCGTTCTTGAGAAGCAGGCAGGTTAAACGAGGAGTTCGCCGCATCACTGCTCCCCCTTCTTGTTTTCTTTTTTTTCCGAGGTTGCTGCTTTCCACAGCTACAAACACCAAACACCGAACACCGAACACCAGCCTGCTGGGCAGCAGCTACAGCTGCCTGCAACCATAAATACCTGCCGGCAGCCGCACTTCTGCATTAACCCTTTCTTGCCCGAAATGTTAAACTGCTGCCCGTTAAAAACTTTTATAGCAACCCAACAAGAGAGAAAAAAAAATACACAGAACACTGTCTGCCCTCAACACACACACACACACACACACACACACACACACACATATGGGATCCCACAAGCACACTCCACACAACTACAATATTTGAAGCACAAAATCCCAACAATCATTACTTCCACTACACAATCCCACGTACAGAACATGGCACAAGGACCCTGTGGAGACTAACAGGAAAACCAGCTCCGAGAAGCATCATCGCAGTGCAAGGTGGCAGGCTCAGCCTTAGCAGGCGTCCCCGCAGAGGCTCTGCCTCCCCCACATCGCATGAGGCTTGGGCTTTTATACTGACCAAAATGCACACTCATTCCGACACAGATGGCCAGCCTATGTTGGAAGAAGTAGCCAGCAGTATTTATAAAGGTCTCCAAAGGTCGATAGAAACCTGGACATACTTATTTTTACCAGCTTCTAGTACATGAGTATCACAGAGAGAATGTATTAAATGAGTTGTATATGGGGTCATAAGTCCTCAGTCCATCACAGTCTGCCCGATACTCCTGATAAGAGCATACGAGAGACCTTCCCACTGCGGGTCTTGATGCAGAACATACACCACCAGGAAAGCACACAATACATCTGCATCCCCCACTGGTCTCACTTCTCCCTTTACAGCTGTGCATTTAACATGAGGATCTGGGGGATATAAATCAGGCTCCTTTTCCAGATGAATAGACTCCAGGTCAAAAGGACCATCCAGGTCAGCATCAGAATTATCAGGCATCAGAACCTTAGGAGCAGTGCACAGGCTCCTTCTCGGGGTCAATAGGGCCTGAGTCAAAAGGATCGTCTTCATCTCTGTCCTCAGTCTTCGCAGCTGCAGTGGCAACCGGCGAAGGTTGGGAGGGGGGGTGGAGGGTGGTGGTGTTTTTGGTGGGTTTTTTTTTGTTTGTTTGTTTTGTTTTTTTTTACTTTAATGTAAAAAAGGTTGCTCCCTTCACTTTAAGAAGGACTGAAAACATCCATAAAACGGATGTCCTAAGCTCAAATTTCAATTCATTCAGTCACTGACAAGGGGGGTGTCCTGGGGCAGTGCTGACTCTTTCCAGTGTTTCACCCATCGAGGTGGCACCCACCGCAGACCAGAATCTGTAATTACACACATATTACCTTGACCAGTTAGTTTTAGTTCCTCAGGACCTTTCCAAATGCCAGTTTCCAAATCCTTGTACTGGACCAGAATACCCAGAGTTTTAGTCATATAACCTGAACCTAATGCCTGACCATGTTTTATAGCAAGGGGGGAGGGGGTGTCATTAAAGTCTCCTGTCAGTCGCAAAAAATTCATAACATATACAGCTTTCTGTATCCTTGCTATTGGTGTAAGTCCTTCTTCCCTTATTTTTTGTTTTTCCAAAAACTGTTTCAAAGTTTGATGTGTTCATTCAATAATAGCTTGTCCTGTAGGAGAATGAGGAATACCAGTGATATGAGAAATACCCCAAGTATTCAAAAATCTAGAAAGTGTAGCTAGATGCATTGTCTGGTTTTAGCTGTAAAGGTACTGCCATAGCTGCAAAACAACCACGCAGATGTATGATTACATGGCGCACAGTCTCACCAGCCAGGGGAGTGGCCCAGACAAAGTGAGAAAAAGTGTCAATAGTAACATGGACATATTTCAATTTCCTGAAAAAAGGGTACATGAATCACATCCATTTGCCAAAGCTGAAGAGGCTGGAGGCCTCGAGGGTTGACTCCAAGGCCTATACCTACTGCTTACCCTTGACAATTGGGACAAGACTGCACAATGCCTCAAGCATCTGTTAAGAACAGTCCAAACTGTCGAACTAACATCTTTGCTGATTGATGGAAGAAGGCATGGGATGCTCAAGCTTGTTGAAAGATATCTACAGAGGGTCCTGTCCATGCTGGGGCAACTAATTTATCCACTTCGTTATTGACTTCACTAAGGCTTCCTGGAAGGCCTGAATGTTTGGAGAAGTTTGAATTTGAATTTGAATTTGAATTTGAAGTTTGGAGAAGAGGAGACTGAGGGGTGACCTTATTAGTGTATATAAATATATAAAGGGGGAGTGTCACGAGGATGGAGCCAGGCTCTTCTCAGTGGCAAACAATGATAGGACAAGGGGCAATGGGTACAAACTGGAACACAAGAGGTTCCACTTAAACTTGAGAAGAAACTTCTTCTCTGTGAGGGTGACAGAACACTGGAACAGGCTGCCCAGGGAGGTTGTGGAGTCTCCTTCTCTGGAGACATTCAAAACCCGCCTGGACACATTCCTGTGTAACCTTATCTAGGTGTTCCTGCTCCGGCAGGGGGATTGGACTAGATGATCTTTTGAGGTCCCTTCCAATCTCTAACATACTGTGATACTGTGTAATGACTGCGAACATGCATAATAAAATGTGTACATTTACAAGTATTCACAAGATGTAATAAGGTTTTTTAACAAGATTCACAACCTGTGATTAGTGACTTCTTGTAAAATTGCCCTTTCTATACGTTGAACAATGCTTACAACCTATAAAGAATCGCAGACAATACTAAGAGGGGTGTCAGTCCATTGTTGAAATACTGCAATAACAGCACTTAGCTCTAGTGTTTGTAGCGAATTGGAAAAATGACCAAATATCTTCTGCTCTTTCCAATCATCGTCTGTTTGTCAAACATATCCGGCTGTGTGATTGATTTTGCTTGCATCTGTAAAGACAGTTAATCCTACAACAGGTTTACTAGGATAAAAGGTAACATCTTCAAATTGATTATTCTTTAGCATTGTAAACATATTATGAGGTGGAAAATGTATATTAAGAGGACCAACAAAACCTATCAGAGCAAACTGAACAGCAGAGCTAGATTGCTGTGCCCAGTCTAACCATACCCTGGTAAGTGGCAAACAAATTTGTGGTGGATCACAGCCCATAATTTCCTGACAATGTGAACTACCTCGTATAATCAAAAGAGCAAATACTTCTGAGTAGTTACAGTTTTACATAGGAAAATCCAATCTAAAATGCATAAGGAATCAGTCTTTTGAAGATCCCACTGTGCTAGTAGACTAAATGGATAATAATCAATAACCTGTAAATCTGGATTCCATTGAGCAGCATTAAGAGGTGGGGATTTTTGTCATGATGTGACCTAAGGCCTCATTCTGAGCTTTTAATAGAACTCCTTTGACTCACCCTTTAAAAGGGGCATGAGATCAGTCAGATCATTATTTGTGATTCCACACAAAGGGCAGATCTATTGAATATCACCCATCAATTCCTGTACGTCAGACAAGGTTTTTATCTGTGTGGTAATTTTAACTTTTTGAGGTCTAATTTCAGTTCTGGAAATGATCCACATGAGATATTTCCAAGGGCTTCACGCTGCTCTCTGTCTGGTGCAATTACCAGTCCTGCTAATGAGTTAAGTAAAGCCCTGTGAGATTTCAGGTGTACGTAAGGAGGTACAAAAAGATTTGTTTTGAAAAGTGTTATCTTTTTACATTTTTACAATGTTAGTGAATGTAGATGGCATCAACCCCTTGCAGCATTTTGTAACATCAGCTGAAGTGTCAGATGCTGTGCACACTTACCAACGAGGCTACAGATAGCAAACCTAGGAAGTGAGCTATGGAAGGTGCTAAACTGGGAGAACAATTCTGGAGGAGGATACAAAGAGCACATCCAGGACTATTTTGCTGAGGCAAATGCTAAGTCTGCCTATCGTATTTTCTTATGGCAAAGCCAGCCTGCTTTTCTCCTCATTATGAATTTCTGGAGTTCACACCTGTGTATCAGAGGCTCATGGGAGAGAGAAAAAATTCATACGAAGCATGTGAGGTGTCATACTTCTTTGTAATTTATGTATGCAGTTATAGTAAATGCTCAAATTGCAAGATTTAGATTTTTTTTTTTTTTTTGCATTTTCCCAAGGTCCTTTAAAGCAATGAAGGTAAAGGTACAACCAGCATGATTCTAAACAGGCAGACGTAACATATAATTTAGGCTGATTCTTACCGTGATTTCAAATCTTTGGGAAGAAAGGTTTCTATAGCTTGAGATCGAAATCATGCTCACATGGTGCTATGGCTTGGAAACAGAAATCATGAAGAGCCTTTCGCCACTTAGAGTAAGAGACTTTAGGAGTCACTTTTTCAGGATCTTCTGGAGTGCCTTTGGAGAATTCAGGTACAAGCTAAAATATGAGAATTCAAAAAGCAGAACCAAACAAGTAAGCAGACAGGTACAAAGCAGAAAGAAAACCCAAGTTGGCAGTTAAGAAAAAAAAGAAAATATATGTATTCTTGCTGTTTGAGATCAAGCCCATTGTATCTGTTGTTTTACTGAACTTTCCCAAAGAACAGTTTGTTTCTATTTAATTATGTCTCTAAAAGTACAGTTACAATTAATGAATAATAAAAAGGTTTTTGTCTAGAAATCATCTGGCATTTAGCTCCAGTGTAGTGACCTCACATATGCTTTCTTCTAGCAAACATTTGGAAGCTTTTTTAGACTAAAAATAATGTTCCTTCCTCTTGGTTCTTTCCTGATTTAAGCACATGATGTCTTCCTGTAAAAATCCAGCCTGTAAAAATCGTCCCAGAGGAGAAGATCACTTTGCCTTGAGGTAAAAAATAATGTTGTCTTCTCATTTCTGCTGTGCAAAACCTGAACACCCAGGGGCTTATATTAACAGCAGAGTAATGCATAAGCCTTGGGAGAATGGTTGTTTTGTTAGTAATTTACTCACCAAAAAGGTCAACTCCAGACACAGCATCTGTTTTCCACCCTGATCCTGATTTCACCAAATAACTTTGTGTGCTGCTGTTTTCAGGAAAAAGACAAGATTATTTGGCTGTTTCAAGGGACTTTAAAAAAAATTCAGAAATACTGTTGCAGTTATGGGCAAAATTATTCTGCATGAGATTCAGCTTGGTGCCTTACAGGAAGAAACCTGGGAGAAGATATGATGAGGAGATAAAACAGCTAGCTGGAAGGAGAACCGTTATGGGATAGGATGTATGCAGTTATTAAGTTGGAGAATGAATCTTTCAGTAAGAAAAGGATACAAAGTGAGTTTATAGTGTGAAAAGGTATTAGTGTTTGTAATGTGCATCCATCTTTCTCTGTTTCTAAGCTGTATGCCTAGCATCAGTATTGGCTGGTTTTGTGACAAGTGAAAATGATCATTTAAAGTAAAGTGATTAATGTCTATTTGAGAAAATTGGAGGGATGTTTTTTGTCTTTTAGAGTGCTGCTTGACGCACAGCAGATATGCATAGTACATGAGGTACTTAACTAACAACACAGACAGTTGTTGTATTGATCTTCTGTTCCACTTCACCATCTATGCCTACTTTCAGTGAGGCATAGCACCAGGATAATCAAGTATGCATATAATGTTAAGAGTGCACATGGCCATGTGGAAAGGCTAGACTAATGAATTCAAAGAAATAGCAGCCTTCTATGATTTAGGGTGAAGAGAGGAAGAACAAGGGAAAAATAATATTCTGAGATAGTGAGGTTAAAGTGATTTAAGCACACTGGAGATCTAAAAATAGGAGCTGTCATTTTAAATCACAAATGCAAATTGTACTCTGAAATTAAAAGACATCTAGGCAGATTTTGAAAATTAGTTGTATACTGTAAACCACATATATGCTCTTGAAAGCCTTCACCCAAACTGACAGATTTTGTGCAATGTAAAAATAAAGCAGGAAGGCAGAATTATTAACTGGAATGGTGAGAAATTAAGGGCTTGGCTCTGTACACATTTTTTTTCTACTGGGACTTTCTATGTAAAAATTATGTAACTACTTGGTAAATAGTGAAAAGCATAAACTCTTAAGAGGCTGGAAATACAAAAATTGTGATTGGAATGTGATTGATTATTAAATAACAACTGTAGTAATATATTTTCGCTGGAGACATAGTTAGAGTTGGCATAACAGAGTATCTCTATGTACAAGAGAATACATGTTATCCAAATGGATTCAACTAAACCCATATCAACAGTCAATGTCTCAAAAATTAGGAAATAGCTGGTATTAGGAGTTTAAGGGCATGCTTAATTTATCCTCACTTGTGTTTTGGTAATATTAATTACATGGCCCTGGATTTTTCCTGTAGAAAATATCATAAGCATAACAGTGATTTTAGAATAGGTTGAAATGTACAAAGGGGAATGAAACTAATTAAATGAGCAGAAGAATAAAAACAAAAGACAATGGTGAATGCTTTACAAAGTCAACTTGTATCTTAAGATCAGACGCTAGATTTAGTCTTTCCTTTATATTTTTCCTAATAATCCTGTGATGAAATATTAATCAAATTATATTAATTTGTACTGTATTGCTAAGATAACAGGGTGAAATCTCTCAAACTGGACTAAATACTGTTAAGGATAGTGAAGTGAAATGTTTTACAATCTATGATTTCCTGTATTATTTAAGATCACATGATTGAAGCCACTTCTGTAAATGCACCTGAAAGTATGCAAACAGCTGACAATATAACAGTTCCCAGGAAGCATTTTTGCCCCCTTTCTTTAAGGTACCTACTGAAGGGGTAGTTAAGACAAGGAGATACAAAGTTATTAGCCTAAATTCCTACTGGAGCAGAGATACTAATCAAGATTTCTGTGTTCCAGGTTAGCATCTGGATCACAGAACTGCAGAGGGAGACTTGGGAGGATAAATCTGAGGAGACTGTAAAGACCTCCTTGGTTGTAAGTGTTTATCATGTCTCTAATTTTCATTGTACTGTGCCATAATTTGGAAAATCGAGCAAAGATGATGGTCTTCAAATTAGACCTGGAGTTATGCTGTATGCTAAGATTTCAGTGAGTGTAATGGTGGAGTAATAACAACGAATAGGGTGTAGGTTGGCTCTAAAGATAGGTAAGTTCAAGCCTAGCATAAGGAATAGTTCTGGTTATGACTCATTTTACTAGCTTAGACAAACCAAGTTAGACTTTAGCTAAACAAAAACATATATGTGTCAAGAAGGAACAAGACAGCTCACTGAACTAGGAACCACTCTTTACAAAATGCCTTTCCAGCCCAGTGAACTGGGAACCATTCCTCACAAAGTCAGAAGAGAGGCCAACCTAAGACCAGAAAAGGAAGATAGTAAGTTCAACCGAAGATCAACAAAGATACAACCATCAGGGGTCCCAAAGACCCTTGGGACCCTCACTCAAACTGTAGCATGCTCCAGTGGGTAACCTATGTTAATTAGTTCTAGGAATAAATTATAATATGCATGAGATTTCTGGGAATTATAATGTATATGTATGAGATGAATGCTTACAAGCAAGAAACCCATAAGAATAGGCATGTGCATTATGCGAAGGAACCCTCCATGCATCTGGCACTGTAATTGATAATGTCTGCTTTTTAATGCTACACTGGTGTTAAGGAATTTTATTCTCTTGACTTTCAGTGACAATTAGGTCAGATGAACTTCATTTACACTATAAACTTATTAGTTCTTTACCTCCCAGAGTATTCAGAGAGTTCTCTGAGCTAGTTCTTTATTTCCTTCCACGTTAGCAGGATCTGAAAACTTTACAGAGAACTCCAACCTGTCATTGTATTGGAGATCAGTGACCTGTTTTTCCAGCTGCAGCAATGATCAGCTGGGGTTTCTACTCCAACTTCTTTCAGAAGTGGACCAACCTGAAAGTGCAAATATTGTTTTAGGAGTAACTGGTGTCTCAAAGTCCTAGTTCTTCAGCTACTTTGAGTCTCTCAGCTAGAGATGCAAATACCAGGCAGCTTTGTCTGGAAAAGTGTACATGCTGTTTCCTGGACTCTATGCCCATTAACAAATTATAGAATGACTTACTTAAATCTCTAACTAGAGCTGATAGCAATATTAAATTCGTTGTGAGAGTATTTTTGAAGATATTTCTGTTTGGTGGAAATCATACTGAATGCATTTTTCAATTTGTGACTATTTTTTATCAGGATTCATTTATGCACTTATGAAAGGAATGGTTTCTCTTTCTTGTTGGAGAAGCAAAATTCATATGGGCAAGACCTGTTTGAAATAATTTTAATAGTTGTAATTTAACAACTGAAATCCTAGGGAGTAAAAGGATTCATTCATCATCTTTTTCATTATGACTCAGAAACAAGGGTATTACAGAACTGAGCAGGTGTAAGCAAAGAGTTTTTACAGAAAGAAATTCGGCATTCTTGAGGTTGGAAAACTGTTCACCTGCAGTATAGTATTTTTCTGTTTGGATGCATGCAGTGATGAAACACATAAAAGAGCTGTGACCAGTTACTCAAAATTCTTGTATTAGGACCTCAGAAAACTGATAAGAAATATGAGGGAAGGGAATATAACTGTGTAGAACGTAAATATTGTTTTAATATTTTAAAGCATTGATTTAGGCAAAGGAGTTAGTATAGTTTCACTGATACATAGAAAATTCCATTGTATTTTTCTGCTACAGAGCTATGAGGTACAATTGTTAGATTAGCAGAGGAAGATTTAGTAGTGTGCATGTTTTGATAATAAGCTAAATTTATTCTAAAATCTATGTTCTGTTTAAGCCTGTCATACAATTAGTGGTTGGACTTTATGATCTTAAAGGTATTTTCCAACTTGATTCTATGATTTTATGATAACATATATTCAACACCAATTCAGTATTTCCAGATTACAATATGCCACTCTCTTAACTGATATCTATTTTGAATGTATCCAAGCATTGTATTGGTAGACTCTGTTGTTTATGATGTTAACATGATAAGGAAAAAGAGCATTACCTCTCATAGCAAAAATGAAGTTGATTTTGCTCATTATCTTGAGTGTCAAAACAAAGGAGAAGGAAAACGAGTGAGGTTAGCAGTAAAAATCAGAGGTTTAACACCTTGTTCATGTTAACATCTTATTATATAACTTAATATAGAGTACTTAATAGTACATTAAGTATATTAATAATATATTAATATAACTTAATATAGAATATAACTCTATTCGAGTAAAATTTTTACATAGATGGTTTATATGTTCAGACCATAGTTTTTCCATCATGACTGTCAGAATAATTGCACTTAAGGAAAAAAATAATAGATGTGGTGTTCTTTTTTCTTGAGACTGACTTGTTTCATTTTTCATTTTCTAAAGGTGGTGTTACTCAGGGATGGTTCTTAATGATCCATTCTTCAGTTCCTGATACTATCCATGGATCAAGACCCTCTGGAAAACTGCAGGCTTTTTGATGAGAATAACTAATGCAACAGCATTGGGTGGTAAGAAAATTAGTTAAATGTATCAAACTGATATATAGTGGACCTTTTTGCATCTGTTTTTTTTTTTGGGAAGGGGGTTTGGTTGTTTTGTTTTTTTTTTTGTCTTCCCATTAATGAGACTAATACTGCTGTCAGTCTGCATGAAAATGAGGATTCGTCTCTAGTATAAATAGGTACAATATGCAATTAAAGACGTGTTTCTCTACCACCAGCATTTGTATTTTTGGTTTGGGAGATTATGAGCTGATAGAAGTCTGTCAGGAATACTGTTCAAATACCTTTGGTTTCATATAACTCTTATCCATTTTGCAAAAAGCACAATTTTTCCTTTATTACTATTATTACTACTCCTATGCCTTTAAGGAGTTTCGGGAATAGCAAATGCTGTAGTGAGTCTGACTGTAGAGGTACATATTTCAGTGCAGCAATAGCTACAATTATCTTCTTTGACTTACTTGAGAGGATGTCCCCCAAAATGTCCAGGAGGATTGTAGTTAATGGTTTAAGATATTGAAAGAGATTTTTTTTCCCCAAAACCTTAGTGACTGAACAAGCTTAGTGAAGCTTGTATTTGCTTCAGAAGAGCTTTCATACATACCCTACATTATTAAATAGTCCTGCCATCTATTACATAAGTACAAACTCCTTTAAATCCTGCAAGTTCTCACTGGCTGAGTGTGCTTTCTTTTCCCATTTAACTCCTACCATTTTGACATGCCAAATCCTTTACCCAGGCGTTTAGATTTTCCTGCCATAGTAATCAGGCCTGGATATTATTTCTTTTGTCAATACTGTAAATAGCAAGAGCTGTTTGTGTTAAAGACATTGAAAGTCTTTGGTGATTTTTACAGGAAAAAGTAGTGTTTAATTGCATATCTTTTATGAAAATTGCTCTAAAGGATGTATTCCGCAAGTTCTAGTGCCTTTGGTTCTCACAGAAGCTCACCAAAATATACGAAATGAACTAACATAATTGAAAATCATGTATTTATGAAAAAAGTTCTAGATCTGAGAATTGCTGAAGTAAGCTGGTGTGTGGGGAGAATTTTTGTACTGAATCAAAATATTGTAAAGCAATATATGAAAGAAGAATGTACTAAACTGTGTTATAAAATTAAAATTAATACTATGCAGTAACGAAGCTGTGAGTAGAACTGCTCCAGTAGCAGCTGTAATTAATCCAAAAATTAGAGAAAAAAATGCTTGAGAGTGGCTTGTTAGCCACTTTACACAATCAGGCTAGTTTAACTGCATGTTTCTTAGCAACTACACAGACCAGGACTGATAATGGTTTCTAAGCATGTGCAGGATTTTTTTGAGATATGTATGTTCTGCAATTTTTTGATGTGTTGTGTAAATATACCCAATTTGCTACTTAGTAATAATGATAAAAAGGGTGATTAAACAAAGGTGCTGTTTTGGTATAATTAGCACAGCTGTTTGTGGTTGAGTTTAACGTTCATTTTATGACAAACATGACAGAATGAAGCTGTTGGAATTAGCTTGAGGATTCTGATCACAGGAACTGCCTCATCAGCAGTTTCTTGTCCAAAGTCAGCCAGAGGCCCTAAATAGCAAGGAACTAGCATCCTTCACATAGGCTGCCCATTGGCTAGGGGAGCAGCAATAGTTAGATGCTGCCATGAGAATCATGCAAGCAGGAAAGAGGCATCCCTTAAAGATACTAAATATTGCAGCACCCAAAGATACTTCTTACTTCTTAGGAACAACATGCCTTTGTGTACATATTTAGAGGGTAGGAGGTGGCAAGTGAGGAGGATGAGTGATTCCACAACATTGTGAAAACATTGAGAACAACAGTAGGAAACACGATGGTCTCAGTCAATCAGCTATTATCTGAAGACTTGTGGGGTATTTTGGGGGTTGTTATTTTATCGTTTGGGAGAAGTAGGCTAGTTTATGATTTGATCCTATGTTTAGAAGCCTAACAGGTTAGACTTGGCTAGTTACAGTACCCTGCAGGTAAAAGGCATCATTCAGGCAGCCCAGTCCCCAATAACTAGTACCTGAGCTTCATAAATATCTAGGTTTCTCAATGGTTCTGTGCCTAGACATGGATGAAGTCATAAGCTACTCTGGGTGTAGCGTATAAATGAACAGATAATATTAACTAAATATGATGTAAATCACATCTATTAGTGAGCAGGAATCAATATTAAGGAAATAGTAAAATTTCAAATATTTTTTTCTCTGATAAATTAATTGATTACTTTGGGCTCTTTGGGGAGAAAGAGTAGCACAACAGTTCTGCCAGCACTGGAATGGAAATCTGGGTATCTGCTTTTCACCATATTCTGCAAAAAAATAGTTACAATACCACTAATATATATGTGCTTAAATCTTCCTCTATAAACATAATCCTAGTAGTTTTGGATCATTGCAGTCAATTTCAGTTAATGTCCATCATTTATATGCACAGATAAATATATGCTAGAGATGCATCCTATATATCATAAATAAACAGAAGTATTTTGTCCTGGATTCAGGAGTAGCAGTCATTTTTCTGCTGTGTTCCAGTGTTGTGTTTTTGACTTTCAGCCTGGGAGCAATGCTGATAACATCAATGTTTTAAGTTGTTTCTAAGTAATGTTTACTCAGACCAAGGACTTTCTCAGTCTCATACTCTGCCAGCGAGGAGGAGAAGCCAGAGGAAGCAGAGAGAGAACACCTAACCCAAACTAGCCAAAGGGGTATTCCATACCACAGCACATCATGCCCAGTATATAAACCAGGAGCAGTTACCTGGAAGGGGTAGATAGAATCATAGAATCATAGAATAGTTAGGGTTGGAAAGGACATTAAGATCATCAAGTTCCAACCCCCTGCCATGGGCAGGGACACCTCGCTATAAACCATATTACCCAAGGCCTCGTCCAACCTGGCCTTGAACACTGCCAGGGATGAAGCATTCACAACCTCCCTGGACAACCTATTCCAGTGCCTCACCACCCTAACAGGAAAGAATTTCCTCCTTATATCCAATCTAAACTTCCCCTGTTTAAGTTTTAACCCATTACCCCTTGTCCTACCACTACAGATCACTGCTTGGTTGGGCTGTGTATCAGTGGGTGGTGAGCAACTATATTCACTTCCCTTGTTATTTCCATTATCATTATTATTATTGGTGGTAGTGGTGGTGGTTTTGTGTTATACCTTAGTTACTGGACTGTTCTTATCTCAACCCGTGGGAGTTAAAATCTTCCAATTTAACACCCCATCCCTCCGCGAGCAGGGGGAGGAAGAAGCGGTGGGGGTGAGTGAGTGAGCAGCTACATGGTTCTGGCTGGGCTTAAACCATGACATATTTATAGTTAACAGTTTCAGGATTAGAATAGCTCTGCTTTTTAACCCACATGGCTATTTCTCACTTGTCCAGGTACCTGGAATTTTTCCCCTCTACAGCAGGCACAAGTCATTGCCTCTTTGAAAAAAGTGTCAATTATTTCTATTCTGAGAAATCTCCCAAATGAGTACCTTCTATGACCCCCAAGGCCAAGATTATCACTATCCTCACTGATCCATCAAGCATTCTTCTGGTATCATATATAATGTACCCTCTTGTTACTACCATTTATTGTAGTTTTTCGCCATGTTAAACTAAAGAGTGTAGTATGACACGTACAATGCTATATCTGGAAGAGCAGCAGTTGTTATCTGCTGAATACATTTAGCATGGCTGCGGTACTGTTATGACAGTCCAACAATGTATTAGGGTTTAAAAACAGTTTTACAGCAGCACCAAGGTGTGCTTGAGGATCTTGCACTCCTGAAACACACCTTCCCTGAAGCAGTCGCAGCAGGACTGCACATCCAGTACTTGCATAGGAAGACAGTTATCTTGTGTTCCCTGCTTTCACATGAGAAAGTCAGATCCTGTAAGTTTATTGAAGGTTCAGCTTTCTAATTCACCATCTAGGCTGGGCTCCTCTTTGTCACGTCCTGGGTTCAGCTGTAGCAGTTATTTTTCTCTTTTCTAGTAGCTGGTGCACTGTTGTATTTTGGCTTTAGTCTGAGAACAATGTTTATAACATACCAATGTTTTAGTTGCTGCTAAATAATGCTTACCCAGATGTCGTGGTTTAACCCCAGCCAGACAGCTTGTTACCCACTCCCCCCCCCTTCTTGCCCTCCCCCTACTCCTAGGGGAACGGAGGGGAGAATCGAAAAGAAATGCAACTCCCACAGGTTGAGATAAGAACAGTTTAGTAACTAAGGTATAACACAAATCACTACTGCTACCACCAATAATACTAATGATAAAGGAAATAACAAGGGAAGAGAATACAACACCCCATCACCAGGCGACCGATAACTCGCCCCCCCCAGCCCGACCAAGCACCGACCGATGCCTCCTCCAACCCTGCAGTCCACCTAGCCCTTCCACATAACTCCCAGTTACATCCTGGGCATGATGTGCTGTGGTATTGAATACCTCTTTGGTCAGTTTGGGTCAGGTGTCCTGTCTCTGCTTCCTCCCGGCTTCCCTCCTCCCTGGCAGAGCATGAGGCTCACAAAGTCCTTGGCCAAACCAAAACATCATTTTTATCAGCTCTGTTCCCAGCTGAAAGTCAAAACACAGCACTGCACCAGCTACCAAGAAAGAGAAAAATGACTGCTACTGCTAAACACAGGACATTATCCACCCCTTATTCCATACCATTCACGTCATGCTCAGATCCCACATTTTCAATATACCATCACTCTGATCTAAGTGCACTCTCATCGTAGTGCATGGACCAGTCCCTATAAAGCTGCTGAGTCCATCTGGTCCATGATGCCAGGCTCCATCTCTTGTAACAGTCTTTCAGAGCAGAAGAGACTGTGTGCAGTGTTCACACTTGTGAATAACCTGGGCAATAGTGTCCATTGCTAAGTCCACCCCTCGATCATGAGTACATCTCGATGTTGCATCTCTGCTCTGTTGGCCTTAAGGGTTATGGTCCCACCAGGCTCAAAATAATTCACTGTCCCCTTCAGCAGTTTCTGCAGCTTGTTGCTGGGGACTCCATAGAGGTGCCTTCCATCCCCAATGTTTCCAAAGCACTGGAGGGGCCCAGTGGACTAGATATTTGCCCATACTGTCCCACATGCCCTGCCACTCATGATTGTCCAGCCTTCGGAAAAACCTCTTGGTCCTCCTGTATTGTTGTCTAACCCCAGACAAGACCCAAACCTGACTCTGCTTAAATTTCGGGGTCAGACAAAATGCGGTGGGTAAAACACAGTCTGTGTGTGTGCCAACATGGTGAACACCATCACAGTCAGCAGGCAGGTCCCAAGGGTACCCAAAAGCCATCTAAAACCTTCAGAACTCTCAAGCGATGCTGTTGTACTTGTCACTGGGGCTGGTGTAGCTGCTGTGCTTGCCGGCTCTCCCACCACCAGCTTCTCTTTTCCTGATTCCAGATCTTCCTCCTCTGCCTTGCTGGGAAATGCTGCGGGGTCTCCTGCGTCCTCCTGGGGCTCGGCGGGCGGCTGCCGGGGAATGCTCTCGGCCGTCACGGGGCTGGGCTGGGCCGTGGGCCTTGGCTCCTCCGCCGCCTTCTCCCGCTGCTCGGCAGCCACCCCCTCCGGCTCCTCGACCGCCCCGACCTCCTCCACGGGCAGCCGTCCCCTTGCGGCCTCCGGCCCCACTCCCGCTTGGTCCCCGGGGCCGCTCTCCTGGGCCGCTTCAGCAGCCGCCGGCTCCCGGGGCCTCTCCCCCTTGGCTTCCCAGAGCCTCACGCAGACGGAGGCGAAGGCGAGGGCCAGGGCGGTGAGGAGCAGCCGCACGGCCAGAGACCAGTCCACGGCCACGTCCGTCCCCCCTGCTGCTGGAGCCCGCCCGTATTACAAGTCATTGCCATAAAGTACAGTGAGACAAAAACCTTAGCCCAAGCCCCACACTTGATAAACACTAACACAGCAAAAACCTGCTCTAAGTAAGTTACAACATTCTGAAGCTGTGAGATCAAGAGGAACAACTCTGAGAGCCAATAAATCAGCACTGTGATGAGCGACTATTAATCCGGTCAGATCTGTCGTTATCTCAACCCCTTCAAGCCCCACGTTGGGTGCCAAAAAAGAACTGTCGTGGTTTAAACCCAGATAGACAGCTTGTTACCCACTTCCCCCCCTTCTTGCCCTCCCCCTACTCCTGGGGGAACGGAGAGGAGAATCGAAAAGAAATGCAACTCCCACGGGTTGAGATAAGAACAGTTTAGTAACTAAGGTATAACACAAATCACTACTGCTACCACCAATAATAGTAATGATAAAGGAAATAACAAGGGAAGAGAATACAACACCTCATCACCAGGCGACCGATAACTTGCTCCCCCCAGCCCGACCAAGCACTGACCGATACCTCCTCCAACCCTGCAGTCCCCCTCGCCCTTCCGGCTCACTCCCAGTTACCTCCTGGGCATGACGTGCTGTGGTATGGAATACCTCTTTGGTCAGTTTGGGTCAGGTGTCCTGTCTCTGCTTCCTCCCAGCTTCCCTCCTCCCTGGCAGAGCATGAGGCCCACAAAGTCCTTGGCCAAACCAAAACATCATTTTTATCAGCTCTGTTCCCAGCTGAAAGTCAAAACACAGCACTGCACCAGCTACCAAGAAAGAGAAAAATGACTGCTACTGCTAAACCCAGGACACCAGATCAAGGACTTTTCTGTCTCTCATGCTCTGCCAGTGAAGAGTGGCACAAGAAGCTGGGAGGAAGCAGCAACAGGACACCTGACCCAAACTAGCCAAAGGGTTATTCCATATCACAGCACATCATGGCTACTATGACACATATAGATACAATTATGCACACCACAAGATAATGCACATGAATTAGCTGTGTCTGTATTTTATGTCTGCTTCTATTACAGACTCATGCACAAAAGTTCAGGTCGGCGAATGAGGCTTCTCTTTCCATGCTTTCTGAAACCTGGCAATCTTCTGCTCCTTTCAGTGACTTCAAGAGGTAATAAAGGTCCCAAATAAATGGGTGTGCTGTTTTCATGGCATTAAACAGCACGTGTAACTGTAACTCATGACGGATGTGGAAATTACCTGCCAGCCTGTGAAGGAGTCTGTCTCTCTCCACTCTCTGTTGAAAAGCCTAAGGAGACTGACTAGCCTTCTAATTTAGACAGCTATTGTAGACATATCCTAATAATGGAGTTCGAATATATCATAAAAATAACAATGACTAAAGAAACTGACATCAGAAGTAGTCTGTTGGTAAAATCTGCTCTTAGCAAGTCTGATCAATGTATGACACAATTGGTATCCTTCACCACCTGTGCTAGGGCTCCCAATATTTTTCATATCCAAGTGGCAGCAATATTAGGAATTACCACAAAAATTCAAAGGCAGGATGGAGAGCACTGGGAACAGAAAAGCCTTGTTTGTGATTTTAGAAGCTTTATTATATTTAAGCAACAGCTGAAAGAACTTGAATTTTGTTGGTGTTTATTTTATTCCTCCGTTTTATCCCTTTTCCTATGTACTTTCTTTTCTCATTTTAAATTCAAGTTCTGATTACAATGCAGTTTTCCAAAAGGCTTTGGAGAAAACATATGTGTTGATGAAATGAGGAAACTTCTAAAAATAAAGGTTTTGAAAGTAGAAGTGTCTTTTAGTAAATGTTTAAAGAAACGCAGGGAAAAAAAGAGAATAAAATAATCTGAAAATACAAAGACATTGTAATAAGAGCAGGTTTTAGTTCTTAAAAAATATTCTTCAGATTTAGAAATTCCTCCTGAAAACAAGCAAAACCAGATTTTTCTGTTCAAAATAATTATATAACAGAGCAGAGGAATATACATTCTGATCACTGTGTGTCACTATTAAGACACTAAGATTTTGTCAATTCATTTGTTAAAATAGCCTTTTTTTTTTTTTTTTCAGGACTTAATACAGGCCCAGTTACAATCAAAGGTGGAACTTCAGTAGCTGATAAAATATATTAATTTACTAATTCGTGTTAAAATGAGTATTGGGAAGTGGATTTCTGAAAGGATATGAACAAATTTCAGCTAAGAGATAATGTTGGAAATTTGCGGTTCAGAAATGTACGCATACCAGCACTTCATTATCGGTGACATTTGCACAGCTTTGAGGTGTGAACCTCTATTGGAATGCATATTCGCTCAGTAGTGGATTTTGAAAGTCTGTCATAAAATCAACCCTTTTAACAGAGCGTTTAAATCTATACTCAACCTTCAATATTGCTGAACTCTCAGTGGGACTTAAACTTACACTAAAATGATGCCTTTAAGAGAAATTTTCCAGAAGAAATTATTTTTGGAATCATGGCATATAAAGCCTCCAAAAACCAGCAAAGTGTCTTTTTTCTTCCTATTTCACTAACCCCAAATCAATTATAAAAATATTGATTTTAAGAGTTCCTGTCATGCATGTGACACACGTGTTAGTCATATTTCTAGCTAGTAATTTGAAAACCAACCTGCAGAAGCATCTACCTTTGTCATAAATTTAACTTGACAACTTTTCTGCAAGGCTTTAAATTAGGTTAAATATTTTTTTAATGTTTAAACTCCATGATGATCACAAACCTTCGGTGCCAAGTGTTGGATTAAAAGCAGTTTAAATACCTCATTACTGTGACATAAAAACACCGGCTTTTGCTGTCTGAGAGGGTGTAAATGTGTGCATTAGGGCACCAGCTGCACCTGAGGCCTGGTGGGCTTTCCTGCCAAGTTGAGAACAGAAGGTAGTGGAGTGGATTTGTGGTGCTACTGAAATAATTCCATTTTTTCACTCAAAACTTTGTGTTCTTGATGGAGGAAGTTTCAAAAAAAAACTCTCAAATTTCAATACTGGTTACTGGAAGCTTGGATTATGAAGTGGTAGGAGCCATACAGCTGGAAAAAGGTAACCTCAGGCAGGGTGGAAGCTTTCTGTGCCTCAAGTGTAAGCTGCTAAGTAGTGCTGATAGGATAATTTGATCATCTTGCTGTAGCTGCAGTTCTCTGTCAGCTCTCCTCCCATGATTGCCTCTGAGGAAAACCCTGGCTGTGACTTAAAGTCACAAGTGATCACATCTGACCCTGCATCAGGATTGCCACCACGGCCTCTATCAGTTGTCATAAATGTTATCTTCTGGGCTCCAGAATTAATTTTTTTCTTGTGAAGTGTGGAGAGAAAAATTATAATTAAATTTGTAGCTCGAAAAGTGGTAAAACTAACCTTGAAGCAGTCATTAAACGTAAATTGATTCAATTATTCCTGCCTGAATCTTTATCAAGTTTAAACAACATGCTTAGTAGGTGTGAACAGGCATGCAGTAGCCTGTCTGGCTGGATAAAGGGCTAGTTTCTGAAATCATGCTGATTTTATATTTATGACTGTGGGGGAGTGAAATGTATCGAAACTGTCAGAGACCATGGGAAGGAGAAGCTACAGCAGGCAATTAAGAGTGACCATGGGAAGAAGGAACTACAGCAGGCAATTAAGAGTGACCCATCCCTGACTGGTACTTAGATGTTGGAACTGGCAAGGAACAAGGACGTCAGAACTGGGAAGAGGATGTCAGTAAGAAAATCAGATGGACCTTTCACCTGATGTAACCGCAAGGCAAACACAGATGTGCTCAGCTAATTGCTTGGAAGCATATAAATATTGTGTAATCTTTGCAATAAATGATCCAGTTTACACTCTATCTCTGGGTCCGTGCCTCCATCCTCACAAATGGCGCCCGAACAGGGACAAGACAGAGAGCCATGACTCGGCGACCGGTGAGGACGCCCAGCTGAACTCTGAAAGACTGCAGCAATTAACTGATACCTCTGACTGAAGTAGGCAGCTGGGAACAGGAACATGGGAAGCTCAGTATCCCCCAAGCACAAATCAGTGTACAGAGTACTAATAAAATTCCTAGTGAAGAAGGGGGTTACTGTAAATGAAGATAAACTGAAAGACTTCTTAATATGGGCCTCGGCCTATGCCCCAGAGGCAACATCAACTAATATTTACCAGAAGGGAGTATGGGACAAGACTGGGGTCTACCTTTGGGATGCAGCCACAAGGGATTATGTGGCACCATCCAAATTGCTGGGGGTATGGTGCTCAGTCGATGAGGCACTTGACGGGGCACTACAGGAAGCGTCGGCACCGTCAACCCCTTCTGTCCCAACAAACACCCCTTCTGTTCTTGCAAACAGCACTCCAAATCTTCTCGACCTATGGCCAGTAGACCCAGAAACTGTGCCAGATCTATTCCCGCCTGATCCTGGCATTGGTTGTTGTGAGGTGCAAGCTTTGTTGGTGCTCACACACCCTGTCGCCCTTATCGATCTGTGGGAAGATATCCACCGGAGGCTGCAACAGCAAATGAGCCAGACAAAGATGACCCTTTTGATGCCGGACCAATCAACCCTGACAAAGAACTCTGCCTCTACCCTCCTGACCCGCAAGATATGTGGAAAAACACTATAAAAGAAGCGGAAAATCAACGTTCTGTGAACCTGCCCCAAAACCTGAACGCTCCACATCCCGAACGTCAGGGTTCGAACCGCGGGCTGCACGGCGGGGAGGAAAACCGCGCTCCCGCGGGAGCCGAGAGGAGGCTGCAGCGGGGGCTCGCCTCCGGCAGAGGGGCTGCGCCTAGTCGTAGAGGAACAAGGAGCTGCGGGGCACGGGCGTGCCGCTTCCACCTCCCCGATGCCGCGACCTTACTCGCACGGCGGCGGCAGCAGCAGGCTCCGGCGAGCACCCCCCATAGCCTGCCTGCGGGCTGAGGGCTGTGATACTAGCCCGCCCCTCGCCTTTGTGTGCTTCGGCCGGCTCTTATTACCAATAGATCCCATTTATCCTTGAAGGCTTGAAAGCATTAGCTTTAGTAATATGTTGCAGTAGTTAGGTGAAAGCTGCCCTAATAGTAGAAGCAAAAAGGAGAGCCTTTAGGAGCTTAAAGAACTTGGGATTGATTTTGGTATTTAGTTCACTCACAGTGACACTGGCAAATAACATTTCATTAGAGGAAAATATAACTAGTCTCAGAATCCCCCCCCAGAAACCCTCACAACATTGCAGTGATTTCTATGGACCTCAGATCAGGAATAAAAAAAGAGGAAACAGCAGAATAAGATGGCTTAAAAAAGATACTGGCTTTCCAAAGTCTGAAATAGCTCCCACCTAACTAGTGAGGTGGTAACAGAGAGGCTACACAGGAGCTTCAATGGTGTGGAAAAGAGGGAGAGCTAGATTAATTTGCCTGAACTCCCTGCAGTATCTCAGCAGGCTGCTGCCCAGGGGATGATGGACTGGCTATTTCGCTGTGGACACAAGCCCTGGGTACCCTTGGGGGCTTGTGTCCATGGAGAGTCGGTGGCCAGCTCCTGTCCCTGTTGGAGCCCAAAGCCACTCAGAACAAGAGATGAATGCAGATGATCTCCTCTATCTGTGTAGCAGACTAATGATGAGTTTTAGGTGATATTAAAGAAGCAGTTTCACTACAGTAAATGGCTGCAATTCCCATGGGTACAACACTGAACGAGTATTCTGCAGAAATTTTTGCACTTGGTTATTTCAAGCTGTTTACATAATCAAATACAAGAAGTTGGTCCTGTACTGAACTATTTACCTGAAGCCATTTGGTGATGATATTACTCATTAACCAAGGTACAGCTCCTGGCATTGCTTCATTTCTGCCATTATAATAAAATACTGCTTTGTTTCAGATCTGAAGCGTGGCATAAGCTTATCTCTTTCTGAAAGATTTTCTTCATAGAGGATGTAACTGCATCTTTATGCCATTCAGCACTGAGCCAGAGGTATAATTTTTTTTCTGTCTCTTTTTCTAGTTTAATTATTATGATCACCTGGCCTATCAGAAATTACCTGTGCAATATACATGAATTACCTTTTTCAGTCCGTAGTCTTATTTTGTGTAGGAGCTGAAGGCATTGCGCAACAACACACAGTGTTAAAATAGGGTAGAATTTTTCAGGGTATTAATCTGCTGGAATAATATAAAAATCAGACAAGATTTGATAAAAACTTTGTTCTTTTCTTCCATCTCCAGCAGTAGGATTCCAAAATGCTTTTGGCTATGGCTGCTCTCAGTACTGGTTCTCCAGGCAGTCTTATTCCAGCCTTTTAGCTGGGGAATCCAAAAAAGTGGAGAAGGAAGAAGAAGTCTGAAGCTGTTGAAAAAAGTCTGTGAAAACTCAGCACAAAATTCTGTGATCTTAAAGAGTAAAAGGTCTCACCTCAATTGAAGGCAGCTGTCTGGAGATGGGAAGGATGGCAGAGAGTCTGGGCAAGTCAGTAGATGTAGATCATAGGTGAGTGTTTCACTGGTGAAAACCCTGATTCTGTAGACAGAGTCCTTAGAAGACATATTTTGTATATGTAAAGCTTGCAATGGTTACAAAAAAAAGTTTTAAATTGAAAGAAACTACAGCTTTAGAATTATTTTATTTTCTGTATTTTTTTTTTAAATACTGTTGAAGCTTCGAGAGGTTTAAGTGGAAAATGTAGAGAGGGTCTGGAGGGAAACGACCTGTGCCAGCCATGGCCTTAAGTACTTGTTATTTTTAAGATGGAAACCCTACTTTGTATCTCCCTTACACAATTAAGACAGACATTTTGCCATAACAGCTTCTGCAGAGGCAGATACCTTGGGCAGTATTGCATTATTTTGATTTTATAATTAATCGTTAGCTAATGCCCTTTGTAAAATGAAAATCAGGCACAACAGCTGGGTTATTTACCTTTGAAAAGCTGTTACTAGGCACACAGAATACCTTACTTCTTGTCACTAATAATATCAAAAAGATGTAAGGAGAAAAAACACTATGCATTTAGCTACATGCTAAATGTCATGTCCAGTACAAATGAAAGTGCCATAAACATTTAAAAAATATACAGATATGAACAGCTTCATTGAGAAATGCTTTCAGTGGGTCATCATGAAGAATGACATTGAAAGCTTGGTTAGTACGCACGGATAGAGGCTCACAAAATATTTCTATAGATCTGTCAAGCTATTTTTTCATATTCTCTTTGCAAGTCACCTATTTACCTCCATGTTTTTTCTATTTTAGTTCCTCAAAAAGCAATTGAAAAAGAGGTAGAATGCATTAGATACATAAACATCTGCAGTAAGACCTGAGCCCCTAAAAGCATCGGTCCCAATACCGTCACTGCCAACTTTAGCCCAGTAAACATTTCAACCATAAAGCACATGGAAGTCGAAGTAAATTATGTCTCAATTTAATCTGTTGATCCCATGAGAAATATCACACTATGAAATATATAGGAGAGGCACTGATTTGAAAACCACACCATATAATCACATATGAGTGCCCAACTATAAAGATGGTGAGGCACTGGCAGAGGCAGCCCAGAGAAACTGCGGCTGTGGCATCAAAGGCAGTGTTCAAAGCCATGTTTCACGAGGATTGGAACATCCTGATAAGTGCACATGGCATAGGATAGTCACTGAGTGAGCTCTAAAGTACCTTCCAACAAAAACCATTTTCCGAATCTGTGATTATAATTCTGCAGACAGCTGCTGTGCAGACAAACCCAGCCACCGGCACATCGCTGTGCGCATGGGCAGGTTTGCTGCTGCCAAAAGCACAACAACGTCTCCCGTGGCTGCAAAGTGCGGAGTGTCTGTCGGCAGCCAGAAGGGCTTTTGGGGTTGCCACCAGTCTAGGTGGCACTTTGGGGATGCTTTTCCCAAGACGGATGGGCTGGGGGGCTGAGGAGTCTCTGCAGCAGAGAGCAGCCTACGCTCCTGGCCCCAGGCTCTGGCTCAGTCCTTTAGAACCCCAGCAACACCAGGCAAGACAGCATCCATGTTTCAGCAGTTTATGAGTTGGCCTGCCCCGTGGTGGTAGACCTGTGATGGCTTGTCAGATCATGGGGCAGGCGGCAGCCGATGGCCAGGACACCCCTGCATGGGAGCAAGCTGGCAGAGATCAATATCTTCTCCGTGATGGAGATTGGCGACCTGGTGGGGAACAGAGCTGGCCCTGAGCATGAGCTATGCACCCCGTTCCCTCCTCTTTGCCACTCCCCCCTCAGCCAGAGCTGCGGTGCCCAGCACATCCCTGTGGTGCCTGGGGACACATGCTGACCCCTGCTGTCACTCCCACCTCTGCGTTGTTTTCTTCTCCCGTAGGGGCTCTGCCGGCGCCTGAAGACTCGTTGCCTCCGACGGCTAGAGCGGCTTCTCCTCTGGCGCCTGGAACCGTGTCCCCTCCGGCGCCTGCTCTGCCGGCGTCTGGATCGGAGGCGGCTGCTCCGGCTGCGGCTGCCGCTCTGCTGCTGCCTGCCCATGTTCTGTGAACCTGCCCCAAAACCTGAATGCTCCACATCCCGTCCGTCACGGGGCGAACCGCGGGCTGGACGGCCGGCAGGAAAACGGCGCTCCCGTGGGAGCCGAGCGCAGGCTGCGGCGGGGCTCGCCTCCGGCAGAGGGGCTGCGCCTAGTGGCGGCGGGACAGGGAGCTGCGGAGCACGGGCGCGAGGTCTCCAGCTCCCCGCTGCCGCGACCTTACTCGCACGGCGACTGCAGCAGCAGGCTCCGGGGCCTGAGGGCTGTGATACTAGCCCGCCCCTCGCCTTTGTGTGCTTCGGCCGGCGCGGGTACGCGCTGCGTCCGCCGACATGTGCGCTGCGGGGGGTTGACTGCTCCTGGTGAGAGGCTGGAAGAAACCCAGCCTCTGCCCCGGAAGTTTTTCACCCACAGCAATGGTCTGTTAAAAGATTTTTTACTATTAGGTCAAGGACATGGTGGTAAAGATTTTGATGAGGTGTGTTACATGAATCTGTCTAATCATTCTGAGTTTGTCCATGAGGCAATTCAAAACCTAAAGGAGCTCAGATGTTGTGAGTGGAGAGTAGCTGGAATTGGCTAGAAAGTTTGCTGTCAGAATAGGGCATCAGTGCATGGTTGAAAGACATTATTAAAATCACAGTAGCCTGTGTAAAAATCCCTAACATAAATAACAACTCCCCTCCCTGCCTGCTGGGCCTGTCTTTTCTAAAGAGCATGTAACCTTTCATTCCAACACTCCAGTCATAGGAGCCATCCCACCATGTTTCTGTGATGCCTAATATCATACCCCCGTAGACGTATTCTGGGACTAGGATTCCTCAGGCTGCAGACTAGTGATCTTAGGGCATAAAAGTTGTTAGATACTGTCCTCTGCTTTAGTCTAAAACAAATGCTGTATTGTGGTCAAACTCAACTCTTGGATCCAGTCAGCATCAAACAATTCAAACCTCAGAGTTATCAAACAAAAGCAAAAAGAAACCTCATCCAAAAACCTCACTGAATAGGTGGACGGAGTTTCATACAGTGCCTCTGTATGCACCAGTGTGAGGTTGTGTCACGAAACTGGCTCAGGCCCAGAAAGCAGCTGCAAGCCCCTTGGCATCTGCAGGCTGCTGCTTGATAGGTACCCATGGTGTGTGTGCGCTACTTAACAGAGATAGCTGGAGGGAAGAAAAACACAGTCTTAAGCTGCAAATAATAAAACATCTAAAAAATGTTGAGATTAAAAAAAAAAGATGAAGTCAGAAGTAAAACTGGCAGGGCTGGCACATTGAGCCACTAAAAATGAGGACTAGAACACTGTCCAGTTAGTTCCTTCTGGTAGACCTATTAAAATTAAAAATTCTTTATTGCCAGATGATTGTCCATGAAGTTTGTAGCTTTAGCGACATATTAAGGGCAAATGATGGTATTTTGCAGAGTTCACCTGGTGTGTATAAGAGGACCAGAACTCACAGACTGTGAGCCTGGTAATTACAGTAGAATTAATTTTCATAGCTTTAAAATATAGTACCTATAGCAAGTGTAAATTTACCTTTATTCTTACCCATTAGTTAATTAGTCTTCCCCCACCTTGAGAAGGATATGAATAAATTATGGAGGAAATTATTCCTTTAACTTTTATTTCTCTGGCCTAAATCTTGTAGTTGGATCTAGTATTAGAAATAATGAACTCTGTAAGTCTGCTCTTCAGGGAACTGTGAAAGAAAAATAAAGTGAAAATGCAAGTCAGTAGAAAAAGAAAATGGGCAGGCTGTAAATATAGCAAAAGGAGGTATGTCTGAACAGGAAGATGAGCTTGGTCACTGAGGTAGGTTTCAAGATCACTGGTGATTGGAGTTAGATGGTTTCGGAAGAGCTACTGAAATTCTGCAGTAGGCAGGTATAGATTCACTTTTGAAAAGGATTAATTGCTTTCAAACCCTTGTAACCTAGGGCCTCCAGTTATGTAGTATGAGATTTTTATATTCTTTCTAAAGTTGTTTAAGGATAGTTAAGAGCTAACTCTAAAGGCTCTTATTACCTATAGATCCCATTTATCCTTGAAGGCTTGAAAGCATTAGCTTTAGTAATATGTTGCAGTAGTTAGATGAAAGCTGCCTTAATAGTAGAAACAAAAAGGAGAGCCTTTAGGAGCTTAAAGAACTTGGGATTGATTTTGGTATTTAGTTCACTCACAGTGACACTGGCAAATAACATTTCATTAGAGGAAAATATAACTAGTCTCAGAATCCCCCCCAAAAACCCTCACAACATTGCAGTGATTTCTATGGACCTCAGATCAGGAATACAAAAAAAAAAAAAAAAAAAAAAGAGGAAACAGCAGAATAAGATGGCTTAAAAAAGATACTGGCTTTCCAAAGTCTGAAATAGCTCCCACCTAACTAGTGAGGTGGTAACAGAGAGGCTACACAGGAGCTTCAATGGTGTGGAAAAGAGGGAGAGCTAGATTAATTTGCCTGAACTCCCTGCAGTATGTCAGCAGGCTGCTGCCAGGGGATGATGGACTTACGCTGTGGACACAAGCCCTGGGTACCCTTGGGGGCTTGTGTCCATGGAGAGTCGGTGGCCAGCTCCTGTCCCTGTTGGAGCCCAAAGCCACTCAGAACAAGAGATGAATGCAGATGATCTCCTCTATCTGTGTAGCAGACTAATGATGAGTTTTAGGTGATATTAAAGAAGCAGTTTCACTACAGTAAATGGCTGCAATTCCCATGGGTACAACACTGAACGAGTATTCTGCAGAAATTTTTGCACTTGGTTATTTCAAGCTGTTTACATAATCAAATACAAGAAGTTGGTCCTGTACTGAACTATTTACCTGAAGCCATTTGGTGATGATAATACTCATTAACCAAGGTACAGCTCCTGGCATTGCTTCATTTCTGCCATTATAATAAAATACTGCTTTGTTTCAGATCTGAAGCGTGGCATAAGCTTATCTCTTTCTGAAAGATTTTCTTCTGGATGTAACTGCATCTTTATGCCATTCAGCACTGAGCCAGAGGTATAATTTTTTTTCTGTCTCCTTTTCTAGTTTAATTATTATGATCACCTGGCCTAATATACATGAATTACCTTTTTCAGTCCGTAGTCTATTTTGTGTAGGAGCTGAAGGCATTGCGCAACAACACACAGTGTTAAAATAGGGTAGAATTTTTCAGGGTATTAATCTGCTGGAATAATATAAAAATCAGACAAGATTTGATAAAACTTTGTTCTTTTCTTCCATCTCCAGCTGTAGGATTCCAAAATGCTTTTGGCTATGGCTGCTCTCAGTACTGGTTCTCCAGGCAGTCTTATTCCAGCCTTTTAGCTGGGGAATCCAAAAAAGTGGAGAAGGAAGAAGAAGTCTGAAGCTGTTGAAAAAAGTCTGTGAAAGCTCAGCACAAAATTCTGTGATCTTAAAGAGTAAAAGGTCTCACCTAACTTGAAGGCAACTGTCTGGAGATGAGAAGGATGGCAGAGAGTCTGGGCAAGTCAGTAGATGTAGGTCGTAGGTGAGTGTTTCATTGGTGAAAACCCTGATTCTGTAGACAGAGTCCTTGGAAGACATATTTTGTATATGTAAAGCTTGCAATGGTTACAAAAAAAGTTTAATTTGAAAGAAACTACAGCTTTAGAATTTTATTTTTTTTTTAATACTGTTGAAGTTTCGAGAGGTTTAAGTGGAAAATGTAGAGAGGGTCTGGAGGGAAACTAGAGAAGCCAGCCATGGCCTTAAGTACTTGTTATTTTTAAGATGGAAACCCTACTTTATATCTCCCTTACACAATTAAGACAGACATTTTGCCATAACAGCTTCTGCAGAGGCAGATACCTTGGGCAGTATTGCATTATTTTGATTTTATAATTAATCGTTAGCTAATGCCCTTTGTAAAATGAAAATCAGGCACAACAGCTGGGTTATTTACCTTTGAAAAGCTGTTACTAGGCACACAGAATACCTTACTTCTTGTCACTAATCATATCAAAAAGATGTAAGGAGAAAAAACACTATGCATTTAGCTACATGCTAAATGTCATGTCCAGTACAAATGAAAGTGCCATAAACATTTAAAAAATATACAGATATGAACAGCTTCATTGAGAAATGCTTTCAGTGGGTCATCATGAAGAATGACATTGAAAGCTTGGTTAGTACGCACGGATAGAGGCTCACAAAATATTTCTATAGATCTGTCAAGCTATTTTTTCAAATTCTCTTTGCAAGTCACCTATTTACCTCCATGTTTTTTCTATTTTAGTTCCTCAAAAAGCAATTGAAAAAGAGGTAGAATGCATTAGATACATATACATCTGCAGTAAGACCTGAGCCCCTAAAAGCATCGGTCCCAATAACGTCACTGCCAACTTTAGCCCAGTAAACATTTCAACCATAAAGCACATGGAAGTCGAAGTAAATTATGTCTCAATTTAATCTGTTGATCCCATGAGAAATATCACACTATGAAATATATAGGAGAGGCACTGATTTGAAAACCACACCATATAATCACATATGAGTGCCCAACTATAAAGATGGTGAGGCACTGGCAGAGGCAGCCCAGAGAAATTGTGGCTGTGTCATCAAAGGCAGTGTTCAAAGCCATGTTTCACGAGGATTGGAACATCCTGATAAGTGCACATGGCATAGGATAGTCACTGAGTGAGCTCTAAAGTACCTTCCAACAAAAACCATTTTCCGAATCTGTGATTATAATTCTGCAGACAGCTGCTGTGCAGACAAACCCAGCCACCGGCACATCGCTGTCCATGGCAGGTTTGCTGCTGCCAAAAGCACAACAACGTCTCCGTGGCTGCAAAGTGCGGAGTGTGTGTCGGCACAGAAGGGCTTTTGGGGTTGCCACCAGTCTAGGTGGCACTTTGGGGATGCTTTTCCCAAGACGGATGGGCTGGGGGGCTGAGGAGCCTGTGCAGCAGAGAGCAGCCTACGCTCCTGGCCCCAGGCTCTGGCTTAGTCCTTTAGAACCCCAGCAACACCAGGCAAGACAGCATCCATGTTGCAGCAGTTTATTCTGAGTTGGCCTGCCCCGTGGTGGTAGACCTGTGATGGCTTGTCAGATCACGGGGCAGGCGGCAGCCGATGGCCAGGACACCCCTGCATTGGAGCAAGCAGGCAGAGATCAATATCTTTTCCGTGATGGAGATTGGCGACCTGGTGGGGAACAGAGCTGGCCGTGAGCATGAGCTATGCACCCCCTTCCCTCCTCTTTGCCACTCCCCCCTCAGCCAGAGCTGCGGTGCCCAGCACATCCCTGTGGTGCCTGGGGACACATGCTGACCCCTGCTGTCACTCCCACCTCTGCGTTGTTTTCTTCTCCTGTAGGGGCTCTGCCGGCGCCTGAAGACTCGTTGCCTCCGACGGCTAGAGCGGCTTCTCCTCTGGCGCCTGGAACCGTGTCCCCTCCGGCGCCTGCTCTGCCGGCGTCTGGATCGGAGGCGGCTGCTCCGGCGCTTGCTGCCCCTCTGCTGGTGACTGGCCATGCTGCTAGCTGCTGTGCTTGCCTCTGTAGGGCTTTGCCACAGCCTGCACGAGATATAGCCGCAGGTGATTGTGACATGCAATGACATCATATAGTTGGCTGGTGATGCAAAGGGGATCAGTGCACCCACCTTCCATCCACCTATCCAACCATTCCTAAGGTGGAGGAAGAGGGCTTTTGCTGCAGAAACCCTGCCCAGTGACGTTCTCCAACCGACAGTGGGTTGGATAGAAAGCTCTCCCTGTTCCTCCCCCATGTTCACAAAGCAGCTCTCGTGCAGGAGTTTGGCACCCCAAAGGCCCCTGCTCAGTCTCGCATCCCAGGCACAGCCATGCTACTGAGCACAGTTGGCTCCCCGCGCTGCTGGGTGATGCTGATTCTTTCTTCATTCTTTCAGGGAAAGAAAAGCTAATTGAGTTGCCTTGCTCAGTGTCTTCCCAGCATCAGGAATATTTCCAGAGCAGGTTAAGTGCTTTGAAGTGCTTTCTAAAACTAAATGATCCTTGAGGATTTACAAACATGATAAATATTTTTCTGGAAATTAAGGTGAGGGAACATGCATGTGAAATTGTGTTTCATGCAGAATGTGACAAGGGGATCTCTTCCAGTAGGTTCCACTGTTACAGGTACCTTCTGATGTTCTGTTTCTTCTCACCCGCCTGTGCAGTGACACCTGCAAAACAGGATACGCCTGCATCAGGATGCAGGATGTGTTTACCCAGACACTATTCTCTCTGCTTCCAAGACACTATGAGAAGAAAAGGTCTTGGCACTTACAGATGTGAAACACACTGTTAAGAAGAGACCGACGAGCTTATGCCCCTTGGTGCAGTCTTTCATGGCTGTTGAGCACACCCTGCTGAGCTCGAAAAAGGAATGACTTGATTGGGAAGAGTGAAACAGCCTGGGCAGAAATCCCCTCTAAAGGGCAATTCTCGGTCCCAGCATGTGCTCCTGTTCCCAGGAGCAGGCAGAGCTTTGAGTGACTTGGTCTAGTGCAAGGTGTCCCTTGCCTGTAGCGTAGGGTTGTTACTGGATGAACTTTAAAGTCCTTTCCAACCCAAAACATTCTCTCATTCTAGGGCTACAGTTTCGCAGACAGCTGCTGTGCAGCCAAGCCCAGCCACCGGCACATCGTTGTCCATGGCATGTTTTCTGCTGCCAAAAGCACAACAACTTCTCCGTGGCTGCAAAGTGCGGAGTGTGTGTCGGCACAGAAGGGCTTTTGGGGTTGCCACCAGTCTAGGTGGCACTTTGGGGATGCTTTTCCCAAGACGGATGGGCTGGGGGGCTGAGGAGTCTCTGCAGCAGAGAGCAGCCTACGCTCCTGGCCCCAGGCTCTGGCTCAGTCCTTTAGAACCCCAGCAACACCAGGCAAGACAGCATCCATGTTGCAGCAGTTTATTCTGAGTTGGCCTGCCCCGTGGTGGTAGACCTGTGATGGCTTGTCAGATCATGGGGCAGGCGGCAGCCGATGGCCAGGACACCCCTGCATGGGAGCAAGCTGGCAGAGATCAATATCTTCTTCGTGATGGAGATTGGCGACCTGGTGGGGAACAGAGCTGGCCGTGAGCATGAGCTATGCACCCCGTTCCCTCCTCTTTGCCACTCCCCCCTCAGCCAGAGCTGCGGTGCCCAGCACATCCCTGTGGTGCCTGGGGACACATGCTGACCCCTGCTGTCACTCGCACCTCTGCGTTGTTTTCTTCTCCCGTAGGGGCTCTGCCGGCGCCTGAAGACTCGTTGCCTCCGACGGCTAGAGCGGCTTCTCCTCTGGCGCCTGGAACCGTGTCCCCTCCGGCGCCTGCTCTGCCGGCGTCTGGATCGGAGGCGGCTGCTCCGGCGCTTGCTGCCCCTCTGCTGGTGACTGGCCATGCTGCTAGCTGCTGTGCTTGCCTCTGTAGGGCTTTGCCACAGCCTGCACGAGATATAGCCGCAGGTGATTGTGACATGCAATGACATCATATAGTTGGCTGGTGATGCAAAGGGGATCAGTGCACCCACCTTCCATCCACCTATCCAACCATTCCTAAGGTGGAGGAAGAGGGCTTTTGCTGCAGAAACCCTGCCCAGTGACGTTCTCCAACCGACAGTGGGTTGGATAGAAAGCTCTCCCTGTTCCTCCCCCATGTTCACAAAGCAGCTCTCGTGCAGGAGTTTGGCACCCCAAAGGCCCCTGCTCAGTCTCGCATCCCAGGCACAGCCATGCTACTGAGCACAATTGGCTCCAAGCGCTGCTGGGTGATGCTGATTCTTTCTTCATTCTTTCAGGGAAAGAAAAGCTAATTGAGTTGCCTTGCTCAGTGTCTTCCCAGCATCAGGAATATTTCCAGAGCAGGTTAAGTGCTTTGAAGTGCTTTCTAAAACTAAATGATCCTTGAGGATTTACAAACATGATAAATATTTTTCTGGAAATTAAGGTGAGGGAACATGCATGTGAAATTTTGTTTCATGCAGAATGTGACAAGGAGATCTCTTCCGGTAGGTTCCACTGTTACAGGTACCTTCTGATGTTGTTTCTTCTCACCCGCCTGTGCAGTGACACCTGCAAAACAGGATACGCCTGCATCAGGATGCAGGATGTGTTTACCCAGACACTATTCTCTCTGCTTCCAAGACACTATGAGAAGAAAAGATCTTGGCACTTACAGATGTGAAACACAATGTTAAGAAGAGACCGACGAGCTTATGCCCCTTGGTGCAGTCTTTCATGGCTGTTGAGCACACCCTGCTGAGCTCGAAAAAGGAATGACTTGATTGGGAAGAGTGAAACATACTGGGCAGAAATCCCCTCTAAAGGGCAATTCTCGGTCCCAGCATGTGCTCCTGTTCCCAGGAGCAGGCAGAGCTTTGAGTGACTTGGTCTAGTGCAAGGTGTCCCTTGCCTGTAGCGTAGGGTTGTTACTGGATGAACTTTAAAGTCCTTTCCAACCCAAAACATTCTCTCATTCTAGGGCTACAGTTTCGCAGACAGCTGCTGTGCAGCCAAGCCCAGCCACCGGCACATCGTTGTCCATGGCATGTTTTCTGCTGCCAAAAGCACAACAACTTCTCCGTGGCTGCAAAGTGCGGAGTGTGTGTCGGCACAGAAGGGCTTTTGGGGTTGCCACCAGTCTAGGTGGCACTTTGGGGATGCTTTTCCCAAGACGGATGGGCTGGGGGGCTGAGGAGTCTCTGCAGCAGAGAGCAGCCTACGCTCCTGGCCCCAGGCTCTGGCTCAGTCCTTTAGAACCCCAGCAACACCAGGCAAGACAGCATCCATGTTGCAGCAGTTTATTCTGAGTTGGCCTGCCCCGTGGTGGTAGACCTGTGATGGCTTGTCAGATCATGGGGCAGGCGGCAGCCGATGGCGAGGACACCCCTGCATGGGAGCAAGCTGGCAGAGCGATCAATATCTTCTCCGTGATGGAGATTGGCGACCTGGTGGGGAACAGAGCTGGCCGTGAGCATGAGCTATGCACCCCCTTCCCTCCTCTTTGCCCTTCCCTCCTCTTTGCCCCTCTTTCTTACCCAGAATCGTGGTGCTCAGGACATCCTTGTTGTCCCTGGGGGGACATGCTGACCCCTGCATTCACTCTAACCTCTGCGTTGCCTTCTCTGGCTCTAGCAGCTCTTCCAGCGCTTGGAGCGATTCTGCCTTCTGTGGCTAGAGCAGAGTCTCTTCCGGCGCCTTGTGTGGTATCCACTCCGTTGTCTGCTGCTTTGGTTTCTGCATTGCAGGCGGCTACTCTTGTGGGTACTGCTCTTCCACTTATATCTGGCCATGCTTGTTGCTGCTGTTCTTGGATTTGTGGGTTTCTGCAAAGGCGTCAGAAGATAAATGTTTGGGGTGATAGTGATGTGTAATGACGTCATGGAGTTGTGTGGTGATGTAAAGTCAATCAATCCATCCATTCACTTGCCCATCTATCCATCCTTCCATCCATCCATTCATCACTGCATCCTTCCAGCGTTGTATCAACACATCCTGAAGATGAATTACAAGTGGGTTTGCCCCAGTAGCCTTGTTCTGTGACATTATCCCACCACTGGTAGTATGCGGACAAACTTCTCCCTATTCCTCCCCCATCTAGCCAAACCAGACCTGACTGCAGGGTTCAGCTTCTCAAAAGGCTCTTGCTCAGTCCTGCATCCAAAGCACAGCCTTCGTGCTGCCCACAGTCATCTCTATTTTAACTGAATGATGTTCTTTCTTCCTTCATCATTTTAGGAAAAGACAGCCAAACTAAGATGATTGCTCAGTGTCATCCCAGCATCAGGAATATTTCCAGAGCAAGTTCTTTTAAGTGTTTGAAGTGTTTTACAATAATAAATATTACTGGAGGCTTACAAACACTATTAATAGTTTTGTGGAAACTGTATTCATGGCTGCTTCCAGACATTAAGTCTTCTCTTTTTAAACATGCGTCAAATTATTCAGGAGTAGCTAGCATCCCTACCCCCAAAGCATCTTTATTTATCCGAATGGGCACATAATTTAGACTTTGAATCTTCACGTCATTGAAGGACACAAAAGGAGAAAAAAGAAGGCGCAAAAAGGCAGCATCAATATAAATATAGGTGCATTCAAGGTAAGTTTGTTGGAGTATTCCCCTTGTTATTAAATACCACACTTGCATTACGAAAATGCATGCATGGGAAGATGCATTGTGGGTGAGAATAGTTAGGCTGAGCAGGTATGTCCTGATACAGGCATAACTGACACCAGTGGTTAAGCATTCTTGTATATCTTTTTTATGCTTAGCTAGATCACAAGGTAAACCTAGTGTTGTTTAAAAAATTTTCAGCTTTTCATGGTTGAATTGTATTTGATTTCAAGGCAATGGAATTGTTTGGGTTATGCATATTTTCCAGCTGCTGTTGGGTGTTGAGCTGGTGTACTGCCGTTGCTACCAGATGTTTTTGGCCGAGGTGGGCAGCTCCATAGAGGAGCCTTCAACCCCGGAGCGAGGGGAAACCCCGCGTACGGGAGCCCCAGTTCTGAGCGGAGAGAGCCGCCGAGGGAGCCCCGGGCCCTGGCCACGCCCTGCCTCAGCTGAGGCGCGCAGGGACTCGCAGGGGGCGGTGCCAGCAGGGACGGCCCCGCCCTGAGCGGGTAAAACCTTCCTCAGGGAGCGCGGGGCCTGCGTGTGGCGCGGCGGTTGGACGGAGGGAGCGGGCGGCCCTCAGCGCCCGGGCGTGCTCTGGCTGCCCCGGCGGTGGCAGCGCAGGCACCAGAGAGAGCCGGTGAGAGGGGAGGCTGCGGAGCAGAGCTCGGGGTGTCGAAAGGGCCTGCACCGGTCTGGTGAGGTGAGGGTGCGCAATGGGCAGGGCTGCAATCGGTGGAGGGCCCCCTGCAGCAGGGACTGAGCTGCGGGACGGTGTCAGTAGCTAAAAGATGCCAGGGAAGCCGAGAGGGAGCTGGTATGCTTGCCCTAGACCCAAACTGTGAAGCTGCCACAAGCATCCATCACAGCACATCGAGAAAAGGGGGGCATTAATCCCGGGCATTGGGAGCTAGTAACAAAACAAACTGTCATGGCCTAAGCCCAGTGAGCAACCCAGAACCACACAGCTCCTTACTTACTCCCCTTTTTCCCCCCACTCCCAGAGGGATGAGGAGGAGAATTGAAAGAATGTAACTCCCATGGGTTGAGGTAAAAACAATCCAGTAACTAAGGTGTAACAGAAACCACTGCTGCTACCACCAATAATAATGATAAGGGAAATAACAAGGGAAGAGAATACAACTGCTCACCACCTGTCAACCGATACCCAGTCTGATCCAAGCAGTGATCTAGCCCTTCTGGGTAACTGCCTCCAGTTTTACATCCTGGGCATGACTTGCTGTGGTATGGAATACCTCTTTGGCCAGTTTGGGCCAGGTGTCCTGTCTCTGCTTCCTCCTGGTTTCTCCTCCTCCTTGGCAGAGCATGAGACTCACAAAGTCCTTGGTCAGAGTAAACATTACTCAGCAGCAACTAAAAACATCGGTGTTATCAGCGCTGTACCCAGGCTGAAAGTCAGAACCACAGCACTGCCCCAAGAAGGAGAAAAATGACTGCTACTGCTGAACCCAGGACATTAACTAATCCAATTAAGGGCTTCTGCGCTTTTTATTTTGCTGGTTTATGTGGGTGGTAGGATTTCAGGTGAGTTTGATTTGTTCCCATCTTTTCTGTCCCTTCCTACCATGTTAGGACCCAGCTGATCTTAACAAAGCAGTGTTGTCTTAGAAATACACCAGCAAGCTAGAAGCTAATTACTGACTTCATATTCTTGATGGCTGATTTAATTATACATGTGGTTAAACAATCTGTGACTATATTGAGTATTCACAAAACTCAAAATGCTACCCAGCTTTTTTCTTCAAGTGTTTGGATTTTTCCTTACAAAAGAGCAAGGAAACTTTTGCCGAGGTGACTACAGGTAATAATAGCATTTTTTGAACCCAGCATTCTATCGTTAGAACACTTTGTCAGCAGATTTTGTGTGTAGAGCTGGTTTTCTTTCTAAAATACTTAGTTTGTAAAGCCTGTTATGGCTTTCATGTACCTGTCTTGCTTGGTTTGCTTAGGGGTCAAATATAGAAGACGGTCTTTCTGAAACATGAAATCCAAGCTTTCCTGACAATCTGTCATCCAGTCTGGACAGGGATGAATGCTCCCTCCAAACTAGCAGTCATATTCAAATTTAACCTCACACATTTTCTTCCTGGTGGAGTTGCTGGGTGACATCCTCCGCTCACTGAGCGGGCTGGGGGCAGGTATTCACTCAGGGTTAATGGGAGGGATAAGCAAGTCTTCACAAGTGTTTGTGAGGTGCCAAACAGCACAGCACAGCCTGCTATCTGTCTGAGTTAATTTTTACTAGGTTAAAGATGTCTTTAGTTTATAACTGTCTCATTTCTAGTAAGTGTGCAGAGTTGAGGCAACTGCAAGGAAAAGAACTTGCCAAGTATGGGTCTTAGTTCTGGGGGCTTTTTGCTTTCATCACAAAGTGATTTTTTTTTCTTATTTTTAATCTGATTCTATTTTGGTTTGATACAGACTAAAATGATGGTGGCTTATGGATTTATTTTTCAGAACATAAGGGAAATGGATTGAATTACTTTAGATGGATTACTGACTTCTAGCAGCAGAAATGGAAATGGCACCATTATAAGCCAAGCGGCTGTGAAGCAAAGAGAGAAGAATGTTTATTTTCCAAGCCACTTGATCAGTTTTAAGCTAATGTAAGCGTATCCCCATTTCTTTTGTGAGGAATTAAAGTTTTCCTCATGGTTTTAGGAGTTATTTGGGTTATGAGATGAGAACAGTGCAAATCTATGCAATATTATCTTGAAGAGTAGATCAACACATACTGGGAGATGAGCAGACTTCCTTGGCGCTCCATGACGAAGGCAATGCTATTATCTACTTACCTTTCAGAGAGTGTCACTTACATTTCATCAGCAGTTTTAGGATGCAAGATAGATGTTGTAATTTCTGTGAGTGTATTAGCTTGGTTATTATTGTGTACATTAATCAAATCCATTCTTTAATTTACTTAAAAGAATAGGTTAGGGACTAGCTTTGCAAGGTATGCTCATAAACAAAAAGAGATGCTGTGTTTTGTTTTGTATATCGAATCTCTTTTTTGTAACTAGCAAAAGCTAGTTACAGTTGCCAAGTGACAACAAGGAATTCATTTCCAAGTCCCAGGCCCTCTGAAGGTTTGAAGCAAATAGTTATTACATATTTTCAGGTTGACCACACAGTGTTTGTGCAACTTAGTTAAAGAATGCATTTATATTCTTCTGAAAATTCTACATTTTGCAGCCCATCCCATCCTTTCCACACCGGAGGTGGTTTCTCATGCTCCTGGGTACATCCCTCTCCTTTCCCATGAGAGGAATAGGTGTCTAGGCAAACGAATAAATTTCTGGAAAATTTCAAGGCAGCCTCTTGGAGGCCTTCTTCCAAAACACAGCCCTGTCAGGTACATTGAGGTAGAGAATTAGCGTGAACTTGAACTGAAAAGTGGACCTTAGGAAAGGCTGGTTTCAGGAGCCATCAATGTGAGAACTGAGGGAGGTGCTCCAGGGCAGAGGTCCAGATGACAGGGTCTTCTCAACTTTAAACTGTCTTTAGGATCCAGCCAGAGCCAAGTCTGAAACTGTTTTGACACATTGAGCTCAAGTTTCGTGTTTGCCTCACTTTGAGTTTCTATATCTTTAAAATGGGGGATAATAACAACCCTTCACTTAGCTATCTCAAAAAGATTTGAGAAGGGTAATTTGAACATGAAAAACAAAATAAATGTTCATTGCTAATAATTTAAGTCCATATAGAAATGAAATTGTAATAAATAAATGATAGATGTACCAGATATTTGATAAATACACTTCATGGAAAGATAATACCCTTTGAACGTTTCAGAAATCAGATCTTTGTATTTAAAGAAGTTTCAGCTCTTTGTTTCATTTTCTGCTCTGCCTCTGTAGAAAGTGACAACAAGCTGAAGTATTATTCCAATAATATTCTTGTTTATTGTCGTTTATAAAAAGGGCTTCTGGCTAAATGTTCATTAGAACTTTTTTATGTCCTATCTGCTATATATCATGACTTTATGGATTTCCTAAATAAAATGACCCATTTAAAATTTTTTAAGATTATGTGAAAAGCATCACATGCTGGAAAATTTTCTAGGTGCTGGATACAACAAAAGCAAATCTCCTTTTCATTTGAAAGGGAATGGCAAAATAATAAATTGTGACTGGTGACATTTTCCTATGCTCCCACCTATTTGTAATAGACTTATTTAAAAGCTGCATTGGCGGTATCCATTTATCTTTTCTCCTGGGTCAATTATGCTGTTGCATTCAAATTAATTCCTTAATCAAGTCCGTTGATAATTGCAGCAGTGAAAGGGATATATTTACCATGGAAATGTAATGCAGGCACTTTGTTCCAGTGCAGCCAAGTCTAATACTGTTCTGCCACAGCGGACTATTAATGTGTTTGTGTGTAGTTTATTTTCCTAATCAACACTCTCAGAAACAGGTATTCTTGGATCTCACTGATGGGGTTGGATGGGCAACACACTAGCATTGAGATTGCTGTCTTCAGGATTTACCACAGTATCTCTTGACATTTCTAAATACATGGAATTTCAACAGACTTTGTGTAGATAGCTCTGTCATTCCAAAGAGGAGCAATCAGAATTAGACCTTGCATGGGCTCATTAAATGTACATTATCACATAGAGTGTAAATGAGAAGGGATGGGCTTCCAAGTGCAGTACAGACCTGGGCAGATAATTAATTATAGCACTGTGGAGGCTTTCTGGAATTTAAACTGCTGATAGAATTTGGTATGCTAGGACAGACAACATTATCATCTAACCAGTCTCCCTGAAATATGCTGGAAATGCACCTATCTATCATCTATTATAATTGAAAAATCACAAGTTGTGTTTAGAAAGCAGTATTGCTGTCCAAAGTCTCTATTGCCCCTGACTTCAGAAACTGGGGTAATTTCAAAAACCTGTTTCTCGCTCTAGGGGATGCTTTGTATAGACGAATTAATGAGAATTCTGTTGTATGTGTGAAGGTGTGAGGCTGTAAAGAGATAGAGCTTGTGAAGAGAGATGGTATCTTCTATTAGATTTAAATACATAGCCAGGAAAAGCCTGGTCATGTTGTTTGGATCACTAATATGTTTCCAGTCTGAAACAAAAATAGGAGGCTTATTTTTGAAGATAGAATTTAAATGTTTTAGCTCCTTTTTTCCGGTCTGAAAAAGAAATAGGAGGGTTTTATCTGAAGATAGAGTTTAAATATTTTAGTTCCTTTACATGAGAAATGAAATTATTTCAGGTTTTTACTTTTCTGGTAAAACTATTGTAAAAACCAGATTTTTGTTTGTTTCAGTTTTAATTTTAAAAAAGCGTTTGTGGTAGCTATTTCTTGTTTAACCTGCTATGACATTCTAACAGAAAGATGCTTACAACTGTCTTTGAGCAACAAAAATGTATTGCTTTGATAAAGTTGGTGATCTACAACTGTTAATTTGGGTTCAGTGAGCTGAAGCAGGTGGAGCCATAAAGCCAGCATGCCATTTCTGACTACTTCAGTTTTCTTTGCAAGGTGTGTTATGTGGGCCCAGCTGGCACATAGGTCCAGGGGGATTCAAAGTAGAGCCTGTACATCTTTTGCGACAGCTCTTGCCCGATTTGCTGACTGCAGAATGCAGTGAAAAGAAAGAATGAGATGCCGTCCTCCCGGTCTCATTAAATGAGAGCAGTATCTCTTGCCTCCAGTCTGTACACATAAATGATGCTAAAATATCTTCCAGTTTGTGGTGTTCATCTGTTCCTGTCTTGTGCTGTAAGAGAGCTAGTTAAACAGGGGTTGCCTTAGCTGCATCCTCTACCAGTCACCACAGTGTAAGTACATTTTAGTTCTGTATAAGGAAGTTCAGCAGCGTTCATCAGTATTCCAGCTAATGGAATTAATGTGTCTAGATTCCTCAGTGCCCTTTTGAAATTTCTCACTGCAGCTTTAATAATGAACACTGTACTCTCCTTTGTACATAAAGTCTGGTCCCTAATTAAAACCCTTCATTGCAGATAATGACTGTTTTGGGGAAAAAACCACATTTTCATTGCAGAAAACCAGCTAGCCCAATTCTACAAACAGCATACAGTTCCTCAAAATGTGTTGTCATGTGTAACAGCAGAACACAGGCTTAAATGAATGTGATGAAACTGAGCTTACAGATATTAATTCAAAAGAAATGGATATTGAAACCATTTATTTTTCATGATTCAGTTTATTAGCACATACTTCTTGTGCAGCCAAGCCTAAAATAAAACTGTATTGAAGTTCTGATACACCACTTAGTGAGAGAGTTCTTTGAACTGCCATTCAGCTCAGCAATGTTGCCTAACTGCCTCAATTCCAATTTCACTTTATATTTCAGTTTGCAAGGCTTCACCCTCCTCCCCTCTGCCATGTATTCTCTGGGGATCCTAAACAGTCTACAAAAATTCCATTTTGTTGCCCCAGGAATAGTGTTATTTGAGGCTTCAGATTGTTTAGGAGCATCCGAAGTAAAATACTTAGCAAGTGATGAAACTTCAAAATAGTAGTTAGATGAAAGCAGTGTCCTTGCTTTTTCTGTTTCAGACTAAAGCTGAAATTCGGCTGCATTTTGAATGCCTGAGTTCAGGTTTATGCAAGAAGGCCAGATTTAAACACAATTCCAGTTGAGATATATGTGCAATATCTCTAATGGGCAAAGTCAAATATATCTCTATGGTAGACACAAGCAAAACACCAATTCCCTCAAGAACCTTTTATGCCAATTATGGTAGCAAGTAGAAAGCCTGGATATTGATGTAACAACTGGGCCGGACTTTTCTAATCGTCTGAGGCAGCTCAGCACTGTCCTAATGACAGGGTTTTTTCCATATTTTTTGTTTTATAAACCTAGTCCTGATCAAAGTCTGTATTACTAACACAGAATGCAAGTAAGAGCTGTTGGTAGGACTGCAGTGTCTCACTTGCAATATTGTGACCTAATACCAATGTGGGTTTTGAGGAAGCAGAATAAAAGCTAGTTCTAATACCAAGCTGGGAATACAAGCTGCCTTAAATTGTAATCTAAACCTAAATTTTGCAAAACTTTCAGGAAAAGTAAAGGAAAAGGTAATTAGTTGTCTGCAATAACTGCCCCTGTAGCGTCAAATGCACTGTGTATAGAGTGCCTTTTGGAGACTGTGGCTCTCTTGTCGTTTGCTGTGTTTGCTTTAGGGATAGTGATCCCTCAAAGAGCCTAAAATGGTCTTAGTCACAGATCAGTGGCTGAACTGTTGTACTTGGTCCCTCTGAATGGATATACCAGAAAGAGGACTATTGGAGATAGTAATTTTTCATAGTCTAGTAGCAGTTAATCAGAAACAGCCAGCTGATGTGATGTTGTTGGTTTGCTCTTCAGTTACTTCATTTTGTTATGAGTATTAGAGTAGAATGTAAAGCTTTATTAACGGTGAAAAGACTTGTATACCAATTTTAGTTTGTACTTCTGTCAAAATAATGCTAGCACCTAATAGTAGATTGTAAGAGCTTAATATTCTGCTATTATGTTAATCTCCAGACACGTTTTCATGAGCCATAAATCAAGTGTTTTCTCTGCACCTCTCAGACAGCAAGGGTCAAAGCTGAACAAAACCGATACGAAAAAACAATAGGAATTTCAGGACCGGTTGTATGATGCCAGTAATGGGCTACCCATTTCACAGTAATTTATTGTTTATAAGCACTAGTCTATTGCTTTTTCTGCCCTGTATCATGAGAATTAACAGTTTTGGCTTATGCTGTCTATCGCTAACAGAATGAACCCGCTTTTACAGTCCATTATGAAAGTAAGTTAGTCACGTATGTAAGTAGGTTAAAGTTAGTTAGGTTTATAGCTTGTTTTTCAGGTACTTAAATATTGGTCAGTATTGGCAAGGTGACAATGTAGTGTGTTTTTCAATCCAGAAAAGTGCATTAAAACGAATTCTAAGAGATTTATATCCTTAAGACCCATCTTGTTCTACTGTTCCCAGTGAGCTCATGATGCATAATCCAGGATAAATGGTGATTTATATAAGTGATAAATATACTTCAGTGCTTACTCACCCGTCAATTTTCCATTTCATACCTGGAATTAAACGCTGCCCGTGCTATAAAAAGTATGTGCACTCATGCAAAGGCATTGTAGGTCTTTAGTAACAACTTAAAAATCACATTGTAATAAACTTTAAAACAGGTATCAGAAAATCCTTTACTATCTCAGCTAAATGGATTTCTTATGAACAGCTGTCTATTTCTTGTTTTATCCTGTACTGTTGGAATTATTAAGTTTGATTTATCCTAACTGCCACCAATAGAATGAAAGTAGTGACACTGTGACTAGGGAAAGCCAGACGCTGAGATGTTACTCAGCTGTATTGCTCCAAGTTGGACAAAGTAAAACTATTTCTATTCAGATTTATGATCTGTTTAACATCTAGAGGATTACACAAGGAGGTGGTTACACAGAATGGACATCTGATTGCTTTGTGCTCTCTTCCTATGTCAGATCTCAGCCACCTGTGAGGGAGATAATGGCTTGCGCTCTTTCAGATATGCACATGCAGCCCTCTCTGGGTCAGTGCTCATGTGGAGCAGTCAGCTCATAGAGAAATCAGTGTTTCATATATTGCATAGCTGATTTTCCACAGTGAAAAGCCCTTTTTGTTTACTTAAGGTATTAGTTCCTTTCCTTATGACTAGGAGGGTTATTACAATACCTTTCAGTAAATGTTAACCATTGATTCAGAGAAAACTCCAGGAATAAACTTGCCAACAAAATTTTCAAGTTGACAAGCAGGTATTCTTTATTGCGGCGCCGGGAGACACGGGGGATAGCTCCTCCTAACATGTGTCCCTGTATTGCTACACAAGCCGTCCTTATACATTCCCTGGACATACATACATATTCATGAGGCTACGTATAGATTACATTATTTTCCAGAAAGTTCCCCACATGCGTACAAAATTGTGGTGGTGGTCTCTGAGGGTCGTTTACTTCTTCCAACAATCTTCATCACTTCTGGCAGCCTTTGAAGCATGCGCAGATGCTTATACCAGCTTAATTGGTTTGTTAACACCACAGACATAACAGTCCTTCTGTCCTACTTATCAATTAGTTTAACTGCAGCCCATCCCTGACACCTGCCATTCCCAGATACTCTTTATCCTTGCATCCTGTTCTTCTAGCCTGTTTCTCTTACATTCATTTTGTATTAAGGTCATAGGGCCTAAAACTACATCAACTATAATGGTTTATCGTATACAAGAATTCTCAGTATGTTCTCTAGCTGTGCTCTGTTGTTTTGTTTTTTTTTCTGTGTATCATGCACATCAGTAATTTTCCATTGCTACTGTTACAAAGGCATCAAAGTTAACATTACTTAAAACTGATTCTAAAGGTTTATATATTCCATTTTGCATTCCTCCCCCCCCCCCCCCCCCCCGTCTCACTATCAGAATTAGTATCAAGCACAGTGGATAGCACCTGGGGGAAAACGAACTCTGAAATGCTGTGCAATGATTCTCTAACATGATGGGTGAATACCTCCCCTGGAAAATGAACAAGAGAAAAGCAAGTCATTCTGCAGTATCCACAGGTCACTGGGATACTGCAGTGCACACGGTCAGTTTGAGGTAACTGCTGAGTGGCTTTTTTGTTTCTTAATACAGCAGGTTGATCTTCCAGGAGAGCTCACTATTTAGGGAGTCTTTTGTTTACAGAAAAGGTAACCTAACATATTCAAATGGAGTAACCCAAATTTTCCACATTTTCTATGTTAATATAGAATTAGGAATGTTTATAAGAAGTGCTGACAAACACAGAGCAAAAAGTTAGATAGTCTTTGAAGTAAAATTAATTTTTGTTAGGTATATTGCTATGTAGCAGGACCAAGGTGATGATAGGCTCAGTGCCATGCTTTGCACACCCTGAGGCTGCTCTGCAGTGAGCAGTTGGACAACATAGAGATAACCACACAGAAGAAAATATATTCCCAGCGTACATAGGCGTATTTTCCAGCTCAGAAAAGGAAATGGTCCCTTTTTCTGAGCAGCACTTCTGTTTCTAACACGGGGAGAGGCTAAAGCTATTAGCAGCTTAGGGAACTGGAGCTGAATATTGTGCAAGCACTCATCTATCTGTTCAGGCAAACTGTTCTCCTTCAAACATCACTCCTCCAGTAGTTCTCTTTCATCTCTATTAGTGCACTTGCGTGCTGTCCACACCTGCAGTTCCTGACTTGCAGCTTTCTCCTCCTTTCCCTTGCCTGCCTTTAGTATGGCAGAGATGCTCAAGGCACTGGCTCAGACACAAGCCTTCCAGCCTCAGGCCACCTCTGCAGGCACAGAGGACAATTGATGTTGGCTGTAACCTACTGTAGGAAAACAGAATTGCCATCTTGCCCAGAGTCAGCATGTTGTGTGGCTGGGATGCTTGGCAATGGTCAGCAGGACAACTTTATTGTCACGTCCTCACTAAGTAAATGAGGTCGTCATAATCTGTGCTGTATGGCTCCCTGCACAATGTGTAGTGGTGATTCATTGGCATTGTGTGAATAAGCTGCAGGGACTCCTTAGCCCAGAAGAGATCACATAATTTATTTAGTGTAAGTCTCATATGCCCTGTAATGTACATATATCTGATTACATGCACTGTATTTTTTGGAACCGCTGAGATAGTTCCAAAAAGTTTTTTAATATATTCAGCTGAAAACAGAGTTAAAGTTGGCAAACTGAGAACTGCTCTAGCATACATAGCAGCATCCATTTATTCTGTAGTTTTGACTTGGAGGAAACCCAGGAGTGGCACTGCAGCATGTGGACTAAAAGCTAATGATTATTATGCAGTTTGTGATTCTCTTTGCATTAGTTCTGTGAAGATCTTACCCAGAGAAATGCCAGCTGGGGTAGCAACAGGCTAGAAATTTGGTTTCTTTTCAGCCATATCAAACCTAGACCTCATTCTTTCAGCCATGCAATAGTGATGCCCCTTTATATGGAGGCAACGGATCATTTCCGTAACAAAAGATAGTATAACCAGCTGTTGTTGTTTAAACCCTGTCAGCCATAAATCACGCAGTTGCTCTCTCACCCCCACCCCCTTTCTTAACCTACCCCTGCTCCCGGAGGGGTGGGGAGGAGAAACAAAAGAATGCAACTCCCACAGGTTGAGATAAGAACAGTTTAGTAACTAAAGTATAACACAAATCACTACTTCTACCACCAATAATACTAATGATAAAGGAAATAACAAGGGAAGAAAGTACAACACCTCACCACCCGCCAACTGATAACTTGCCCCACCCTCCCCAAGCAAGCACTGACCGATACCTCGTCCAACCCTGCAGTTCCCTAGCCCTTCCTGGTAACCCTCAGTTACATCCTGGGCATGACATGCTGTGGTATGGAATACTTCTTTGGCTAGTTTGGGTCAGGTGTCCTGTCTCTGCTTCCTCTCGGCTTCCTCTCACAAAGTCTTTTGTCAGACTAAAACATTTGAGTGGTAACTAAAAACATCAGTGTTATCAGTGTTGTTCTGAGGCTGAAAGTCAAAACACAGCACTGCACCAGCTACCAAGAAGGAGAAAAAATGACTGCTACTGCTGAACCCAGGACACTGGCCTATGAGGGTGTTTGACATCACAAAACCTTGGCATTTCTATTTCCAGTCAACCTGTTATCTTAAAGGGGAATGAAGGGTGGATACCGGAAAACAGTGCAGCTGTAGTTTCATTTGCTGAGATGGGATTAATAAAAAAAATGAACTATTCTTACTTTGAGAATGTCTTCCCCACCTGAAGGGTAACTTGGTACTTCTGAGGAATTGTTGTGGTTTAAGCCTAGCTGGGAACTCAGGACCACGCAGCCACTCACTCAATCCCCCCCTTCCATCCTCCTTCTCCCAGAGAGATGGGCAGGAGAATTGAATGAATGTAAATCCCACAGGTTGTGATAAAAACTGTCCAGTAACTCAGGTACAATACAAAACTACTACTACTACCACCAATAATAATAACAGTAAGGGAAATAACAAGGGGAGAGAATATAAAACTGAAAGTGCAAAAGGAAAAGAAAACAATAAACATAAGTGATGCACAATACAGTTGCTCACTACCCACCAACTGCTACCCAGCCCCACCCAAGAAGCAATCTGGGCCTTCTGGGTAACTCCCCCCAGTTTATACACTGGGTGTGATGTGCTGTGGTATGGAATATCCGTTTGGCCAGTTTGCATCAGGTGTCCTGTCTCTGCTTCCTCCCAGATTCTTGTGCCCATTCTCTCTGGCAGAGCATGAGAGACTGAAAAGTCCTTAATCAGAGTAAGCATTACTTAGCAACAACTAAAAACACTGGTGTGTTATCAGCATTGTTCTCAGACTAAAGGCAAAACTCAGCACTGCACCAGCTACTAAGGAGAAAAATACCTGTTAAGCTGAACCCAGGGCAAGAGCATAGTTGATCTTTCAGTCCACATGTGCAGCACTGATGGAGGTAGCTGGGACACCTATCTGCAGTAGTGGTGCAGAGAAATTTGCCACCAAACACATGGACAAGCCACTTATCTTGTGTTAGAGAAACCTCATTTACAGCTTGGGAAAATAAACTGTCAGTTAACCCACAGATAACTGTTTAGGGAAGCCTAATAGTATGGTATCCTAAGAATGTGCTTTGGCTTAATCTGAATCTTTGCTCCTACAAATGTTGGAATATTTCATTAGATGTCTTCCATACAGGGTAAATGCTATAAACTCTTCTTTTTTTCTTTTTTTCTTTTTTATTTGCAAAAATTTGGTATATGTAGGTTTGAATGAAGCCATTCATGCTCTGAAATTACACTGTTCTGGAAGGTTTCTGCTGTCCATATTTAATTTAAATTTTTTTTTTTTTTTTTTTTTTTTTACTACTGTTTTGGTTATTGTGTGTCAACAGCAGACTTGTGTTTCCTGTTAGCCTGGCTTCCTGGCTCACTGAGGCAGCTGAAAGTGGGGTCTGAAAGCTGCAGGGGCCAGCTGCCTTAACTTCACCAGCTTTGCCAGCTGGAGCAATATCGTAGGCTTTATTCTATCCAACATGGAGTTGTATAAGAGACGAAGCAGCAGGATAGCAAGCAGGGAAGAAATGGCATAAAGAAGGAGAAACCACTAAACTTCAGGTGAGTAGTGCTGCAGTTTCTCCATGCTGTTTGTTTTCTTTAAAGATGGGAGTTCATATAGTGTTCAGGAAAGTGAGGAGCAGTAATCAAACCTCCTGCTGTTGTGACTAGGGTCAAGGCTTTGCGTGTGTGCCCTCAAGTGGGGGGCGTGGTCCAGGTAATACTGGGGCTCTGGAGCACCTCATATTCCCATGACCACAACATAAGACCGTCTTGGCCCCAAACAAACACGGGCTTTGCCTGCACAATGTCTCCAAAGGCCTAATGTCCTTATAGATGTGGGTGGGGATGCTTTCCCACTGCCCTCCAGTGAGGTTTCCTGATGGTGCCTGCTGGTTGCCACAAGCTGACCTTGAAGTGATGTGAAGCCCCAGAGCAGGTTGACACAATGGAGCTACAGGATGGTGGAATCATTCAGACCTTTTCTGAGCAACCATGCAGAAGTCAACTCCTGGCTCCCAGTCTCAATTTATGCCCAGAAAAATCCTCCAGCTGATAAATACAGGGGAAGTTTAGATTGGATATAAGGAGGAAATTCTTTCCTGTTAGGGTGGTGAGGCACTGGAATAGGTTGCCCAGGGAGGTTGTGAATGCTCCATCCCTGGCAGTGTTCAAGGCCAGGCTGGACGAGGCCTTGGGTGATATGGTTTAGAGCGAGGTGACCCTGCCCATGGCAAGGGGGTTGGAACTTGATGGTGGGGTGGAGTCTAGTTGGAGGCCTGTATCTAGTGGAGTGCCTCAAGGGTCGGTACTGGGACCAGTATTATTTAATATATTCATCAACGATTTAGATGAGGGAATTGAGTGTACTATCAGCAAGTTTGCTGATGACACTAAGCTGGGAGGGGTGGCCGACACGCCAGAAGGCTGTGCTGCCATCCAGAGGGACCTGGACAGGCTGGAGAGCTGGGCAGGGAATAACTTGATGAAATATAACAAGGGAAAGTGTAGAGTCCTGCATCTGGGCAGGAACAACCCCAGGTTCCAGTATAGGCTGGGGAACGACCTGTTAGAGAGCAGTGTAGGGGAGAGGGACCTGGGGGTCCTGGTGGACGACAGGGTGACCATGAGCCGACACTGTGCCCTTGTGGCCAAGAAGGCCAATGGCATCCTGGGGTGTATTAGAAGGGGGGTGGTTAGTAGGTCGAGAGAGGTCCTCCTTCCCCTCTACTCTGCCCTGGTGAGACCTCATCTGGAATATTGTGTCCAGTTCTGGGCCCCTCAGTTTAAGAAGGACAGGGACCTGCTGGAGAGAGTCCAGCGCAGGGCAACTAAGATGATTAAGGGAGTGGAGCATCTCCCTTATGAGGAAAGACTGAGGGAGCTGGGTCTCTATAGTTTGGAGAAGAGGAGATTAAGGGGTGACCTTATTAGTGTATATAAATATATAAAGGGGGAGTGTCACGAGGATGGAGCCAGGCTCTTCTCAGTGGCAAACAATGAAAGGACAAGGGGTAATGGGTACAAATTGGAGGGTGACGGAACACTGGAACAGGCTGCCCAGGGAGGTTGTGGAATCTCCTTCTTTGGAGACATTCAAAGCCCACCTGGACACGTTCCTGTGTAACCTTATCTAGGTGTTCCTGCTCCGGCAGGGGGATTGGACTAGATGATCTTTTGAGGTCCCTTCCAATCTCTAACATACTGTGATACTGTGATACTGTGATCTTAAGGTCCTTTCCAACCCTAACTATTCTATGATTCTATGGTTCGGATTCTATAAATTTCTCTGGAGCAACAGTGACATCTTGTGGATTAATTTTAAGTGTGCTGTATATGGAAATGTTCATACCAGTCTCCTTCACCTTGGCTTGGGTGGAAACCAGCAGCCTGAATTAAAACGGCATCAAGAGCCATCTCCTTAGCACACCCCTAGACCTGACAGTAGAATATCTTATGGATGGCTAAAGAGCTCATAAAATTTTATGCCAAGGCCTCACATGGAAATTCAGGTATCAGGATCATTTTCTAAATAGTATTTTAATTGGAAACTGATTGGTAAGTGGTTATTACACATATTTCATTAAGAAGACACATAGAAAGCTTACTTGTACATGGACAACAGGAGACTGAAGTTTTGTTAACATGTATTTTTGAAGATGCCAGTGTCCTAGTTTTAATTTGTGAGAAGGCAATCAGATGAATGTTAATTCAGGTCTCCATTCTCATCACAGTACACACATTTTTATTTTCGTTTTCATCGCTGAGCATAGCATTTGCTACTGCGTTTGCCAATCTTCTTGCAAATCTTCATTTGTTTCCAGTCTAATTTATATATATATTTTTTTTTATCCTGGCATATTGAATTTGTTGCTCCAGAGGATTTTTCAGTCCACCTGGGCTTCAGTTATTCTCTGATTCCCCAAGGCTCCATTTTGAGTCCTACTGTGATTTGCATTTGTAGACTTTCAATGGGTAACCATTATAGCTTCTCAAGCCCTGTACTGTCACAACCTTTCCAATGGCACTCGACTCCTGCTGATTTTGTAAAAAAGCATGATGTTTTGCATAATATTATGCATGACATTCAATTACGAAGATCTTTAAAAAACCCTGTATTCAAGAGAAGAGCAAGCTGCTATTAATTAGCTATTTGATGCCCAGACTCATGTTGATAGTGATGGTTTCCCTTAGTTATGGTTTTATTAATCCATAGGAAAACATGCCATTATAGATATTAAAAATTCATTTCAAAAGAATACTGCCAGCTTGAAAAGTGGCAGTCTTTTATCAACCTTTTAATAGAATGGTTTTAAATAACAAAGTTCTAGATTTGTTTGAAATATTTCTTCCTACAAAGTTGAAGATAAGATCTCCATGTGTGTTAGCACATACTTCTGCACAAAAATACCGGAATATCTGCTTCAGAAAGCTTTGAAATCTCTTTTTTTGAGCGTACAGAAACTTCAGGAGCGGATGAGGTTTCTAAAGAAGAATTTCTCAGGATGGTTGAAGTCCTTTCCACTTATTTCTCCTCAAAATGTGCCTACTCAGACCTATGCACATAAAAACATGCCCACATGTTTCTGCACATACATGTAAGATCTTTAATGTTTTTTTTTAAATTAATATTAACAACATGCATCACCTCTTATTACTCATATCCTTGTATCACCCTCATTTTAAAATGCAATTCCTCCCTTGCCCTAAATACATCGTATTGTCGAGGATTAAGGACTGCCCTCATACACCTACCCGTTGGGAGCTGAAACCTTGCAATGAGAGACGTTGCTTCCTCACAAGGAAAATATGAGCCATATTTTGCCCTTTTACCCCTGCTGACAAAGACATAACCATGATTTTCTGTATTGCCACATATCACCTTTCTTTTTAAAGCAGCAACATTGACAAGGAGTTTCTTGGAATCATAGCTTTAAAATGAATAAGTAGGCAAGAAAGCCCACAACCCAATAAGCTACCGATCTTCTGAAGTGATAATTCATCACAGTGCCATCCATTTAGAAACATTATAAATCAAATGCCTTCCCTGTACCTATAATGATATCTCTGGCAAAGTGATCTTTTTTAATCTATTAAAAAGAAATTAAGGGAGATAGCAATCCAGCAATCTTGCAGTTTTGGAACTGCATTCTGTTGGACATTAAAAATCAATTAATAAAATAATATAGGTGTCATTTTTCATTACTATTTTTAGTGCAATCAATGTTTTCCTTACATAAATTTCAAAGAATTGTGAGTTCTGTTCTTCTAGTGATACATGCATATTAATGGGGCAAGGAGCTACATGCCAGAGCACAATATACTGCTACACTATCACTTATAATTTACTTTCTTTGAAGGAAAATAATTTGTACTGTGATTCATTTTGCAATACAGTCCAAATGCTGAGGTTTTCTTGCAGGTTCTTCTGGCCTTGAGTATATATTCACTAGTTTTCCTACCTATGCTTTTGCATGCTTACTAGATCAGGAGCATAATTACATTACTGGAGTTTATTAGGTGTAGAAGTACCTTTAATATGCTGAATGTTCTTCATGGGAAGGTAGTTACAGACTTATACGGGTTATACAGAGGTGTTGCTGATTTGCAGCAAAAAAGTATATTAATACATATATACTCATTAATGCTCACATTGTATGAGTTGCAAAGACAGAAGCAGTTTCTGAAAATGATTCTTTTAGATCTTGTACTTTCTTTCCTTTAATAGTTTAATTACATGGTTTAGGAGAACTTTCATCCAAGGGGGACTAAGTGCAGTTTCTTCAGAAATGCTGTCAGTGCAACAGCCATCTGGAGCATAGCTCTGTGGACACAGCAGTGGTTAAACTGGCCCTTCCTGTGCCATGAAGTTACCTGTGTTCCTGCCCTTCCCTTCCTTTAAGCTGTGATCTGAGAAATGTTTTTGATTAAAATCCAGAATTCTGAGGAAAGATATTGCCCATGTGCTCGCAGTTTCTCGAAGGTTGGTCCAGCTGGCAAACTTCCCCTAGGTTAGGGATGATTAGCACCGTAAACTTTTGAATTTGATTTTAGTGATTTTTAATTACTTGCAAGCTAACTGGAAAATTCCGGTATGTTTTCCTAAATTTATGAGTTTCTAGTTGCACTGCTGTGCTTCAAATTTCAAGTTCATAAATGTTTTTCAACAAATCTCACTCTCACCTTCTTATGTTCTAAACATTTGTAATATGTGGTGCTGAGACACTTTTAACACATTTTACCCTGGAATTGAGGTAAGTTTAGAATTTTTACAGGTATAGCTGAGAAAACAAGCACTTCCATCGAAAATGCAGTGAATTACAACAGCTCCTGATATTTTAAAAAACCCTAAAAGACTGACAGAAGATCCTATCCTGAAGATCTTGTTAAGGCTCCTTAGTAATTTGCCTCGTTTTTTAAAAAAGCAAAGTGCTTGACAGCTAGTGGAATGACATTTAACAAAACAGTGATGGAAAGCAGCAGAGAACCTGTGAGTTTCTGAAACGCAAAATGGTGATTGCTTCTAACTACATGCTTGGCAAAACTGGAGAGTCACTCTTTCATGGCATTTTCTAAATATGACATTGATGTAAAAAATTTAGGTACACAACCAAGTGACAGAACTTTCTTATTACAAACTTTAAGACACTTTATTGCATTTTAATTAAAGACAATCCTATACTGCTTTTGTTCCAAAACACCAGCTCTACCAAGAGGGCAGTACCAATGACATTTGCCAGTCCAGCAGCTTAGCTGGAAAGGTGAGGCAGCCTTGTGCTCAGTTTAGAAAGGTAGGCTAAGAAAGAGGTAGCCCCTCTTTCCCCAGTACAGTCTTGTAGACCTAAAATCTGGAAAATTAGAAAATAATTTTCAACAGTAATGTCCATGATCATCTGTCAGAAGAAAATGCAGGTAGTTTTGCTGTGTTTAAAAGTATAAGAGCATGTCTAGCTGTAAGGTTTTGGGGATGGTGAGGCTCTAGTTTTTAAATGAAGATAGATGTGTCATTTAAATAGTGGAAAGCATGAAGTATCGCTATGTATTTTTCTATGTATGCCAGCTGGTATTTGTTTCTGGGAGGGGAGTGGGAAATATGTTTCTTTAGTCTAGCATTGTGTGCAGAGTTATAAACTGGGAGAAATACAGGCTCAGTATAGCACTGAATGAGAGCACAGACATTTGCTGTACCTGTGAGTGGTGGGTGTTCTCTCACTAACAGAAACAAATGGCACGTTTTTCACGGTTGTTTCATCTTCTTTCTTGAAAGTGCTTTCTTGGGAAATAAAGAGTGAAAAGCAGTCGAGATTGATGCATCTTTGGCATTTATAATAGAAAAGACACCAAGTGGGACAAATCTTGCATATCATCCTTGGCAAATTATTCCTCTGTGGCTTGGCCATGCATACAAATAAGGTAAGATGTGTCTTGCTGTGTAAGCACCCTTTTCTTCTCTTGACAGGTCAGCAGGCATTTGTGTTCACCATGTACACAGGCCCTCTTACAATTTATTTATTTTTCACTTAAAATAGACAAAACACAGCAATTCTTTCCTCATGGCCTGATTGTCTCTTGCATTCCAACAGTATTTGTTTCCTCCTCTTTATTTCTAGCTGTTAACAACTACTAAGAAGCATAAAATAGTTTATTGACAGATTTTTCTATGTATGTTATGCATTTATACGTATTTGGTGTAGGGATTGAGTTTTGCTTATGGGAAAGGCAGAAGTACTTTAGAATGAAAAAAAGGAAAGCTGAGGTCTCTTGTGTGTCTCCAGATATGCTGTCTTTCAAACCTAGGTGGTGGAACTACCGCAGTTGAACGTGGTGCTGGTTGCTGAGGACAGATAAAGACCACTCCTTGGAAGGCCTGTAAGTGATCCTGCAGGTGTTGTTCATACTCTGTGCAGGGCAGGGTAGAAATCAAGAAGGCTTTGAAGGGACATGATAGTGCTAGAAGAAATAGCAGTTACTAGTTCATTCACATTTTCTGGAGAGAATTTGAATCCAAGCTATATAAGGTAGAAAAGAAGAGGGGGAAATTGTGGATGAAAATGAGAAATCAAGGACTTTCTGGGAAAGACAAACCATGTCATGGTTTAACCCACAGCCAGACAGCTTGTTACCCACTCCCCCCCTTCTTGCCCTCCCCCTACTCCTGGGGGAACGGAGAGGAGAATCAAAAAGAAATGCAACTCCCACGGGTTGAGATAAGAACAGTTTACTAACTAAGGTATAACACAAATCACTACTGCTGCCACCAATAATAGTAATGATAAAGGAAATAACAAGGGAAGAGAATACAACACCCCATCACCAGGTGACCGATAACTTGCCCCCCCCAGCCCGATCAAGCACCGACCCATACCTCCTCCAACCCTGCAGTCCACCTAGCCCTCCCCGGGTAACTCCCAGTTACATCCTGGGCATGACTGCCACTGCTAAACCCAGGACATTATCCACCCCTTATTCCATACCATTCACGTCATGCTCAGATCCCACATTTTCAATATACCCTCACTCTTATCTAAGTGCACTCTCATCGTAGTGCATGGCCCAGTCCCTATAAAGCTGCTGAGTCCATCTGGTCCATGATGCCAGGCTCCATCTCTTGTAACAGTCTTTCAGAGCAGGAGAGGCTGTGTGCAGTGTTCACACACATGAATAACCTGGGCAGTAGTGTCCATTGTTAGGTCCACCCCTTGATCATGAGTCCATCTCGATGTTGCATCTCTGCTCTGTTGGCCTTAAGGGTCATGGTCCCATCAGGTTCAAAATAATTCATTGTCCTTCCATCTCCAATGTTTCCAAAGCACTGGAGGGGCCCAGTGGACTAGATACTTGCCCATACTGTCCCACATGCCCTGCCACTCATGACTGTCCAGCCTTGGGGAAAACCTCTTGGTCCTCCCATATTGTTGTCTAACCCCAGACAAGACCCAAACCCGACTCTGCTTAAATTTTGGGATCAGACACAATGGTGGTGGGTAAAACACACTCTGCGTGTGTGCCAACATAGTGAACACCATCACAATCAGCAGGCAGGTCCCAAGGGTACCCAAAGGACATTCAAAACCAGAACTCTCAAACGATGCTGCTGTACTTGTCACTGGGGCTGGTGTAGCTGCTGTGCTTGCCGGCTCTCCCACCACCAGCTTCTCTTTTCCTGAGTCCAGCTCTTCCTCCTCTGCCTTGCTGGGAAATGCTGCGGGGTCTCCTGCATCCTCCTGGGGCTCGGCGGGCGGCTTCCGGGGAATGCTCTCGGCCGTCGCGGGGCTGGGCTCGGCCGCGGGGCTCGGCTCCTCCGCGGGGCTCGGCTCCTCCGCCGCCTTCTCCCGCTGCTCGGCAGCCGCCTGCTCCCGCTCCTCGACCGCCCCGACCTCCTCCACCGGCAGCCGTCCCCTCGCGGCCTCCGGTCCCGCTCCCGCTTGGTCCCCGGGGCCGCTCTCCCGGGCCGCTTCAGCAGCCGCCGGCTCCCGGGGCCGCCCCCCCTCGGCTCCCCAGGGCCTCACGCAGACGGAGGCGAGGGCGAGGGCCAGGACGGTGAGGAGCAGCCGGAGGGCCAGGTACCAGTCCACGGCCACGTCCGTCCCGCCCTGCTGCTGGAGCTCGCCCGTATTACAAGTCATTGCCATAAAGTACAGTGAGACAAGAACCTTAGCCCAAGCCCCACACTTGATAAACACTAATACAGCAAATACCGGCTCTAAGTAAGTTACAACATTCTGAAACTGTGAGATCAAGAGGAACAACTCTGAGATCCAATAAATCAGCATTGTGATGGTCAGATCTGTCGTTATCTCAACCCCTCGTGCCCCACGTTGGGCGCCAAAAAGAACTGTCGTGGTTTAACCCACAGCCAGACAGCTTGTTACCCACTCCCCCCCTTCTTGCCCTCCCCCTACTCCTGGGGGAACGGAGAGGAGAATCAAAAAGAAATGCAACTCCCACGGGTTGAGATAAGAACAGTTTAGTAACTAAGGTATAACACAAATCACTACTGCTACCACCAATAATAGTAATGATAAAGGAAATAACAAGGGAAGAGAATACAACACCCCATCACCAGGTGACCGATAACTTGCCCCCCCCAGCCCGATCAAGCACCGACCCATACCTCCTCCAACCCTGCAGTCCACCTAGCCCTTCCGGGTAACTCCCAGTTACATCCTGGGCATGACGTGCTGTGGTATGGAATACCTCTTTGGTCAGTTTGGGTCAGGTGTCCTGTCTCTGCTTCCTCCCGGCTCCCCTCCTCCCTGGCAGAGCATGAGGCCCACAAAGTCCTTGGCCAAACCAAAACATCAGTGTTTTTCAGCTCTGTTCCCAGCTGAAAGTCAAAACACAGCACTGCACCAGCTACCAAGAAAGAGAAAAATGACTGCCACTGCTAAACCCAGGACAGTGGAATATTTTAATTAATGAATTTGTTGAGAAGGGAGAACCGATTGGCTCACTTTTGAATCCTTTTGCTAACCATTGGTGCAGCAAGCTTTCTTTGGCACCTGGTCGAAGACCATCACTTAATTCAGTTTCATTTATTCATTTCACATAATTATGACAGTGGATTATGATGACTTCAGAGTTCAAACTGCTTATATTTGCTACAGTTGTCTACAAGGTTACTGTGGAGTGTACTTTCAGAGACTTGAGTTTTTCTAACAAACAGGGTCACTGAGTGGAGTCAAGCTGCATTTAGCAACAGAGTAAATTTTTTTTTTTTTCAGTTACTGGGTGATAACTTGTCACTACACAGAAATGGCAAGCAGGAAGACCCAAGAAAGCTGAAACAAGAGGAGCAGATAAAATCCCCAACCAGGCATACCCTGCAAAGCCTGCCTAGTGTGGAAGGACACTGAGTCATGTACAGCCTTTGTCTGAGAGTTTTGGAGACAGTGAAAGACAGAACTACAGAACAGCAGTAGCTGTAGACTCTGCCAGGTACCTTACCTTACACAAGGAGTGATCTGTGTCTGAGTGTCTAATAGCACACCCTAATACTTGTGGAAAATATGTTTCATTTAAAAAATCAGTTTTATTTATGCTTTAGAGAAAAGTACAAGAAACAGCACTCTGTCTTCTCTGAATCCAGTAGCAGAATATTAATTGGCCTCACCGTGAACAGCATCAATCCTTTCTGTTCAAATACTGGAATCATGCCACAAGAATATAAAATATATCACTGATATATTTTGTGAAGAAAGACATTCCAGTTTCTGAAGCAAGCACCTAACCATCTTCTGTGAGAAGCTGAGTGATGCTTCCTGTCAGGAGTGCGCCTCAGCTAAGCACTCACTGTAGGTAAGAACCCCAAGACTCTTTTGATGTCAGTACTTGTGTAATGCATTGCGTTGTGCTGCTGCTTTGCCTAAGAAATGTACTATGAATATCTTGACTCATGGTGGTTAGTGTAATATTTATGCATATAATTTATATGTGAGAGTCACCTTGAGCATGGTGCAGGCTGCAAAGAGCAGATAAACAGCATTAGTGCCTGCAGTGTGTGCGGCACTCTTCCAGGTGCTTCACTGCAGTTCATCACTACCCTGTACACAGAAAAGATATAAACGGTGTAAGTTCAGTCATCAGTTGGTTTCTTAATGATTCCTCTAGTAAGGAGAAAGAAGTGTAATGCAGGATCTCATCTAAAACACATGCTTTTAGACTTCATCAGCAATAAATATTTGAGAGACATAAATACGACCATTTAAACCACTTGAACTCTCCTCACCTGCTTGAATAAAGCAGAAGACTGAGAAAATAGCAGACAAAATTGGTGCTGATAGATGATGCTACTATATAATGAGCACTGCATACAGTTCTGGTCTTCAAGTGTTAACATGTTGAGGGAAGAAAGTATAGACAAGTATGACAAGGGTAGCCAAAAGTGTGGCATATATCTGTGTGAGCAAAGACTAAATAGGCTAAGACTTTTAAACTCATCGTAAAAAGATCAATGGGAGGTATGGGTAGAAGTTACAGGGGAAGAGGAGCTGTAATTGACTTCTACAGTTCTGCAAGTGCCACAGAAATTCAGCAAGGCCTACGTTTTGTCTGCCTTTCATTAGGTGAACCTAGGAGGCATCAAATGAAATGATTTGGTTGCTGTTTTTCTCCTTTAAAAAAAAAACAAAAACATAAAGAAGTATTGCTTCCTAGTCCACAGTACAGGAAACAGGGGATGCTTAATGGATAAAAGCTGGGTGGTTACCTGCTGTTTTCAGCCTTGCTCTGTAGTATATTGTTTGTGCAAATACTCTACCAGGGCACCACAGCAAGCTGCTGATTGGAGGAATCCTTTTGTCTCATCTGTGGTTTGTAAACCACTCACTCCCACTAAGAAACCAGACTTCATTAAAAATCATCCTACTCAGATGAACAGAATGACTTGTGTAATTAACAACCTCAGACAGGAAGAGGCAAATTCAGATACTGGCCCAAAATAATTATTGCCATTAACCACTTGTTAGATGTTGTAATTTTTTAATTTCATTTAGTTGCTTTCTTGCTGCTAGCATTATCCTAACGACTGTGATGATGGAAAAATTTTCCCTTATTTTTGCTGCATGTGATACAATCCCTTGTTGTCAGATTGGGCACTGAGATTAAGATAACATAAATTTGACTAACAAGGACTAGAGGTAGTTCAGTAGCTGTCTGCAGCAGACTGGTGGCGCATCTTTCCTCATCTTTACTGCTTTTTCCAGAGCCACGACAGTGCCATTATTAGTGCTGACAAATAAAGAGGCAGGAGTATAATTGTTGGTGATGGTGGGCAAGAAAAGGCTGCTTTTCTCATTTTCAGAAGAGAGCATTTGCCAGACAGAAATACGAATTCTGTCCCGTTCCCCCAGGGACTATCAAAGCTTGGACATGCAGATGCAACAGCCACACGCTTGCCCTGGGCCTATGGGAATATACATGGCTCCTGACACGATTATCTTTTCACAAGGTATTGTTAAAGATTCTGTGAGCTACCTATGTTTTAAGAGGGGGCCATTAAACACCATCAGAAATTGGGCTTCCTTACCGCACACCATTAGACCAACTTGTGGAAGGATCATTCTTTTTATTTCAATGAGAGGCTTAGCATGAGGCAGCAGTGTGGACTTGCAGCCCAGAAAGCCAACTGTATCCTGGTCTGCATCAAAAGGAGAGTGACCAGCAAGTCGAAGGAGGTGATCCTGCCCCTCTACTCTGCTATCGTGAGACCTCACCTGGAGTATTGTGTGCAGTTCTGGTGTCCTCGACGTAAACAGGATATGGAACTGTTGCAACAAGTCCAGAGGAGAGCCATGGGGATGATCAGTGGGGTTGGAGCACCTCCCATATGAAGACAGGCTTCCCACCCTCGGGCTCAGGTCAGCAACAACAGGCTGCAAGGTTATGCTGAATGCTTTATTTTCTGCTCAGTGATGCTTAACAGTCTTATTTCTGGGTGAAATAATTTCAGTGGGAACTGTGAGACAAGAAATTATGAAACCAATTTTCATTAAGTCATCTTTCTCTTGTGAATGCAATGTCCACTCACAGCAGAGCAGGGGCAACATCTCACTGTTTGCACTTCCAAAGCAAAAAGTGCCCCTGGTGCTGAACAAGACACTAGTTGAGTCTGTGTCCAGTTCAGGTGTCGTCGGTTCAGCTGTAACAGTCATTTTTCTCCTTCTTTGTAGCTGGTGCAGTGGTGTGTGTTCATCTTTAGTCTGAGAACAGTGTTGATAATACGCCAGTGTTTTCAGTTGCTGCTAAGCAATGCTTACTCTGATTAAAGACTTTTCAGTCTCTCATGCTCTGCCAGAGAGAAGGGGCACAAGAACCTGTGAGGAAGCAGAGACAGGACACCTGACTCAAACTGGCCAAAGGAGTATTCCATACCACAGCGTGTCATACCCAGTATATAAACTGGGGGCAGTTACCCAGAAGGGCCAGATCACTGCCCGAGTTGGGCCGGGTAGTGGTCAGGGGTTGTGAGCAATTGTATTGTGAATCACTTGCGTTTATCGTTTTCTTTTCCTTTTGCCCTTTCAGGTTTATATTCTCTCCCCTTGTTATTTCCGTTATCATTATTATTATTGGCACTAGCAGTAGTAGTGGTTTTGTGTTATACCTTAGTTACTGGACAGTTCTCAACCCATGGGATTTCTTTCCATTCTCCTCCCCATCCCTCCAGGAGCAGAGGGGAAGAAGGGGTGGAGAGAGTGAGCAAGTGGCTGCATGGTCCTGGGTTACCGGCTGGGCTTTAACCATGACAGTTCTTTTTGGTGCCCAACCTGTGGCTCGAAGGGTTGAGATAACAACAGATCTGACCAGAATGTGTTCAACTGCATTTGTGATAAGCATTCATCATTTTGGATTAATAGTCACTCATCGCAATGTTGATTTGTTTGTTCTGAAAGTTGTGCTTGCTCTCAGAGTTTCAGCATGTCATGCCTTATGTGCAGACAGTTTTTGCTGTTTTAGTGTTTGTTGTCTCTGGGGCCTGGGCTAAGGTTCTTGTTTCACTGTACTTTCTGGTAATGACTTATAATACAATAGAATCATTGATCATGGAACTGGTCTGGCATGCGTTCTCAGCATGGTCATCACTTATATAATGGGAATTTTTAGCAATTACACATCTTTTTTTTCCTCCTTGGGGGGTCAACCTATGAAGGAGACATTCCCTCACGCCCTCTGCTCCCCCACCAGGATATTTACAGCAGCATTTGAGAATTCTAAAGGATTTGGATGGCCTTTGAATACCCTTGAAACCTGCCTGCTGCTTATGCTGGGAATCAGCACGTTGCCACAAATACAGCATGTGTTTTACCCATGGCCATACCAACTAGGGAATGCCTATTTCATCTGATCTTGAAAGTTAAGCAGGGTTAGGCTTGGGTCTTGTCTGAAGTTGAATGATGATCTAAGAGGACCACCAAGAGATTTTTCCCAAGGCTGGACAGTCATGAGTGGCAGGGTCTTATGGGAGTGTGGGGATCTTATGGGCAAGCACCTGGGCCAGTGGGCCCTTCCAGTGCTTTGGAATTTCACCCCTGAACAAGTGCAAAATCTGGAAAAAATAGCAGAACAGTCAGATGAAGTGTGCTGTTGTCCTGGCCATACCAGAAAAGGACAAATTACCATGATGTGCTGGGGCTTGGCCTGCACCTACAGAGTGCCTCTGGGAAAAAATGTCTCTGGATCTGATGCAAAGCAACAGACAGCACAGCTCCTCAACCCCCAAGCACAGCAGCTACACCAACCCTGGTGACAGACACTGCAGCCACTCCAACTGTGGTGACAGACTCTGCAGCCACTCCAGCCCTAGTGGCAGACACTGCAGCCACTCCAATCACAGTGGCACACACTGCAGCTAAACCAAAGGACCAATCTGTGCCAGAATCAGTTGCTCCTATAAGCAGGAGGAAAGAGAAATGAGCCCTGAGCCTTTGGAGGCAGATCTTAACAGCTGTGAAAGAAAGATCCCTACAATGACAATATTATGTGTCACTCAGCCAAGTGGACCATGACAGAGAGAGGCACCCAGTCCCTGAGGGAACCAGCCATTGTAGAGATGATCTGTTGTAGGCCGAATGCTGAGAATGCACCAGTAGATTCAGATGAAGTCAAATGTACATGACCCAGGTGGTGGAAACTTACACGGAGTGTACCATCATCATATGCCTACTCATTGTCCTCAATGACATGGAGTGAAGCTGTACCACCAACAGTGGATAAAGTAACTCATCAGCTCAGCAATTTCAAAGACAATCTCACCCCTTCCATCATCAGCCTGAGAAGAACTGGCAAAAGCACCCTACTGTGACTGGCCCAGAGGCTCCATGCATCCTTGGCATAGACTACCTCAGGAGAGGGTACTTCAAAGACCCAAGAGGGTACCAGTGGGCTTTTGGTATTGCTGCTTTGAAGGTGGAGGAAATTAAGCAGCTGTCCACTTTGCCTGGTCTCTCAGAGGATCCTTTTGATGGGATTGCTGAAGGTTGAAGAACAAGAGCCAGTCATGACCACAACAGTACACTGATGACAATATCGCTCCGAGACTCCCTGATCGCCATTCATAAGCTGATCCATAGACTACACTGCCAAGGAGTGATCAGCAGGACCCGCTCACCCTTTAGTAGCCCCATATGGCCAGTGCGAAGTTACTGGCTGGGCTTAAACTATGACATCAGGTCAGCCTAGTTCAGGAAAGAGGAATGCAAACAGAAATATTTGCAGAGAAGGGCCAGTAGGATTTTAGATAGGAAAGACAGCCTGTGATTTTGAAAGACAGTCAGAAAGTTAAGACTGACAGAGACAGTCCAAAAAAGGGATATGCACTCATTTTAATATATATGTTGTAGGAACCATGCAAGATAGAGGACAAGCTGACAAATGAAATGCAGTTTGGGAGGGGAAATCAGAAAAGCAGTCTGCTAATGTCTCTGGACTGGTTTTCTAGTAACTATGATGAAGGAAAAAATTTTAAACTGAATCTTGAGAATCTTGTGGTAGGTACAGCTTGGCACTGGTAGTACCAGCATCCTACAGACTGCCTTTGGCTCCACAGAAGCAGCCCTCCCTTTCTGTATGCTCTAAAATACAACTGTTGGTTAAGGGTTGTGTAGTCAGACATATATGTGCTCTGGTACATGCTCATGGCTGACCTGTGGTCCCATTCCAAGGGAGTCTGGGATAGGATCTCACCCAAATACTTTTTCTCTATAGAAAATTTCAGCAGAATAAAGCTCTGAAATATTTTCAGTATGAAACAGCCTCTTCCTTCCCTTCTGTCAGGGACTGAAATGTGCCCCAGTTTTGGCAAGAAAGGGATTACAACAACCTGTTTTCTCTTTCCCTTTACTGGAGAAAGCTGTAGAAAGAATCAAGCAAGGAGATGAAATCATTGTTTAAAATGACTGAAAATGAACCTTGCTCTCAAAACTGAGAATCACAATCATTATATTTACATTCTCATGAATGTACATGAAGTTATTGTTGTGTACCAGGGTACGTATTTGTGAATTAACTTTATCAAATTTGTTTGTGATATCTTAGTGAGCGTCAAATGTAGTTACATGGTTGCACTTGTTCAGAATAGGTGGATTCAATATTCATGAATGATTTTCCAGTTACTATGTGCATGAGCAACAATCATTAAGCCAGGCTTCCCGCTCCTCAACTCTCAGTTGACACTTGGAACAGATGCACACGTGATGGCTGCTTTGGGCCAAGGCAAGAAACCCCTGCTGACTTGCAGATGGGAATTCACCTGCAATTAGCAATTAGGAATAACAGTAAATGAAAAGGGATATCTAAAGTAAAAAAGATCATGCTAATACTAACAACTGCCTAGTAAGATGAATCAGAAGCAGCCTGAAAAAGCAGAGGATGAAAACACTGAAAGTAAAATTTGCCAAGACCGGCAAAAGTCAAAAGGGAAAAATTCAAGCATGCAGAAGAAAACATTAACTGTGGAGATTAAAAGATTATTTGATTTACCATGTAGTCATGAACTAAATATTTGGTCTTCCAAGAGACCTTGAGCTTACCTGCTCTTGTCCATGAATATCTGAAAGCTCACAAGGCAAAGTGAAATACTGTCTGAGCTGGCAGGAGCAGTACCTCAGGTTAGAGGACATAATGCAGCCGGGGAAGTGTCTCCACACCTCTCTTGAGGGAACCAAAGGCTGTGTGGTAAGGGTGCCCAGTGAGGTGGTTCATACAACCTGTTGCTGTCTGATTAAAAATCTTTACTTAAAGTCTCTCCTGTTGATGTTAGATCAGATTATTACAAGAGGATGCAATGAGGAACATCCAAATTTGGACTAGCTGTTTGTAGGCCAATAGCATGTCGTACAAATGCACGAAACTCACAGGTTTTGCCTGCTGAATGACAGTCTGGATATATCTAAATTGTTCCACAAACCTTTAAATGTCAAGATCTTGAATGACACATTGGTTGATCCACAAGTAGGAATAAGACATTATAACCCCTGTGAACCGCTACTGTCTTGTGCCCTAAGAAAGCACAATAAAAGCTGAAGTGATGAGCCCTGTTTTGGAGCTCATTTTATAGCACTATATATTTTCTACAAGTGAAAACTTGAGAAAGACCTACTTTTAGATCTGGTAAAGACCAGAGCAATTAGCAGCTAGGTCCTTGGAAAAACAATCTGTCAGGGCAAGCCTGCACTTAGAGGATGTTCATAGCGTTTACCGCTTCTGAGGATGGCTAAAAGGGACCCTGCTGGCATTAGGCAGAATATCTACTGCAATGGTTATCAGTTACTTAAGGATGAAGGAAGCTCTAGAAATGGAAATAATATTTAATAAGCAATTGATCTTTACATTGATAAATAGATTATTGTTTGGGTATTGTTTTTTATTTTGTTTCCCCTGCTTTAACGTGATTTCCCCTTATCAAGAATGGTCAGACTTCTTAGAAAAAAACCTCACAGAGAGCAGCCTGAACTGGTGCTACATAGGGAACTTCAGAAAGCTATCAGTTCATGTAAAAAAAAAAAAAAGGAAAAAGAAAAAGAAAAAGAATTATCAGGAACAACATCCATATATGGCTTTTTACTAAGTGCCTACATAACGTCTCGCGTTAAACATACCATCTATTTTTTTGGCCCTCATTAACCATATTTTTGGCTCAAAAAACTAGAAGTACTCACAAAATAAACGTTCTTAAAGAACACAGTTATTCTGATCCTGAATTCTGAAAAGTTGGGAATTTTGGATTGCAACTAACCTCTAACAGTATCATAATTTTGAAATCTGCTTGTGAATTGTATTATCTTGATTCACAGCTTCAGCTCCAAAAATTATGAACTTTAGATTATACTATTTATTGCAGGAAGAACAGAATGCAACTAGTTTTGCTGTTAGCTATTTGATAAAAATGTGTCCTGTGCTAATGTCAGGAGAAAAGCCAACAGCAGTCTTCAGTGCCCAGAGCAGAAAGGGTTAGATTTAGGGTATGATAATGAATTTAGAGTGACACAAAGTACAAGATAATACAAGCAGAAGACCATGTGTATAATACAGGTATTTCTGTAATGGAGAGCTAAATATGCAGAGATCGGGCATTGCTTTTAATTTATCACTTTCATTTCCTCCTGCTTTTGAAATCTGGTTAGTAGCATAATATTGGCCTGGAGTTTTTAAGGAAGAAAATGTCAGCAGGCAATTATTCATTTTATTTATATACAATTTTATAAAAAAAGTAAAGGAAACCAGCATTGTTTATCTTTGTTTTGAAGCCTGCAGATACTGCAATGATTTAGCATAAAGCACGTTGGTATCAGTTGCTGTGGGGTTTTTTTGAACCTAAAAAGAATATTAAATACAGCCAGTGTCTTAATACAGCAAGTTCCCCACCTCATCGACTGTGTCTCTGACTGCAGTGAAGTCATGCCCACAAACCTTTGCCCATAAATCAGTAAGTTGGGAGCTGCTGTTGTCACCACCACCCCTCTCACTGACAGTAACTAGACAAAGTTTACAACATTGACTTAGCCTGTTGGTTATATTGGAAATACCATACCACAGCGTGAACTTACCATCTTGTAAAGACAAGCTTCTCCCAGTTCCTACTTCCTATGATCATTCCAATGTCTGCCTTGGCTGGAAGCCAGATCTTTGTCACAGAAATAGTAAGAAAATCACAAGCAGTCCTTGTGAATACATTTAGTACAAGTATAAGGACTGTGTGAGACACAATACAATTCAGACAGCTGCTGCTAGAATGATTTACAGTACACAGAAGAGCATGCTGCTTTTGTCTCTACTGTATATTAGCAGTGGCCAGCCTACCTGTGGGTTTTTGTTTTAAAGAGCGTGCTGCATTTCTGTCCAAAATTGAGCTGTTTCACTTTATTTTGAGGGGAAAACCTGGAGTTTTCTTCTATCTATGTAAACTTCAGTTACACGAAACACAGCACCACACTTCTCTTATGTTTTTTCCCCACAGTAATGCTCTAAGCAGGAGGAAAATAGCTCTGCAGATCTCCAGAATGTGAAATACCACATGACTTTTTCTCACTGTTTGCTTCAATTTCTAGAGATTTTGCTAAAACCATTAAAGATCAACATTTTCTTTTTTCATTACAGATAAAGAGTATATTTTTAACTAGAGGAGATTAGCAAGATCTGTAAGTTATATTCATGTACTTTTCAGGTTATTTAAACTACTTCTGAATTTTCACACCTGTGAACACCAAGATAAAGTGATTGCAACCAATTGCACTATGACAAACAGATATTCACATGCTGATTTCAAGCAAGAAACATCGAATCTTTTTAGGTGTTGAAAGTACCAGCCCCTATTAAAACAGCCATCTGAGTTATTCTGACCTTGCTGTCTGGCACCCCATCTCACACTGGCTCACACAACTCTCTCGCTTCTTCAGGTATTGAAAACAATACATTCAATGCGACTTGGTGAGAAAACTAGATAGACTGATTATAGCATGCCATGCCAGCAAGGAAACAACCAGCTTTCATCATGCTGCCGGCTACTTAAGGGAGAAATTCACACATAGGGAAGCTTTAGATACCACAAGGTACGCAATGTAACTTTAAATACTCTCACTCCTGCTTTCTTTGTAATACAGGCTAGCACAGCAATGTTTACACTGGAGCTGGGCTTGAGCTGCAAACAACAGTCTCAGATCTTGCTTTCATCTAGAAATGTGCAAAATTTTAAGAAGAGGAGCTTCCATCACAATTTCAAACAGCATATGTGGTGAGGAAAACAGTCCCTCTGAGGAAAAAAAAATAGCTGTTCTATAGGCTTTAGTGGGTGAAGTTCTGGACTAAGGGAGATAAATAGTGAAACGGTGGAAATTATAATTTATTTTATTGCTTCTAAGTAAGGTTTCTCTGTATTATTCCATAGTTCCACTTATACAAGTACTGTAAGTTCTGAATTTCTCTTTACCTTTCTATGTATGCTGAATATTGTGAAGATTTCGAAATAAAAAATAAAATAAAATAAAATAAAATAAAACGATAGCTTGTTTGGAAGACCCTTAAGCTGGGATAAATATGGGAAGAGCAGCTTGGTTAACTGGAGCATAAATTGTCCAAATGGGAAAACACCTGATTCTTCCAGGTTTTTATAGAAATCTATCTCTATCTTAGTGGATACCTCCAAGTAACTGCAAGTGCCACAGGACACTTCAGAGGAACAGAGCAATCTGAAAAAACACTAAATGGGAGGGAAAGATGGAAAAATAGGAGTGGGGAATTTTTCTCTTGTTGGGGATAGGAGTCATCAGTTATACAGGTTAGATTAATTAAATTTAAATTCATTTATCTGCAGATGCTTGGTTTCCAAACACAACACTAAACAAGCCAAGGTCAGTAAGATGAGCAGCCCACCCAAAATGTGCCCTCATGCATTAAAACCTTCCACTATGTAGACTGTGCGTACAATATATATACAAAACTGTGCGGTGAGGTTTTAGTCCTTCTGCAGCGACAGTGGATGAAGCACAATGCCTGCAATTTCAGTTGTATGCTACAGAACTATCTTAACTAGGACCCTTAAATGTGCTCTTGCCACAGAAACCGCTATCAGCGAGTCCTTCAATTTTCCTTCATAGTTAGAATAAAACTAACAGTCTAACACATGGAAGCATGCTGAGTTCATTTGTAGGAAACATCTTCAAACATCGTTAAAAACCCTACATTAACAAAAACAAATCTGCATGTGATGGAAGCTGTACACATGTATTCTGTGGGAACAGTACCCTGAAAACATGTGCATCTATCTTTTCAGCTCATAAAGGACATAAAATAGCCAGCACTCTCTGGTGTTTGCTCTGCCAATATTTAATATAGGTGATAGCTCACATTCTTCTTCCCGTATTAAATGCTGTCCTTAATCTCCATCTGAACTATTGTTGTACACCCCAAACCAAGATGAATGCAGACACCTGAGAGTGATGGATGAGTGTTGTGCTTCAGTTCTGGGTGCCTCGAATGACACTTACTTAGAAGGATCTGGCTTTCCGTTGGTCAAACACATAACCTTTGTACATATTTTGCAGGTATCTGTGGCTTGGTTTCCTGAAATATATGCCAAATAACCACTATGGTTGGGTTTTTTACATCATGTTAAGGAGAGTTAACAACATACTTACCAACCCTTCCTCCCACTTTTTTTTTCTTTTCTTCCCTTTAAGTTATTTTAAGTGCAGGATCTTTCAGACTCACCCACAGTGACAAAAGGGTCTGCTTTGGCTGTTTACTTTGTGCTGTTCTATTTATGTGTTCAGAATGACCTTCTACCTCCATTAAATTACATATGATCTAGTTTCTCAGCAGGGTCATTTATGATAATTTGTCTTAGATTTTATGTATTGCTTTTCATTGTCCATCTCAGAATTTGTCTTACTTACTCTTAATAAAAAGTGACAAGAAGCGATGGAGTACATTGCTAGAAACACTTTGGGGAGTCTTTATTCCAGAAACACTTGTTACTGAGCTGCAGGCCCTCTCAGGATGGGCAACTGCATTACAGCATGGTCAGTCCCGTCCTGGGGGACACTTATGGGGCAGGAGGGGATGGCTCCCATCCTGCCCATGCTCACTCCCCTCACTTGCCATGGGCATGAACACAGCTCTCTAGTGCCACAGCATTTCCCTCAGGGATTTTAAAGACGTGTAGATGTGGCACTTACTTAGTGACATACTTTAGTGGCAGCCTTGGCAGCGTTGTGTTGGACTCTATGATCTTAAAGGTCTTTTCAAACCTAAATGATTCCATGAGCTTTTTTCTTTGTTCCATAGATTAAAATGCACGAACAGAAATTAAGAGCTACCTGTAAATATAAAAACCTGAAGCCACATCCATCATAGACGTCAAACATGGAGAAAGTATCAGTATTGTTAGTTGTGTTCTATGTGATAACTGACAAATCCATAACTGCAGAATTAAAAATAAACAGTAAACAGTCAAGACAGTCAAGACAGTTTGAGTACTGCAGCCTCTGAGATACAGTAGGTAGGAAGATTTGAAAAAATCATAGATCAGTTGTTGTAGATGCTTTTATGATGCTTTGGGGCCGTATTAAGTAAGCCTTGTTTCTGCTCTCCATTGCTCTTCAATGGGAAGTCACAAGACAAAAGTAAACCTCAGTCAAAGGGAAAAAGTACTAAATACGTAGATGCTGAGTCACTTCTTCTGCCTCAGAACAGAGCCTTTAATAAATTGAATCAGAGAGGGCTTTCATCATTTTGGGAAAAATTGTCTGTAAAGTGTGTGAGATCTCTGGATTCTCTGTTAATTTAGTTGTCTTCAGAGATTAGAAGGATTGAAGGAATAACAGTTTTAAGGTTACTCTGTGTGTCCTACTCCTGGAAAAGGTCACCATCTTGTTTATTTTTTAATCTTACTAATTTTGTTTATGCGAAACAGTGCAGCAGAAAACATCTTTCTCCTACCACAAACCCCTACCACAAACATGAGGCAAAATGGAGCATTTTTTCTTTTGGGAACACACTAATACATTAGCACAAACAGCCTAGATAAATCCAAAACTAAGGTTGAGGCTCATCTCATTTTTCAAGGATCAATGAAAAGTGCATGAGTGTCATTTGTTTCCAGCTGTTCTATCATAACTTTAATTAATTTTATTTCCTGTGAAAGCAAAATTCAATGTGTCCAGAAAATAATACAGCAGAAGAAAAACTCAAAAAGTTTTGAAGTGAAACAAAATTTGGAATACTGGTTGCTCAGTTAGGTAGCATTAGCACAAACATAAGTAATACTACCTAACTAGTTTTTATGCCACATTAACTTTTATGTAGGAAGCAAAAAGTATCTCCTAATGCTTCAGATGCAAATGTTTAAGTGCACATCTATGCATATTCTCTGTTAACCATGATTAAAATCATGTTATTTATTTTTGCCAGGAGTGACTGTGCAGTCAGCATTTCTCTTATTTCTGAAACAGTTACTCACAGTTATTAAAAAATGTCTCTTCCTTTTCCCATTCAAAGCCAAAATGTTCTCACTTTGCCACTAAAGCTTTTTATTCAACACAGAACCATAGTTAAGTCATGACATAAGTGGTGTCCAATCCACATCTAGGAGACCTACGTACATGCTTTGTAATTATACAAGGAAAAGGAGAGTGTATTTGCAATTCCTATCTACAGGATCCTCAGGTGGCCTTTTTACTGTTGTCATTCCAGTAGACATAAATTATTTGACTAGGCTTAATATTAACAATATCTCTGCCTATCCCACTCTATGTACACATTAAAATATTTCCCCTTTCAAGCAATCTGGCCCTTTACCAACCTCCCAGTGGCCATGAAGATAAACTGCAGTACAAATTATGCTGAAAAAAATCAAAGGGTGAGAGTAAAATTAGTATCTGGAGAACTCTTAATTTGTGCTTGCAGCCATCTGGTGCTGCTCTCTCTTGGGATAGTGACCTGCCTCTCTGCTGTTTTGGTCCATATTTCATTCACGTACCTCTGTCGCCATACTGGCACATGAATGCTCCCTTTTTTAACTATCTCTCTCTCCTTTCCTTCTTCCCTTCCTCCCTTTTCCCCCCTCCCTCCTATCTTCCCTCACTTCCTCCCTCCCTCCTTCCCTCTTCCCTCCATTCTCCCTTTCCTTCCCTCTTCCCTCCATTCTCCCTTTCCTTCCCTCTTCCCTCCATTCTCCCTTTCCTTCCCTCTTCCCTCCCTTCCCTCTTCCCTCTTCCCTCTTCCCTCCCTTCTCCCTTTCCTTTCCTTTCCTTTCCTTTCCTTTCCTTTCCTTTCCTTTCCTTTCCTTTCCTTTCCTTTCCTTTCCTTTCCTTTCCTTTCCTTTCCTTTCCTTTCCTTTCCTTTCCTTTCCTTTCCTTTCCTTTCCTTTCCTTTCCTTTCCTTTCCTTTCCTTTCCTTTCCTTTCCTTTCCTTTCCTTTCCTTTCCTTTCCTTTCCTTTCCTTTCCTTTCCTTTCCTTTCCTTTCCTTTCCTTTCCTTTCCTTTCCTTTCCTTTCCTTTCCTTTCCTTTCCTTTCCTTTCCTTTCCCTTCCTTTCCTTTCCCTTCCCCTCCCCTCCCCTCCCCTCCCCTCCCCTCCCCTCCCCTCCCCTCCCCTCCCCTCCCCTCCCCTCCCCTCCCCTCTCCTCCCCTCTCCTCCCCTCTCCTCTCCTCTCCTCTCCTCTCCTCTCCTCTCCTCTCCTCTCCTCTCCTCTCCTCTCCTCTCCTCTCCTCTCCTCTCCTCTCTTCTTTTTCTTTTCTCTTTTTTTTCTTTTCTCTCTTTTTTCTTTTCTCTCCCCTTTGCTTTCTTTTTTCTCTTCTTCATTTTTTCTTCTTTTCTCTTCCCTTTGCTTTCTTTTTTCTTCTTTTTGCTTTTCTTATTTTTTCCCTTCCCTTCCCTTCCCTTCCCTTCCCTTCCCTTCCCTTCCCTTCCCTTCCCTTCCCTTCCCTTTTCTGTATGGAAGAGCATGCCTTATTTTGAATAGAAAATTCCACAGCTGCAGCTCTCCTAATAGAAATAAAACACAATCTCACTTGCTTTACATCAGCAAGTACTTTCAGCTCCAAGGAGTGGCACGAGAGAAGAGGAAACAGCCACCCTCAGAAGCATCTTCAAGTACCTTCATCTGAGGTGTTCCCGTGACATACCAAATCCCCAGGTCTTCATGGTCTGCAGAAATGGTTTTCCTTAAGCACAAAGGGCCATAATATCTGCACCCCATAGTCTGTCTGCTTTTGCCACCTGAATGGGCTTAATTTGAAAAATAAAAAACCACAAACAAACCCAAAACACATAAAGTGTTACCTCCTTTTCCCCTCAGGTGAGGCAAACAAAGGCAGAGCTTCCTTGGTGAAGGCTGAAGCACAGGTCGTGCCAACCCCAGCTGGATACATCTTGCCACCTCGCTGAGCAACACATCAAAGCTGACTGACCTGCTCAAGTTATTCCCAGAAAACTAAACTACCGTGTCCCTTTCTAAATGCAATTGGGATGGAAAAGGTCTATCTGCCTGCCTTTGAAAGTTTACAGTAAAAAAAAAGGAAAGTTTGGTCCTTTTATACTGCTTTTCTTATTTAACTACGCTGCTACATTTCTTCCAGTCCTGACTGTGGAGAACAAGCATTTGGTCAGTTAAAGAAGCATGGAGTTATCAGCCCCTGTAAGAAGAAAACATCAGAAAGCTGCTGCTGTCAGTCCTAAGCATGAAGGTTCAGATTGTGAAGTCAATGTGACCAAACGCAGCCATGCGAGTAGATAGGAGGTATCTCACAATGGGCTCACAAATTCACAGCTGTACAAATAAGCCTGGTACCTTTCACAAACACTTAACATCAGCAAAGTAACCACTACTTACTGTTTCATGTTGCCAGAAAACAGCTGTCCTCTCTGGCAACTCTCTAGAAATCCAGCATACCCCTTCTCAGGTGCTACGGCTCCATAAGCTACCTGACCTTTTCCTGCTGCAAGGTCTGCCCTTGCCCTGTGTCACTAAGCAAGCACCAGTGAGTTTACTCAATCCCTCTTGATCCTACGTTTTCACACTTTAAGCAGTTTACTGATAGTACTTTTGCTGTTTCTTTGGATTAAGCCCAATTTTTGTCCCCATTCTTCTTTTAGACAAATCATCCATACATGCTTGGGATGGTGCAGGAACTGAATGGGTTAACAGTTAAATAATGAGCACAATACAAAAAAACATACACAATAAAGTGGTTTCATTACAATTAATGGGATTGAAAGTTAAATCTTTGTCCAAATAACATAATAAGTTCAAGAACACTGAAGCATACACTAAAACTCTACATGTTACCCATGTACAGCCCATGATCTTGTACAGACAAAATTATACAAAATGAAAACACAATCTACTGAAGTCAGCAGAGTAGGTTTTATTCTTAGTAACTGTTACTTACAATTCACTTTTTGCCACTGATATTTATTTGGCCCTAGTATAAGATAAAGGCAAGTAATTATAAGTGGCATAAATGGGATCATGACTGAATACTCTTTATCATGGTCTTTATCATACTCTTTATCATCTCAAGGTAAGTGAATGGGAAACTTTTTGCCTAACGTTTAGGGACATTGCAGTAAAACTGACCTATAGAGTCACCAGGAGAGCTTTGTCTGGCTTTACTGGAGCTCGCATTTGCCCATTTAATTTAGATCAGTTATAGTAGGAAAAGGTTCAAGTCTTCAGCTGAACTTCATTTTTGTTTTAATTCATTAAAAGCTGAAATCCCTAAGCAAAACTCAGGACTTACTATGAAGGTAGGAAACAAACCCTATTGATTTGGATTTTGCTGTGGTTAGGAGAATAAACAGGGACTATAAGAAAATGCAGATATGTATGACAATGCTCTTCTACATTAATGCATCATTTCAGTGCATTTCAGTTTATAGAAGACATTTATATGGACCTGTCATTAAAAGCAGCCCTGTGGGTCATGCACTTGGCTACTTTGCCTTCCAGAAATATGCCAATTAACTTAAATGACTCAGTTCTGGTCTAGTAAGTTCCTGCAGTCCCATGTATCCTTATACTTGAGTCCAAGTAAGCAGAGAGGCTTGAGTCTGAGTGAAAAGGAAACAGACTGTTCTATAACCTGCTATAATGTGGTATAATTATAATTAATTATAATTGTAATTGCAGTTGTGGTTTGATAGTGCCCAGTTGGAAGAAAGTCTAGTTATTCCATCCAGTCCCCTCATCATCCTCATGGTACTCCTCTGGACTTGTTACAACAGTTCCATGTCCTTTTTATGTTGAGGACACCAGAACTGTATACAGTACTCCAAGTGAGGTCTCACAAGAGCAGAGTAGAGGGGCAGGCAGGATCACCTCCTTGGACCTGCTGGTCATGCTCCTTTTGATGCAGCCCAGGATACAGTTGGCTTTCTGGGCTGCAAGCGCACACTGCTGGCTCATGTTCATTTTCTCATCAACCAACACCCCCAAGTCCTTCTCCTTGGGCTGTTCTGAATCTCTTCTCTGCCCAATGTGCAGCTGTGCCTGGGATTGCTCCGACCCAGGTGTAGGACCTTGCACTTGGCTTGGTTGAACTTCATAAGGCTAGCATTGGCCCACCTCACAAGTGTGTTAAGGTCCCTCTGGATGACATCACTTCCCTCCAGTGTATCAATCGAACCACACAGCTTGGTGCCATCGGCAAACTTGCTGAGGGTGCACTCAATCCCACTGTCAGGGTCACCAACAAAGATACTGAACAAGACCAGTCCCAACACTGATCCCTGAGGGACACCACTCGTCTCCAACTGGATGCTGGAGTTACCACAACTCTTTGCATGTGGCTAGCCAACCAGTACTTTATCCACCGAGTGGTCCATCCTTCAAATTTATGACTCTCCAATTTAGAGACAAGGATGTTGTGCGGGACAGTGTTGAATGCTTTGCAGAAGTCCAGATGGATGACATCAAGTCTTTTGCCCCTGTCCATCAGTTCCATAGCCCCATCATAGAAGGCCACAAGCTATACTTCAGCTATACCTCTTCAGCTATACTTCTTTAGCTTACCTTTTAGCCAGTAAAGAACTGTGTGCTTCCAATTCCAGAACGGTATCTGTCTCCCCTATTTTGAAGTCAACAAAAATATGCTGCATCCCACAGCTGTTTAATAGACATTATTGCATTAAGTGAAGTACACAGGCAGAAAGAGAAAAAGGCAAATAAAGGCATTTAATCTACAACTTGACACCTTTTAGAAATTGTCTTGAAAAAATGCTAATCACGCTGGTTTATAACTCACTTGTCTCTCAGTTTATGTCCTATTAAACAGCGTTATGTCCCCTAAAGTCTTTTCCAGTTCCTTATACTCCTCACTCTTCCCCCCCCCCAGCCCTCTACCTGTTGTAACAGTACTCTTCTTGCTCCTCATTCTTTCTGACAGACTCCTTATCTTTTAGTTTTAGCAGAACACTGCTTTTTATTGTAGTTCCTGTGATCTGTGTTGGTGGTCAGAATGTCATCTTGTTTCTAAAAAGACATAGCTGCTTGAAAGTTAAGATTTCTGCTCATTGAATTCCTAATGTAAATGATTTAAACTCTATCTATCTAAGGACTGGAATCTCTGATTTCCCTTTTCATTCAATATGCATGAAAGAACACAGGTGCCCAAATCCCTAAGATGTATCTTACTAAGCCAAAGGACACAGTACCTAAGACCTGATGATTAAGCCTCCCGTCTGTGGGCTTAGATCTACATTTGGGCACTACCTGTCCCTGGAGACCACCTGAACAGGGCATAAACTGCTGGGCAACATCACTGTCACCTTTACAGCAGGAAGGGGGACTCTCTCACCAAGCTGTGAAACAGGCAGAGGAACAACGGGACGTGTTTAGCAGACCAGATCTAATGTATGCTGCTGCTGTCTTCAAAACACCCCTGTCAGCTAGAAGAGTATCTGCTTCCTCAGCACTTGCAGAGGTTGACAAAGTGAAGTGATGGGGAGGCAGCGGCAGGAAATGATGTAAAGGGAGATACAATGGAGGGCAGGTACCTCTGATGACTGATTCAATATGCAAATCTGATGTAAGGAAGTGCAGTTCCTTCATTCCAGTTCTAACACGTTAACTTTGAAGCAAACAAAGGCAGGTTCATACAAGAGTAAAATTAAAATAAGAGGTTAGGAAGAGATTATCCCTATTAAGCCATGGACTGGGTCCTGTAGAGCTTTCTCAGTACCAAAACATTTCTTTCTCTGGTAAGTATGAAAATACACAATGCAAAAAGTGGCGGTTACTTACCTTTAAATGTGGCAAAAAAATTTTAAATGAAGGGCAAAATCCTGCCCGTTCCTTTTATTACATTAGAAAAAAACAGTGTGAACAGGCACAAGATGAGAGCAGACAGAACCAATAAAATCAGAAATAAAGATGACGTTCTATTGTAATTGGGTGGATGGTGAATTATACCTCTGAACAATATTTCACCAACTCAGTGTGTACTAGTTTGATGGTAAGTAACCCCTTCTGTAATTGTTGTTGAGCCTTTGCCGAGTAGTGCAAGAAAATGTAACAGTAATAATGACCTGTATAAAACTCCTCCAATGACAATGTAAAGACCAAGATTGAGGTATCTAATAGTGCTGTAATGATTGTATAAAGAATTACAGCCCAATAATGACTATCCAGGGACACACTGCATGCCATCAATAAAATAAGCCACATGACAGGCTTTTCTGAGTGCAGACAAATGAGTGATGAAGGAAAAGGTTAAAAGCATTTTGCAGAGTGAGAGATTTTCTGTGCATAAGAGTATTAGATCATTTAGACTCACCACCTGTATAACACACAGTAAACAACCTTACAGCATGGCCCTGAAATGCATCCACGTATCTTGCATTAAGTATATGCATAGCCACCGAGGCACCAAGTCCTGCTTTGAAGTCACTGACAGAGAGAAAACCTGACGTTTCCTTTGGTATGGTATTTCAGTGATAACTTCTGTGCAGTCTTGCCTCTGAACTTACTCGGAAATTTCTAAGGATCCCTGTGTCTCTCTTTATGCAGTTATATACTTCAGGAAATATGCCAGAACGACTTGACACATTTAGACCTTATCAAAGGGGAAGAGCCAGAGGAAAAGGAATGTTAATTGTTAAAAAGAAACACCGATACTTACTACAGAATTGATTTGTCTTGGTGAGATCAATCTTTAGATGGTGACACATCATCCCTGGGAAAATGTTCTACCAAAAAAAAAAAAAAACCCTAAAAGAAGAGAAGCTATTGTTTTGGTACAGATACTTGAAAGGATATAGTAAGGACATTTTCCAAATCAGGCAGGCAAGAGCTCTGAGTTTTCTACAGTCCCACCCTGGATTGCTTTTCTAGTCTGTGAACTACAGCAACCTCCCAGAGAAGCAAGAAGCTGTTTTGCCATTGGCTAAGGCAAGGGATCCCAGTTCGCATAAGAAACAAACCGCAGTGCAGGCTGGGACCCACTGTCTCCTTCAGCATCATCAGGTGAAGGTGCTTTCCCTCCATCATAGAGAGTTCTCCATTTCAAAGGCCAAGACAAATTCCTTGTAGTGGGGAAAAGAATGTGAAAGTATTCATATAAGACACCAAATAGCCTATAATTAAATATATATCTAATTAAATGTGTATTTACTTACAGAAACACACAAATCTGACAATAATTATAATTCAAAGAATAAAAATTAGGAAATAGTTTAGGAATTCAGGGAAAATTCTGCATACAAAAATTACACACAAAGACGAGTGATACCACACAAAAGTCTGTATCATTGCAAGACTAAATTTCATAGTATTTTGTCAGTCCTCTGATCCTTGGGGGAGGAGGAGAGTAACGTCTGCATTGCCATTCTTCTCCCCAGCACGAGTACATGCATAATGGTCTAAATGGACTCTACCTGTTCTGGAACCCAAGAGACTTGCAGGAAGAAAATGGGAATTATTAATAGCTTGACTGCCAGTAACAAATATGCCTGGATCACAGCTTCTCACAGAGTATCGCTGCTTTGTTACTTACAGTTAATGAGTTTCCCCCTTGCAAAGATCTCCCAGGGATATGGGACACAAAAGAGGGAAGGTATTAAGCTCTCTTCTCTGCCCACAGTTGACAGCTTTTCAACCTTGCTTCCTTTTGCTTTTTTTTCTAATAGAGAGCAGCATATGGCCACTTGTTCAATGTCACCAGGAGTCTCAGCAACTGTGGTGTTACTAGTCATTTAATAGCGCTGATGGATATCATGGGGAAAGTGGGGGAGTTTTGGTGTTGGTGTGCTTAATTTTCAGAGAACTAGTTAAGACTCCTTAGAAAATGGCTTTCTAAAGTATTACTTAATAGAGGGGGGAAAAAAGAAAGAAAAAGAAAAGAAAAAGGAAAGAAAAAGGAAAGAAAAAGAAAAGAAAAAGAAAAGAAAAAGAAAAGAAAAAGAAAAAGAAAAAGGAAAAAAGAAAAAGAAAAGAAAAAGAAAAAAGAGAAAAAGAAAAGAAAAAGAAAAAAAAAAAAGAAAAGAAAAGAAAAGAAAAGAAAAGAAAAGAAAAGAAAAGAAAAGAAAAGAAAAGAAAAGAAAAGAAAAGAAAAGAAAAGAAAAGAAAAGAAAAGAAAAGAAAAGAAAAGAAAAGAAAAGAAAAGAAAAGAAGGAAGGAAGGAAGGAAGGAAGGAAGAAAGAAGGAAAGAAAGAAAGAAGGAAAGAAAGAAAGAAGGAAAGAAAGAAAGAAGGAAAGAAAGAGAGAGAGAAAGAACTCCCCCATTGAAAACTGCAATAACCAGATTAGCTCCTGTGATATTCACACACATTCAGAATGCAAAATAAGAGAAAAGTATTGCAAATAGAGAGTCTGGGTGATTGGATTGCTCTAGGACATACATCTGAATCCTAGATTATGCACAAGAGACAGTGAAATGAGACTGTCAGCCCCATTCTTATATCACAAATAGCAAATTAACTTTTTTCTTTCTATTAATTTCTTTAGAAAATATTTTTCCAGACAGAAAGTAAAATCAAGCTTGGTTAATAAAAACAGAATATAGAAACTGCACAGACCATTGCTTTCCTCTTACTGCTGGGTTTACAGAGATGTACAGAACAGAAAGACAACAGGAAAAATCATCACATACACTTAAATCTTTAGCTTTTCATAGAATCATAGAATAGTTAGGGCTGGAAAGGACCTTAAGATCATCAAGTTCGAACACCCCTGCCATGGGAAAGCACATCTCACACTAAACCATGCCACCCAAGGCTCTGTCCAGCCCGGCCTTGAACACCGCCAAGGCAACCCATTCCAGTGCCTCATCACCCTTACAGTAAAGAACTTCTTCCTTATATCCAATCTAAACTTCCCATGCTTAAGTTTGAACCCATTACCCCTTGTCCTATCAATACAGTCCCTGATGAAGAGTCCCTCCCCAGCACCCTTATAGGCCCCCTTCAGATACTTTTGTCTAAAAACATCCTACATGGCCCCACCATTGCAATCCACAGAAATACTCCTGTCTTGGATGGGTTCTCCTCAAGCTAAGCTGCTCTTGGGACACCTGGTTTTCCGATTCCAGTGTCAACACTAAGTAGCCTTTTGTCAGTGGGTATATTTTAAGGAAAAAACCCCAAATGTATCAATATAACCTGCACACATATGCACACACACATATTTTGTAAATATATGGCAGATCAATATGGAAATATGAAACAACAAAATAAAATTATTTGTAGAGAGAGCCATGCTACACTATGACATTTTATACAATCTTGATTGACAATCAGGGGACCATTGCTAACTATGCCATGTCACCTCAGTGTCCACAAATCCAACTCAGTAGCTCTATGCAGCAAAAAGGTTTAGCTTTCAAAAGGTTAGCCACCAAATGCCCTCTACAAGCCTAAGCTGAGAAGTGTTCACAGAAACCAAAGATCTAAGCATCATGCTGAACTTCTAAACACCACCTGAACTTCAATTAAATCTTATCAGAATCAGAATGACTGTTGGGTTTTCTTGCACACAGGATTAAAGCACAGAAGATGAATGCTCCAATGTGCAGACTGATAACGTAATTTGCTTGGGCAGTTTCTCCATAATAGCACTCTATAAGAAAGGTTTTTTTTGCCAAAGCACCATAGTGTATTGTCATAACAGAAAAAATTAAGGACTGCTTTACTTGCAACAGTGTCCAGAAGAGCTACCTTTTAGCTAAGTAATAATAATAAGTAATTGTGTTAAAACTCTATAAATATGTTTATCCCCAACAGGGATTTAAATGTTTATTTGTCAGTTGGGATTCTGTCATGAATTATTCACATTCCAAGAGCCAAGTCAATAGCTGGCACATTGGTAATAGTCAGAGACCTCCTGGTTGTGAAAAGATGCACTCCTGACAATGATGAGCCGTCTGACTTCGTCCTGGGCTAGATCAGAATGTAAAAAGTACATTTAAGAGAGAACTTCCAGAACTAGAGCCAGCTCTTATCTCAGGGTTTGTATTTTATTACTAAAAAAAAAAAAAAGAAATAATTATTGTAACTAATTATCACCCATGAACAATCGTTAAGGACAATAATTTATGTAACTTACATTTCACTGATTTCGAATTTTTTCACAAACAAAGAGTGAAGTAAGGTTTATTGTAAATATGGTTAATTGACCAGATTTAAAAGGGAAAACTATAAAGTGTTTGCTCATAGACACCAGGTAGTACAAACAGGGAAGGGCTTGTTGGAAATGTGGTGCTCCAGGGAACCTTGGATGCAGCGATCACGAGATGGTCGAATTTGAGACCCTCAGGACAGTGAGAAGAGCATGCAGCAAGCTCACTGCCCTGGACTTCGAGAGTACACTTTGGTGTCTTCAGGAACCTGCTTAGTAAGGTTCCATGGGATATATCCCTAGAGGGCGGGGGGGCCCAAGAATCACCAACTACAAGCTCAGGAGTGTTGCATCCCAATGAGAAGGAAGTGCAGCAGGAGGGCCAGGAGACTTCCTTGGATGGGTAAGGAGCTCCTGAGGGAAATTCAAATGAAAAAAGAGTCTTGAAGAAAGTGGAAGCAAGGACAGGCGGCCTGGGAAGAGTACAGGGATGTTGTCTGGGAAGCTGAGACCAGGTTAGGAAAGCTAAGGCCCAGTTAGAATTAAACTTGGCTAGGGATATTAAGGATAACAGGAAGGGATTCTACAGGTACATAGCAAATAATAAACAGACTAGGGAGAACGTAGGCCCCCTCAGGAAGCTCTCGGGAGAACTAGCTACACAAGATTTGGAGAATGCTGAGGTTCTGAATGACTTCTTTAGCTCGGTCTTCACTGGCAAAGGCTCTGACCGCACCACCCAAGTCTTGGAAGGCAGATGCAGGGACTGTGAGAATGAAGACCTTGGGCGTGACCAGCAGGTAGAAAGAGGTGATCCTGCCCCTCTGCTCTGCTCTTGTGAGACCTCACCTGGAGTATTGTGTGTAGTTCCGGTGTCCTCAACATACAAAGGACATGGATCTGTTGGAACAAGTTCAGAGGAGGGCCACGAGGATGATCAGGGGAATGAAGCACCTCCCGTATGAAGATCGGCTGAGAAAGTTGGGGCGGTTCAGCCTGGAGAAGAGAAGGCTGCGTGGAGACCTCATAGCAGCCTTCCAGTATCTGAAGGGGGCCTATAGGGATGCTGCGGAGGGCCTCTTCATTAGGGACTGTAGTGACAGGACAAGGGGTAACAGGTTCAAACTTAAACAGGGGAAGCTTAGATTGGATCTAAGGAGGAAATTCTTTCCTGTTAGGGTGGTGAGACACTGGAATAGGCTGCCCAGGGAGGCTGTGAATGCTCCATCCCTGGCGGTGTTCAAGGCCAGGTTGTACGAGGCCTTGGGTGATATGGTTTAGTGCGAGGTGTCCCTGCCCATGGCAGGGGGGCTGGAACTTGATGATCTTAAGGTCCTTTCCAACCCTAACTATTTGATGATTCTATGATTCTATAAATATGTTCAATTCAGCACTCTGCTCACTGATTCCTTTCAAATCAAGTATAAGGCAGGTTTGGTGGAAAACAGTTAACTTTATGTATAACACAATATTTAGCATTAAGGCAGAACATGAGACTCCTTGTGGTTATTAAACTATCAGAAAAAAAAAACCAAACCCAAACTTGACTGAGGTCTAGTGAAATGGCAGATTTTGGTCATTTTGACATATCTCTGATTCTTAGGAAGAGGACAGATTTTGAAACTGGAACTTAGGTGTTCTGAATATAGTATACAGAAACTTTTTCATATAAAAATATGTTAACAGAAATACATACTAAAGTATTTAGCTGCATATATCTGTGAACCGTTGCACTACATTTAATGCATATTTAACAGACAGACACAGCATGTTTTGTGACTGTACACATCCATTTGAAGCAGGAAATCTCATTTGACTGGTCTCCTGCCTAATACAGTTGTATCCTAATGGTGTCAAAATGTGAAACAGAACAAAGCTGAGTAAGAGAAGAAATAAAAATAAACACTCTTTGAAATACTCCTGCAACATATGGACATTGCCTTCAGCTTCTTGATTATTTTCTTGTTGGGGAACACAACAGGAATGAAAATTTTATTTGGACCATGTCTTACTCTTGAGCTTAGTGAATAACCTGAAATTTAGAATAAAATTTCCCAAGCTGGGAAGGTGTTTCGTATCTATTCTTAATAATTGGTGAAGTTAAACTTTGGGAACTCATTGTGATTAGACATATAAAGTTTCCTTGTCTTGAACATCAGTGCCATTATACTTTGTATATTATTTTTGAGTTATACAGGAAGAAGTAAGAAAAGAACCATTCCAAGGGAGTAAAATTCCAGTTTAAGTATAGGTTTGTGAACAGTCAGTTATATGAATTATACAGAAGTCATGGATACTCTGAATGTAAATCCAGGTGGAACCATACCACTAATTTATGAATGTGGTACTCCTGAGAGAAGAAAAAACAAACCTAGAGAGCTGACAGGCTTGTAAAAGTGTTCCCGTAGTGGCATAAGCTTTTAGCAAATAAATAAATCATACCCCATCTTTTTGTAAATTGACCTGTAAGTTACTGGCAGCAAATCAATAGGATACAAATGAAAACCAATAATGCTATAGCAATGCTGTATATTATCTTGGACCACAGATGCAAACTTGCAAAACAATCGATGTGATAAAGAACCAGCGCTGCTACTCTTTTACAAAGAAATGACAAAATAACATACTGATTTCAAAATGTGGTAGCTGTAAAAAAAAGCCCAAACCTCTGTGCCAAAGAATGTAAAGATAAATCCAAATACAAAACACCTCCTTGTTTGTTTGTTGCTTTTCCCCCTAGACTTCCATTAATTTGAACTGGAATTAAAAGGAGCAATGGTTGGTTGGTTGGTTGGTTGGTTGGTTGGTTGGTTGGTTGGTTGGTTTGGAGAAAAAGCAAGCAAGCTCATGTACCATTTAATTTAGCATTAGGCCAAGAAGCTTACTTGCATATAACAGAAATATGAATACTGGTGGTTCCCATTAAGTATTTATGTGCACTTATTTTGTTTAGTACTTAAATTTAACTGCTACCTCCCTCCATTTTTCTTATAGCTGTTGAGCTTATTTGCAGCAGAGCACTTGTTAATTAAAATAAATTTTCATTTGTTAATTCGAGCAAAGACAGCTCTTTGAAAGAGGCTTGTCCTCCACCTGCAAAGGCTTGTCTCATTTATAGAATGGACATGGTGAAGTAGGTAGGAAGCTACAGGTAGAAGGTCCTGGGACAGGAGAAGGGAGAAGGAGCTGGTGAGGAGCTGGGTGGCTGTGCCTTCAGGACTGCAGAGTCTGTCAGAGACCTGGACAAATAGCTACAAACATTCTGTGAATTAAGGAAGAAAACTCCTGAAGGCAGAGGTATAGAATTACAGTATGGCTTCATTACTAAAAGAAAATAAGACTGGACATAAGCTTCACTGAATAAAATCTAGAATTAGTAAATTAGTTTTCTGTGTTTTCCCCAACTGTGGTATTAAATAGAAAACTAAGAGCAGGAAAAGGAAGTGGAAACTCCAGAGGAGAGGGAGAAGAGTGGCTGCGGAACCTGGCTGCTGATGGGGAAGCACGGAGATTGCTGTCACCGGCACGTCTCCAGCAGCATCAGCCGTGGCTGTGAGTCCCGCAACTGCAGGCACTGAGGGCAAAACACCAGAGGCTGATGGGCACACAGTCAAGTGTAGGAGGATTACCTGCATCTCTGAATTAATCCATTCAGCCATTCTGTGGTACACATTCATACACACAGGAGTAAAGGATATTCTGTTTGAAAGCTTCCAGAAAAGAGAGGTTACAGTGCAAGCTGGGTGTCTGCATCTGTAGCTGAAAGCAAACATCCTCACATGCTGCTATCTTACAGGCACCATGTGTGACAGCAAACTGAAGCCTAAGAGGCAATAATTTACAATGCCAGGTTCCTGGCTGGTACATGCAAAAGCCAACAGAGTCAATGTTAAGGCTGAGAACTACAAGGTAACTGATTAAGCATTAATCACTAATGTTCTTTATTTATCCCTGTGGTTTTGCAAGGTCCTTTTCAGACAAGCACAGAAGGAAAGACTTAACAGTTGCAATTTTAATAATGAAATGGATCATTAAAGTCAGACAAAGGAAGAGAGAATGAAGGCAGAATTGAAAGTGGAGTTGTAAACCTAAGTAAGGGCAACATTTATGTGAAACAGTCTGGTCGTTAGAGCTTGCTTTCTTGCAAGCACAAGGTAAGCGGTTGTCTCGTACATCAGTCTTAGTATCTACCCACAGTCACCTTATTGTGCAAGATTTTAATAAATAAGTGCATGAAAAGATGGTGGCAACTTGTGCATTCCCACAACTATGTAAAATAACTTCCACAATCAATGCAACATAGCAGTTACCCTTTGATCTCACTTATATTTTCATTTTAGATTTCTAAGTGCAGAGTGAAAATAAAATGCTTTCTTGACGGGCAGCCAAAATCTACAGTTTTCAAATTTCAGCTCATGCTCAGAGCTTTATTACGTTTTCATGCAAGTTCTCAGCTTAAAAATTTCCACAAGTGCTTAAAGGTGCCTTTAAAGTCATTTATCTCTATATGGAAGCATTGTTGCAGGAATTTTAAGAGTGATTCCAATATGAATCCACAGTTCATGGTTATGAGCACCAATCAGAGATCCTCACACAGCTCCAGCCCCAAGACAGGCTATAGGGTGACATGGGACAGTCACCTCTTTCTACCATTAAAATCATGTGCATTTAATTTACTGTAACCTTGAAATAAAGGATGAAAATCTCACTAGCTGTGAAGATTTAATTTCTGCAGTGTAACAGCCAATGGAGATGTTGAAAATATTGCTAGAAGACTGTATCTGTCAGGGTATGGTGTGATTTTCATATCTTAATTCTGGTTTGTGTGGTTTTGTTTTTTTTATGGTGTCTGCATTTTAAATGTCATTTGTTGCAAATCAACACCACCTCAAAATTGAAAGAAAGTCATTTGGGAGTGGTTTAAAAAAGTAAATCAAAGCTCTTCATGGAAATAAGATAAAATTTTTCAGACAGCTGCAGTTACCACCTGGTGGCAGCACTGCAGGAAAGAAACACACTTTTTCCAGATGTGGCAAACTTATTTTTGCATTTATTCATTCCTTCTGGTCTCTAAGTGTGCTGTCATTGGAAAACTTGAAGGGATAATTATGAGGATGTGGAAATACCTCACTGTGAGATTACATCTGCCTGCTACTCTATGCAGACAGAAAAAACAAACCCACACTGCTGTCGGGAATACACTGTGATGTCGAAGAGGAGTAACATGAGATGCTTTCAGTACCCTGTCGGACACCAACACATTTAACAAGAGTAACCAGATGCCCCTGAAGCGCCTCCTGAAACCCCAACTGTTTCTTGCTGCCCTTTTGATGCAGACAAACTTGCCCACAGCTTCCTGGGATAGAGGTTTGGTTTGGATGGTGCATGGCTGAATATGCTTTAATCTGTTTGCAGTTAAAGTCCACCACCATTGTTTTGCCCAATGAAGGAAGAGATTAATGTCTTACTCAACCAGAAGCTTCAGGCGTGTGCACTTCCAACTGCTGCAAATACAGAAAACAAAGAAGAAAGGTATCCGTTTCCCCTTCTAATTGTATAAATCCCTCCTGGCAGTGAGACACACTCAGCATTGCTGGGGTTTGCCTGTGGACTTGAAATAGTGAAAGAAAAAGAAAATCTTCCAGTAGAAATGACACAGTTTCAATTCAAAACAAAACAGAAAAAGCATGATATAAATATTATTTTCTAAAGTCAGAGCTAGTTATTACCTTGCTATGCTAAATCAGAGCTATATCTACACAAAGACCAAAAGACCAACTCTCTTCATTTGCTGTAAAATTAAACCGTATTCTGTTTTGTTTCCAAGTAGGCTGGAAAGTATTCTTACAAAGTATTTCTCATTTCTTTTTTTTTTTTTCTCTGTTTTTTCTTTTTTTTTTTAACTGCTGTGCTCATTTCTGTATGACTCACGTTCCCTAATAGCAGCCTAAGCTCAATGAAACAGGCAGTGTCAAATACTACACTGCCCTAATAGAGAGGAAACACAGTTTTGAAATCATAGAATATTTAGGATTGGAAAGGACCTTATCTTTCATAGCATGAATAATTATCAGCACCTAATTGCTACAGCTGAGGTATCCATGACTATCTCAACAGTCTGGCATAATGCTTTGAATCAAGAGGAACAGTTTCTTATTTTTGATTTTTTGTACTCAGGTGTTAATATTAAAAGTTTATTTAGGCATAATGTGAAGCAAAACAGTATTAATTCAAACAAAACACCTAAAACCAAGGAAATGCAGGGGAAAATAAAAATAAGACATGTAAAAACTAGCTTGGAGTGAAAGATTTGGAAGTAGTCCTCAGCCACCTCTGTTTCTGGAGAAGTCTCAAGAATATAAGGGTAAAAGTATTACATACGTAAACAAAACAAGCAAAAAACCCCAACAGATAAACCCCCCAAACTGCTGCTTGTTCTAGTTAAGTAGTATGGAAGGCAACATTTTCTTCCTTTTCATCTTTGGTTAGCTACTGATAAAGTTGGGAAATCTGGAAAGACTACACATTAGGCCAAATCACTTTCAAAGTAGAACCTATTCTAAAAATAAATGAAATGGCTTTATGATATTTTTATGTAGGAAAAATGGGAATGTCTTAATTGGATTTTCAGACCTCTACACTTAGGAATCAGCATTTACATCTTGTATTTAGGACAGCAATTTAATCTATTTCAGACATCATAGATGGACAACAGCTTTTAATGGCCACAGGTTATTTGGCACTGAAATCCAGTAATGACAGTATTAAATTGTAGCTCAGAGTCATTTTCATAATTATGAGTCCTGGAGTGCTTTGAAAATGTTTTCCAAAGGTAGGAGGAGACAATTCTTCCTTCAAGAATCATTCATTGAGTCTTGCATTCATCAGGTCATTATCAATTAGGTGTATCATCACAGCCTATGTGATGAATCTCCGATGGAGAGCTGAGAACTTAGAGCCGAGCTTCAAAACAGTAAAGTTCATTTGGAGTATAGCTCATCAGCCTCAAAATTATGAGATTGTAGAGAAAAATCATCACCTTTGTATTAAGACAATAGAAAGGCGAAGGGCAGGGGAAGACATTTTCTGAAAACATTTTGTTTTGTTCTCAAACATACTTAAGCACCACTACTGTGACCTAGTGCTGCATAGATGAAACAGAAGTGCTGTACAAAAACCATAGTCTGAAATGAAGACCCAGAAAAAGAGATAACGGTTGTGTCTCCTTTCATTTGAATGATTTCTAGAGCTACTCAGAACAAAGACACTTAATCTGTAATGTAAACCTGCAGGGAACATTATTTATCTTTAACAATACTTGAAGGCTAACGTAATGCAAACTGAGCATTTTGTCTTTTTCTTGTGTGGGGGAGGAAGAGCAGCTAGATTAAATTGCTTTCAGTAGATACAAAGAGGTAGTTTAAAGAGGTGGTACAGCTGCCATTCCTTTGCGTGATTCAAGTATCCCATTTGTTTCCTTTAATGAAAGAAAACTTACAGTATACAATGAAAGATGACAGAAATATGGTCACGTAGTATTGGGTCTATGATATTTTGATTAGGTTTGTTTGATGTACCTAAAGTAGGTATTTCATTGTGGTGGGCATGTATGAAGTAATAGCTAAAAGGACCCACTGTATATGTGCAATAATAGGGGACTTTGCTGTTTAAGGATAATTTTATCCCACACTAAGTGTTTATGGTCATAAAAAGACTGCATACCTTCATAGTTACCATGTTAGACATTTTCCATCATTCTTGATAAAAAAATATTAATAAACAATGAATCTGAGCTCTAAATAATTTCATCACTGCTTTCAGGAAACGGAACAAGAGGTGGTTATCATTATATAGTCAAACTTAGAAAAATACATTTTAATGAGTCTGTTTTAAGCTTTAGAACTACTGTCCTTCTCTAGCTGGCTTCTGCCACTCCCTCTCATGGTATTTCTGTGCTGAGGTCACAGATGCTTTAGCAATGTTAAAGTATATTATGTAGCTAGGCCTGATACATGTATGGTCTATACTTAGAATCAGTTCAATTTTTAAAGCTGCAGGAGTGCATGATTAAAGTAGCTGTCATGGATTTCTGAATAATCTTTCTGCTGGAAAATTAATTTAAAAACTCCAATTGGGATGAATTCCAGCTCTAAACAATTTGCTTCTAATCAACAAGCCAGACATTGTTTTACTAGTGCTGGCACCTCACCCTCTCCAGCATAAGTCCTGGCAATTTCTAAAATAATGAATATAAAATAATGAATCACCTCACAACACTTCCTCAAGCAACTTAGGAAAACACAGGTCCAGCTGATCACTAAGTAGAACAGGATCATTAGCACAAGGAAGTAAATTACCCACCAGGACAAGAAGAAAACATTGACTTGCTACGTACAGCTCTTGATCATACCATTTAGGCTCAAAGCAGTTTCCTCTGCCTGTTCCATGGTGCTGTCACACCAATCTATGAATCCAAAGCTCCAGAAAAGCATGTCCCAACGCGTGACCCCTGGGCACCGATGATGTGTTGCTCCACCTGTCCTTGCTGCTGATGGCTCCGTTGGGGTACGTGCAACCAAGATGGCATATTCAGCTAGAAGTGCTTGTTTCTCTGGCTACTTTTAAGCCTGTTAGTTAGTTTTCCTTCTGATATTCCTAAAACATGGCCTTTCCTAAAAGTAAAGAGAGGAAAGGTTTGGATTTAGGCTCACACTCACTACTTGCATTTCTTGCTGTTGTCCAGGTCTTAATATAAATTATCTTTAATTATCATGAAGCTTCCTGCCAGGAACACTTTCTATGCTATTTACCTCTTTATTTTTCACTTTGCTGACTTCAGCCTTTCTAGTGAGTTAGACAAAAGTTATTTATCCTCACATTCAAGGCTCATAATGTACTCCCTACTTACTACCTCTCTTTACAACAAGGAGATGGAATTCTCCGGTTAGCAAGTGGTGCCAGTTTCAAGAACCCATGTATTATGCTGTTATGTGCTGCTGACCATTTATTTTCTGTGCCTTGGTTCTCCTCTGTGTCTTTGGCAGATGGAAATGGACAGTTGGTAACAGGAACCAGTGCTGAGGCAGTAAACCCCCTGGAGTGGACACAGCCTCTTGTCACTTGCTGGAAACATGATTTGTACAAAGTATCCACAATCCTCCCAAGTTAATGCTGCACCAAGAAATAACAGGGAAATGAAGGAGAATAATGAACATGTGATATATACATATTTTCTGAATAACACTATTCTACATAAAAAGTTACTCCAGTGACATTATGCACTGATAAATAACAAAAATAGGGACAACAGAGTAAAATTTCAAGTAGGGAGAGTTGCAAAACGTGTCTAACCTGGAGGGGGACTGCATTGTAAAATCACCTAATATCCACAGTATATTATGCTATTAGTGTATTTAAGGTAACCATGGTCTTACTTGCAGCTTCCTCAGGCAAGAGGAGTCCTTCTATTAATTTCAGTGTGTTTTGGAAGAAGCCATGAGGACTTCTGCATTTGTTTGCTTTGAGGAGTTTTGAGAATGACATATTACAACATAAAAGACAAACCAAGATGTTTTCTCCAAATGTTTGACAACCATCAGTTTTATAGGAGCCTGAGAGCAGAGCTCAAATTAACTCACTTGATATAGTGTCTCAAGCTGAGACTTTCTAAGCTACTAATGCAAAAGATGAATTCTCAAACACCAGACACAGGTGACAAGATAAGAAGCCCAGCACACCGTGTATAATATATAAATGGATCCATCTGTCAGCAGTTACTTTATAGGTGAATCGCTCTCAATTATGTTAGAAACAGCATTTAATGAAATATGATTTTAAAGTACCACATAGAGGAAGAAAATGTGCGAAGTAAATTTCTGATATAATGAAAATTGAAGAGAGTGATAGATTCTGCTATTATAATTGGCAAACAGAATGGAGGGGTTTCATAGAGGTGACAGTAAAACAGCATTGGGGGTATCATTTGGCTGGGATAGCAATCTTCTAATCCTGTGTCCAGCCTGTCTTCAGAGGTAATTTTCAAGGTACACATTCAGACGAGAAACAGTGGTGTTAGATGACAATTTCACTGACAGCTGAAAAGAAATGTTCATTCCATTGCCTTCCTGCCACATGAGAAGGGACCCATCATGTATCAAATGGAGGAACAGGTGTCGATGAAAAACTGGAGTTTAGGTATGCTGAATTTAAATCCTTCATATAGCCCACATTCAGTCCCTTCTCTTGTGACAGGAATTCAATAAACCCATATTAAGAAGCAGGCAAACATTTTATTTTTTTTTTTCTTCAGTATTTATTACCTAAGTCGTCATGAGAGAGCGAGCCCCAGCTGAGAATGGAAGCTGTAGATATAGCCAGCTGTGAGAGCTGTACAGACCTCAAACAAGCAAGGGCCATGATATTGATGAGCAAAATCTAACATGCCCTTGGGATTGGAAATACTCAAATCACAGGTGTATCTATTCTGTATGATCTCATGACAGGTTGGAATTAAGGTGACTTAAATGTCTCACCTGTGATATTCCACATTATAACAGACATATTTGTAAATATGTTTTAATTTACATTACTTAGGAACTTGCTAGGATCCTGTGTGGAGAATAATCAGAAGCTTACATCATGTATTCTATCCTGAATTAATGATACTGCCCTCCCTGACCTAGTTTCAGCGTCATACATTTCTTGCCTCGGTATGAGAGAAGGGGTTGCACAGGTAGCCCCTCACCTGATGAACATGTCTGAGGGAGCATGACATGTTTTTGTGGGCCATCTCTTCGCTCTTCCCATCGCCTGGCTGGTGAAGGCACACTGTATTTTTGGGGAAAAGCAGACACCAGTCTTCTAGCCTCAGGACAGGATTTATCAATGCCAAATTTAAACTTATTAGAAATACCATTGCTTTCACAAATACACAAATATTGAATTAATTACTACATCTATGTGAGATCAGCTGAATTACGAGTAGCATTTTAGTGACTGATTTATGTTGGAGTTTCACATTTGCAATTTATATTTGCCAATGAACCAGGCTTAGGTATGACATGGAAGTTATTTCTTTTAGCCGGCAAATGTTTTCTACTTTGCTTTTGGTTCTTGGGAATGCTGTACACCAAACTATATATTTCCCATATGAAATAGCTTTCCTGAAACATCTGCTGCCAGAAAGTTTGTCTGCAACTTGCAATGACAGATGAATTTTTGACAGGTAATTGCAATTCAGATCAGATGCACACAGATTTAGCACCTAGAAGCTCCCTGTTTATTAAAATCACCATTGATATATAAGCAACCCACTCTGTTTTCACCACTATTCAGAAATTAATCACTTGGGTATGATGTTCAGGGCTCAACCAGCTGCTCATAATATGAAATACATCAGTTCATCCTAAGTTTAGCTATCTCACAGCATTTCTGAGGAACCTATCACCACAGTATCTAGTAACCATCAAAACCAACATGCACAATTAGAGTAAGCCTTTCACGAAACCTGGAAGAAATTCTAGAACTCATATTAGTTACATGGTTTCAATTATTCAGGCTTACTAAAGCAAATTAAATGTCACCACTATCCATCACACCTAAGAAAATTATGTTTATCTTTTTCTTAGACAGTAGCTGGAAAGGCACTACTGTTTTGGTTGCTGTCAGTACAGATTTTTCCTTTTTTGTAGCATGTAACAAATTCACTGAATATACATGTACCACCCAGATAGATAGATAGATAGATAGATAGATTATAGACACACAGCAGGTTAAGATTTTTCTAAATCATCACTAAATCTGTGTAACTAATACAATGACATTAACAATGGCAAAATGGAAGGTCTCCATCCAGTCAGGAGAATTTAATGAGCCACATTAATAGTCTTATTTGGATGAAGTGGGGTGGTTTATACTTGCTATGGGTTCCTAGAGCGATAGACACTGATTTGTTGTGTTTGGGTTTTTTCTTCCACTTGATTTAGCAGAGATTTTCAAATTCTGTTAATATAATTTTGCTCTTTAAAAAATTCCAATCTAACTTCTAGCAGCACAGTTCATTACAGTTGAGTTTTTCTGAAGTTGAGGTAAATGACATCTGCTATTCTCTCCTTATCTACAAATCCAATCATTTTATCATGGAGGCACCCAGGTCAGGTGAGATTTAGCCCTGCTACTGTTACCTATCAGCTGCTCCTTCATGGGCCTAGAAGTGTGTCTCCAGGTGAGTCAATTCATTACTTTTTCAAGGACTCAAGTGAGGCTGGCTGGGCTGTAGTTTCCTGGGGTTTGGCCTTTTAAGATGATGGGTGGCCTTTTCTGAAGATGATGGACAGTTTGTTGAACATCTGACATTTTGTGGCTTGTTTTACAGCCTTAATAGTTGATCTACCCAGTCTTTCTTTCAAAGTAACTACACCTCCTTTCTATCAATACCACGTGGAGCCAAATGGAATGAGTGCTAGCTATTTGATTTGGGAACCAAGACACCTCCTCAGTGATCTCAGAAGATACAGCGCACAAAGGGAGGACCCATGGGGACCAGGTGTTTGTACTACGTAGAGATATGTGCCCTAATACAGCTGGTTCAGACTGCATCAGCTTTAGACAACGAAAATTTGCATTAATCTCCTTATATTCTAGACAGAAAGGACAGATCACACCCAGATGTCAGATTTAATTAAACTCGTATCATTTTGAATTATGTTACTGGCATACACTGCTTCCACCAGTTCACAGTGAAGGAAGCAAAGATTCACTGTAGGTATTTCACCCAGTTCTGGCTGTTTCCTGGCAGACTACCATCAAACCTTTTGGAAAATCAGATGTTCATTTTCTTTGCAACTAATACCCGTTCTAATAAAATATTAGTTCTGCATAGATGACATTCCATGACCTTCAGCTATTTTTCTAAACAGAGACTAAGCAGAGTTAGGCAAGTGTGGGACAGGATTGGAAAAGAGCCACAGAAGGTTGAAGGCGGTGAGGTAAAATGAGCATGGCAAAATTAGATGTTAAAGCATTTCTGTTTGATTTAATCCAGAACTGGCATTACATTATTCCAGAATAAGTGACACTAAGACAAGAACGGTGGAAAGCACCAGATGATATCCTCACTTGAATGCAAACTAAAAATACACCAATGTCAGTATCTGATCAGAGATCCCCATAGGCTCCCTCCAGCAGCAGGCACAAGCAGATGTCAAAAGGCTACTCCACCTTCAGTTTGCAGTTACTTCCAGATCAACAGGATGTTCTCATCCAGTTGTAATTTGGTGTGCTTACTGTCAAAGGTAAGTACAGTTTGGATCATGTGAACATAAATGTCTGCTCCAATTTGTGATTTAAACTCTATTTTGGATGCTGGTCTTGCCCTAAAACCAGTTAATGTTCCTTTTATTATTCCATGTGCTAGTACCTGCACTACAAGAAAAAACCTAAAAACATGTATACTTCTGTAGAGATATCATCACCTCTTGCTGAAAACAACGAGGCTTGTTTTAACAACTCTCAAACTGGCTTAGCTGTTTTCCTGAAGGGAGTGACCACTGCATGTATATTCTTCATATGCATGCAACAATAAACTACAAAAGCAGTAATGCCTGTAGTTTATACCATACCCTTAAAAGAATAGCTATTCTTGCATTTAGAAAGCATATTTTAAAAGATTTATAATGAGTTTGTGCTTCTAGAGGCACAGAATAATTAGAGGTCTAGAAAAAGTGAGTGATCTTGAAAGTTTTTAAATCCAGATTAGAGTGAGGAAGTGATGTGATAGCCTGTTGCGTGACATACAAATACATGAAAAGTAGCTCTAAAAAAGAAAAAGGTTAAAAAAAGTTATTCTTCATGCCCGTGGTGAACAGGATGAAACATTAGAAGGGTGTAAATCCCAGTGGACGAAAGGGATGTTAAACATATCAGACAATCCCAGAGGAATGACATGGGTCATTATTAACTAAACACGAGACCAACATTTGTTCTCAGAACTGGTACAGAATAAAGCAGCTGTGATTCAGGGTGTTTCAGATTAGCTGCTGCTCAGCAGTCAGGTGCATCTGACTGCACTGAAGTTTTAGTGGAGCGTGGGCAAAGGGAGAAATCTCTCCCACTGCTGGAAAAAGTATTTTTCTCCTTCTGGGGTGACTGACCTGTGGTAAGTGCAGAGGTGCACAGCCCTGTGCAAAATCTTTATTTCCCTACTGATTAATCCATCCCTTCAGTCACTGCTAGAGCAAAAGGTGGGTAGAAAATACACCTCTGTACCCTATTCATGTGTCTAAATTCTTGGCCTGACTGCTTGAGCCCAGTGGTTTGTGGTTTCTTATAACTGATCCACTTGTCTGTGCCATTATGAAGGAAATACAGTCTTGTAAGTTGTGATCCATCTGAAGTTACTGGAAGAAGAGAATAAGGAGCAATATTTGTAACAATATTAATTCACCCCTTAATTACACAGGCTGCTGCAAAGAAATCATTCTTCTGCCAGGATTTTCCAGTTACGAATGCTCATCAATCTTGCAATAACTTTAAATATAATATGCAGATTCCCTCTTGCTTATAAATAGTGGTTTAAATATTTAGTAAGCTAATAATTTAGAGAAAAAAAGGGTACAGTGTTTCTGAGAGGGCTGATTAGAGAACGTCAGAACGAAGATACACCTCTATTTAAAAAAAAAAAAAGCCTTATAGTGAGTGAAGATTTATAGAGGTGTTCTCCTGATTAATGAAAATAAGATATGGAAATTAATTTCTGGAAGCCACTCAGTGATGAAATACATTTGTGATGAAATGCATTTGTCTGTAAGATAAAGATGTACATTGGTTAATTAAAGAAGATACATGAACTGGTGGAAAAAAAATAAAAGGAAATTCTTCTTATGAGCAAAACAGCTGAATATAAAACCAATAGGAATTGAAATGTGTCTACTGAATAACTGAATTTTTGCTAAACCAGAAACCTTCAATATTAATAACGTACTTTGTATATAACTCCAATATCTAATGACAATGTTTGTTCTAGCCTGTTTTCAGACAGATGGTGTTGGGCATGTCAACCAACTGCCCAAAGAAATCAGAAGGAAGGGATGTGGGATGAAGAGCTGGAGAAATTCCCTTTGCTGCAAAACACCCCCAAATGTGGGAAAAGGGCAGCTGTTTCCCAAAGAGGATCATTTCAGGGTACCAGAACTCAAGTTTATTCTGGAACTAGACTATGGCAATAACTGAACTGTGGCAATCAGCTCCCTAATCAGAAAGGGATTAAGACAAAACTCACCTGGTCCCATCCCTATTGTTGTGGTTTAAACCCAGTACCAGGCAGCTCACTCTCAATCCTCTCCCCTTCTTCCCTCCCACCAGAGGGATGGGGAAGAGAATCGAAAGAATGTAACTCCCATGGGTTGAGATAAGAACAGTCCAGTAACTAAGGTATAACACAAACCACTGCTGCTACCACCAATAATAATAATGATAAGGGAAATATCAAGGGAAGAGAATACAACTGCTCACCACCTACTGACCGATATCTAGCCTGACCGAGCAGTGATCTAGCCCTTCCAGGTAACTGCCCCCAGTTCTACATCCTGGGCATGGTGTGCTGTTGTATGGAATAACCGTTTGGCTACTTTGGATCAGTTGTCCTCTCTCTGCTTCCTCAAGGCTTCCCCTCCTCCCTGGCAGAGCATGAGACTCAGAAGGTCCTTCGTCAGAGTAAACATCACTTTTTCAACAACTAAAAACATAGGTGTTATAAGCACGGTCCCCAGGCTGAAAGTCAAAACCACAGCACTGCACCAGCTACTAAGAAAGAGAAAAATGACTGCTACTGCTGAACCCAGGACATCTCTGCACATCCCTAATCATTGTGGCAGGGATGTATTGCAAGTTTAACAATGATTAGTTCAATATTAAAAATAAATATTAACGTCACTGTCTACCCTGCTTATAATACAAAACAAAACATAAAGACAGTGAAAGACCTATGAAAACTTAAAAATGTACAGTTTGAAGTGAATTTAAGTCCATAAGCCACCTGATGAAGAGATAGATACATTTTTATCATATATTTAAAGTTTTTGTGGCTTCTTGCACAGCAGGCACAGAGAGGTGTGGAGGGTGTTCATTGTTTTGTGGCTTTTGGGGGTTTTTTTAGTTAACAGAATCTGTCAATCTAAGGAACATTTTTTAGAAAAAGCAGTTCAGCTTCAACACTCTAGCAGTAATAAATGAGGCTTTTCAAAAATAGAAGTGCCTACATGTGTTGATGAGACAATATGTGAAGCCTGGTGAATAAATATAATCTGCCTGAGAAGGCTACATTTCAGCTTGTCCTTACATGTATGTTATTTACATTTCTACAGATGTGTTGATTTTACATGCCTTATGGACTAGAAAATAGAAATGTTAAAAACCAGCTTTTCCTTATTTGTGTTTAAAATAAAACTACTCAGTTGTTCTCTCAGGTTCAGAAACTTGAAGCAATTGATGCTTTTTGAATAAAAATATCAGGGTGCAAATCATCAAACTTAAAATCTAAAATTTCTCTAGTCCTTTTGCAAAAATAGAACCAGATTGTGAATTAGGTTCAGGCATAAATCCCTGAGAGACAAGGGCTTTGAAAACTGTAGTTTTCCCTGTAGCATAAGGGTTCCAAACACATACTATAAGTTTCAGCTTTGCTAAAAGAAGAGGTAGTAGGCCTATCTATGTCTTTTAATACAAGAATGAAGACTGTGTCACAGCTCAGAATTGGCGTATTTTCAGATTATTTTTTGTTGTTGTTCTACTGGGGTCAATAGAATGTATGATATTCAAAAGATTTTTTTGCTTTTCAAATATATTTTCTCCATTTTTTTTTCTACCCCATAAGAAAAGAGACAAGAAGAGATACAGCAAGAGAGAAGTTACTGCTTTGTGACATACAAAATAAAGAGGGAAACAAAGAAAGAAAACCAGAAAATTTCTAAAGGTAACAAGAAAAATAAGGAAAATAGATGTTATAAATTTCTGTGAAGTAGAAGCAGCTATGATTATTCAAAGTTTCTAATTTTAACAACTCTTAGCAAAAACCTCTATATTGCTTTGTTTTCGTATACATACCTTTTTTACCATGTTAGGATGGGATATAAAAACATGTAGTGCTAGCCAAAACTACAGAATAGCAAAGCAGCTGCATTACACCTTTATTTTTGAGTGAAGAAATACTATATACTTGAGGTATATAATCCCTCTTCTTTTCAGAAAAATTCCCAGTGGCAGAGGTGGTGGAAAAGCATGGGTGGACAAAAACTCATCCTGCTTGTTGGCCTCATGTAAGCTAATGGGAAACCCCTGTACCCTCTGTGCAGCCATGCCTGAAGCTCTGTCCTGGTTCAGCTCCATACCATCTGGGAGCACACAGCAGCAGCTGGGTAACACAGAAGCTTAAAATCCTAAAGGTCCGCCATCTTTAGTTAGAAACTTCATTAATCCGCACAATGTTATGCTATTTTCTGTTGTGGGTCTTGCACTTGACACAGACGGGCAGTTGACACAGCACACCTGAATCCCACTTGCTGTTAGACATACGTTTCTGCTATGGATCCTGGCTCTCAACCAGTGAGAGCCCACCCATGCATCTCAGAGGTGTAAGACATCCAGCACTCACCCCAGTCTAGAAATCTGAACTCACACCACAATCCTGCAGATCAGTGAAGCCAAGAAGAATAATTTTCAGTAAGCTTCAGGTAAGATGTTTGCACGAAAATATTTTATAATATGATTCTATGTGTTCTAAGACAAGAAGCTTATGTTTTTCATTTTGTTGTCTCTGCTGTTTTTCACTCATATTACACTCAAAACACTATCTGAGGTGGACACCATCTTGTTGATACAGATATATACAGTGCCAAAGAGAAGGACATCCTCATTTGTTCTGGGGATCAGTGGATACTAATAGCTAGCGGGTAACAGATGACTTTTTTTTTTTTTTTGCTATTCTTCCCATATTAGATAATACTCCAGTGAATTATAGTGAATAATAATAGTCCAGTTTTTAGATATTATCTTAGAGTCACCCTGGAAAGCTGTCTGAGGACTAACCTGGTGAGGCAGAGCAACCTTCTAACTCCCCCTTTCTCTCAAGACCTGCACACAAATCCATACTGTGAATATCCATGGTCATGTTACTTTCATCATAAGAAATTAATTGAAGTTATGTATTATTTTGACCTTTCTACTCTGTTGACATCACATTCTCCCCACTTTGCTCCCTTGCTTTGGCTCTTCAGATCAGTGGTCTTTTTTGACCTCTCCCCTAAGCACGTGGAGAGGTCATCCTTTTTCCGCACTGCCCTTTTTAGCTGGAGATTATTTCCCCTTAAGTTGATCCACCATGTCCATTTTGTGAAGTTCACATTCAACTAACCTGCTTTCTTTTAAAATCATGACAGATTGTTCTCCCGCACAGTTGTTTACTTGTGATTTCATCCCTGTCTTGACCTCTTCTGTCTCTGAGTCTCAGGTGTTAGTGATCATAGGATCAAATACACTTAGGAATAGCTCCAAGCAAGTGACTCCACTGCTCCTAGAGAAAAAACCTTGTTGCATGACTACTCCTACATCAATCTGATAAGAAAGGTCAGAGGTGTAGGGCCCAAATGCACAAGAAAAAATATTAGAATTATGAATTTCTCATAATTAGAATTTGCTGGTCAGCTGTGATTGGTTTGTAGCTCCTTACATGTTTCTTAATAGTGAGGACAAAGAGGCTGTGCCTTTGTAATTGAAAAAACCTATGTTTGTTATGCAAAATATTTTATGCTGTTTATTTTATGTTTTTTTACTATCTTAACTCACCTACTCCAAGAACACTGTATCTTTTCAATATGCCTTGCTGACACCTTGTGGCTAATATGGTAATTTATCATCAGCGATTCCCCATGTCACGGTTCAGTTCTCAGTTCAATACAGTGTTTTAAGACATGTCAGAGTCCTAGAGAAGCCTGGAATAAGAGTTAATATGATGCGCAAATACAGATTTAAATTTAAATGGCATGCTTTGCTTTTTGCCACTGTGGGCCCTTGAGTCCATACTATTGGAATCATTAACAATCACTGCCCAGAATGATACTCAGTAATTGAATCCACATTTCTGTTTCTTATCTTATTCTTTAGCCTTTAAGCATTTGGATTGAAATACCCAGCCTAATCATTATCCTTCAGAACAGGAATCTCATCAGGTAAAGAAATTTTTTTTAACACCATAAAACATAAGAGCAAAAGATTAGAGCCCAGGGTAGAGGTATAAAGCAAACCACATATTTCTGAGTGCTTGGATTTCTTTACTCTGTTAAAGAATAGACATATTTTCAATAGCTTGAGGGAAGGAAAATTTGATGCTGTAGCAAATACAGAACAAAACTAAACTCATCACTTGTATGATTCTCTTTGCAAAGACAGTAAAAGAATTAGAATAACAAAATATGAACTTATAAGGTACCAGGAGAATGCAGTAGGTTTATATGCAATTCCAAATATTCCTTGTAGTCAGTGTCAATAATCAGCTGATATTGATATGTACATACCTATGCTGAAGAAGAAAACCCCCAAACTTTTGTCATTTATAGTGGAACTAACAACAAGAAGTGATCTGGTGTACAGGTAGAAGATTAGCTACCAAAACTTTTTTTTCCCTTTTCTTTCAGAACTGACAAGGTACAAAATAGAGCTTTAAAACTAATGTCTGGTCTTATTTTAGTGTTCATCCATTCAACTCTTTATTAGTAAAAAGATCATGTACCTTTGATAAAACATGGCATGTTTTGTGATTATTTTTATATATAATGTCAGAATTATTTAGAGAACAATAAAAATTATTGTCCTGTCATTTTTCTCCTTCTTAGTAGCTGGTGCAGTGCTGTGGTCTTGACTTTCAGGCTGGGAACAGCGCTGATAACATTTTTTTAACAGTTTTTAATTGCTGTTTAGGAATATTTAGTCTGACCAAGGACTTTCTGAGTCTCATGCTCTGCCAGGGAGGAGAGGAAACCAGGAGGAAGCAGAGACAGGACACCTGACCCAAACTAGCCAAAGAGGTATTCCGTACCACAGTATGTCATGCCCAGAATGTAAAACTGGAGGCAGTTACCCAGAAGGGCTATATCACTGCTTGGATCAGGCTGGGTATCAATTGACAGATGGTGAGCAGTTGTATCCTCTTCCCTTGTTTTTTCCCTTATCATTATTATTATTGGTGGTAGCAGTAGTGATTTGTGTTATGCCTTAGTTACTGGACTGTTCTTGCTTAACCCGTGGGAGTTGCATTCTTTCAATTCTCCTCCCTATCCCTTCAGGAGTGGGGGGAGGAAAGCGGGGGGAGTGAGAGTCTACATGGCTGGGCTTAAACCACGACAATTATTTTAAAGCTCTAAGCCCAAAATAAATCCATCTGATGTCATTCTTTCAAAAGCTGTTCTTTCCTCTGCTATTACTAATGCTGTTATTTTGAGCAGAATAGTTCACAGAGGTCTGATGGCTATTCAAAGAGGACTGGAAAATGGAGGTTTATCATCCAGGCAAAAACATTTGACCAAACGTAATAAAAATAGCCAGAGGTGTTACATGTTAATGACAAAACTAATCAACTTCAGATAACCTGTGAAATCATAATAGATGCAAAGGAATTCAAAGATTGTTAATCACAGGCAGCTAAAAACACTACCTTTTACTGCTTACATTGGGGTAAAAAAACCCAAAACAACTATAGCACCTTTTCTCTACTGAAAGTTTACAGAAAAATAGCTAAAGTATTAATTCTCTTGATAAGAACAAACCTCACTTGGTCCATGAAATAAAATACTTAGTTTGGCTTCTATGACTCTCACTCCTGCTTCAAATAGAACAACTTGTGTAGAGTGAATCTTCTCGAGGACCTGCTGTCCATTTCCACACATGACAACATGGAGAAAGATTAGTTCCTTGTGTTGGTTCAAATAAGAAAGAGGCATACAGTCTCAAACTGTGTGAATAACACAGACCAGTTAATTACCCTTTTATTCTCTACAGTTTAAGGCCTTCAACTAAATGGGTTTATTCTCTCAAAATACACCTGTATTTAATATGAACTGATGAGATATTGTTGATGAAAACACAAACAGAAAAAATAATTGCTTTTCAATTAAGTCCTCAGAGACAGAATTAAACCCAACAAAAATAATCATTTTCACAGGAAATCAGCTCTCTATTCCATAAAAACCTTGCCAAAGCAATTAAGAAGCTGGGAAACTCAGGTTCAAAATTGTGCACAGGTTTCTGGTGGTATTTGCCTTCAAGGTAAAGGTGTTCCTATGGTCAGTGAGGACCGACTGCAAAGAAAAGAGCAGGGGATAAAAAGTCCAGAAGTGAACTAATATAAGAAATTTGGAAAGTTTCGATATGAAATTCCTGTGCTTTTTGCTTTGTGACAAGTATTTAAATGATTGATACTGCATTGTACTTGAACTCCAGTGTGCACTGGTATGGCACAAACTAGAACATCACATTCTTTCACAGAATTAGTTAACTGAAGACTTCCAGAATCTGACATTGCCTTGCTCCATATTCTTTAAAGGCTGCTGATCTCCCATTTCAGTTGGTTATGATGTGTCATGACAGTCTCACCAATGGACTTTGGCATTAAGTCCTACATGAGAAAGATTTAAGCCTAGATTTAAGAAGAATGGTTTGTATGACAAGGAAGAAAACTTAACCAAGGATTGCAAATGTCATTTGTATATCCCTTATTCTATTTTACTCTTTTAAATATCAAGTCCCCTTCCAATTCTTACTCAACTGTGAAGTGCTTTTGTTCAAATAGAAATAAATAATTTAACAAGTATTCTTAATGAGAAGAGAATTCAGTATCTATTGAGAAGTCTGGGGTATAATATTGCAAATGTGATTTACAGAACATAGGTTATCTAATAAAACCTCATTACAAAAAAAGTGACAGTATTAGAAGGGAGGGGAATGGATAATTTCTTGTAAGGAAGTGATGCATTACTGATTCTATTGATGTTGAAAAAAAAATCTATACTTTTCTTATTTTGCCTTCATCCTAGGCTGGTAAGTTAATATTACTGTCTTTGTTCTACCTGTGCTGCCTCTTCACAACTAATATTGAAGAACACCCAGTTTTCCTTTTAATTTGTTCCCACTTAGGTGCCACCATGCAGTGGAGATCAGTACATGGGTGATGACAGTGCCTATGCTGGTTAGAGTCAATGAGGAGGCAGGATATTAATCCTAGCCAATCATGAAGACAGTTCAATACATGTGCCATTTAAGCAGATTATGTGGGTCTGGATGATTTTCTACTTGTACAGAGTTCTTCAGTTGCTCAGATGCCTAAAGTGGGACAAGATGGTAGGAGCAGGGCCAGCCCTGCTTCTGTAAAGGTAATGAATATGGGAGTGTGACAAAGGTTCAGTGTCACGACTTTTGGTTTGAAATATGAAATGGACTGTAGATCATCAAAATATGAATACTAATCTCAGACAAGGTGAAAAAATACTCTTGTTTCAGTCTTTCCTCAGTGGTGGGTCTCATTTTACATATGACAATAACAAATACCTGCTAAGCTGTCAATAACCTGCATCTGTGAACCAGATCCTGCCAAGAGTTCCCCACTGCTGTAGCCAAAAGCTCTTAAAAGACTTACACAAAAAAGTACCAGCAAGTGTGGAAAAATTTAATTACCCTATCATGAATTACACATTTGTGTATTTAATAAAGGTCTGACTTTCTCCCACATTTTTTAAAGGTGCTGTACACAGAAGCTGGGAGTGTACTGCTTACATTTCACAAGCCAGCAGCGGCTAGGGGATTGAGTAAAGCAGGTATGAAATGGTATTTGTATAAAAAACCAAATAGAACTAAGAAAGGTAATGCTGTTTTATGTAATATTTACTAAAAAACCCCAAACAAACATACAGAAAAAAACAGAGGTAAATTTACTGCAATTGGAAACGTTAGAAATATTAGAAAAAAATACATAGGAGTCTAACAGGATATATGATGTCATTTTAGGTACCTCGCCCAGCTCATGCTTTGCCTTTCAAAATACAGCCACATCTTAGATTTGGAATATCAGGGGAAAAAAATTCCATACGTTTGAACCATCTCCTGTTTCTTCTTCCATCTTATTGTTTTCTGTTTTCTTTGCAGTGATGTGATGAATGATCAGAAGCCTGAAAACTGAACTCAGACTTCATAATCAGACATGTTTTCTGTGCCCAGATACAGAAGGAAGGAAGGAATGAAGCAGAGAACATGGGTTGATGGCAAGAGGGGTACGAATAAATGGTGAAGACAAATGGTTGAATGCTACTTGAGATGGGGGAAAGCTGCATAGTTTTACTCTTTAGAAAAGATTTTTTCCCTTTAAGAAGGAACCTGTAAGTCTAGCTTAATTTTTCTTTCTCACTATAGCCTTGTTCACCAGGCAAGTATTTCTCCTCTATTAAAAATTAATATGTGCTAAATCTCCAGTGAGTGAAGTTAAACATCATACATTACAATCAATGCACCACCCCCTACTCAATAATGTCACTGAAATCAAACTTCAACATTTCATATTAAGCTTGATTTAAATAGGCAATCAACAGCATATGGTAATGCTAAATCAACATGAGTCACTGTATAAAACCCATTTCTTTTCACACAGAGGAAAGATTAAACACCTATTTAGTGATAAAATCATGAGGATAACTTAACCATCAAGTTTCAGGAAAGTCCAAATACATTGGAGATGCACAGCTGAGCAAGATAAGACCAGCAGGTGGTTCAAAGGACTGTGTATGGGGAAATACTCCAGAATGGGGATACTGTCAAAGATCCAGCTGGAAAGGGGATGGATCATTCGTTTATACACAGGTCTGAGCACAAGGTGTTGCACAGCCGTATCGTTTGCAGAAGTTTATGAAGACATTGTGGGTTACAGCTACAGAAATGTTGGCACAACCCCCAAGTGTTTCCTGTTCCAATCAACTATGCCAGACTGTTAAAGATGATCTGCAGAAAGCCACTTCCCTAAGCAGGTGTGTGGGATAGGATCAAGATGTGGCTTCTGCCCCTTATGTTCCTTTTCACTTTGAGAAGAGTTGCTGTAGCTACCAAAATGCTGGAGAAGAGAAGCTTCTAAAGGGCAAAGTGCTTGGAGCTCATGAATTACAGAGAATGACATTGACTTTCCCAGTCATTGGAAAAGTATGATCATACTGAGGCTGGGGAAGCTGAAAGGAAACTCCTTGTTGCTATCAACCTATCGAAGCAGTGACAGCACCAGTAGGAGAATGATATTAACATGTTACTAAATTTTGAAACTAAAATTTGATCTAAAAACTCCAACAACAATAAACAACCACCTAAATCTGACAAGAGGAAGCAATATTTTTCCTGTCCTCCAGGTTTTGGTGCCCTGGGAGCAGATTCCTGGGTTGATTCTCTCCTATTTGTACACCAGGGGCTCCCAGGTTTGGTCTGTTGCATCCTTTTTCTCACCAGGGCTGTTCTTGTCTGAGGGGTCAGCACCTGACTAAGGCCAGCCAGCAGTATATGTCAGTAGAATATGCCTGAGCATCTGTCCTTTCTACCTGTCAAGGCATTTACAGAAAGCTGTAAATGAAGAAATATCAGCTCCAGACCTACTGAAAGACTTGAGATGAAGCAAGCATTTCTTGCTTCCTTTCTTACATCATTCCACCAGAGCCATATATTTTGCATTTTTTTTCTCCTATTTTGGTATAATTGTGATTATAACCAGGCTTTAATAATCCAAAGAACACATAATACACAAGTATTCTATAGTTCCTATTTCTTCAGATGTTGTGTCATAGAATCATAGAATCATAGAATAGTCAGGGTTGGAAAGGACCTTAAGATCATCAAGTTCCAACCCCCGTGCCATGGGCAAGGACACCTTGCTCTAAACCATACCACCCAAGCCCTCCTACAACCTGGCCTTGAACACTGCCAGGGATGGAGCATTCACAACCTCCATGAGCAACCTATTCCAATGCCTCACCACCCTAACAGGAAAGAATTTCTTCCTCATATCCAATCTAAACTTCCCCTGTTTAAGTTTTAACCCATTACCCCTTGTTCTATCACTACAGTCCCTAATGAAGAGTCCCTCCAGAGCATCCCTATGGGCCCCCTTCAGATACTGGAAGACTGCTGTGAGGTCTCCATGCAGCCTTCTCTTCTCCAGATTGAACAGCCCCAACCCTCTCACAGCCTGTCTTCATACAGGAGGTTCTCCACGCCCCTGATCATCCTCATGGTCCTCCTCTGGACTTGTTCCAACAGTTCCATGTCCTTTTTATGTTGAGGACACCAGAACTGTACGCAATACTCCAAGTGAGGTCTCACGAGAGCAGAATAAAGGGGCAGGATCACCTCCTTCAACCCGCTGGTCATGCTTCTTTTGATGCAGCCCAGGATATGGTTGGCTTTCTGGGCTGCAAGTGCACACTGAAGCAGGCTCATGTTCATTTTCTCATCAATCAACACACCCAAGTCCTTCTCCCCAGGCCTGCTCTGAATCTTTTATCTGCCCAACCTGTAGCTGTGTCTGGGATTGCTCCAATCCAGGTGTAGGACCTTGCACTTGGCATGGTTGAACTTCTTAAGGTTGGCATCAGCCCAGCTCTCAAGTGTGTCAAGGTCCCTCTGGATGGCATTCCTTCCCTCCAGTGTATCAACCAAATCACACAGCTTGGTGTCATCGGCAAACTCGCTGAGGGCGTACTCAATCCCACTGTCCATGTCAGCAATGAAGATGTTAAACAAGACCGGTCCCAACACCACTCGTTACTGGTCTCCAGCTGGGCATTGAGCCGTTGACCACAACTCTTTGCATGCAGCCATCCAGCCAGTTCTTTATCCACCGAGTGGTCCATTCATCAAATTGATGTCTCTCCAATTTAGAGGCAAGGATGTTGTGTGAGACAGCGTCGAATGCTTTGCACAAGTCAAGGTAGATAACATCAACTGCACTACCTCTGTCCATCAGTTCTGTAGCCCCATCATAAAAGGCCACCAAATTGGTCAGGCAGGATTTCCCCTTAGTGAAGCCATGCTGGCTGTCACCAAGCACCTTGTTGATTTTCATGTGCCTTAGCATGCCTTCCAGGAGAATCTGCTCCAAGATTTTGCCAGGCACAGAGGTGAGACTGACTGGTCTGTAATTCCCTGGGTCATCCATTTTCCCCTTCTTGAAAATGGGGGTTATATTTCCCTTTTTCCAGTTGTCGGGAACTTCACCTGACTGCCATGATTTTTCAAATATGGTGGCCAGTGGCTTAGCAACTTCATTTGCCAGCTCCTTCAGGACCCGTGGATGGATTTCATCAGGACTCATGGACTTGTGCATGTTCAGTTTTTTAAGATAGTCTTGAGTCAGTTCCTCTCCTACAGTGGTCCCAAGGTCTTCATTCTCACAGTCCCTGCATCTGCCTTCCAAGACTTGGGTGGTGCAGTCAGAGCCTTTGCCAGTGAAGACCGAGGTAAAGAAGTCATTCAGAACCTCAGCCTTCTCCAAATCCTGTGTAGCTAGTTCTCCTGAGAGCTTCCTGAGGGGGCCTACATTCTCCCTAGTCTGTTTTTTATTTGCTGCACGCTCTTCTCACTGTCCTGAGGATCTCAAATTTGACCATCTCGTGATCGCTGCATCCAAGGCTGCACTGGAGCGCCACATTTCCAACGAGCCTTTCCCTGTTGGTGAGCACGAGGTCAAGCATGGCACCTCTCCTTGTCGGCTCCTCTATTACTTGCAGAAGGAATTTACCTTCCACACAATCGAGGAACCTCCTGGATTGCTTGTGCCGGGCTGTACTGTCATTCCAGCAGATGTCAAGGTGGTTGAAGTTACCCATGAGAACAAGGGTCTGTGAGCGTGAGGCTTTTCCTATCTGACTATAGAGTGCTTCATCTGCAGATTCCTCTTGATCAGGCGGTCTGTAACAAATCCCCACACTAATGTCTCCCATCGCTGTTTTCCCTTTAACCCTGACCCACAAACTCTCTGTTGACTGCTCACCTGTCCCCAGACAGAGTTCCATACTCTCCAGCCTATCCCTAACATAAAGGGCAACTCCCACTCCACGCCTGCCAGGCCTGTCCTTTCTAAAGAGTCTGTAACCTTCCATTCCAACACTCCAGTCATAGGAGCCATCCCACCATGTTTGTGCAATGCCTATTATATCATACCCCCGTAGACGTGCACACATCTAATTCCTCTTGTTTGTTACTCATGCTATGGGCATTTGTATAGAGGCATTTGAGTCGACCCAAAAACAAACCACAACACAAACCACACCACAAAACCCAACACCCCCCAAAAAACCCCACACACACACACCCCCCACACCAAAACCCACACACACCCCACCCCCAACCCCCAAACACAAACCCACAACAAAAAACCCCAACCCCCCTTTTGTTACTAAATCCCAGCTTCGCGGGTTAATGGTCTCCTTTCCTCCATGAGCTAGAGGGGAAGCTTGAGGACTCTGCACAATTTGGGCCGGGAGCAAGCATTCCTGCTTCCTCTCAGCTACCCTGACATCTTGTAGCCTATTAACAGCAGCCTGCAGGTCAGCCACCTCCTGCAAGAGGACCTCCACCAGGGAGCACCCAGTGCAGCCCTGCCGATTGTGTACCTTTCCCTCACCAGACCAGTGCAGGCACTCTCTACACTCCGAAGTCTGCACTGAAGCCTCCCCTCTCATCGGCTCTGTCTGGGTGCCTACGGTGGGCAATAGTGTCATCTAGGTTTGAAAAATATTCACATATTGCTCCCACATATTTTCTTTTATCCTGAAAATTCCTGATTAATGACAACTCAAACTTCTCCACACTGGCTCACAAAGTGCTCTCCCCGATCATTTAACATAGATTCTGTTATGGGGTAACAATGTAAATATAGTAGGCAATTTATGAAAGTCTCCAGTAGGTTATTCATGTTTTTTCCTAGATTTTTAACCACAGTGCTAGGTATAACATTAAAACGTTTGATAAATTACCAGAATATAAACAAGTCTAGAAACCTTACTACTATGAGGAGTCAATATCTTCTCAGTACTGACATGGGGGGATGGAGCATGGAGCAAACCATACATCTTTAGGCTTCACAGCTACCTGAGTCATCTTGCTGGGAAGAGGAAAAGGAATACCAAAGCATCTCCTATGCTGGCTCTGCAGCCACGAAAAGCAGACCAGAGTCCCCATTTTGATAATTGTCATCAATTTCCTCCTGAAGAAGTAAATACTGGTAGTCTGCAGGTCTTGACATGGAAGTCTAGAATATGAGATCAAAGGCCTTTCACTTGTCCTATCAGTTTTTAAGTTGCACAGTTCCTCCTCCTCTTGTTCAATGACTTTTATGAATCTCGCATAGACTAAACCAATCACTTCAGGCTGCCTCCACATCAAATCGGTGTGACCTGAGGACAGGAAGTGCTGCTGTTCCTCCTTGACCCCCTCCCCAAATCTTCAGATCTCCAAGAGCCCAAGTGATATATTAAAAAAGCCAAATCCTATAATCAGTATAATCCCACAGAAATATTCCCAAAGCTTTTCTAACAATGCCTGAGTTCAAGTGGGAAGACTTAAAATCCACTGTATTCAGATGCTAAAACCTACATTATTTGATAAATAGGGATTTAGTTTCAATTAAGCAGATGATTAAAGAAGAGAAAGTTCAGAGAATAATCAGCACTATTTATATTAATGCTGCTAGTTTAATTGATCAGTTCTGCAACCTTCAAAATTCAGATGAAGAACCATAAGATCTAGAGATAAAAAATACATAGAAACTGTGGATTGTCATTATCCAAGATAACACGTCAAAACCAATTGCTCCTGGTGATGATTTGTCTTTTGTGCCTGTTCTCCTGGTTGCTGAAGGGAAAAAGCTGCTCATCTCCTCCACACTCCTCAGCCCGTTGAGCTGTGGCCAGAGGACATTCATCTGTTTATACCATCCTCTCTCTAGCTACAGGGGATATCATGCTCCGGGAAAATTTACATTACCCCAAAAGGTATTTTCATTCCCTAGTTTCACACTTCAGATCCCTACAAGACATCCTAGCAGAAAAAGTGAGAAGTCCATAACACATCAGCCCATAACACATCACAGGAATATTATAGTATGCCAGACACATAAAATGTCTGCAGTAACCAAAAAGGACAAATAATATTAACTTAATATAGGCATTCACACCTTTATCTATGCACTCAAAGAATTCATGTAACAGACTGTTTTTGTTTATGAAGCTATCTTTCAAGAGCATATAAAGTTCTCTCTCACTACACACTAGTAAAATAAACTATAAATATAATTTTACGGTGACATAAAAACTATAAATCATAAAGACAGAAACCCATGGATGTATCTTTGTTTAACATGCTGTCCTTGAGTCCTCCGGTTATTCTCATATAGCAAATACTTTCAAAAAACTGTGATTTTACATATTAGCTGTAAAGTGATGTTTGACATAATGGATGAGTAAATAAAACTGGTTCATCTCAAACTGCATTTCACCATTAGTTTTATGTCACCCTTGCCCCGCAAGTTTAAGGAGTATTCCTACACTAGTTCAAAGTAGTTTTTGTGATTTAATTTTGTATTTATGTCTTTACTTAGCTGCAACAGGTTTTTCCAATAAACAAAGAGAATGGCTATGAATCTTACATTACAGCTGTAAATTCCTGCAGCAGGATACATTTTTAGTGATGCAAAAGCTGGTGCTCCTGGGCTTCTTCATGATAAATACATCAATGTCCATCTGAAGCTCCTAGTGGAAATATGGCTTCAATTTTTTCTTAAAAACATGGATCAATCATTGTTGCCCTGGCCCATTCTTTTCTGTCAAATGCTTCAAATGAGTTGGAGTATCTGTAAAAAGTTTGTAAAGCACTTTGGCTACACATCTAACAATCCTATTGAATAACACATAACTTTGATGCAGCTCTTGCTCACTTTCTTTGAGATACACAAGGAGCTGATCCACACTTAAAGATTATTGTGATTAATGACAATCCAACAAGTTCTATCTATAAAGTAGTGTAATGCCTGAAGAATACCCTGCAATCAGGACCTAACAGCCTTCTGTGTAATATATTCCATATCCCTGGAAGAAAGTACTTAGTGTCTGAGCAGTAGATACAGGGCAGAGAAGAGCTACAGGCTTGAGCAACAAATTAGCTTATTCTTTGATCTAAATTAATACTAATTTTGTGCTTGGGACAACAATATCGTTAAGAACATTTTGCAAAATTATTTCAGAAACTTTCTCTTTTACTGCATTGACTAGAAACGTTTGTTCTGTGCTTAATGAATTTATTCATTCTTGTTTTAGATGAGTAATTCTTCCTTACTGAAAAAAAAGAACAAAAAAAAAAAAGAAAAAAAAAGAGGCAATTCCAGGTGAAGGAGACCTGGAAAGCCAGAAAGAATCACACACTTAATTCTTTAATGTGGTATTCAGGTCTGGCTCACTAGTAATGATGGAGAGGTGGCATATTTTTTGATTTCTAAGACTCTTGTCAGAGTTGTATCAACCTTTCCAGGTGGATTACAACATAACTCTTCAAATTGAAGAAGTTCGTGCTTCACTGAAAGGAAATTGCAAAGGAGAGAAAGACAGGAGGAATGAGCTTTCTCTCATGAAGTTTGCTACTTCAGCTTTTTCGGCAGTGCACATTCACGTCTCCTTGAAATATAACATGTGGAAGTGGCTTTGATTCTTTCCTCCTTAATGATCTGTTCAGTTAGCAACCTTGTCATGGAAGCATGACACTACCATCTTGTTAATACTCACCTTATGGAAGAGATATTCTTTGAATGAAGTCATCAGATATGTTCCTTAACCTACCTTAAGGAAAAGTCTCTATTTTATGACCAGGTACACTAAAAAATTGTAACATTTCAAGTTATAGTACTGCGCAGCTGAAGCCACCACAATATAACCCATCAGTGATTGCCTGGAGAGCCTCGTAGACCTCAGAAATTGACCAAGCCTATTTACAAAACAGTGTTATCAATATTATCAATATTTACTTTGGCAAGTAAATGCTGCATTTTTGTCAAGAAAACCAAGACTGATTCATTTGTGAAATTTCTTTCAATCATTAAAAAACCCCTATAGCATTGTGAGTAGAAATGAGTGTCTATGTTTGAATGTGATCACAAAAGCTTGCCTGAGCTGCAAATTAACCATCTTCTGAATGAGAACCCTCCAACTCAAGAAGCAGGTCATGTGGAGTCTGGGTTAATAAATGTGATGCCTGGCACAGGAGAACTGCACCCTCTGAGAGCAAGGATCCTGTGCCCACGTGTGCCAGGACCTCTATTGGTACTGGCTTCACTCACAATCTGCTCACCAGCCACCAGATGAGACAGCTATTGAGACAGACTGTACAGCTAGATCAGAGACAAGTCTTTTGGAGGTAATGAGGACAAATTACTGACTTTGTCCTTGAATAATTCTACTGAAAGCAGCGGTTTTCCATCTCAATATGCGTGTGTGTATTCACCAAACCCAGCTGAAATTATGCTCATGTACAAAATCCTTCTCAATCATGTCACCTCAAAGTTTCGTCAAAGGCGGTCTGTGTGGGACTCAAGATAATAAATAGCACAGCTTACAAGGAGAGGGCACAGTACTTTCTGCAAAAAAGAAATTATTATGTCTCCTTAAATAAGTTGGATATGATACATTAGTGAAGCAATTCATGTAAGGAAGATTATAATTCTCAAAAGTAATTTGCTTAAGCACCACTGTGATGCACAGAAAGGAAAAAACAAACAAAAAAAGCCCCAATCAAAACCAAACCAAATGCCGTGACAGAAAGCACTACCAGGGATGTTGGCAGGGCTATACCACACCTGAGTCCAAAGGAACAGGGGCTGCTGGGTAGTGATTTCCACTGGGAAATAAGGCTAATGCTTTCTCCAGTATTCATCAGGAGAAGCTAGATGTCAACAGAGAGCCAAATGCCTGGCTCAGCAGGAGAGAAAGAGCCTCCCCTGAGCCTCCACCCCAGCAGGCCTTGCAGAAATATCTCCTTCCTGTTTGATCCCAAGCTAAGGCTTCAGCCACAGTCAAGGATCTGCATCTAGCAACACAAAAGTAGTTGTGACTTTACCTGGGCAGCATTGCACAGTACCAAAGCAGTCACTCACTTTACTGTGTGGGGGCTCAGTCTGGCCTCTGAGTGTGTCCCTTGTGTGTCCTTGTCCTTCCAGCAAACATGAGTATTTCAGGCACTTTCATCATTACTCCTGGCTCAGCAGCAGAGGGATACAATGATGTAAACCATCAAAAAATGTCAGCAGCAAGTTGCAGAAAGCAAATAGAGGCTTTGCAGCACCTGAAGCCTCTGCAGGTTTCCAACATGCCATCAGAGGTGAAGTTTTGGAAAGGAAAAACAAGACTTTTGGTACCTTCCCTGGTCTCAGCCAGCCTTGTACAGCCCGAGCTGTCCCTATTCATGCTGCAGCACCAGATGCTAAAATCTAGCACAGGTGCCTGGCATTTTTAAATGTGGAAACATGCCAGAGGTGGCTGTGATCAGCAAAAGCCCCATCTGCAGTCTTTCATGGCTCTCCATCACAGGCTTTTACTATAGTTTTGTTCTACTCATTGGTCTCATAATGTTAATACCCCATTGGTTAAGCATAGCATAACTTGAATAATATAACATAAGCAATAAGGAATTCCAGTTCCAGGCTGTTTATGGGCTAACCAGAAATGTGTCTAAAACAACTCAGATTAGCAAAAAGCATACTAAAAATCCTAGGCTGTGTGTGTGGATTTTATGAATAATAAACAAATAAATTAATGGCATGCACTTCTTGGTGTGAACTGCTTGCCTGCTTCTAGCTGCTAAATAGCAGATGTTTCCATCTGAACCTGCTGTTTTTCACATATTGCCCTTATCCAGCTAATAATATAAATTAACCACCAGAATACAATCAATAACTGAAATGTTTGTTAATTAGCAGCTACCCTACACATTATGTTGCAGTAAGTACAGCCAGAGAAGTAAGATAACTTTGGAAATCCAGACAGGTATGTCTGTCTTCATACAAATGAGAACACGGATACTCAATAACTAAAATTTAAAAGACGAGGAATTTTCAGTTTATCTGTACTTTTGATTTTGATAATACAAAAAATGGGAGATAATATTCCTCATTAATCCACATCAAATGCCTAATATTTTTGGCAGGCTGCTCTCATATGGAGCCACAAAATCTCTACCCAGCCCATTTCCAGGGACCAGATGCCCAAGCTGCATGAGAGCAGGATTACACAAAATACAGCCTCAAAACTGGTTTTGAAAACAACCAGATTTTGAATGCTGAGGAAAGAACAGATAATAATTGAATATCTATTAGAAGATGCTCTCAGAGAACAAACACAGATATGCCAGTGGCACATGATGTTAATGCATAAACATAAATGGCAGTTTGTAAAGAAAATGAACATTCATATCCCCAAGTGGCTACGATTCAATGATATGTCTGTGTTGAGATGTTAGCACAGCCAGATGAAAAGACAGACTCTGGCAGAGGAAGCACATAAATTTCAGGTGCTGGCTCTGACCTGGCAGTTTGAAGCCATGAGCTCTTATTGGGCAAGGTCCAAAATGCAGCTGCCATGGTTACAGCTCATCCTCTCCCCACAAAAAGATGACTTCTTTTCTGTATGAGGTACCACTATGGGAAATGCACAGACAGGATGCAAAATGCGTCTTCTCTTTCCTAAACCCATGTCCTTCAGTGTAAAGCAAAGCAAGGGCACGCAGACACCTGACCATACTGCTGCCTCCTGGCCAGGACTGACCCAAGCTCATTTTAGCACTATAACATTTCTGTTCAAAGGATCAAGCCATAAAAAGATATTTATTATACATTAAACAATTTACATTGCCTCCAGAACCAAAATTGCTTCTGCAGATGGTCACTTTGCATAGATTTTCCATGTGTCTTTCACCAGACATAGGACTCACAATTTGAACACTTGCAAGATTTGTTCTTGCAAGTCAAAAAAAAGAGAGGTCAAAAAAAGTCCCCAGAAACAAGCGCACCTTCCAACATAAAACCTGGTTTCTCACCAGACAATGTTTACATACATCTTAAAAGCAGTTCAGGGAAACACACACAAATAAAAAGGTTTAATTAAAAGAAAGATATCATGAAGAACGCAACCACTAAATACATTCCTAAAACTATTGAAAAAAATACAGATGTTATCTTACGTACTTGTTGACTTAAAATCTGCCCTGTTACACCTATGAGGAGCACAGCTGCTGTAACGGTCCAGGGAAGGCACAGTTTAGATCACATAAATTTAGATTTTTTTTCCCCTTAACAACTTAATAATCATGAAATTACATAACAACTCTGTAAACCAATTACCAATGTCAGAAGGTGCCCTGATTAAAATACACACATTCCCTGAAACGTGCCATATTCACAGATTAGCCATGTGTTATTTATAGCCATAAAGTTCCTCAAGGCACAATAATGAAGAAAGTGGTAATGAAATCCCAAAGCCTGAATATCTCCCTTATGTTTGAAAGCAAATCCCATGGGACCCCTCTGTAATCCAACCTGAGGGGAAAAACAATTCTTCCTAAACCAAAGACCCTGAAAAGAAACTCTCCCACCTTCGTAATTTCATATTTGGTGTTTCATTTCCAAATTTACTTAAAATCCTACCATCCTTTTTGCTCCCACATATTCATTTTATCAAAATGATTCTTTGAATTTCCTTCCTTATTTTTATTTGCCAACACCATGAAGTGCAACCCAAATGCTTAAGAAAAGACAGATTCCTCTTTATGGGTGCAATGTGCACTTGGAAAACAAAGTTATTTAGCGTGCCTTGTTCTCTTGGCATGTGCCTCAGCTTCCTGCCCTACACAGTGGCTCTGCTGCCCTTCTCTATTTTTGTCCCATATTTTCTATTTGTTGATCATAACTGTTATTCTGCTTCTCATGTACATTATTCTTAAAAATCATTTATTAACACTCTTTTCTGCTTTATTTATAGTCATATACACATGTACTATATCACATGCAGAAAAGCCATTTTGAATTATACGGTAATGACTGCGCTGAAATATTTTACACTCATCCAATTTGCTGCAGTCAACCTGTAGCATTGTAAGACATGATTAATTCATCAGGTTTGTAACATGAGTGCATTAGCACAAAACAAGGATAAATGAAGGAGACTACCTATTTTGGCACATGAACCAATCCCTAGAAATGCATGGTGGTTTTGCCTTCCATGACGGGTGCAAACACCGCTGGACTGCCAAAATCTGTTGAAGGTACACAAGAGTATCTAAATGCATTTCTAATCCTTTATTGATAAAACAATCAGTATCAACTGGTTATTTATTTTAATCACTATCTTCCAAACCCCAATTCAGTAACATCCTTCTTATACTCCAGGCCTTTCCACAAGAGCCCCCCCCCCCATCTATATTGCAATAGCAAAATGAACAGCAGCAGAGCCTCCCCCCAAAACTTGGCAAGAACATGTTGTCTTCTGCTTTTCTTGCCTCTATCCTCCTTCTCCCTTTGAACAGCTTTCCCTTCTTTCTTTTCATCAGTTTCTCTCCACCCTTGCATGTTAGCTATTTTCTTGTGTTGTTAGAGAACTTATTTCAGGCAGTTTAAAAGCTCTTGGAGGCATATGAAAGGGTGAAAAACTGTACTAGGAGCCAGGAGTTGCATCTTTATATTACTTTTGCAGACCTGACCCTTAGCCAGAGGGTTAGCAGATGGGCATGTGTTGCCAGAACACGCTTTGAATTTAAACAAAATTACACTGGCTCTTGCCAGGCTACTGCAGTAGCACAGTGACCTCAGGAGCCATTTCTACCTATGCACAGTAGTCAAGGGTGAGATGGGTTAAGGTTTAATTTACTCTCTGTAAGAGATGTGAATAATAGAAAGAGATCTAAAAAATATTAAAATAGTTCTCATTTTCCCTAACCTCCTTTCCTGCAATTCTTTTCACTTGTTTTTTATTATTCTGGCTTTTGAAGAGCTCTAAGACATATGTTTTTGAAGTATTTCTATCTAACAGAAGTCTCTGGCCTTTGATTTTGAAGACAAATGTATAGCTGTAAATGGCAAAATAATGAAAAGCAACCCCCAAAGCATTTCTGTGTCGGTTTGCTCCAACTATAAACAGGAAGAGGCTTGCATGGGAAAAAGTCTCAAGAGTATGGTTTCCAATGGAGAAGGAGTAGCTGTGCAGACACCTTTAGGTTTTGGATTTTAGAGACTCGTGAATAATTTAAACTAAAAGCAGACTTAAGACACCACTCTGCTTTGGACTGGATAACATACCACTTGTGGGTGCTTTAAAGCCTGTGGTTACTGTCCCTTACAGGTAGACCCCTATGGAGGAGTTTGCTTAAGTGAAGTATGACTTTGAATACACAGGATTTCTGTCATGAGGGAGACCTTTCAGGGCTGTCTTTCCATCCATTGCTAGTAAAGAGTTTTCTTGCTTAGTTTCAGAGCTGCTGGATTGGAGGCTCCTGGTTCTCCCTTGGGAAGACCTCTGTTCAAGCTAATGGACTGCCCTGTCAGAAAGAGTTGGGTTTACTGCATTTCACTGCCTGCCCCTGAGGCCAATTTCTTTTTCTGACGCAAGAGCTAACAGTGCAATCTGCACAATTTTGTTTGCATTGATCTTTCACACTGAAATCTGTGACTTGCTCTGTCAGCTTCTGCTATTTGGAAGAAGCTCACAATAAACTGCAAATGCACTGTCCCACTGCAAAAAGCATTCAGATCACCTCTGGGTCCAAGAGGTGACATTCACTCTATGGTTTTGCCCTATCACAGCATCTGCAGAAATACTCTGGATTTTGATTTCAGCAGGGAACTCTTTCCAGAAAGGACCTGGCCTTCCAGAAAATCCCTTCATGCCTTTTCTAGCCAACAATGCCATCACACAGATGTACCATACCCTGATGGCTTGCTCTGTGCTGCATGCAGCCATGCTCCAAAGGGCTCTGTCCACATCAAGGAAGCCTGCAAATGTCTTTCCCCAAAATAACCATTGAGTCATCAATATGAGGATGATAATAAATCAAGAAATGCAGTCAGGGGCCTAGTCTCTATTTCAGAATGCATTTTACATCACTCAAGACCATAGTGCAATCAGAGACAGAAGTCACTCTCTGTGGAAGCGTGGTTAGCAGGCAAGGGTTACGTTCCCATGGCTGAACTTGGCCAGGGACCAGTTTTGTAAAATTCAGCAAGAAACCCAGCTCAGTAAAACACCAGCTGTGCAAAAGGGTAAGCTGACCTTGTAGTTAACGAGTATCTTGAAGGGAGGAACAAGGATGTTAGAAAAAGGGATGTAACCACAGGAGTTTCCCAAGAATGTGTGTGTGTAGCAGTCTAGCTCTATATATACCCTAGGCTTAAGCAGAATAAACGGATCATTTTTATCAATCATATTGGTTGTGCTGTGTTCCCTCCGCATCGCGACGACATAGAGTCTCCGACAAATTGGCGCCCGAACAAGGGACTTAGACCCAGGCGAGACAAAGAAACCCAGGTACCCGTAGAGGCTGGGGTCAACGGAAGCGGAGCGGGGAAGCACCGGAAAAGCAGCATCTGGAGGGTCAAAGGCACCGATCTTGCTGGACAAGAGTACCGAGTCGCCTCGAGGACCTGGAGGAGAGGAGCTGGTTCACCGGTAGAGGAGCCTCTGCCTTCCCCACCTGCTAATTTGGCTGTGTGCGGGGTAAGCTGCATTGGCGCCAAAGCTGTGTAACTTGTGAAGAATATAAAAAGCTGTGTAAGAATATAAAGAGCTCTGTAAAACTGTATAAAGCTGTGTAAAGCTGTGTAACTTGTGAGGAATAGCCAAAGCTGTGTAATTTGTGAAGAATATAAAAATGGATACGGAAAGACAGGCAGCCTATGATTTATTTAAATGCTTCTTAGAGAAGCAAGGTATAGGGAAAGAAATAGACCTAGGGAAAGAGTTTACCGCCCTTCTCGATTATGCACTGCAGAAGCCTCGTCGGCATAAGGGGGAAGATAAAGTGAAACAGTGCTTGCGTCTGAAAGTACAAGTAGAAAGTGCAAACACGGTCACCTTCGACCTACAGGAAGAAGACCCCGAATTGGAATTGGAACCAGACCCAGAGTCTCCGGCAGAACCGGACTTGTACCCTTCCCTTCCTGATCCCGACTCAGACTCAGACAGTTCAGACAGTTCGGCTCATCGGCAGATGCAATCCAGCCTCAGTGATGGTCAACTGCGACAGCTGCTGAAGAAATTAAAGTATTGGAGGCAAAAGAAACCTCCGAACCCTCTGCCCCACCCTCCTACAATCCAGTAGTAAAGAAAGGGGAGTGGGAGGGGGGTGTTGGGCACGGGGTAGGGGATTACGGTAATAACCCTGCTAAAGGTTGGCGTGGGATGGTCAAAGATGCAATTGTTATGGGGGAATTTTCGGCTATGGGTCCCTCGGCATTCCTGGTGTTTAACACTCCACAGGGGGGAAAGGAGTTGGAGGCATTGGATTTAAAGGCAGTAAAGGAGGCGCGTCAACCGGTAACATCCTACAGGTTAAAATCATCGTATACTCAGGCAATTACTGCACATATTTTTTCTGCATATATCTTAGCACCATATGACATCTGTATGATAGCTCAATTGTTGCTTACTCCCCACCTTCAGATATGATTTAAAGTGAGCACAGCAGAGGAAAAGACTGTATACAAGGCTACTGCCTTTGCTGCTGCTGTTAAACCGCTTTTACAATAAGGTTAGGGCGACTGTGGGGGGACTAAAGGTATGAGAAGTTATAATTGTGGACGGACGGGACATTTTAAAAAGAAACAGTGTACTGTAAAGAAAATTAGTTCAGCAGCCTGCCAGCCCCCCAATAGTGTTATTGGTTTTGCAGATAAATGTATTAGATAAGAGAAATTTGGACACAAGACAATTGAATGTCATTGTTTTGCAACCTAGCTTGCCTAGCCCTTTAATGATTTCTCAGGGTTGGGATTTAATAGTAATTGATTTAAAAGACTGTTTTTTCACAATTCCTCTACACCCAAGTGATTGTGAAGAATTTGCTCTCTCTGTCCCAGCAATTAACAAGGGAGAGCCTGCTAAGAGATATGAATGGGTTGTTTTACTTCAAGGTATGAAAAATTCTCCTGTTCTTTGTCAACTGTATGTTGCCTGAGTATTGAAACCAATCCGATAAAAACTGCAAAAAAATGTGTTATCTACCACTATACGGATGATATCCTAATTGCAGGCAAAGATTTAAACTAGGACCATCTGCTCTACCTGCTACAATCAGAATTAGCGAAAGCAGGACTGGTAATTGCACCAGACAGAGAGCAGCGACTGCTGTAACTACTCAGAAGTATTTGCTCTTTTGATTATACGAGGTAGTTCACGTTGTCAGAAAATTATGGGCTGTGATGCATCACAGATTTGTTTGCCACTTACCAAGGTATGGTTAGACCGGACACAACAATCTAGCTCTGATGTTCAGTTTGCTCTGATAGGTTTTGCTGGTCCTCTTAATATACATTTTCCACCTCATAATATTTTTACAATGCTAAAGAATTATCAGTTTGAAGATGTTACCTTTTATCCTAGTAAACCTGTTGTAGGATTAACTGTCTTTACAGATGCAAGCAAAATCAATCACACAGCCGGATATGTTTGACAAACAGACGATGGTTGGAAAGAGCAGAAGATATTTGGTCATTTTTCCAATTTGCTACAAACACTAGAGCTAAGTGCTGTTATTGCAGTATTTCAACGATGGCCTGACACCCCTCTTAGTATTGTCTGTGATTCTTTATATGTTGTAAGCATTGTTCAACGTATAGAAAGGGCAATTTTACAAGTCACTAATCACATGTTGTGGATCTTGTTAAAAACCCTATTACATCTTGTGAATACTTGTAAATGTACATATTTTATTATGCATGTTCGTAATTACAGATTCTGGTCTGCAGTGGGTGCCAGCTCGATGGGTGAAACACTGGAAAAAGTCAACACTGATTCAGGACACCCCCCTTGGCAGTGATTGAATGAATTGAAATTTGAGCTTAGGACATCTGTTTTATGGATGTTCTCAGTCCTTCTTAAGGTGAAGGGAGCAACCTTTTTTACGTTAAAGTTCTGCATCAAGACCTGCAGTGGAAAGGTCTATGATGGACTGTGGACTTATGACCCCATATACAACTATTTAATACATTCTCTCTGTGATACTCATGTACTAGAAGTTGATAAAAATAAGCGTGTCCAGGTTTCTATCAACCTTTGGAGACCTTTATAAATACTGCTGGCTACTTCTTCCAACACAGGCTGGCTACCTGTTTCGAAATGAGTGTGCATTTTGGTCAGTATAAAAGCCCAAACCTCATGCGATGTGGGGGAGGCAGAGCCTCTGCAGGGACGCCCGCTAAGGCTGAGCCTTCCACCTCGCACTGCAATGATGCCTCTCGGAGCTGGTTTCTTGTTAGTCTCCACAGGGTCCTTGTGCCACGTTCTGTACATGGGATTGTGTAGTGGAAGCAATGATTGTTGGGATTTTGTGCTTCAAATATTGTAGTTGTGTGGATTGTGCTTGTGGGATCCCATATGTGTGTGTGTGTGTGTGTGCTGAGGGCAGATGGTGTTCTGTAAAAGTTTCTAATAGATAGTAGCTTAACATTTCAGACAAGAAAGGGTTAATGCAAAAGTGCAGCTGCCAGAAGATATTTATAGCTGCTGCCGAGCAGGCTGGCGTTTGTAGCCATGCAAAGCAGGGTGAGCAACTTCCAAAAAAAAAAAAATAAAAAGGTTATTTGATAAGAGTTTAGTCCCCGTGTTCAAAAACAGCTGCCCTCCGATTCGGCTCCCGGTGCTCCACTGGTGGAAAGAGCAGGATGGACACCAGAGCTGAAGAGAGAAAAACAAAACAAAACAAAACAAAATAAAACAAAACGAAGCTTAATATGTTTAAAGTAACCTGGGGATGAATCCAAGACTTGGAGGAACAGATAGACTGGTTGAAACAAGAACTGCTAACTGAAAAAGCGAGAGGGGTAGTGCAACCACAAGCGTTACGAGCCCTCACCTAAGCAGCATCAGGGTGGCAGATACAGAACCTATCTACTTCTTAAGAACTGGTAACCTGGAAAAGGGGGTATATTTGTGTCCTTCTGCCTACAGGTCCATGGCAAGTGCCTGCAAAGTTTGTCAAGCCTTGCCATGAGCTGGACAGACAAATGGAGGAACCTGATGCTTCAGCTGCAGGAGCTGAACGTGAATACCCCAAGCCGAATGAGATAGAGGAAGAGAAAAAACAATGATTGCTAAACATCATTTGGGGGCAACAACAAGCAACAGCTTGAATATGTGTGTTTGTAAAGTAGGTATTGTTAGAAGCTTTGATTTTGTGTATGAAACCACCTGTATTTACTAGCCAGTTGCTGATAAGAAACTACACCTTGTATTATATGGATTTGTCACCTGTAAAAGAAATGTTAGAGTATGCAAATTTGTAGTAGCTGCTAGAAAATGCTAAAGCAAAAGATAGAAATATTCCAGTACAATGGTAGTGTTATAAAACAGGTAATGGAACAAATTAAGAGGGTGAGAGAATTCCACTGGTAAGAAATTTCTTTGGCTAGTCCCTTGCTGGCATCAGCATCTTCAACGTGCTGCTGCACCCTGTAATAGCTACTCTGCTAATGTAAATCTGTGTGTGTGCCTTGCCATGATAACAACTTGTTACTGAATGAAGCAGGTGAAAATGCATTGACAACAAGGCTGACCAAATGCCTGCTACCACAATCAAGGGCAAGACTGGGTTGGCCTCTGTGTTTGCCACCAAGAAGAACCTTTAGCTCTGCTGCTGGCAGCAACCCAGCAGGCGTGGAGTGGTGGGGACACATGCCATGCCAGACCTTGATGTGAAGGATGGCCTCCCCTGTTACCAGAGAGCCATACGTGTTGCATGAACCTCTCAGACTATAGTAGCTCTATTCACAAGGAGCTGCAACAACCTCGAAGACAACTTGCACAAATTAAAAGTAGGTGACTCTTGGGACCTCACCTCTTGGTTAAAGTCACTGGGACTAGGATCATGGTTAAGCAGTATTTCAAGACACTTTTTGCCTGTATGTATCTTGCTTTTGTTCATCTTGATTTGTTTGCCTTGTATTATTCAGTGTATTCATCAAAGCCTTATGAAAATTGTAACAATATGCTTGAAAAAGAAAAAGGGGGAATTGCGGAAGCGTGGTTAGCAGGCAAGGGTTACGTTCCCATGGCTGAACTTGGCCAGGGACCAGTTTTGTAAAATTCAGCAAGAAACCCAGCTCGGTAAAACACCAGCTGTGCAAAAGGGTAAGCTGACCTTGTAGTTAACGAGTATCTTGAAGGGAGGAACAAGGATGTTAGAAAAAGGGATGTAACCACAGGAGTTTCCCAAGAATGTGTGTGTGTAGCAGTCTAGCTCTATATATACCCTAGGCTTAAGCAGAATAAACGGATCACTTTTATCAATCATATTGGTTGTGCTGTGTTCCCTTCGCATCGCAATGACATAGAGTCTCCGACAACTCTCTTCATTGAGAGGTCAGAGCTCAAGTATCTTAACTTTAAATTTTAAATTATCATCGTAAAGTATGTTTTTACTATTTTGCTCATTCCAGAATGTAATTACCTTTTCTTTACAGACTGAATGAAGATGATACGTGCCAAAGGCTGGCTTTTGCTAGCAGGAGACACTATAAGCCATTGTGTTGTTAATTTTGCAATTATCTTGGCGTCCTTAATATAACTTAGCTGTTTCTTTTCTTTATTTGTACCTTATTCTGCTTGATTCTGTTTCACTTTGAAACTCCATTAATGTTGAGGATAATGCAATTTTTTTCATGTTATGCAAAATGCTGATGGAATCTTTGTGCAGACTCTGTGGTGAGAGAACAAGGTTATTCCTATCGTCCCCTTTGTACTGTATCTCTAGAAATCTATGCACATGCTCTGTAGCCACACAGTCTGCACAGAATCATGAAGAAATAATGTTGTTTTATTCACTATAAAAGCACTTTTTAAAAGATGAGTCTTTATAATTGTCCTTTTAAATATCTGTGCATGCGTAATGCCTTGCTTTTAAAAGGGACTTGAATTATTTTCTCCAATTATACATACCTTAACACTCAGGCTGCTGTTTTGCTCAAAGGTGAAACCGTCTCCAGTGAAATGAGAGGTCTGTATTAGATCTGAATTTAGAAGGAAAGGAATTTCATTTACTGAGGGCAGTGGTCAAAGAGCCCCATCTGCAGTTTGTACCAGTCATCCAATTGCTCTCTTTCTGGCATTTTCAAGGATGTGAAACCCATCTGGACTTTTTATGATCCAAATCCACCCAATCCTTGATCTATAAAAGCAGAGAAGAAAGAGTTAGCTCCCATTCCCCCCCTCTAGACACACGTTAATTCAAACTGCTTTCTACCTGCTATCTTGGCTTCTCAACAGCCTATGGCAAGGATCAAGAACTATCAAAATTAAATGGCTGTTGACTAAAAGTATTCAAAAATATTTTTATGCAAGAAAGAACCATGTACATTCAGTTCATTCCAGCCAGCCATCCATGTTGATTTACACACAAGTAGCAGCTGGACATTAAGGCATAGTTGTGATATCCCTATATTGTCCATATGCTCACTTTGAGAAGCTTGAGAGACCTCTGTCTTTGAAACAATAAATAAAAATAATTAAATAAACCAGCCAAATACTAAAACAGCTGTTGAGTCCGTCTATTTGCTTATTATGCTCTGCATTACTACAAATTCACTTTACAGTCAGGACGCATGGGGTTAGTATAATTTTGTGCCATTACATTTTCCCTGCCACTAAAAGTAACATGGTGATGATCTTCAATAAACAAATCTGCTCTTTGCTCTCAAGGTTTGTGTGCACTCTGAATGCATTTGTGACACCAGATTTTCACTGGGGATATGAAAAAAAAATAAAAAGCCAAAATGCCACTTCCCTGAATACCCAAGGAACCAAGCTGGCCATCTTTTTGAAACACTGTATGACTGGGGGAAAATTTTATGTTCTTAGAACGTGCAGTACAAATTAGGAAGCGAGTGAAAGAGAACTTTCGAATTGAGACTGTCTCTAGTTACCATTCTTTTGAGCTCTTCCTACTGAGGATGTTCTCAGGCCAAAATTTAGAAGGTGTGTGACAAACACAGGAGGTAGAAATGAAGCAGAAGAATCCCAAGAAAGAGCTCATGGAAGAAACCTTCTGTAAAATAAGAAGGACCCTGGGCTATATTTTGAATTTCTTTATCTCTTTTTTTTCCTCTATTAATTCTCTAGTATTTAGACAACAATTTCTATCCCCCTTCTTTTGAATCTATGTAACATGCAAACTCTATCTGGGTGTGGGTAGGCTAAGAAGGATAATTGTATATTAGATCTGCTGAATCTGGGAAGCAAAACTGTAGTGAGATAAAAATGAACTTTTATAAATTACATGGAAATACAACAATCAAAAAACTTCTGATTGGTGAAACATATCCTTCCCATCTCCAGCCCTGCCCATCACTGTGTTAGGACTCCTTGGAAATAGCTCTCCAACAGCATAGCTCTGACAGGAATTAAATAAGGTTTGCATAAGGCCTCAACGATTCAGTCAGAAATATTTGTCATATTCAGTATAAGTGTTTGAGAAAAATAGTTGAGTCCATTACCTTTACTTTCCCAGGTGGTTTTGGATTATGTGTGTGAAAAGAGCAACATTTGCTTCCAGCTGCAGCTCTAAAGAACAACAAAATAATTTCTAAGGAAAAATCATATCTATACATCCCCTAACTGCGTTTTTGTTCTGTGTATGCCTTCTTTCCTGCAGTGAAAACACCTGTAAGAGAAACAACTAGCAATTACCTTTTCTGCAGCAAAGCCCCGCCTCATCCATCAAAACCATATTGTCAGTTGCTCCTACACTATATACTGTTGGTTTAATAGTTAGGTAAACATTTCAGTGCCTGGATACAACAGAAAGGTGTATTTTTAAAAATCACACCATAACAGAAGGCAGTAATAACACCCAGAAGTGCCTTTAAGGAAAGCCAGGCCCTATTAAGCTTTCCTGGCTTCAGGTACAGTTACTGCCTCAGCAGCAATTGTCTCTGACACCAGTGAAAAAGGCATCCCAATTCACTATACAGGACTGTTGCTTTTGCTTCAATTGAACTGACCAGGGAGAATATCCCATATAGGAGAATCTCTGTGAAACAGGTAAAGTAATGGTTTAAAAAATATCAGGTCTAACAGCTACAGTTTTCTATCGTAATGAGCTGGAGAGAAATCAGGATTTAATGTTTAATTATATTTAGACCTGCGTGCCTGAATATACGAAAAAAATGCTCCCTAAATGGGAAGTTTTCCTTAACTCCAGTGGAGCCAGGCTTTTCAGAGCATCAACTGCATGTACATCACTAAAAATAACATTAATGATTTCCAGTGCAGTTTAAAAATAATTAGAAGCAGGCACAGTATCCAAGTTACATGCTCATACTAAGAAAAGACTGAGAAAAATCATGCAAAGCTTTAAAGCTTTAAAACATGATGAGAGAAAAATAAAATAAGCATGGGGTGATGTCTAAATCAAAGCAATCTATATTTTCCATTAAAGCCATTGTGAAATCGGTCATTTTGCAAAGGTCTTGATTGAAAACCATGTGAAAGTTAATGGTTTTGACTTGGATGATCTTCATCACTCAGATGAGAAACAGGGAGAAAGCAGACCCTCAAAAACAGAACCTGGAAAAAAAAATACTACCACAAAACCATGACATCAAAGAAACAATGCAAATAGCTCCGGAAAACCTTATAAATTGCTTTGTTCCAACAACTAGAGGCAGATGCAACAATGCAGATTCTCATAATTTCAGCACTGTATCTTTTTTTATAAACAGCATATAGGTAAGATTTTACCAGTATTGTTTCAATATACTGAAGGCTTTATTATCTATTCTTTACATTTGGTATTTTTCTAGTTCTTTAAATAAAAAGCAATAGAGATGTGTATTAAAGATTTCATTTTTAATATGGCGGATTTGAAGGTTAATTAGCATGTTCATATCTGCCAAAAAATCCAGTGTCTTTTGTATTCTTAATTCTGGGTTCTTTTGTGGTCTGTTTAACTAAATTTGTTGATAAAATTCTTGACAGACAAATAAGGAGAAAAAAAATAGTTTAGGTTAAGTTTTTCAAAGGCAATTGATAGTGCCCATTAAACTAAGGAAGGATAAATATAATTTTCTAGGTTGTTTTTTTTAATAGAAATAGTCAGGAGAGAACAAGGAGCTGGCATGGTCCAAAACAGCTTCCTTTCTTCTTCTCTCCTAAAGCAAAAGGCAAAAAATAAAAATTATGGAGATGCTGAAAAACAATAGTTCAATTTAAAAGGCTGCTGACAACCTCTTACAGTGCTCTGCTTCAGAAGCTATGATTTAAAGAGTGAGCAAAGTGGATTATGAACACTACTGATAAGTGAAAATTAGGAGATGAAGAACACTTCAGAATGTTTAAGTGTGGTAGGTGTGATTACAGCAATCAAACTTATACCCCTTTTTGCTACACTTTATCTTGAACAGCAAAGATAAAAAAGCAAAAAAAAAAAAAAGGCAGAAAAAAAGCAAAAAAGAAAAGAAAAAAAAGCTAGATGATCCTAAATGTTTCAGTATGCATAAATGTTAACAATGGTCAGGAAAGTAGCCTACACAGAGGCTGACCTAGAAGGTAACATGGTATTTATCTTGTTTTGTACTTTTAATGAAAGAGATTCCTGCTGCCTCTTCAAGAGAAGTTTCACTCTTACTTTATGGTCTGAAGTTATTCTTTGTTGGTTTTGTGTTGTGGACTAACTTGTTTCTCCAAAAATATCTATAAAAAAACAAACAAACAAACAAACAAAAGCTTCACCTTTAACTATTACACTGGAGCGTTGACAAGGATGTCTGTGCATGTAATTCACTGGCCTGGAAAGACGTGATGTATATTATCACGTATGACCAGTACAGCAGCATAGTGACGTTTGTCTTAATATCCGAATCTGGTCTCATGACCAAGAATATAGTCTCAGTTGCTCCATGGAGTGAACATTGCCTAGGCACTTACATAGAAGTTGCAGTTTTATCTCTTCTGCCAAGCTATTTTTGACTACTTGGGATGTTTTCTCCTGTCCCCACACTAACTTCCTATGCAATTTCAGAGCAGATGTTTGTGCCCTTCAACCTTGTTAGGCAATTGCCCTGCAGTCTGGGGCCATGGCTCATGCCAAGGGCTCCAGGGTGAAGCTGGCAGTAAACAGTATCACCTCTTTCCTCTCTTGTGAAAATTGTCTCCTTGTTGAAGACGCAACATCTCCAAGGACCATTGCATAAACCTCACTACCTTCCCTACAAAGTGCAAAACAACTCCATAAATACACAGGGACACAAACAATAAAAACTCTGACGAAGCCATCTACAAGATGTCCTATTTCAGCAGAGGACAATAGAATAAACAACAGGTGATAAACATTAGGTCATTCTCATCTTAACCCAGTGTAACTCCATGCTGTTGCCAAACATGAAGCCTCTCTTTCTTCTGTCAGCTAGATCAGCAAACTCATCCCAATTCATTGGGGAGATGCCAATGGCCAAAGAAGGGGTTCAACAATATACAAAGTGTGATATATTAAAGGCACTAGAAAACAAAGAAAGAAACAAAACCCCCACCCTAATATTAATAGTAGTACCCAATGCAGAGTAAAAACGGAAATAAAACAACTTCATGTGGTTTTAATCCTAATATTTAGAAATAAGTTGAGCATCAATGTCCACATGCCTTGTCCACTATCCTGTAAGCTGAAAGGTTGTAGAACTAAAATAAAATTTAACAGCAAATAATTAGGACAAAAACTAGGAACCCAGAAGTTGTAATGCAAAAATACAAATTAAATGAAAAACAGTCTTGTGCAGTTAGGAAGCAACTAAACATCTTTCTCAACTTGTTCCAGGTATTGAAGGTAAACCAACACAGACATGTGAAACTCTCAACTGAAGATGTGTACTTCAAGCACAGAATTGGCAGCTAGCTTCTTCACAATAGTATCAAAGATTTTAAGACCCAGAGGGATTAATGTGATTGACTGATTTGACCTTCCATATAACAGAGGTCTGAAAATGTCATGCAATAATTCTTAAGTCAAATCTCAGGCAAAACTTCTAGGCTAAAGTAGGAAATATATTTATCTAAGGTATCTAGACCCGGCTTTCAAGATTTAAAAAGATGGACTGTTCATTGTCAGCCCTATAAAATTTGATCTACCTGCCCTTATTGCTGAGAAGGTTTGCCTAATACCCAGTTGCAATAGTTCTTTCTTCAACAGAGGTCAACCCCACACAGGTTGCTCTCAGTGCCCATGGTATTGGCTGTGATTCTGGAAAACATTCCTTTTTTCAATAGGGCTTCCCTTGCTGGCAGTTCCTTGTACATTGGGCTGTCCTGTTCCCTGCCAGGCTGATGATCTGCCGGTGAGGCCTGAGTCCTCCCTTCAAATAATATTGTAATGTTAGCAGCAGAGAGAATAAATATCCTGCCCTTGTGTAATCAGAAATCTGTATTTACCAATGTGAAAGTTTAGCAGCTTACATTTCCAAAATCTTGTGTGTAGGACTTATTCCTAGGACTAAGTACAAATGCAAAGCAAAACCAGTGGGGCTTCTGCAGAATTTAAGCAAGTGCTCCCACCTAGCAAACTACTTGTCAAGAAAATAAAATAATTTCAGTAATTTCCATAATAACAATAACACAGTAATAGAAATTCCTCCTATGTTTCCTTTTCCCCAAAATATTAAATTTTGCCCTTTCAATATTCTCTTGGTCAATGAAACAGTAATCAAAATCCTATTCTTGCTTTTAACTTCCTTTCCCCCCCTCCATGTGAAAGCACGCAGTACACTCTGCTCTTGATGGTTTTTGGACTTCCTCTCTAAAGCCAAAAGCTTTCAGGCTCAGCTTAAATCTTGATCTATCAAGAAACTGAGGCTGAAATTCTCTAAGACCACTACCTGTGCTGCTGCTCCTGCTGCTGGGCTTGGACAAAGCCCTTTTCTCTTGCTGCTATTGCTTTTGAGGTCTTCCTCTGGCTTTCTTCTCTTCCACAGGCTGTCCTCACAGGATACTGGGGGGTTTTCCTCATGCCTCTATTCCCTGTTCAAAGAGAGACATTTCTGACTCTCTATACCAGACAAATGAAAAATCAGTGTTTCAGCCATGATAAGGAATAAAAGCATAGCTGGTCAGGCAACTGTCTGGATAGAAATCCCTCGATCTTCTCTCATTATACCCTTTACCATTCCCAGCAGTTTTCTGACCGTTTTCACCACAACTCACCTGCAGGCGGGAAATCCACTTTGCCAACCCATTTTAACTGATACCAACACAAACAGAATCAAGAGGTGGGTGAGAAACCTTTCAAAATAATGTATTCTTTCCTTTCCTCCCTGGAAAAAAGGAGCAGTGTGAATAGGCCACAGCAAGGCAATCAGCGTTATTGAAATTCCCATGTTTATTTTCTTCTACAGGATAGCAAGAGCTGGGGGAAGTTATTAACTCCTGTGCAAGTAGCATTTACTATACAGCTCTCTGGCTTTTTTGAATTAGAGTGTTTTGAGAGAAGCCCTATTAAAAGCTAACTTTGTATCTCCCACAAAGTTTTCCTTAGAGGCAGACCAAGCACAGCAAGCAGCAATGTTTTTTAATTTATGCTTTAGGAATCCCTACAGGTTTATCTGTGGCATATCAAAGATGGACTCCAGTTCTGGTGAAATCTGAAGACCTTTATTGCACATCTCGCTTCTCTTTTATAGTCTGCTAAGTGTGAAGCAGTAATTTTCCACTCGTCTTACTTCCTTGTCATCCTCATACAGCAAAACCACTAAGGGTTACAAATATTTACATTGTTTGGTCTGTTTTTGAGTTGCACATCCTGCTTTATCTTGCATAAAGTTATTAAACTTCTTGGAGAATCAAAACATGGTACTATGTAATGACTCAAAAGTAGCAGTCATTTCAAGTATGAAGGACTGATTTTATACATGCGACTGAAACATAATTAAAGCAGCATGCAACTGTGTGGCAACTACAAAAAATCTGGCCTTCTATACCATTGGAACACCTATTCAATCGATTTCATTTGACACATTTATAAACCAGTTACCTCTTGGCAATGGCACAGACTCAGGAAGATTATAATCTAATACTTAGCCTAAGGTAAAGGGGGACAGTCTAGTGAAATCAGTGATTTCTAGATTTTATGTCTTTGGAATATTCTGCTGTTCTAGGAACATTAAGAGGACCACATGACTAAGTAAAATTTTGCTCATGCATGCCCTAGTGCATAAAAGCGATTGCAGAAAAAATCCTGATACCAGACTGATCTGCAGATTATCTGCATATGTCAGGCATTTAACAGTAAATTTTATAATAAGAAAGGCTAGAAAATGCATAAGATTTTCTCTCTGAGACGGGTCTCAGGAATATTCTGTTTAAACCAGCTTGAACACTGATACCAGTGTTAGCAAGGATAATACAGATAGGACATAATATAGAAAGGATAAAAAAATTACCATATATTTCAAACCAAAACAAAACACAAAACCAAATGACCAAAAATGGTATACTCACTGAAGTGTCCTACTACTAAATTAGCAGCCCTCCCTAGTGCCCTTTTGTGTGTCAAGGATTTTCTGTGTCCCATCAATTCATTTTCTGTTGGTATCATGCTTATCTTCTTAGTACCAATCTGTCATTGTCAATCAGGAACTCAGGAGATCTTCAGGTTCTCTTAAGTGGTTATTTGGTCATCAGAACATCATTACCATACCATTTATCAGATTTTCTTCTTTAGCTTTTACTAATTTGCCCAGCTCCTGAGTCACCTGGACATTTATAAATACAACATGTTAATTATATTGCTAATGATATATACGTTGCTGTCAGAGACTGAACTGAAATCAGAGCCCACTGTCCAAAAATTGGTGTGAGAAGCTGAGGTCCACTATCTCATAGATGGGTGTGAGGAGCTAAGACTCCACCTTCCATTGTCTCAAGGATTGGTGTTAGGAACGGCTGTCCATTATATCAAGGATTGCTGACTGACACCCAGAGGTGAGGATCTGGCTGCAAGACCAGTGAAACTGGATGCATATGATCCAACAAGAATGTGCAGTGCATGACATTAAGAACAAAATTACTCCCCCTAACACATAAAAGGGGAAATAGTTAATCACTGGGGGGCCATCCACCACTAAAGATGACTATGGACTGTCAGGATGCTGCTGGACCCATGGTGGTGACTTCCTCTCTCTGCACTCTGAATCCTTGCTCAATTCCTATCCTTTCTTCTTGCTATAATAATAATCTTTTCATCTTTTTATAATAAACAAACTGACCAGTTGCAGTACTTGACCTCATTTGCGTCTTAATTTCACTCTGGGGATCACAAACAGAATATTTCCGACACTGGGTTTTAACTAGTCAGACCTTGACACTTGCCTATGTACTACCTACACAATTTATTTTTACAACACATGCAGATACCATTTTTGTTGTCTGTATGAAGCTGACTATGAAATCCTATACAAATGCTTATTAAACAACATTTAAAAAAATGTGTAACTGCTCAATGCACATATTCAAACAATTTCAGCTTCTTAGAAACTGACTTTTAAAATAAAGTTCAGATCTATTTTGCTTCTTGATAACTTTCTGAATGATTAATTTTAAATTTTTCATCCCATTCTACTGAACACAACATAGATGCATCTGAACAGCAGAAAACCTGGGCATCATTCAGAGTTTAACGAGTTCCTCTCTGTCCTTAATGACTGTGAAAGCTCTGTAAGGAATGCAGATGAATTATTATTTGGAATCAGCCTTGAGTTCCCACTACAGTTGTGCCTTGTCTCTCAGAGCACCCTGTAGCGTATGCTTAAAAGGGTGTAAGAATAGGGCTTAGTGAAGAAGTTTCCTTCTTCATCCCGCCAGTGCTGGTTGTCATTATTTTTCTCTGCTCACATGATTATAGCCACTTTCTAAACTACATTTTCCTCATGAAGAAATTACTCCCCCTTTATAAAGTCCCTTCATTATACCTGAGGAACAAAACTGTGCTCTCAAAGGGTTACCCAAACACACTAGGGAAATGTGCTGAAAGGAACATACACATTACTTTTGATGCATCTGCTCTGGGAGCAGTCACCAACACTGAATGCTCTTGAAACAATTCACGGGGGGGGAGAGGGAAATAAAATCAAACTAAACAGAAAACCCCACCTTACAAGGCAGAAAAGCTCTTCTCTGTGCACTGCTTCGCTCACCTGTCTGCTGAGACTTCATCGGTTTTCATGGGGTAACAAAAGGAGGCAGTATTGAAGAAAAATATTTCTTTTAAGGAGGAGAGTTTTGCAGGAGACCTGAATGTGCTGAGAAACTCAAAATATGCATTAAAATGCAAGTCAGTTACATGGAGAGTGTGCATGGGTTTTCCCTTTTTGGTTTGTTTCCTTTCTGCTTCCCTATGTCCATAAAATAATTTCTTTCTTCAACTCTTCCTCTCTCTCACTTGGCAGTTCCATCCTGCAAGCCAGCTCCCCCCCCCCCCCCCGTTTTCTTTTTTTTGCATGCTTTTACCTTTTGTCTTCTCTCTTTATCTCTGTTCTCTTTCAGACTGAGTCCAGAAAAGGACATTGCAAAAGTAACAGTTGAGCGCAAGCAATCTTGTCCCCAGCGCCACCTCTGTTTACTGTCTTGCAGAGAGTTAAACCTCTGCAAGTGTACAACTGTAGAAAAGAATAATGCAAAAGTGAGTGTAATTTTTAATCAGTCAGTTGAAGACTTTGGTGTGAATCACAGCACAGAACTGTGCACACCTCATGACACTAGTTACACTATTGTTCCTCTAGGCACTTACAAATTTGTACAGGCTCCAGACACCCAAAAGGCATTGCAGAGCCTTTAAGAAACACCTTTCAGCAGGGTAAGGGACCACAGGATGTATTGGCCCAGTGTTCCTTGAGCCAGCACATGTGGCCATGCTGAGCCCCATGTGCACCAGCCTTTACAGCGGGCAGCTGGACCAGCGATTCAGTCAGCAAGTTTATGAAGTGCTTCACTTTCCTCAGAAGCCACCAGGGACACTCAAATCCTGTCTAAATATTTAGCTGTCTTCTCTGCTGCTACTATTTTGAGGGCTGAGTTATATTTTGCATAAGTCTCTCTGGAAGCAGAACCTCCCATATCTGCTACTTCAGCTCAGCCCAGATTTGCTCACGTTTCTATTCACCTTATTCTTGCACTTTTGTGAAGGAAAACTAGAGTGAGGATAGTGGATATGTCTGTCTATTGCTGAAATACATGTGCAGGTGACCAGAGACAATTCAGGGCTTCTCTTCCCTGTCGAGGAGGACACGGTGCACCTTGTGCCACTGAACATCTCATGGATTTAACTAGCAAGTCTCATTAACACACGATTTCAAAGATGATGCAACTCACTACCAATGAGTTGGCAATACCAGGAGATAATTAGGATTTGGGACACCACAATATATCAGTGACAGCCTTCCCACGTTTCTATAGTTTAGCCCAGAGAGGCCAAGTTTTAAAATCCATAAGGAAGAAAACGTATAAAGAGAAAGAAATTTCTGTGTTTCCCCTAGTCGCACACCTTCAACTGAAGGGAAAGATTTTAGCACACATGCATGCTTCTAATAGCAAGCTCTTTTGCTGCCTGATCAAGGGGCAATGCGGTCACAAGCACAAGCAGTTCACACTCCCCAAATACAGCATCTCTGCCTCTTAGGGCAGGAGTGCAACAAGGAAGCTACCTGGAAACCACATGCTGAGGTCACCTTGTCTTCAGCAGCTACTTTCACAACCTATAAAAGAAGTCTCCTGGCTATCAGGGATTTGGGCCAACATGTACCTTTGGTTTTTGCCTGCAGTAATAGATAATACACAAACTCAGCTCTTGGCCAAATTTTCCACACTGAACAAACTTGACAGGGGAACCAGTGGTGCAGAAAGAATGCAAATCAGGATGCCAGTTTGTTTTCCAGTCAGTTCTGCACATAACTGTAATCTAATCTGGTTATGGGAAATATTCAGAATCTTGCTGTAAGGTTTAAACACATGTAAATTGCCACTGTGATTTTTTAAAAGTAAACTAGAATCCAGCAAATCCATCTCATTTCATTACCCTCTGCAGCAGAGAAGAAAATTCAGTTGCCAAGAGCAAATTAAAAATATTAATACTAGCAACACATATTTTACAAATGCATTCTACATCTTAAAAAATAAGGCCCCTGAATGCTATAGAAGCCAATAAATTACTGCACAGGCTCTACACAAAGTACCTCAGCACAAAGTAGGTGATCTGCTCATATGTAAAAACCAGAAATAGTGCCACTTCAAACCTGATTATGCTGCTATCAGTGTGTTCTACCTTTTTAATGAAATTTTAGAAGCAATCATAGATGACTATGCAGAAGTCATGTCTGTTGCCAGAGCAGTCAGTTTACATAAACACCTAGTGGGGAAACTAATATTATTAATGGCTTCAGCTCCTCTGTACCCTGAAGCTGCCTTTGGTTGTGAAGACGAGCTAAGGAGAAGCCCCAGGACCTCTGCCCTGCTCCCTTGTCAGCTTGTGACATATCTTTCAGAAGGGTGCCATGAACATGTCTGCATCTTCTACCATGGTTTTTAAAAGCAACCTTGTTGTCCAGCAAATGAAAGCTAAATGGCTGTCTAGCCAAAATCTCACTCTGCTACTTAAACTGCCTTTGATATATTTTTCTGCATTGCCCTCACTTCACATTTCCCCAGTTCTTGTCCAATGCCTGCAGAAGCCAGTAGCTCCGCTAGTGCCTCTCAGGCTCCTTATGTTACAGTCTGATATAGGATCCTACACTACACTATTAAACAATGCAAATTATTAACAGTCAAGTTAATATTCAAGAAACTGAGAAATTACTCTGATAATTGATATTGTCAAATATGTGTAATAAATAGCAACACTCGCCTTCTTTAATTGTGTATTTCTCAGAATCAGAATATACACCATGGAAGAAAGGAGCTTCTTTGTTTTAAGAAGTGGTACCCAAGTATAGTCTATGTGACCGTTGTGGACTACAGGTAAGCCTCCTTGTTTGTATAGCAAACTTCATCTGTTTTTGACCATCATGAATTGAAAGGTTACAGAGTTTAAACCATTTCCCAGTTACAATATGCCTACCAGTCAGCAACAGCTGGGCAATAAACTTTCAGCCATAAATGTTTCTGAAAATGGGAAGTTCATGGCCAAAGCCATAACTACAGTAACATCAATTGATGTCTAAAATGCAATCTAGCTACACAGATCCCTTTAACATGAAACAGTATCTTACATTGCAAGGTACTTATCAGCAGCCTCCAGGTTAAATAAGATGGGTTAAGGTCAGGTGGGATGGCTCTGAAAGGCTTCCTCCACTTGACCTGAGATTTGTGTCCTCCTCCGAGCATCCAGTGTTACCTGATTTCATTCCCGTTCTATCGAACACTCTCAATATCACTTTAGACTGGATATTGAAATCACTTAGCAGCAATAAAAAAGAGAAGTGCTGCAGAATTGAATCCCATTTTGCTCAGCACACAACTCTAAACTGTGTGAAATGAAATACAGTGTGAAATGAAACCTAATGTCTCCCATAGCAATCCCATCTTCTTTGCTTTTTTGTTTTTCTAGGAGCATTATGATACACTAAATCCATTTGGACACACAATACTGCACTGGTTGTACCACAGATTTCAAGAAGAGATTTCCAAACTTATGTAGCCATTGCAGGAGGTTGCCCTACAGCCACCACACTCTCACAGAAAAATCCATTAATAAAGATAAAAAGAGACCAAGTAGACACCTTAGTGTGCTGGTTTTCGCTGGGATAGAGTTAACTTTATTCACAGTAGCTAGTATGGGGCTGTTTGGGATTTTTGGTGGAAACAGTGTTGGTACTTCAGGGATGTTTTAATTACTGCTGCACAGCACTTACATGGGGTCAAGGCCTTTTCTGCTTCTCTGTCCCCATTGGATTCTTAATTACTTCAATTTTATCTACAGATAAGATGTCAGTAATGAAGCTACTGTCACCTGTGACCCACTTATGTTAGGTCTCATGGTAGCAGGAAAGGGAAAATGTGACTGAAGCTCTGCAGTTTCATTCAGTGCCCTCTTTCGGGATGTGAGTTCTATGATGGCGTAGACACTACAGAAAATGTGACCAGTTGAAATCCAAATGCCTTGACTTTTATGGAGAAAACAGGGCAACTGCTATGGGTCTGTGCTATCTGGGATGCAACCTCTCAGTACTGCCACATGCTCCCTGATTTTCATAGTCTTGTTTTACTGTTCTTTCTGATGCCCCCTCTTTCTCTCCAACCACATCTTCTCTACGATAGCACTAGCAGTTTTCCTGAAATAATGTACAAGGCAGGTGATTGATCTGCAGAGCCAACTGATAAATTTCAAGGGCAAATAAGGATACATGCCCCAAGAAGGAGTTTTAGGGGAGGATTACTGTGTTGCCAATTACTGAGAACAGATGTGGCTCACAGAGATTGGGCGAAAAGCTTATCTGATTGCTCTTGCCCAAGTTTAAATGATGGCTAGTCAACAAAATGCGATGCCCAAGAGACTGTGAAACTAAACCCTCTGGAAACATGTCCAAAGAATAAACCAAGTGTACGGCAATACTGTGCTAATAAATCAACTGATCCTCTTAACAGTAACAGAGTCAGATATGCATAGAACGATTCTATTTAAGCCATCTGAGAAGCTTGTCAAAGCTATTCTATTAAAACAATACACAGAATTATTTGTATCATATACAAGGAAATACCCTCTAGTTTTCCTCAAGTGTAATAACGCTATTATTTTTTGTATTAATGAAGACAGCAGTCTCTTTGGCTAGCTGCCTATTACAATATCTTGGTTTTTTTAACTCCTCGCTATTATTTCTGGAGGGCACTAGTTCCAAAAACATTGTGAAGGAAGGATCTGCCAAGTTAAGTCCTTCATGCAGTTTATCAAAATTACAGACTGACTAGTTCTAAAGTAAAAACTAAAACTCTGTCCCAGTTATCTTGAGTGGTCAATAGGAAAATACAGGCTAAAGATGAATGCTATTTCAAATATCTATCTACCCAACAGAATACAACAGAATGAATTTATTGCCTATTACAAAGTAATTAGCTATTTCATGTCTGAGAACAAATACCATGTCTGTAGTACTTCTATTAGCTCTGAAACCACACTGACTTTCAGGTAGAAGTTCTTTTGTGATAGCGGGTACTAATCTGTTCAGTAGTATTCTTGCAAGGATTTTTCCAGCAACGGAGAGCAGTTTTACCTCGGTAGCTTGAGCAGTCTCACTTTACGCCTTTTTTCTTATACAGACTGATGATGATTCCATCATGAAAATCTGATGGTAATTTACCTTGTTCCCAACAGCTCACACCTAGATCATGAAATTTAGCATGAAGTGCTTGGTCTCCATGCTTCCAGATTTCGGGTGGGATCCCATCAACCCCAGAGTCTCTCCCATGGTAGGAGCTATATCCAATTTTTCACCAGATGTTGTAAAATGTGCCGGATTCCTGCACCTTGGACTACATGGTTAGCACTAAAGAGTGTTTTCATTTTCTTGACTTTCTTGTTTGTTCAAAGAAAGTAATGGAAAGATGGAAAGACATCTCAGGAAAAACTACCTTGTCCATGTCTAGGCTGAAAAACAGGCAGAGAAAGGGCTCCCATGTCTCAGACAGGTGCCTCTTCAGAAGATATTATGTGGTGTAAGCTGTTAATTCCCAGGTTTTTAGCTGGAAGTTCCCCCTTATGGGTATCACTTTACTCCTGACTGCTGGTGATTCTGCAGGGTCAGTGTCAAATTGGCCAGTATTTTCAATTTCCTACATTAAGGTATGTCTTCTCTTAGCTTAAGTCATGTCTTAATACAACTTGATTGTAAAAGCAGGAGAAACTGAATATACAGTTTTGGAGTTACTCATTCTCCACATCCAAAATATTTTTTAGCAACTGAGTGCTTTCATTTAAGCAGCAATTATATTTTACAGGTGAAAACTACGTTTTGTCCCTTGCCTGTCACTACAGGGCTTTGCAAGGGTGAATAAACCCTTCGGGCCTGTGCAGTGGATTTTTTAGGTGAGGCACAGCGTGTGTGGAACTGGCCCCATGGCTCTATGTAACTTTTGTTGACCTCACCAAAACTTTTGACACTGTGAGCAGAAAAGGCCTGTGGCTGATCTTGGAACAATTAGGTTGTGTCCCCCCCCCCCCAAATTATCAAAATGATTATTGTTACATGAGGATTAACATGGCCAAGTCAGATATGGCGATGCACTCTCTGAGCCCTTCCCAATAACGAATGGTGTGAAAGAAGGTTGCATTCTCCCATCAACTGTATTCACAATCTTCTTCATCATGATGCTCCAAAGGGCTACTGTATACCTCAACGAACAAAACAGCATTTATATTTGATATTGTACCGATGGGAGCCTATTCAAGCTAAGGCGACTGAAGGCTCACACTAAGAACCTAAATCACCTTATCCATGAACTGCTTTTTGCTGATGATGCCGCCCTTGTTGTCCACACAGGAGCAGCTCTGCAGCACTTAACATCTTGCTTTGTGGAGGCGGCTGAGCTTTTTGGGCTGGAAGTCAGCTTGACGAAGACAGTAGTTCTCTACCAACCTGCACCACAAGAAGATTACCATCACCCCCACATTACCATTGGCGAGTCAGAGCTTAAGTCAGTTCATCAGTTCAGCTATCTGGAAAGCATTATTCCCTTGGATGCCGCAATCGACAGATACATAACAGAATAGCAAAGCATATAGAGCCTTCGGAAAACTCCATAAAAGAGTCTGGTGCAATAAACACCTGAAGAAAAGTACAAAGATCAGTGTCTATAGAGCCATTGTACTGTCTACTCTTTTATATGGGTCTAAATCATGGGTCATCTACCGCCATCACCTGTGACTCCTGAAACGCTTTCATCAGCACTGCCTCCGTACAATTCTAAACATCCATTGGACTGACTATGTGTCAAATGTTACTGTCCTTGAACAGGCAGGGGTCACCAGTATCGAGGCCATATTGCTGAAATCACAGCTGCAGTGGGCAAGGCACATCTCCAGGATGGAGGATTGCCGCCTCCCTAAGATTGCATTTGACGGTGAACTCTTCACCGGCTGCCACAAGAGAAGTGCCCCAAAAAGGAGATATAAGGACTCCCTGAAACAATACCTCAGCCTTGGCCATATTGACTACCACCAGTGGTCCACCTCCTTTCCAATCAGGAGACTTTGAGACACACCATACATGACGCTGTTGTCTCCTTTGAGAACACACATAGAACTAGTCTCGAGGAGAAAAGACAATGTGGAAAGAATCGTGCTTCACCTATACCACTCAAGGAGACCTTTCATTGTGCTTTTTGCAGCTGGATTTGCCTATCCCACATTCGCCTTTTTAGTCATAAGCATGCTTGTAGTAAGCATGTGTAAAGCCCTTCCTAAATCTTTGTTTGCAAAGTCAAGCCATCAGCTGTTTCATGGTAGGATCAGGATGTAGGTTTTCTTCATGTAACTTTCAAATGGAACATGGCAACCAGTGCTAGACCAGAATATGAAAATATTGCCTCATTGAACAGCATTTTATAGTGTGGAATAAGATAACATTTGGCATGAACAAAGTTATAACATTCCGTTCTTTTATTCATGTTCCAAGTTCAGCAGAAACCTACTGGAAATTGTACTTTCAGCCATAGTAGTTTTCACCTGTAAAATATAATTGCTGCTTAAATGAAAGCACTCAGTTGCTAAAAAATATTTTGGATGTGGAGAATGAGTAACTCCAAAACTGTATATTCAGTTTCTCCTGCTTTTACAATCAAGTTGTATTAAGACATGACTTAAGCTAAGAGAAGACATACCTTAATGTAGGAAATTGAAAATACTGGCCAGTTTGACACTGACCCTGCAGAATCACCAGCAGTCAGGAGTAAAGTGATACCCATAAGGGGGAACTTCCAGCTAAAAACCTGGGAATTAACAGCTTACACCACATAACATCCCCTTGAAGAGGCACCTGTCTCGGGCATGGGAGCCCTTTCTCTGCCTGTTTTTCAGCCTAGACATGGACAAGGTAGTTTTTCTCTTTCCTGAGATGCCTTCCCTCTTTCCATTACTTTCTTTGAACAAACAAGAAAGTCAAGAAAATGAAAAGAAGGGCCAAAAACCCGAAATAAGCTCTCATTCTCTATCTCCAATATAGACAGCAGGATGTAAAGTAAATGTTTGTTCTTACTTTTCCCTGATTAGACTTGAACTACTAGTATTAATAATCACTGCAATTTGCTGTTACCTCCCTTGAAGGAAATTTCACAGTATTTCCATAGGCAGTGGAAACAGCAGTAAAAGCTCTCAGGATTCCTCAGATGATGAACAGAGGGGTAGAAGGACAGGTAGAAGAGTCCCTTTCTAAATTGCAGGTATAGGGCTCATATTTGCACCAGTTGTCTCCCTTCTCCTGGGTCATATTTCCAGGAGATGGATATTCTAGTTTAATGTAAATTTTATTTCATAAGACATAACCTCTTAAAGTACATTTTATCCATAAATGTAAAGCAAGAATACTATGATAGCTGTTGGACCATGATTTGTCTTTTAATTATTCTTTTTCACTCTCATACTGTGGCAGTACAATTCTCTTTTCAATCACAAACTATATTCATGACATATGTATCATACAGTAAAACTGGCACAGATAAGAGCAACTGGTCACATTACTCTATGTAACTGAATCCGAAGACAATGCAACTGCAGAGAATTTGTCATTCAGTGAGTTTCTTGCAGAAGATTTTTAAAGATCCCGTTGCCATAAATAAATTATAAACAAAACAGCAATAAATTGGACAATTACAGAATACATGCTAAATGCTCAAGGCCAGCTTGGACAGGGCCTTGTACAACCTGGTCTAGTGGAAGAGGGAAAAGAAAAATTTTTAATCTTGGTTTGCTAGCATCAAAACTTGGAAACATAAAAAAAGGTTGATTTTTTTTTCTTTTTCCCTAAATAGCTGTTTAACCTTATAATGAGAAATTTTGTAGCTTTGATAGTGAGAGAATGAGAATTATTCTAACAGTCACCCCAAATAGGACCCATGAGTCTAATAAGACAAAGGGAATTTTTCTAGAGCTTCTCCAACACAGGTTGCAGTCAGATTAGGTCAAATAGAATGGAGCCTCAAATTCCTAAGGAAATTCAGCTTGGATTAAAGTGTGACTTTTCCCTGAATAGAGTAAAATCTAAAAGAGCAATCAACAGATTCATGAGATACAAGGATTTAAAAAATAGAAATTTAGGCAAAGTATAGCCACTGAACAGCTACATACACATTCAACCTAGTCCCAGTGTACAGTTTACATATCAGAATGTATTCCTTTATAGACAAAACAACTGAGAGTTCATTATGAGTTAATAAAAGACTATTTACACTTCTAAAAAAAAAGGAGTTGTTGTTTTTTTTTTGGTAGACTGTTCTTTATTTTACAGGCACAGTAATTTTTAGTTGGTGTGACCTTGTTTTCTTCACTAAATCACATTGACATAAGGCTGTTGAAATGGGGACAACAACCAAAATCTTAGTTTTAATGGCTGTGTTTTGCACTTACATGACTGGCATTTGTCTGCTTCGGTAAGACAGAACTGTTGATTGTATTCAATTACATAAATGCCATTATTTTTTGTTTGTTTTAGAAAAATGGGTCTTCTGTAGCAGAGGATATTATGTTAAAGACAGAAATGTAGGGGAAAATGTTGGACTTAAAAATTTATTACATGCTACTGGAATTTTCCCTGTCCTGCACATGCAATTACAATGCAGTATTTTGTTCTGTTACACAAATGTCGACAACTTCACTTTTTTCTAATCTTAATAATTTCATATGGATCTGTAGAAGTAATATCCACATAGGAACTTGTTTGAAGCAATGAAGGAAGTTTTTACCAAACATTCTCCAAGAAAAGCTGCTGTTTTGTATATATCTGGGAGACAGACACAGCAATGAAACAGTTATATGGTCTACCACATGGTGCAGTCTACGTAGGCAAGCCAGATGTTTAGCATTATTTGTGAGACTGTAATAACTAGGGGGAATTTTGCTATTTATTTGAAAAACATTTTATTAAAAAAAAACCCCAGCATATCAGCAGCATATAGCTTGTTATAGCAAATGTACAATCTAGAGCTTTTGAGAATATCAGATTTTTTTAAAAAGAAAGAGGGTTTAGAAAGCACTCACTTCAGCTTTAAAAAGCACAGTCTTTATTGATCTAAAATAGGCTGGGCCACTCTTGCCCTACTATTTCTGAATAATAGCAGGTCATTATTAAGAAGAGAATGATAACACCATACATATTACAAAAGAGATTGTCAGATATCAGCACCCACAGGAATAACATTCAGGGTCTTGCATGTTCATGAATAACTCCCACAGAATAAGATAAGGAATAAAGGGTTTGATTTTTTATGCTTTTTTTTTTGTTGTTGTTTTTGTTTTTGTTTTTTCTATGTGAAAACAGTTGCTCTGGACTTATTTTTCAGCAGGCTAAAGATACCTGCAGTTTCAAAGGTCACTGGAATCGGCTGCTCATTAGTCTTCAAACATCTTTTAAATAGGCAAATCCAAATCATTGGCATTGTAAATTGGTCTATGACGCCACCAGTATATAAAGATAAATCTCTGGCTCCGATATTGCTTGGCTACCATTTAACAGTTACACAATTTCCAATGGCACTCAAAAACCCCATATTCTTTACACATATATTAACTGCTTGTTTTTCTGTTAGTCTAGAAACTTACTGCAATGTGCTATAAACCATTAGCCTAGCCTAGCTCAATCAAATGCCAGGGTGGGAGAGAAGCCCACAGAATTACTGCTGCCTTTGGTGGGCTGAACAGTGCAATATTTTCATTGTCTAAATAATCCAGTGAAAGTGACATACAGGATCTCTTCAGCTTCTGTTACTCCTCCTAAAACATAGCTTCCATGAGATAACATATTCTATTCCTGCAGAATGAAAGCTTTAAACCGATCATGCAGGGATCAGCAGCTGCAATGCCACTTCCAAGTGCCAGGCTGCAAATAAAGCCATTCCTGTAGACAATGCAAGGCATTGTACAGGCTGTGAATAAACACAGAATGAGATACCTTTTCAGATGACACTAGCTGCAGTCTTCTGTTCAGCAGTTAAAGCAGGCTGAGTCAGTGATACTTATCCAGTTGACTATATGCAGAGCAAACGTGTGATTCCTGCTGGATTCAAGCCATGGCACTAGCCATCATTTTAAAATTGAAAGTAAATAGAAAACCTAAGAAAGATTGTGGGCTGGTTTTTTTTTTGGAGGGGGGGGGGGGAGTAGAAGAGAGAAGGAAAAGCATCTGTTTTGCTATTGTTTTATCATTACACTGTTATGACCACAAATTTATCTATACTGAGTATCTATATGGTGCCTTTCAGTCCCCTGACAGACTTAAGAGACATGGGGATATTATGGCTAGCACACATCTCTCTCCAGGGACTAGATACCCCACCACTCTATTTTAAGTGTGATAGAATAGAAAATGGAGCAGGGATCTCAAATGGCCTCTAGCTGTTAACCTCAGGAAGCAGATTCAAAATTCTTGTTTGTTATTGTAATTGTTAATAGTTTCCAAAAGGATGACTTCTAGGACTGCAAGAGCTCACTGACTTCACATACACACATCCTTCTCTGAGGTTAAATGTAAATTGTTCATGAACACACAGTTGAGAGAAAAATTACCTAATGATGTCCACTTGCCTGAGCACAGAGAGTGCTTTCTTGAAAACATAAAAAGGAGCTTTTAAAGTGAAAACCTGCTTGTGTTTGAAACTTGGAAATATTTATGGGAAATTCTGCCTCTAGGCTCCAAGACATAAATGCATGCATAAATGCACAGAGCACTACTCCTATTTACATCCCGTCAGTCTCAAGGCAGAAAAGGTCTGAAAAACAAATCTGATTTACAAGGGGGCTGAAATTAAACTATGCAAGTTAGAACACCTCAGTAACAGTGACAGCCAAAGTATTTACCAAGGCAGACTCTGTTGAGTTCCACTCTGTTGACAGGCCCTTCATGAAACAATATACAAAAGTCAAAATCATGAATTTCAAAGTCAATATTGCAGAGCTCTGCATTGAAGTTCACCAACTGATGATGAGAAAAGAGGGCATTAGATACTGACATTTCTTTCAGGAACTGAAGAGAATAATAAATAAATAAAATCCAACTTTTTTGACTATATAACTGCCAGCCTTCATCTTGGAAGTTTAATCAGATTGGATCGACTATCAATATTTAGAGAATTAGTTAGGAAAGATCCTGCAAGCAATGCTTACAAATTTAGAGCTGTATTTTTTGGAACTTTTTTTTTTTTTTTTTTTTTTACTGAGCTCTTGAGAGTGTTCGAGATGTATCTTTTCCCTACTATGCAACAGGAAAAAGTAACAATGGCAACACTCTCAAACTGTTACGAAATAGAAGACTCATACATGATTGTCTATGCTTAGACAAGGCGGAGTTAAACAGAGACAAAAGAGATGTCAACTCAGTATTTTTAGATTTATTTTTTTTTAAAAGAAAGCAAATACTTCAAACCTATCTGTTAAGCAATGCTGTTTGGGAATGATTTCCTTGCTCTTCTAATGCCTTCCCCATTGGAAAGAGGGTGTGGAATGCATGCGCTGATTTCTCTAAAATGTCCCTCTAATAGGGTTGTTTAACTTTTAGGTAAAACTGAAACACAAATAACCTCACTCAATTTACCTACAAGGTACTCTGACAAGCCAAATGCCTTCCCTTGGCAACAGCTGAAGCAACACAGCCTACGTCTGAGGCATTTCAGCTGTCCTGCTTGTTCAGTGTTGCTCAGGCACTTCTCATTCTTCAGAAAAAGAGGATATGGTTACTTACAATAAAGCTGGGGAGATAATTCAGTAAATTTTAGGCCTTTGAATGTCCAGTGCCAGCTTCGTTCTTAATATTTTGCTTCTGCAAAGCAATTCAGTATTGACAGTGAAGAGAACTGATAGTGTTTGTTACTTACATTCTTTTAGTGCAGTGCACTAAAAAAAGTGAAAATATTTATTGTCAGACAGTTTCCATCAAACAGCTGAATCTGATTATGGTGTGGTTTTCCTTTTGACAGCTTTCTCACGGAAAATACCTCTTCTTTCTCACTTGTTCCTTTCAAGGACTCTGCATAGAAGCTCAAACATTTCACATGCTTTTAAAGCCTTCTTCCATCACAGCATGGCTGTCTCTTTAAATTATGTTTCTCTTCCTCTCTCAGTTTTTGTTGACAGTAAATCAGCTTTAGGTAGTGAATACTGTAGACAATACTGCCTGTTCCTGGGAATCCCCTCTGCAGAGAGAACAAAACAGTTCACTCTCTTCTCCAAGAGAGGATCTGTGCCGTCTACAAAGGGTTACTGGCTTCACTTGGAGGTAGAAGTGCCTCTCAGTCATTCGTCCCATATCTCAGTAGTGGTGTGTCTGCCAAGCAGGAGAGACTAAGCCATATGAAGAGAATTCCCTAAACGCCAGAAGTGGAGGAAAAACTAGCACAACTCTCCGGTACATTTGCTGCAACACTTACAGAGGAACCATTTTGTTCAATATTTAATCCTAAGGTTCTCTTAGCACCTTGTTCAATTACTAGATGAAAGAAAGTTTAAAAAAAATCATCAGCATAGATAGAATTATCCAAGACTTCCCATCCCCACCATTCATCACCAGCCTTGAGAAATCAAGTCTTTTTATTCTCTCCCACTCATTCCACTCACATTAGTACCTCTATGTCAAATACAGATAATTCAAAAGGATTGGTTGGGAAGTAATTTCTTCTCAAGTAGCCCAGTAATTTGAGCACTGTTTTGAATGGTGTGAGTTCTCTTTTGCCTTATCTAAGTTACACAAGCATTATAACAACATACTCAGTGAAGCAGGAGAAAAGCCTCCCTCTTTCTCTGCGAATCTTGGAACGGGTAAGGAGGTGGAAAGGTATAGAGAAAGGGCTTACATAAATACTCCAGGACAGGCTTTTGATCTCACTAACATGGAAGTACAAGGAGTTAGGCAGCCTAATGCTGGTCAAAGACAGCCTTTTCTTATGTCCCAAGCCCCTAATCTGAAGTGTGTTTCTTCAGAGGCACATAACTCAAAAGTTCTAGCTTACAGGAATGATCAAACCTACAGGTAACACACCATTCTGTGGCACCATACATAAGCATAACACCTTATTAACTCACACTTTTCAAGAGACTCCCCTGGAGAAACATAAAGGCTGAAAGTCATGGTCTGTCTGACAGGAGCACTAATATGTTCCTTACCAATGAGAAGTTTGCTACTGCAGGCAATGTTTCCTCAGCTGCACTATGGAAAGGAGCAGCTGCCATTGTCACTGTACATCATTGTCCTGGGTTTAGCAGTAGCAGTCATTTTTCTCCTTAGTAGCTGGTGCAGCGAAAGGAGCAGGTGCCATTGTCACTGTACACCATTGTCCTGGGTTTAGCAGTAGCAGTCATTTTTCTCCTTAGTAGCTGGTGCAGCACTGTGTTTTTTTACTTTTGGCCTGGGAACAGAGCTGATAACACTCAAATGTTTAGTCTGGCCAAGGACTTTCTGAGTTTCATGCTGTGCCAGGGAGGAGGGGAAGCCAGGAGGAAGCAAAGACAGGACACCTGATCCAAACTAGCCAAAGAGGTATTCCATACCACAGCAGGTCATGCCCAGGAGGTAACTGGGAGTTACCCAGAAGGGCACTGACTGCTTGATCTGGCTTGTTTCGGTGGGTGGTATCGTATCCTCTTCCCTTGTTATTTCCCTTATCATTATTATTATTGTTGGTAGCAGCAGGGGTTTGTGTTATACCTTAGTTACTGGACTGTTCTTATCTCAACCCATGGGAGTTACATTCTTTCGATTCCCCTCCCCATCTCTTCGGGAGTGGGGGGTGAGGGGGAAAGGGAAGAAAGAAGCAGGGAGGGTGGGGGGAGTAGAAACTGCGTAGCTGACTTGCCAACAGGGCTTAAACCACGACAATCATGCACTTTAAAAAAAGCTGGGGAACCTCTGCCATGATTAATCTGTTTCCTGACTGTCATAGCATGTACAATGAGTCTTCTCCTTGAGCAGCTTTTTCTACTTATCTCTTTTTTTTTTGTTGTAGAAGCCATGTCTACACAAGCAAGGGATTGTATGTAACGAATAGGCTGACTTATGCGTATCGTATCAGACAGCCTTTCAGAGGCTTCTTCTGAGTCAGCATGCTCCATTAATTTCCAAATGTCACAAAAAGGTATTTAAATCAACAGCCAGGAGGCCATGGATTAACAAGCAGAGAAACACAAGGATATCAGAGCAGTCGCTACAATCACAGTAAATACTGTACCCCCAATTCTCCACTGGCCCTGTAACAGCAGCTGGGATGGGAGCTGTGGGTGCTAGCTGGATGTATTTTGCTGTTCCTGCCTTGCTCATGACTATTTTTGGATTCTAAGTAGAATCCACCAACACCCATGGCAAGACCTTGAGGCCTCAGCTCCAAGGCTAGCAGCACAGCCTCTTCACCACCAGGCTCAGGATGAAGTTGAATGAACTGGGACACACAGTCTCACGGCTCTTCCCATTTCCTAATTCCCTTTTTATACCTTTCCCGAGTCCCTCCTTGCCCCTGGATACCCTCTCTGAGCTGTCTGCACCTCTTGTCTGGAGGGGGGCTGATTGAACTCACTGACTTGCCAGAAAAACCCAAGCAACAGAAAACAAATGAAAAAAAGGAAATTAAAAAGAAAAAAGAGAAAGCAGATATAGTCTGCCTCATGGGTGAGCAGCCCATCTCACACGAAACACAGCAGAATGGTGATGCTCAGGAACTTCACCCCCTGCTTGCCTACCACAACATGGCTCCCCAAGCTTGGCCTCCAGAACTGTGCCAATTGTGGCTCTGGGGTGCTCTCACTCCACGTTGGCAGCCTTTGAGTCTGCCTGTGGCAACTGCTTCTGGTGGATAGAGATTGAAATGTAATTCCCTGGTTGAGTTTTTATTTCTGCTATTACAGAGCACTGCTGCTCTCTCTCATTACTCCACAAATCCTTACTCTTAACTACATTATCATCTTAACCCACTGCTTCACAGGATAGCACTCAATTTCAGTTTCTGTGTTTTCCTACTTACCCATCCAAACTCTTGCTAGTAGGGGTTGAAAGCCTGAAAGCCAGAGTTAAAGGCACTTGTGGTGCAGTGAGAAGCACATTGGAATTTGTTTGCTAGACAGCTGCTGAGCATCTGCTGGGTGCTGAGACCTGCAGCAACCTACTCCTTCACCCTGGCGATGCTCAGCTCCTCCCTGTGCACGGCAGGTCCCATCCCCTTCATCCACCAACCTGCCAGCCAGCAGCACACCCCAGTCCATAGCAGGCAGTGCTCACTTTTATGTTACTTCTAGCATCAGGCCTATAATTGTTAACTAGTATCACCAGCTGATTAGACACTGAGCACTTTCAGAAACACCAGTCTGGGGGTGGTAACTTTCTATCAGGTCAAATCTCACACCTAAAAATCAAACCAAACAAAAAAAAAAACAAACAAAAAGCCCACAAAAAGCAACCAAACCAAAACCAAATCCCCAACATACACGTATGCAGGCATTTCATGGCTTTTGAATAGTAGCACCAACAATTATTTCTGCTTCACTTCCTACACTTTTTGTGAGTTTTAATTATTTAGAGTTCAGCCTGATCAAAGATGCATTTGATTTAATTTTTGATATTTGCTTTTCAACTGCCACACCTTCTTTGTCGCAGCTTCAAATTTGCTACAACTTCAAACTTTCTGAGAATGTGTCAAATGATTTGATGCTGGTACCAACTCACAGATTCACTCATCCCATAGATATTTTGTTACCTTCAAATGCCATTGAGATGTCCTGATTAGAGTCCTTTCCTCAACCACTGCTGAGGTAACCTGTCTCCATTTTTCTAGGGATAAAAGGAACAATAAACCGAAGCCAAAATTATTTTTGCACATTTTTCAGAATAAAGAAACTTAAATTGTACAAAATTACAGAAGGTGATATCTCTATAAGATTACGGGCCATCCTGGTGTCTTGGATATTCAGTCAGGATCAGAGTGACTTGCTCTTTGTTCATATAGGAGTGGGATACTCACCAGAAAAAAATAAAGGTCTTCATAGGATGCCCATTGTAAATCCTCACACTGATGCTCATATTAAACCCTAAAGTGTTGGCTGATATAGACCTAGTCATAGAGCCTCAATTTGAATATACCTTTTTCTAGAAATATGTTAACATGCAACGAAGAAAGAAATTAACAATCAAAACCCCAAGCCCCAAATGCACTGCTTCTTACCATTATGAAAACATGATTTTTGATGAATAATCTCCTGATTGGGCTAACGGATATATTTTCTTTTATTAACAAGAAAATCCTATGACCTCTCTTATATGTAAGTGGACTGCATGCCTGTGTCTAGATGGCCATAACACACAGTTCTTCAGCTCCCTTTCCATTTTCAGGCATGCTAAATTTGCATTCACTGCTTATTTCAAAGTAAAACTTCTACTAGTAGCTCATTTGCTGGTCCTAACCAACCAATTACACTAACTGATATATAGTATATTACAGTGCATCTATATTAATAGAAGCCAATTGTCTCCATCTCTCTCAAGAAATCAGGACAGACCCAGTGGTCTGTTCATGGAGAACAGGTTTTGGAAGCAAATAACTTTTATTTGTTTAAGTTTCAGTCTGAATAGGTAGGTGCTGAGAAACTAGCTGTCAGGAGCACCAAATCAAAATGCAGAAAGACTGAAAACTTCTGACAGTGCTCTGGAAGATCTGGAGGTGAAATTGGAAATTCAGGTGGGTATTTGGGAGAGCTGCTGGGAGCTGGTGGGATAGCTCCTCCTCCCAGGAGCAAGAGTCCCCTGAACACCAGGTCAGCATTTCAGCTCCACACCTCTTATATACTCCTGGATATTAAAATAGGGAGGGTTGGGTCTTTTGTGTCAAGGGCTGGCCCACTCTTCCTGAAGGTCCACAAATCAGCCTCCTGGACTGAGGCTCTGCACCAGTTACTTATTCAGGGATGGGGGATGGGCTTCAAGTGCATGGGGAGTCTGAGAGCAGATTAAGCTGTCCGCACAGACATAGCCATTCTGCAGAACAAAGCTGCGTGTGCGAATAGTTTGGTTAGATGTCTGAATACAGATTAAAAGGTGCTCACTTGTGCAAATACTGCCTTTGTTCTAGGTTTCTTTACTACTGCCATCACCCAGACAACATGCTGTCTTTAACATAACTACCAAAACTGCTACTGGGGTTTGAAGCAACAAAGATGGTGTAACTCTCAAGCAGCATTAAGAGAGAAAATAGCATCAACTTACATGAAAGTATTGTTCAGTGCTTGTTTGATATTTTGTGTTACTCTAATAAAAAGGTAAATGTAATCTTTTGTAAATTGTTGCTCACCAGAGAAAAAAAGTATAACTACATGCACTGCCTGCTAATGCTGTATTTAAATATTCAATAGAGCTGTACTTGTGGAGAACTGAGAGAAAAATCCTCTGCTCCCTCTTCCTCCTCATTCAGCAAACCAGGTGGAGGATTTTGAACATAAATTCAGAAAGTATTTTCATAGAGTATTTCAGCAATTAAGATTGTGGCTTTAAGCAGTTCTGACTGTTCTCACATTCTCTTCCTATGCCTTGGTGGAAATCAATCAAACTCTTAAGCTGCTGCAATAATATCCAAGAGATGAAACAGAAAAAATAATGGGATAAGGTACCTTATGAGTAAGATTCTGGCAACAAAAACTAACATCTCCATTCTTTACCTAAATGTTTAGACTTACAGTTGCCAAAACCAAAATAAAATTGTTTGTTGGGTTTGTTGTTTTGTTTTTTTTTTTTCTTTCATTTGGTTTGGGTTTTGTGTGTGTGTTTTGTTTCATTTTTTAATATGTGGTACATTTTATATGTAACATACTTCATATATTGTAACAAGTAATATAAATCTGCACAGAGAAATAAGTATTCCAAGGAGCAAAATACTCCACTATTCTTCACTATATTTTGTAACAGACCGGCAAAAGGAAAGAAGACCATACCTACAGGCCCACACATTGTGGTTCTTCATACCTGCAGCCACAGATCCACTAGCCTCATACAGAGGGTCCTGAAAGGTGGATGATGCTGGGCAGTCCCCGTGCTGCTCCCATCTGTGGTCAGTGCTAGGGATCCCATAAGGACAGGGAAGACATGCCACCTCCCTCCTGGATGGAAAAGCAAGTCAGACAAGATAGGATTATGCCACTTGCTTGGTCATTATTTGCTTCTGATATGAGTACTTACTCACACTGCTGTCCAGAACTAAACATTCAGGACAGGTTGCCTGTTGGTGTACCTCAACACAGCCATGGCTCATCCTTTAATCCTTATGGGCCTTTTGATTTTTCACAAACAGCCAAATAATTTTGCCAAAGAAAAGATATTTTCTTGACATATAATCTGTGGCAGTTTAGGCCAACTCGGTCCCCACAGACTGTACCCATCAGAACTTTGATAGTTGCAACTGATTTTAATTTTGTGGGAGGCCAAAAGATGTGTCTACAAGGATTTTTCCAGCAAAGAACCTGAGAGTAAATAGGTGCTATTAAAAATTTCCAAACTTGAATATATTAAAAATAACCTGCACTCTGCAGAGCTTTCTTGATTGATACAGGATCATCCTCCCTTACTGGAAAACCACATCAGTTTCAGAAGGGATTTTTTTTTGGAGCAAGTGAAAGCACTTCTAAAAAAATTTCCAGAATGGAGCTTTCATGCATTTGTATAACTACTGTGCACTATGAATTTGCAGTGAGACATATCAACTTGAATCAATGCCCATTCTCTGAGCAAAATACGATTAAAACTGGCAAAATACATACCAAGAGGATCACTGTGCAACCTCAGACCAGTAGACTTAAATTCTTGTAGAAAGTTTGAAGATATGTAGCTAATACCTTGAAAAAAATACATTTTAGGGAACCTTTTTTGACTAAGAAGTGGGGGAAAAGAAATTAGATTTAGAGATTAGGGAAATAGAAACCCATATTGATACATAAGTAAGAATGTCTGCATATGTTTGTGTGCAGAGCCGTGCAGCTTAAAAGCACGCATAGCTTTGGGGGTTTTGGTTACTTGGTTTTAATCTGTCCCAAGTTGTGATCCTCAAACTGTGTTTTCCATAACTGTGTTTAGCTAAATGTTCATCATCCATGGTGGTTTTTGGAAAGTAATATTATAATAAACTTTGTATCGTACTAGTAATAACTGCAAGAATCAAGCTAAATATTTACTGTTAGGAGAAATGTAATCCTTTTATTTTTGAAGTAAAGCAGCTGCAAAACCACTAGTAAATGTGTCCTGGGTTTAGCAGTAGCAGTCATTTTTCTCCTTCTTGTTAGCTGGTGCAGTGCTGTGTTTCGACTTTCAGCTGGGAACAGAGCTGATAAAAATGATGTTTTGCTTTGGCCAAGGACTTTGTGGGCCTCATGCTCTGCCAGGGAGAAGGGGAAGCTGGGAGGAAGCAGGGGCAGGACTACTGACCCAATCTGACCAAACAGGTATTCCATACCACAGCACGTCATGCCCAGGATGTAACTGGGGAATTACCCGGAAGGGGGCTAGAGAGAGTGGACTGCAGGGTTGGAGGAGGTATCGGTCGGTGCTTGGTCGGGCTGGGGGGAGCAAGTTATCGGTTGCCTGGTGATGGGGTGTTGTATTCTCTTCCCTTGTTATTTCCTTTATCATTACTATTATTGGTGGTAGCAGTAGTGATTTGTGCTATACCTTAGTTACTAAACTGTTCTTATCTCAACCCGTGGGAGTTGCATTCTTTTTGATTCTCCTCTCCGTCCCTCTGAGAATAGGGGAGGGCAAGAAGGAAGGGAGGGGGGGAGCGAGTGGACAGGCTGTCTTGGCTGGGTTTAAACCACGACAAAATGTCATTTTTATTTCAGTATTAATAATCAAGTTTTTATGACCTCATTCAAGAAACCCACAAGAATCTAGATGTTGTTTTTACATTACATTGGTACCCGTTACGTAATTTTATACTTCTAATACCTAATGATGATAGGTAATTACTTAACAGATGATAAAAGCTCTTTAATTGCTTTTAAGGACTACTGAGGTTTGCTGTATTTTGGGAGCATTAACTGTGCTGACTTTTCATCTTCCTCAGGTCATTCTGAGTTTGTTCAGCCACCTTAAATATTCAAGAGCCTGTTTTGTTTTGTTTCCTCCAGACCTACTGAATGGGAGGTTAGTAACACACTGCTTCAGACTTGCTATGTCAAATACCTTTCTTTTGTAAGGCCACTCTTAAAACTGAGAAATCATCACCCTTCTCTTTCCTCCCCAGGCCTGAGATTCATCTCTCTCTCTTTCCAGTAGCAACATGCTATCAGATCATTAAGAGGAGACTAGGGGAAAAAAAAATAAGTCAAACCTCAAAGCTAAGTGAGCTCATTTCAAGAATGTCTTACACTGCCTTTTCATTATCTAGCTCCTGAGTAACACAGGCAGGAAAAAATTCCAAATCAGAAGGAGCAAAAATAAGGAAGGAAATTAATAGTTCAACAGAAAAACAGTTAGTGACCTCTTTATACTTCCCTTGCACTTTGAATAAATTGCACATTAACTACAGTAAACACTGGCCTAATTAGTAGAGGTACACTATACACCACCACCATCACCTTTGCTGAATGCTTTTTCATTTCTAATAGTTGTTTGGAGTTGTATGTAAATGCATACAAGGAGCTGTGGTACAAAATTGACTGAAATAAACTTACTGCATCACAAATTAGCAAAGAGTATGTCTAGAAACAATTCAGTTTTATGATTGCCGCTAAAATAAACTATGGCTCTTGCATTTTGCATGAGACTGTGGAATCTGAAATAATAGGCAAATAAAGTCAGGATGATTTCTTTATATTTAGGATCAACAGCCCTCCTGGTGTATAGCTAAGGTTACAATTAAGTTGTATGTTTTCATTTGATGTGAAGAACTGCACAGATAGTACGGGATAGAGCATACATGAGCTGTGGCTAAGTGTGCCCGGAAGTGTGCTTCATTATTAAAAATAAATATTTATAACAACTGTGTTACTTGAAATAAAATAGGTGCATAATATGAATATAACAAATAGATTATAAGGCAGAGGTTGTGAAACTTTCATTTGAAGCGTTCAACATAGAGGTTTGGTTCTGTTTGGGAGGAACTCAGTCAGCCCTGACCACAGAGAGGCTGAATCCCTCCCTCCATCCTCTCTTTGGCTGACGGATGCCCATTTATTGTCCTCACGCATGAGTATGTATTTACAGTAAGGTAGCTGTCCAGGACCACTTGGGACTCAGTAGCATTGCCGCCTCTCCGTACATTTGGTCAGTATTTTAATATTTAAGTAACAGCCCCTGGAATTATATAATGCATTTGTTCTCGTAACTAAGAAAAGTAAAGGGTGACATGTTTATTTTCCTTTTTGAGCCTCTGGATTGCTCAGAGTACAATTGTCAACTTCCCATTTGTATGCACTGAAACTGAATAACTCCTGTAACATTTCAGTTTTATTCTTGATTGAAAAGAAAATGATAGTTATTTGCCCAATAAAAACTCAAATATTACCTCAACTTGTATTTTGTTCAGTAATCTCTAGGCATTTAGTAAACTGCTGTTCTGAGCGGATTAGGTCCAAACATGGAGTGAATACTTATAATCATCACTATGAAAAAAACGGACTCAATAGGTATTAATTTTTGATGCCCTAAGCACTTCCTTTGCAATTCCATTGTCATCTGGCATCATTGTACCATAAATTTAGAGTGTTGCCTGGAATAGCTCTGCATTCTTTTGTAACATGACTCCTTACGATTTAGCAAGTCTAAGCAGATACAGCTGATTGTATAAGCCATTTGCATTTACTACTGCTTGGGAAGGTATGAGATACAAACTAAAAATATTTAAATAAAACTATCTTTGCATGGCTTAATAAATTGTTACGAATAAGCAGAATCCCCACTTATGTTACTGAACTTCACAAGAATTTGTAACTGATAGGAGGGAAAAATGAGCAAAACAGAGAGCAAGCCAACTGTAAGTCTTGGAAGGGGCCATATGAAAAAAGCCAGAGAGATGATTAAATAAGGAATGACCACACTTAGGGGAAACACTAGTAGGTAATTATTATGCCCCATTTTGCCCAGTTTTTCTTACCTGTGACCAGAGCTGTGGAACCTGAAATCCCACACAGGAGTCCTCCTCAAACAGACTCTGGGATTTGGCTCCTCTTTTCCTGAAGGTGGATAAAATGCCACAGAGTGCCACAGATCGGTGTGCAAGTTTATTGCAAGCTTTCTGAAAAAAAATCATGTGTGCTGCTCTTTAGAAACAGAGGTGTAAAAACAAAAGCTGAAAAAGCAGCTGGACTCTCAGACTCCCACACCTGATTGCAGCTGGGGTTTGTGTTTCTCCCTGGCCTGCCAAACTCTTCGGTGGGTGCTCACCATTTCACTGTCTTCTTCCCTATCCTCTCAGATCCTCAGAAAAGCCTCTTCACATGAAGGACTGTGTGGCAGAGACAGCTAAAATCTCCTCCATGTGGGCTAGTATCCAAATGTGGCTTTGGAGGAATGAGCCAAGTCTGCATTCATAGGTCTAGGAAGTGTGCCTGCCTGAAATGCAAGGGAGAGAAACACAGAGCATGTGCCATTAAAACTCTTCCAGGATATTTTTTTTCTTCTTTTTACTTCTTCTTTTTAAATGTTTTAATATTGTTGCAATATTTTTACATTTTAATATACTACTGCATCAAGCAAAATCGTATCATGAAACTCTGCATAAGTAGTAGGCATATATAATATACAGTATTTACTCTTGCAGCCTGACATAAGAAATGGAGCTCCTCTTACATGCTATATTTTAAAAGCTGAAACAGGAGACAGAAAATAGATCCTTTCCCTGCTGAAGTAACATAAAGGGTTATGGCTGAAAAACTAAGCTCTCTTTCTCAGCAATAAGCTGTAACATGCGCAGCAGTTCAAAAAGCTGACAAAAAGCAATGTATTTGCATTAGGGTTTGCATATTTTTTCTACATTTTCATATTTTCCACAAACCTCACGTTCTTTGAAGTCCAACAACATCCTCTGAAAGCAAACTCTTTGCAGGAAGCTCCGTGAACATTAGAGAACTAAACCCATACATGGTCTATCACCTTCGTTACAGTCCATGATTTCCCGTCCCAGTAAGTGCATTAAGCTAAGTCACAGCCAACCACAGACTTGCCATCATTCCGAGAGTGCCAGTTCAGAGCTGTTCATGAGACAAAGCACAATTCTGAAGTATTTTAGGCTTTCCATCCTTGATAATAATAAAACATACGTAAGGAGGGAAAAAAAGTACCACCTATGGTTTAATTGAAAGCTGAAAATCAAGTTATTTTCTGATAGATATTTGAACTAATCACAATCCAAAATTTTCATTAGCTACATTTGTTTTAGATTTGCTGCAGTTTCATGGCTGCAGCAGAAGGCATATGTATAAATATGTTTTCAAGGTTCTTAGTTAACAGGTGACTTTCTGTCTTTATCATATTTATTTTGACTTAAACAATAATACCAGAACTGCTTCTATAGCCTCTGGGTACCCTGACATACAACTAGCACTATAGAAGAACTCTCTCAGTGCTAAAACAATTAAGTTAGCAGGATATCTGTGTATTTATTATTATAAAGAAAACCTATTTTCAGAAAGTGAAGTAAGCATATTGACATTATTAAGCATATTGACATTATTAAGACATTATTGTCTGGAGAAAGGACAAAAAAATGCGTTGAAGAAAACATTAGCAAATAACACATATTAACACCACTCATCCTGCTAAAATTGTTTAAAGCAAGGCAAGAAGTCATCTCTAAACCAGTGGTCCTTATTCTAGAGATGACAAGAGGGACATAAACAGAGAGGACTGGCAGAGCCCCCACAGCATGCTCCAGAATCATCTAACTGCAACAGGCATCTGCTTGAAGCACACTTTGCTTTGCTGTCTTCCTTCCAAGGACATCTGGAAAGGGAAAGGAGTTATCACCGTAACAAAGAGCTGACTGGCACCTGGGTTCTCTGGATTCAGGAGCCTTCTGTCGTTTGCTGGAGCAGAAGTACCCATGGAGTCACGGACAGTTCTGAGGACCATCTCTATCTTGAGAAAGAAAGACAGAGATAAAATTCATTACTCCCACAGGTCCTGGAGTATTTGTGCTGAGATTTCTAATTCAGGTTGCATTTACTCTACAGAGATTTTTACTCAGAAGAGGTGTTTGTGGACCTGATCCATCACTTCACAAATTTAGTAGTGACATCAGAAACTAGCTCAATGGGTTTAAAGGAGTATTAGAGTACAAGAGTGCCTGGGTTTCATCCTTTGATTGGAACCCAGTAAGTTCCAATTAGTAGAATAATTAATGAAGTGGTTCAGGACAAACTTGGTAGGCCTTATTAAGGTCTATCTCCATCCTGTTGACCACCTGTGAGTTAATGTAAGGAAATACAGTCTACATCAAGCTACCATAAAGCAGAAGCTTGCGAAATCCATTGCAGATTTGCTCTTATGCTGTGAGAATATTTTACCCTGAGAACATCCTGCCTTGGTTCAGCCTTGTGGCTGGATATGCAGGCCATCGAGCAGGGTACCTGTATGTGCAGCTTCTTGAGAAATAAGGATGGCAAAGGAGCATGCAGTGGCCCACTGTCTGTCAGGGCTGGGGTATCTGGCAGCAGAAAGGGGCAAAAGCATGGTCTTTCTATTCTACTGACTCGTTTGATCTATGAGAATCTCTACATGCATTTTTCTATAATATAATCAGTTTGCTTGTATAATTCAAGCTTCTGTGGAAAGGTACCTGTTTTGTACTGTTTTGTAGAAAAGTACCAAGCAGTGCTGCCAAAGTACTGTCAAACTTTGTAAACCCAAATAACTATTTCGAAAGCTCCAACAGAAGACTTGAAGACTGAAATAATCTTCATAGATTTTATTCATCATCCCAATAATCCTCATAAAACAGAACCTGTGAATCTTCTGCAGACTAGGAAGCTAGAGAGAAGGAAAAATGTTGGTAGTAGTATCTATATTCTTTTATTTCTTATACTACTACAAAAAGCCCTCAGAACTTGTCTCCACTACAGTGGAAGTAAAAAAAAATTAGAAAGAGGAAAAAATCAAGATTGAATTAAATCAAAACTTGATTGTTAGATAGCAGTTGGGATTCTGCCAGTCTGGTGCTTAAACATACATGATGCTTTCAGGATCTCTATAGTGCAACCGCCATCTGTAATTTCAAAGCTAAAAGAACAGCATGACTGAAAAAAGATGATATGAAATAAAGATAACTCTTGGTATTATATGTTAACCTCCATTTCTTTCTCTATTTAGTTTTCTGTGGGTGAAATGACCAAAGAAAAGACAGAAACAGGTGATTCTTTCTGCTGGGATTTTTTGCACCTGAAACTTAAAATATTTTTCAAAGGTATGAAATTATTGTGGCTGTGTGTCTACACCACCACCACCTTTATCCTTGAAGTACATTCACCTGCATTTATATTTAAGGAAGCAATTTTTTTTTCATCTTAATGATATGAAATATCAAGCATTTTGGCATGAAATGACAGTTTTTATTTTTAAACACAGGCCTGCATGTAATATTACACCCCATAGTCACAGTCTGTACAATTATTAATAGCCATCTGATGAAAAAGAAATCTTATTTTCAGAACATACCTCTGGCAACAACAGATAATTTTAAACTAGAACAACATAGTATACATTTTGAGAAAATTGCTGAACTATGAATGAGAATGTCTGACTATAGGAAAATGTTTCTATAACCCCATGGTTGAAAAAAAATAGTTATCTTGGAAAATGGATTAGGATTTTCTCTAAAGCTCAGCCATTATGAAGTGTGTTTGTTTTGGGTTGTTTTTTTTTTTTTTTTTTTTTTTTTTTTGTACTTTTTAATCATTGGAAATCCAGCAGCTTGGGGATTTTTTATATTAAGGAAGGATAGATTTTTCTTATTTATATAAAACATCTGTGAAAAGAAAAATCCTACTTAATTCTTCATAATAGATTTCTGAGCACAAATTTCCATACAGTGATCCTATGTCGCTCTGAAAAACGGGAATGGAGGTCTGGTTACAGCTTGCAGACTCAAGCTCTGCTCTAGGCCAGAATATAAGCAAATAAAGATGAATCTTATGAAACTAAAGCTCTTCATTTCCTCCCTTACACTTCAGCACATGTTGAATATAATTTCAGGAAATATCACATCTGAGCTTTGGACTTTCAAAGAACTGAGAAACACACATGCCGCTTAAAACCTGGTTGGTTTTTTTTTGATCTGGGATTACAAAACTGCGGCCTGTGCCAGAGTGAGGAGAGAGGAAAGGCCATCAGAACACACCTCTGGAAACAGCTGAAGGAATTTGGACTTCCACACTGCTGACAATATTAGTATTATTTGCTTCTCTTAACATTGGGTGATCAATTTTCTTTGAGCAACATTAGTGTCTTTAATGTATAAATTAGGAAAATTAACTACAATGTGGCTGACGTTTGAATCAAATCGTTTCACGGTTTGGGGAAAATGACGGATAATATTCTTCATAGATTTACTTAAGGTTCTTTTTCATCATTAAAAATGTATCCCATGTAAACTGAATGCACGATATCATCTTCAAATATGCAAGTAAAAATTGCTTTTGGATTAAAATTACACCTGGTTAGACTGCATGCAGAAGCATGTAGCCACCTATTTTAGTAGTTTTATCTTTTAAAAGAAAGAGGGACCAGAATGAGAAGTGCAAAAATCATTACAGAGGTAGATATATATGCAATACAGGTGTACCCTGGCTTAACTACATACTGGGACAGACAAGAACATGTGTTCTTTAACTTCCTTCTTACTGGTACCCCAGAGAAACATTATCTGTGTTGCTTCTTAAAAGTCTCATCAGTAGATCTAGCTGAAGTGTCTTGTATTTCAGTAATATTTCAGTCACTGTTTTGTTGGAGCAACCACCAATCATATCAATCACCAGTTTATTTCCTTCCCTTCTAGTCTCTGTCCTTTGGTGCAATCTTTCTGTACACTTATGTTAAAATGGGACTTTGGGGATTTATTATTTTAGTTCTAGGCATGGGTACGCTGCTACCAAATGGGGTCTTGCAGTGTTTCATTCTTTTCAAAGCCTGAAAATGTAGTAAAAATAATTTATTACATTACTGTTTTAAAATTATATAGCTACAAGTAAGTAATTACATAATAGCACAGAAAAGCAACTGTCCTAATGCATTCCTATCTAGAGACAGCAAAATTTGCATACATTGGAAAAATTGGTTCTTTTGGAGAGTGAAATAGTTTTGCTAACACAAGGCTCATGAAGCTTAGATGATACTGAGTGTAAGCTTCCAGCATTTTACAATCCTCTGAACTGAATTAGGAGTCTGAAAATGCCAGTTTGCCAACTACCAGGCAGTGTGTTTCCTCAGACTGCTAACAGAAATGTGTGTCACAAACATACACCTGTTCAGAATACCTGTTTCTTACTGGAGTATCATGTAAACTCTTGCAGAAGAGGAAAAGAAAGAAAACTTTGAATTATTAACAAAAAAATTTAAATAATAATGATTAAGATTAAAAAAAACAACAAACCAACTCTGTGCTTTCAAAAAAGCACAAAATATTTCCATGGACCCAGGAATTTATCTGATACAATATTAATTGATTTTCTGCCAGAGGGCTATTTTTTTTTCCTTCAGGTGTTTGAATACATCAGCAGCCATATGCTTTAATTTACTGGTTTATGCTGATTTCAGTGGCATTTTGCTTCTGATGAGAAAAAAAACTAAGTAAGTGATCTAAAAATCTATGTGATGTTTAAAAATGAGTTTTCATTTAAAATGTATAATACATATGCACAAACCTTTGGAAGAAAATAGATTTTAGTTTTGTCAAAACTTCCCCAGCAATACAACAACAAATTGTAATTTTGTAATACAGAAAAATAAGTAGAAGTCATGAGAGAAGAATGAATTGTCACTGAAGAAGACAGCCTTGGTGCTATAGAAAACCTTCACTACTGTTCGGCAGCTATTGTTTTGCTCTGGCCAGGCAGCATCGCTGCAGAATTTTCTATTTTGGATGGAAAATAGGGACCATGTTAGATGTACATATTCTTGATTCTGCTTCAGCATAAGTGAATGGATTAGAAAATATCTTGAGATAACTTTCAACTACAAATTTCATTAGTTCCCTGCTTTCTATACTACATGAATACTACACACTTCCACTTCAAGTATTCTTGTGACCTTTAAGAAAAAGATAGCATCTAGTAGAATGCTGAGGAGCATGTAAGAGACTATAAGGGACATGCAAGAGATCGCTTCCTGACTCAGATTCACCTTGATAAAGACTTAGTTACCTGATCCATGTAGATGTTTTTGAAAATTAAATACATGAGTAGCTTGAAAAAGTGTCCTAAATTCTAGAGTTACTGCTTACCTAGACTTTTTTTTTTTTTTTTTTTTGGCTTACTCCATTAAAACAACTGCAATTACAGAGTACTTTGAAATTTTGCTTTCATACAAATTGGAGTTACTAAAATAGATGTTTTCAAATAGAGGACACTATGTTATTAATGAAATTAAGTTGTATTTACAAGAGTGCGAAATAACACGTGGAGTGGCATTAGGAAAACAAAGATAAGTAAATTTGTCTGGGATGCAGGACTTCGCAGCTCATAATTATCATGTAGAAATTGATAGTCTTAAGTGAATATCATAGACATTTTATGAGGAACAAGTCTCCAGCTAGGTTCCAATGAAAGATTCATAGAATTAAACTGATCTTCATTGCTGATCCCCTTATTTAACCTGTGGAGTCTTTCATTTTATGGCTTATACCAAACAGGGTGCAGTTTCAATCAGCTTAATAACAGTGCTGTGGAGAATGAAGAGGAAAGGGAAATTGTACTTTAACCCTAATTTATGAAATAACTTTCATTCCTTTTCATTCATAAAAAGGTTCATTTATGTTTTTGTAACAAAAAAAAAAAAAGGGCCAATGATGACATTTTTCTAGGTATGTTCTTTTGAAGGGTTCACTTTGAAAGTGCACAAGATAAGGACACTGAAAGAATGCTTCTCCTTCCCAGCAGTGAAAAAGTGATTCTGAGAAGTAACAAAGTAACAGTAGTAGTTCAAGTGTGGGGGAAAGGTTTGAGCTGCCTTTACTTTAGAAATAAATTTTCATACAAGGGCAACATCCACATATATACAGGTGCTGTGTCACTAAATTACTTACCTAGCAAGCACACCTAAGGTGCGTAGTAGGCGTTATCCTTATTAGCTTGTATTTAGGTGAGTTGGCCAAGGTTCAGCCCAATCTCACCAGACATGCTCATTCTCAAATCCCTTGGAAAACAAAACAGCCTGTTTCCAACCATCAGTGTATTCCATTAGGAATACACTGACCTGAATTAATTAATGGAAATCAAGACAGTTTTATAAAGCAACAAGACCAAAGAAGATGCACTGGATCTAAATAAAGAGGTGAGCTGTGACTTTCAGCAAAGCCTTGTCTGTGAACTTGAGGAAAGCAGCTCAAGCAGAGCAACCTCATGAGAGTAGAGGAGCAAGCAGGGAAGGGTCTGAGGTAGAATTTAGTAATTTCTTGTTACTGCGTATGACGGAAAAATACTGCCATCTCTCAACACTTCTTTGGGTTTCTCATATGATGAGCAGCAAAAGTAGTCATTGGCTCCTCTGTTCTTCAACCCAAGGTTTGACAGCTATATAATACACCTAAGGACTTTTAAAATATTATTTCTCTTCCTTCCACAAATGAATAACAATGCTATTGCCAGGCTTTTGTGAGCATTTTTTTCTATCACTGCCTCTTTCAACTGCAGCTGAGCATACAAAAATAAGAATTTTCCCCTTCTGAAAACAAGCTTAGCTTGTCTATACAGAAATCTGATTTGTTAATTTGTTTTCAGCTGAGATACAAAATATCTAAAGCACAATTCCTTCATTTTTTCCTGTAGTTTTCTTTTCTTATTTTTCTGTTATTATTTTTAATATACAACATATTTGGGAAAATCCTGTCTTCACTTACTCATTTCATTTATTCAAATTACAGCTGTCCAATCCAATACTGCAGAGAAAGTGCTCCAGGGTAGATCTGGAAGTCTGTTTCATTAACATTCCTTAACTATAATGCAATTAGAATCATGCCATGAAGGACTTAACAGTTTAGAAGCAATTATTTTATGACTAAAGTGAATTTCTACTTCACAGCAAATATTTCTCACATTGTGTGCTAGCCTTTTCAACTGGAGCTAAGAAGATAGGAGAGATTAAAGAAGCATTTACAATCACAAAAGGAAACCCTGAAGAATCTTACTGTTGTTTGAGGAAGCTGAACAGGGAAAGTGGAGGACCTGTGCCAGCTGTGTGTCCTACAGTAGAAGCTGGAAGGTAATGGAGTTCTGAAGACTTACAATGTCCACCCATTAGACACTTCAGAGGTTGTGATCCTGCTTGCTGTGATCAGGCTCTCCTGAATGAATTTAAGGTGGGAGGTGAGTCATGGCCCCCACCTGAGAGGTGGGTCTAGAAAGGTGGAAGCACATGACACCATCACAGTGTGGTTTAGCACAGAAGCAGGATGAACACTGAGAAAATGGAAGGGAATTAACATTAACAAACCAGTTAACTGCTCTATTAGAGAGTGCTGAAATGCACAGATAACCTAAAAGATACAGGACTGTTACTCAGGGAATTACAGCTACTTACTCCCTACTAGGAATATACAAGTCATAAACATCATTACCCAGTTTGGATATGTTTGTACTTACACTATTACAGTATTCTGGCAACACAGGTTGTCCAGCATTATCATTTTAGCCAACACTTCTTGTTGCTTTCTCAGGCTCCTGAATAGCTCTGTGACAATGCCTGAGCTGCACACCTGGCCCATTACCCCATTGAAAGAAACATCATGCACATGGAAACCATGGATGGAACTATCCATATTCCCAGATCCTGTGGTTCACACTAAAGCTGTAAAAGCACCAGTCTGAGGAGTTCAGGGAGTGCTTCTCAGGGCTTGAGCCTAGAAAACAAGCTCTGAAGGTACTTCCAGGTTCCTGACTTACAGGTAGGAATGAATATTAGCATCAAGCTGAGCCAGCACTCAGATCCTTGTCCTCAGAGTCTTTGCTTTAGTTATGGCTCCTAAAGCTCCTGGGTTCCCTTGTGTGAATTCAGGGCACTTCTGTTGCAAGAGCCCAGCCACAGTGGATTATTACAAGAGCTTCCAGGATTATGAAAGATTCAAGTGATCTGGTTTCCAAATAAGATGTTAAAAAACCTAAAAGGATGGCCATCAGAAAAATACCTCTGATTTGACCACTTTTTTTAGAAATTATAGCTGAAGTACACCTAAATGATCCCTTCAGCCATTTGAAGGAATTCTTGCCCTTCCTCATTAGGGTTGTGTAGTTTACCAACCATTCTTTCCCACGACCCAATTGAAAAAGAGCAAAATAAAAAGTGCATTGGTAGCTGCTTCTTTACTAAAATGTCATTCAAGACTAATAAGTCTTGCCAACTTGAAAAGGGAGCTCCACACACCTGTGTTGTAACTCCCACTTTAAGGATTTAAGCTCACCAGAAGCATGGCCCTCCTTTCATTGCCACCTTATTTCCCTTTTAAAATAAAGTTACACTAGTAACTATTGTAACAGTCTGCATATAATCTGCTGAGAATAAATACCCATGTAATGAGCCTGAAATGATATGGTAATTTCTTAATTCAAAATAATTACATGGCTATTTGTGTCCTCTAAAATAAGGTATTACTTATTCAGCTCAAACAAATCCCTGTGTGCTCAGGTTTTGAACTCTGGTAAACAGTAGCACAACAGCCATCTAATACTGAATCCTGAAACAATTTTATATGTTTACTTACACAGAAATAGAATCAAATATCTGTCAAGGCAACAAGCAGATTTTAGTACAACCAAGGGAAAAACAATGAATAGCCCTTGAAAATGTGACTGAATACACAGCCAAGTCAGAGTGCTACAAGGGCACCAGCTGGCTCAAAGTCACTTAGCTGCCCTCTAAAATGTCTCACAAGTTTTAAAATATTAGATAAAAGAACATCATTTGTTCAGTTTATTTTGGCTTGTCATTTGTGTCTAAGTTAACTGCCTATCCCCTTGTGTTGCCTGGAGATACACATAGGAAAGACACCACAGATATAAAAATGGAAGGAAGGAAAGAAGGAATGTGGGCAGACACGCAAGCCATGGGTTACAGCAAGCTTTCCTCCAAATCCATAATTGTCTTCTACTGGCTTTAATAGAGGCTCAAAAAGGCCTAGATTTTGAAGCACTAACAGAAGATTTTAAAATCGCCTCATTGTAAGTAGTAGTAGAAAGTTTTTCATTAAATTGAGCAATGTAAACTAGAGACACTCCTGAATGTTGACTTCTCAAAGGTAACTTTCTGCTTTTTCAGACTGGTCCTCCTAAGAATGGAGGACCCGCAAGTGGACTGATGCTGCTTTATGGATGAAGGCATATTTCAAGGACCAGAGTGGAGATCAAGTACTTCATATATATAGGTACAAACATACTACATGAATGAACTAAATTGAGTGCACTACTTTTCATTTGCGATGATAAAGTATTTGGACCTGGAAAGAAAATTAAACCCACTTTTTTGTACTCCTGTATTTCACAGCTACTCCTCATTGATTTCCCTTGTAATTTAAATACATTAGACTAAGCTTTATACCTGTACTTGTACTTTTGGAGTTACTGACTTCACTTAAAGAAATTAACTATATAAAGATCTGGCATGCTGTTTCCTGCTTCCAGAAGTTAGGGGAAAAAAAAAAAAAAGAAACATATCAAATCTGGTCCATTTTCCAAAGAAATAATACAAGCTCTGTCTGTTTTTCGAAAGTTTTCAACTTACAACAGGGTGATCCAAAACATGATGACTCAGAGTCACTGCTTTGCATGAAGAGGCATCTCATATCTGCTGCCTATAAGAGTCACCTGCTGTTCTAAACCTGTAAGAAGGAAAAGGATTGCTTCTTTCCTGCCAACATATATGCAAAAAAAAAACAAAAAAAAAAAAAGTAAACTTTGCCTGACTTAATTGGCAGCATTACTTTTATGCAGAACTTTAATTATTTTTCAGCACTGAGTATCTCTCAATCTATTTGAGTATTGTAGTTGGACAATTCCAGTATTTTCACTTAGCATTCTTGCTGCGGAAAAATCAGCATTGTGCTCTGCTTCATTTGCTGATGACATTAAACATGCAATTTGGTAAACCTGACCTTATGGAAAATTTCATCTTTTTATAGCATTGATAAGAGTTAGCGTTAAAATCCCTCAACACTATGTTCAGTATTGTTTGAAAATAAGCTGCATATAAGACTACATGTTACTATGCACTTTATCATTTAACTATTTAGCTAATGTTTTCCAGGAAACTGCATGGTTTTTCTTTCGTTATTTGTATTTCTTATGGTTCAGGAAGTAGACTACATGTTGTGAAAGGTTGTCTTCCTGGAAGCAGTTCAGGAAGTAGATTACATGGTGTGAAAGGTTGCCTTCCTGGAAGCAGTTTTCTGTTTGTTTTACCTGAGGTTGTGTCAAGAGGCTTGCAGTGTCCAATACATCTTTCCTGCAGGTAAGTGGCTTCAGGCTGCTTTGTGCTCTTTCATGCAATGTCAACTTAGCTCAGCTCTGTTTTTTTGTAAGGTTGCCTTGCCATTCTGCACACTACTACTACTTTAGATGTTCTCAGTGGTAAATAGCATGCATATTTTCATGAGAACGTTGCTGAGGCCCTAAGCTAAGCTCTGTATAGATTTTTATACCAGTTCTTTACAGCACAAGAGGAAAAAAGAGAATTTTTGGCCCTGTCTTTACATTTTCTGGTTTTTTTTTTGTCACAAACGATAGTAAGAGTGGTAGCTTAAGACACTACAACAGTAAATAACACCACCATCATTACTTGTAAACAAAGACAAAATTGCCCATAACTCATTTGTTCCATCCCACATTTTTTTTACAGTACAACTGATGAAGATTTTTAACAACTTTAGCTGCCTACAATGTGCTATTCCCTTCAGCTCCAACAGGGTTCAACATTCAACTTTCAGCATCCCAGTACTTTTAGAAGTGCATTCAGGTCCTTCTGCCCATTTTGAGACATATTTCCAGATTATCTTAAACAGATAAGTTACACATTTGGCTTTTATTCTAATGTAAGTGTCATTATATCCACTCAGTATCCAATAAATTTATTCACCTGAATGATACTGCTTGCTTCAGCTTGTTTGGTTTTAATTCAAGCCTGAGCTGCTCCATAATCATTTATTCAAGTTTATGACATTACACACTATTGACTCATAGCTTCATTTTGCTGAGTTTCCATTTATTACTGTCACTGGCACAGCTGGATTTGAATTTTTGTAACTTGCCTATCCTGGAATTAATCTTATTTCATTGACATTTAACACTGATCCAGAGACCTCTTCTTTGACTGTTTGTCACCTAAATGTCAAATGCTTTTGCTGCTGACTTTTGAAACCAGTTATAACCTGGCAAGATTTGGCTGAGAGGATAACATAAAGTGAAAGGCAGCATGTCTTAAGACAAAGAGTTTCCCAATGCATTAAACGAGATTGATTCTCCAAGTGCAGAAACAAAAGGTCTGCTAACAGATGGGAAAAAAGCAACACACAACCCCCCCTGCAATCCAGAGCCATGTCTTTTCTGCAATACTTGGAAAATGTGCACGAATCTATATTGCAGTTGCTGAATTTTAGGATTTGGTATAAGAGAGAAGAACCCTGCAAAGTGTTGGAGGGATGCACAGATCCTCTCAAAGGTAACCTTTCCTCTTCCTTTAAGTAAGTGCTTCAGTTCTTCCTGTGACATCCTCTATTTTTGGTTCAGTCAGAAAAAAAAAGAGAATCACAGAACAACACAGGTTGGGGGGGAACCTCAAATGATTATCATTCCTTCAGTCTTTCCTCCATGGGCAGATTCTCCAGCCCTTTGATTACCTTTCTGTGACTCCTTAGGAGCCTCTCCAGTATGCCCATGTCTTTTTTCAAATGTGGAGACTAGAAGTGGACATAGTACTGAAGGTGCCACCTTACAAATGCTGGGTAGAGCACAATGATCACATTTCTTTCTCTGCTAGTAAAAAAAATAAAATAAGTTAAATGATGCCGTATCAATAAACCCCTTTATTTACTTAATGCTAAGAAAATATATTTTAAAAATCTAACTAAACTCCAATTTATCATTTCCACAGCAACATTTCTCTTTCCACTTTCCAATATTCGTAGTTTCATTAATTGGATATGAACTAAATCTCCATGTTCAACAAAAAAATTTGAGGCAAACTGAAGTACTGTGCTGCATGATTATTCATCAACAGATAAATGTCTTCATTTTCAGAGTCATTCCTTATCTATATAGATGACAAATACAGATTAATGGAGTCCTCAAAAAAAGATATATATCCAGTAACTTAATGGAGCAAGCAGATGTTTTCTTGAAAATACTTTCACACTATGAGTAATAAATCTTGTTTAAATTCCCAGCAAGTACATACTTTCTAATTCACCTCTGAATTAGACCAAAAAACGTTTTAAGGTCAATAAAAACGGAGTCAAAATAAATATATTTTAAAAACTCATTTTAACATTATACTGAACAATCACAGAAGATACACATAAAAATGCAAGGTCTTTTATCTAGCAGTTCTTTGTGATGAGTTGCTGTTATTTGATCAATAACAGGGAAGAAGCTGGAGGAGAGATGGAGACAGAAAGATGAAACACATGATGGAGAAGCAGCTCTGGGGAAGATGGAAGAGCCATGAATAGGAAACTTACAGAAGTTAAGAAGAAAACAAGGTGGGCTGGCAGAAAAAGCTACTCAGTGAAGCCCAAGATAACATAATTGCTTAACCGAGTAGCATGTCTGAGCCAGGGTCTGCAGGATTGCCCTTTACTTGTCTTCCTAGGCTGCAGATTGCAACAGGTGTCTTACGTCCTTCTGCTTTTCAGTTTCTCCTTCCCACAGTTGAGAACTTCCCCATTAATGAGAAATGGTACATGAAAGACATGAGCCTAGGGAACCCTAGCAGTGCAGTGTTGGGGTAGAATCTTTGTAATTGAAATATAAACACAAATAAACACATATATAGTGTAACTGCTCATGCACATACAAGATGTTAAAAGCAAAATCACTATTGTCAGAGCTCAGCATTAATTTACTTTCCAACTCCAGTCAATTTGTTATCACAAATGCCCTCAATTAAAATGTTTTATTTGATACAGGGAAAATTAAAACTATCTTTTTATTCTGATGATAGAAATGCACTTATCAGCATATAAAACAGTGATTTAATGGGTACTTAATGGTCTGCAGCTTTAAATGAGCAAATCATAAATTAAAGCTTTCATAGCATTTTATGCTTTCCCATTTGGATCCTAAAAAAACAATTTGCATTCATTATGTGGGGCTGATATACAGAACCTTGTCTCCCAATGACATTCACCTGCACCACAATATTTGCCCCCACAGTATGCTCGACATTGTTGCCTTTTAACGAGCTTTTAGTTTAAGGGCTGGATCACAAACCTTTCTTGACAAAGGTGGGCAGAATGGTTTGAAACTTCTTGAGGCAACTTTGAATTTGTTGTAACATCCAGATTCTGAGCAGTCGCTCACAGATATTGCCACCGGTATCATGTACATTAGCTGGTCTTCCATTCTTCCTGAGTCACTGATTTTCAGTACATCACTAATTTGGCAACTGAAGAAAACAAAAAAATAGAATCATAGAAATATCTAAGTTGGAAAAGACCTTTAAGATGATCAAGTCCAACCTTTACACCAGCACTGTGAAGTTCAATACTAAATCGTGTCACTAAAGGCCTCATCTACATTGTTTTTAACACTTCCAGGGATGGAAATTCCACCACTTCCCTGGGTAGCCTGTTCCAGTGACTGACCACCTGCTAGGTGAAGGTATTTTTCCTAATACGTAATCTAAACCTCTCCTAGCATAACTTGAGATTGTTACCTTTTGTCCTACCACTTGTTACTTGGGAGAAGAGAGCAACCCATAGTTCACTGCAACCTCCTTTCAGGTAGATTTTAGGTAGCGATAAGGTGTCCCCCCAAGCATTCTCTTCTAAAGACTAAACGCTCCCCAGGTCCCTCAGGTGTTCCCCACAGGACTTCTTCTCAAGCTTGTTCACCAGCTTCGTTGCCCTTCTCTGGGCCTGTTCCAGCAACTCAGCAATCTCTCTTGTACTAATAGTCCCAGAACTGAGCACAGGATTCATGGTGCAACCTCACTAGTGCCCAGTACAGGGGGATGATCACTGCCCTGGTCCTGCTGGCCACAGTAGTGCTGATACAGGCCAGGATGATGTTCTGGTGGGGCTGCCAAACAGTTTCTCTGTTTTCTTGATGTTTCCCTTGTTTTGGAACCCCCAGTGCACCACGCTGGAGCTCTGCTCCAGAGCTGGAGCACACATGCTCACACATATCTATCCAAAGATAGATTTTGGGTTAAAAATGTTATTTTTGATAAAAATAATGTATTTACCTATATAAAATAATTTCTAAGAAGAAATATTCAAAACTAAAAAACAAAAATATTACTACCATTAAAAAATACCATGCTAACAATTTTTGCTAGTATCATGCTAATCAATTTCCTGGATTCTTTTCATTTCTGAATTCCTTCTGAACTGTCAGTGGTTTTGCCTTTCTCTTTAGCATTAGTATCTGCCAATAAGGCATTTTCAGGCTGTCCCAATGATGCCACATAAATGGGGCCTGTCTATTCATGGAGCCATAATGTGATGTGTTTGCATTTTTCCCTCCACACTATATCATTACTGCTTACCTCATTTTTACAGGCACTGTCATCTCTAGGTCACTGCAGTCTTTTCTGCCTTCTCTGCAGTTTCCTGCCATTAAGGACCTAGGTTTGTGATAATTCTTTTCTGAGCGATTAGCTTTGGAAGTACCATACTGCATTTCCTTTGATTCCCTCTCTTATGTCCATTTTCAGCTTCTTCCATATCTCAAGTCTGACAAGATTACATAGTGACAATCTTAGTATCTCAAGTTATATCTGAGATCTGACACCCTCATATTACTGTGATTGCTAATTCTCCCCACCTCCCCCAGTATTATAGGCTGGGTTTTTTTTCCAGAACTTTATTATTATTTTTAGAAATTAAAAATCCCTGCCTTTTAATATCATGTAAATTAATATGTGAATTATCTGTCACAAAAAATTGTTTATGTATGGAAAAGAGATGTGAAATTAAGAAATAGGTAAAAGAATTTAGATTAGATTTCTCAATGTATTGTGTTTTTCCAAAATACGTTTCTAGTTCATTAATATATATGATCTAGTCAATTCTTCTCTGACTCTTTCATCTGCTTCAGGGTAGTATTCATCTTACTAAAACAAAAATCATCTTTATGACTTGTTATGCAATGGCCACTGTTTGTCCAGCTGCCTTTGGGACTGTCAGTACAATATGTCATGTAAATAGGTAGTATAACTAAAACTAAACCAAACCAAAGCATTCTCACTTTTCATGTAAAAAATAATCTGTATCTTTCAAGTTTGAAATTTGATTTAAAAACAAACAAATAAACAAACCCCACAAAAGCAACAAAACTTGCAAACCATTATTAGACTTTCAGAAATCTGTCTTCTTACACTCTTCCTGTCATCTTTCAGAGACTTTAGGCTATAAAACTAGTTGGTCTAGGATACCCTTCAAAGAAAGGACTTTGAAATTTGCATAAAAATCAAGTGGCCTCAACTTCCTTAATCAAATTTACTATAAATAATCTTTGAAATGTTCTGATAAACATTTGTGCACTTTTACTGAATTTTTATATCACAAATAGTGGAACAGATTAGAGATGTGACAGTCTGAACTATTACTGGGGCATTAACACATACCAGTCTTGTAGCAGTAATTTTTTATAGAGGTTAATGCTAACGAACTTTTTTATATGAGAAAGGCTAACTGCACTTTCTTGAGATTCACCAGAGAGGTTTCCAGATCACATCCACAAAGTGTGCTTCTTCGTGCATGTAGGCCCTTTCTACCTCTGGTTAAGTAGGCTAGCACTGAATGCACTTTTAAATAGCTACTGAGTATTAGGGGATGCTACCTTTTTGAGCTCCTCAGAACTCCTCATAGGGAGGAGAAGAGCAAGACAAAAATGAGAGCACTTCCTTCTGTAGCGCTTGAGACATGCATAATAGAGAACATTCAAAAGCAGATTTCCTACCACTATCCTCACACCCCTCCCCAGGGTGTGAATCTTGCTGATTCATTTTTGCACACTAAATATTAGTATGTTTTGAATAGTTTAAAAGTTTTTTCTCTACATTTGCTTACAAACTAATAGAAAACCCCACTTAAGTAAGTCTCATCTTAACCTTAGTCCAGGTTCTTTCCAAAATGAGCATGCATCCTGCTCTCAGGGAAATCCGGCTTGTCAGACTTGATGTCATTCAAGCACAGAGACAGACTTGCCTGGGAAGTCCTCCCTGGTTCCACAAGACAGACACAGGCTGCAAGATCCTGTCTTCAGTAGTATGTTGTCAAGAAATTCTACAAACAAGAAAGCATTATGCAATAAAGCTTTTCCGTTTGAATCTTCAATATTACTATTTAATTGCAAGTTTTCTGCCAAATGTTCTTTCATTCAGGTCCATTTGCATTTCATGCTAGATATTGACCAAAAACAGGAATAGGGGTTTCCTAAGAAGATTTCAGACACAAGAATGGTAGAATGCCAATGAATATTTTCAAAACTGCACAGGAATATTTAATGTAAATGTAAGGAAGAAATAGCAAAATGCTCCAATGTAAAAATCTGACCAAGAGCTGTATCAACCACATGTTGGATTTGCAAGGAGGTATTGAAGTGTAAAAAACACCAAATACATTTCAGCTTTTATCTAGCTACATGAAGAGAAAAAATGTTTATTCGTTTTATAATTCTGTATTTTGTCAATATTCTATATTTCTGAAATACAGAAGTATACAGTACAGTAAATCAAGATGTTATTTTGATACTTACGGTAACATCAAACCTCTGCTAATCGATGATAAAAAATGATCAGTGATGAAAATACCCGTTTTTTAATCTACTGAAGACAGCTTATAGCATAGTGGTTCATACCTTATACTACCATAGATTTTTACGATACCAGGCAAATTTATGAACAAGGTAATTTTTACAGACTATAGAAGATATTTACTTTGTTCCTTATGCTGTGCAATTCGGACATTTCATTAAATGCAAAGCACCAAGAAACTTTGTGCACAAACATGTCTGTCTGAGTATAAACACATATGTACCCAAACCAATATCAATGCTTTGTACTTTTACATCTTTGATTTTTACATTTTTATATTATCAATGTTTTAGGACAAGAGAGAACCAAGATGGCCCCTACTAGTCCCTCCTTTTCCTTTTTTATTCTCTAACAGTGACATAAACGCATCTACAGCATCATTCATAGGAAGATGTTGCTCATACTAACAGAAGTACATGCTTATGTACAACCATTGGCAGTGGTCTTTAAGCACTAGCTCAGCATTCAGTAATGCACTGGCCTGCACGTTTGAGTGTCAGTGGGGAACTAGGAAGAAATGCCATGCAATTTCCTTCCATGATTTCCAGAGCTCCTGTATATTAAATACTGTCAATCACAATCATCTGTTTTCAAGTCTATTTTTTACTCTATGGATTACTAAGTTTAATGAGGATTCCCTAATCAGATATCAAAGACTGACTCATAAACCTGCTTGTCCTAGAGGGGAAAAATTAAAAATAATCAAATTTTGTGGTTTTAGTTCTTTTCCTTTCATCTTAGGTTGAAAATAATTTTGCCATTCCTGTCTTTGAAGACAATCACAAAATTCCATGCAAAATGCTTCCAAGGAAGCACTATTAAATGTATTTTCTTAAAATGTTAGATGTAGCATCATCATCCCCAGCACCCCTGACCCTTTCAGGGATTGTAACATACTTTTTAAACCTAACAGAGAAAAATAACAATTCTCAAATTTCATTAAGTATTTGAGAATACAAACAACCCTGCCAACAAAATCTTTGCTTAGTAGTAATTTAACTGGTATGTCTGTTTTGCAAGCAATCAATGTGTATGACTCAGAACTTGACAGTAAAAACTCAAGTTGTAAATAGTGGGTAACTATGTTTTGCAAGCAAATCCTTGTCACTCTTCAGAAATCAGAAGTAAACAGAACATTATCCGCTTTGAGTTACAAGTTTTAATCAAATACTCAATATTTAAGTCAGGTCAAAGGCTTAGTTTGCTAGAAAAAGCGGGCTTGTTTTAATCCAACACTTTTTGCAAGAATCTGGTAAGACTAGAGGATGGGTTTATGCCACTGAATTCCTTTAAGAAATGAGTCTAATCCACCTACTGAAAGTCACGTTACTTATAGCAAAATATATTTAACACATAGTTTTTAAACTTGAGAAAGACACATTTAAAAATTGATCTTCCATGATCAAATACCAGCAAAAAAAAAAAAAAAAAAAAAAAAAAATCAAATATATTTCTACTATTTCACCCTTTCGCAAATCAGTTGTTCGGTAGCTTTTTCTGTTTTGGCTCAGAATATCTGACAAACTTGGTGAAATAGTGCACAATTCCATCATCAGGATAAAGCTGTTCACTTTGCAAGCCTCAATCCCAAACTGTTAACATCAGTGAAAAGTTTTTATTGATTGCAGAATTGGTATTTTTATTGGATGGCAGAACAAACTGTACCCAGGACTTGTTGCAAATCGCATTTGATGTGCTGTGGCTTTTCTCTTTTGTATGCTTGTGTGATTATACTAGTAGGAAGTTCGGCTTAATTTGTTACTGGTTTACAATTGGATTTTTTTTAAAGAAATTACCTCAGTTTCTCCTGATATCCAGCCAGTTCTAAGAATAAATTTTTTCTCCGTTTTTGTTTCTTTTTCAGTTCATCAGATCTCTTTCAGGGCTTCACAAAATGTTGATTAGTAAAAGCTTGAGAGAATCCAAAGGTCCTGCACTGCTGAAAGATAAAGTTAAATTAAGGAATGCATGTATTACTTTTATTGTTCTAAGTTATTAGGAAAAGTTAATGAAATAAAGGTAAGCATTACAAACTGTAAATATACACAGATAATCCTATCATGAAAGGCTGACCAGCTGTGATTTGAACAGTAACACCTGTGAGACAGGAATGCTTGGTAGGATAAGAGCAATCAGGACAAATTAGCAGAGCAGACAGATTTCCTTCAGTGTCTGATGGAGATGCTACTATATTTTCTTGTTGCTTCCAAAGCCAAAATGATAGCAAGAAGTTGCTTAGAGAAAATAATTTTTAGCTTTCCGAGCAAATAATATAATTGCCCTAGCACTTCAGAAGTTAACAGGAAATGTGCAACATTGCTTTGGGTTCTGCTGTTGTCTACATAAACACAATAATATCAGTGATAGATACAGGCAACAGCATATTGTATCTTGTGGCTCCAAGGTTTTGCAGTAACAAGCAATTACAAATTCCTGCCCAATTTGCACATCTGGCAGCACCACTTCCAAAGCTGTTAAACGTGCATCTGTGTCCAGTGTGAGTCCTTGTTGCTTGACTATCTGCAGGTCCTGAAGAAGCTGGAGAATGAAGCTACTAAGACACTGTCCATCGTATTTGAAAAATCATGGCAGTCAGGTGAAGGTCCTGACAACTGGAAAAAGGGAAATATAACCCCCATTTTCAAGAAGGGCAAAATGGATGACCCAGGGAACTACAGACCAGTTAGTCTCAGCAAGTTTCCCAATGACAGCAAGCTGTGTGGTTCGGTTTATACACTGGAGGGAAGGAATGCCATCCAGAGGGACCTTGACATGCTTGTGGGGTGGGCTGATGCCAACCTCATGAAGTTTAACCATGACAAGTGCAAGGGCTTGTACTTGTGTCAGAGCAATCCCAGGCACAGCTACAGGTTGGGCAGAGAAGAGATTCAGAGCAGCCCTGCGGAGAAGGACTTGGGGGTGTTGGTCGATGAGAAAATGAACATGAGCCAGCTTCAGTGTGCGCTCATAGCCCAGAAAGCCAACCGTATCCTGAGCTGCATCAAAAGGAGCAGGACCAGCAGGTCAAAGGAGGTGATCCTGCCCCTCTGCTCTCATGAAACCCCACTTGAAATACTGAGCATAGTTCTGGCATCCTCAACATAAAAAGTACATGGAGCTGTTGGAACAAGGGCCATGAGGCCATGAGGAGGGCCATGAGGATGATCAGGGGACTGGAGCACCTCCCATATGAAGGTAGGCTGAGAAGGTTGGAGCTGTTAAGCCTGGAGAAGAGAAGGCTGCATGGAGACCTCATAGCAGCCTTCCAGCATCTGCAGGGGGCATATAAGCATGCTGGTTAGGGACTCTTCATTAGGGAATGTAGTGACAGGACAAGGGGTAACAGGTTCAGACTTAAACAGGGGAAGTTTAGATTGTATATAAGAAAGACGTTCTTTACTGTGAGGGTGGTGAGGCACTGGAATGGGTTGCCTATGGAAGCTGTGAATGCTCCATCCCTGGTGGTGTTCAAGGCTGGGTTGGACAGAGCCTTGGGTGACATGGTCTATAGTGACATGTCCCTGCCCATGGCAGGGGGGTTGGAACTAGTTTATATTAATGTCCTTTCCAACCCTAGCTATTCTATGATTGATTCTATTCTATGAGTATGATAGATGAGAACCAAAGTCTTTAGTTTTTCCTATTTGGTTGACAGTGATGCTCTAAGTAGTTATTTCTCTCACTCATACATCATCATAATGTCAAACACATCTGAAATCATAAAATCATAAAATGGTTTGGGTTGCAAAGGACCTTAAGGTCATCTAGTTCCAGCCCCCCTGCCATGGGCAGGGACAACTCACAGTAGACCATGTCTCCCAAGACTGTCAAAATCTGAACTAAGCTTCTCAGACTGTGAGTATTTTTACCGACTCTCTTCCGCACACCCTGAAATGCACTTCACATTGGACAGGTAGGGATCCCAAGGCATCATATTGTAGGTCTTTTGCTTCTTTTTTTTGAATCTTAAATACCCACTGAACACAGACCAGTAAAGTGAAGTTCTTAGCTATAAGGCACGGGCAATAGCAATTGATTCCTACAAGAGTTTGGGAAGTTTGCCACTTTGTTTCTTTAACCTTTCTTCACATCTGACGATAGAAAACTTCAGTTAGATCAAAAATATGAACATACTAAATGACAAAATAATTTAAGTAAAGGGCTTTTTCCTTCAGTGAAACAGGAAATAACAGCTACCAGAAAGAAGTATTGACTTGTATTTTCCTTCAGTGAAATGGAAAATAATAACAAAACCTACTCTGTCATACTTAATTAAAATGCTTCAAGATTTTATTTTAGTAGCCAAAGAAACAAGTCACTTTTGAGCAGCACTAGACAGTAACAAAAGAAATGTTATGTTACCCTCAACTCTCCAGTGTCAACCATAATTATTATTTCCTTTTTCTGTATGCTTTAAAATTTCAGTATATGGTTTTGTGTTTAAAAACACCTGTGTATTTAGGGTTTTTTTTTTAAGTCATAGCTGGAAGTTTTGAAAACACACAAATAAACTGGGAATTTTTAATAAGATAATGTTTTTGTGTATATGCTCATACCCTCTTTTATGTTTTGCCTGATATAAATGCCATTGCTGTTCCTTTCAAAGGTAACAGCTGTAGGCATGTGTGCCTGCATATACACAGAGCTGGGGCTTTGTGCTGACAAGATCTGTACAAAACAGATACAGGGGTTTGCCAAAGGTTAAATATTTCTCATCAAGTTCCACCTCTGCTATTGATCTGGAAATTTATGGCTAAAATTGAGTAAATTGTATGAGCTTGAACTAGAGATCCTTGGATTTTAAATGTGACTTGATTCATCCCTATTTTATATGTTACTTAAGAATATTTTTTACTTTCCTTGTCTTTTGAGGCAGAGGGAAAAATCAAAACATCATTATTAGAGCTGAAAACTTTCAGCACTTTCTGTCATACATTTCAAGAAAGGTCTCAGACATTTTGGCCTGAGTTTTTTTAATCCTTTCATAGTTGCACAGAGCTGTCTGTAGACATGAGAAATTGAAAGGCCTTTCTTGCACAGTGCAATGAGTCTGTCAATTCTCCTGCTAAGGTGCTTATTCCCAGAATGTGTGTAGCCACTCTGAAAAATCTTAATGGCCCATAGATGCATGTTTAAGCAAATGCATAGTTTTTGATAAAAGACAGTTAACAGTTAAAAAAAAAAAAAAAGGAAGAAAAGGAAATGAGAATTCCCATGGTGCCATTGCAAGCCACTTCATATTCACTTAACTGTGTGTTTTAATACTGTGTGTCATGACCGTGTAGGTTGGGAGGAAGACCAGAAAATAGCATTTGCTTTTAAAAGACTGTCTCAGCCCAAAATCAATGCCATAAACCTTCAGTGCTGCTGAAGGGCTTCAGAGCAGGACACTAGTAGTAGTTCACCTATCCCTGGTTTTGACTGCAGGAAAGGAGATCTTTTGACTTCAGTGACACGATACTGACTTCCCCAGGTGGCCGTTGCTGACCCCAAGTCATGGATCCTTCCCAACATGCCAGCAGCAATAGCTTCCAGTGGAGGTTGGATCAGGTGCTAGGGTGAAAAGCTTTTGAGCTGCTGCTTAACCCCTCGGGCCATCCAATCCACCAACCCTCCAGGGTTTCTTTGAAACTGAAGGAAACGTAACACTATTAAAACTTGCATGTCTATGGGAAGTGCCTGGCTGAAAAATTAAAAATGTATGATGATGCATTCTCCATAAGACTTCAAAATACAGTGTTGTAGTAATGAAATATTAATATTTAAAATAGAGAACAACAATCTTAGGACATAATAGATCATGCTACATTTTAGTCAGTAACAATTACTCTTCTGCACTTCTGTACTAAATGTGCTAACATATAAAAGACAAATGGGGAAGGAATTTATTTTTTCTTCCTCATATCCAAAAGAAAATTAATTTTAGTTTGCCTATGACAAAGGCTGTTTTTTTAATTGCTACTCTTCACCTTGAATGTAGAATTACTTATTATATAAAGGAAACTCAAACCGTTATGCTCACAGGAACTTTTAAAATTAAATAAAAAAGAAATTGTTTGTGGTTTCTTTAAGGAAGATCTGTCTTATTTTATGTAGCATTTCAAGAGACACCTCCTCATCTGTATCTGTTATTTCTTAACTCAGGACAGTACAGTTTCATACATAGCAACAGCCTTGGAAGGAGTGACACAGCACAGGGTTCTGGTTAGAAGAACCAGAGCTGGAGGCATTTTCTTACTTTTCTGTGTACAGGCCAGTGCCTCTGCTCACACAGAGGAAATTAATTTAGCAGATCTTCAAAACAGTACTAAGGTTTGGTTTTTTTTACAGAAGGGAGGATTACTGTAAATTTAAATAACTTTATGTTTTACATTCAGCTCAGCAGTGTGATTCCTTGCATGTTTCCACTTCCCAGCAATAGGGAATGGGAGGATAAGAGAAAGGCAACTGCTCTGGCCTCCCAAAACCAGCGTACTAACACTAGGGAAGAAGAGCTAGTTCAAAGAGTGGGATGGTAAGCAGGGTAACCAGGGGAAGGGGAGTTTCTGCCTTAAAAATGTTCTCTTACATGCTATGATCTGAATGGAACAACTTTCAAAAGATCTGGTACTTTAGCCATCAGATTTTACGAATGCATGGAAATTTCACAGCAACTTAAGATAATAGTTGACAACGAGAGCTTCTAGTAGGTCTCAGTAATATGATGTGGATTAGACATATCAAACATACTTTTGCTGAGTTTGCAGTTTTAATTGTTCTGGGTTGGGCTTCTAAGGAAGCCCAAAAGAGGGGGTAAAAAAAAAAAATAATATACTAAATAAATGCCAAATATACCAAACTAATAGATATGAAAACCAAGCAAAATGAGAAAAATGTATGGGCAGAGGATCAGCAGCAGAATGAGGCTTTTGACACCCTTGGAATGTTCTAGAAGCTGGAAAGTTTGAGTAATAAGGAAGCTGTAGTCATTAAGATATAAAGTAACAAAAGTGACAAGGCTAATAAAGGGTAGCAATAGGATTGGTCAAAAGAGACAAAGATTAAGAGTGGGAGACAAATATGGCCTGACTCAGCATAACAGTGATAAAATCATCATCATAGAGGAAAAGAAGAATCTGGATTTAAAGAAAAAATAAAAGGGCTAGAAATGTCCATAATATACAACCTGAAACAAACCCCCCTCAAGAAAGGCAGAAAGGGAAATGCAGAATACTTCACATGCAGCCTTACCTTCATATGAAAGGTAATAACTGTTAGAACTGTCAGCTATAAACCAGTCAAAAGACAGATGTAATTGAAATTTCTTGTCCCATAGAAATCTCAAATGTCACTCAAAGTGATCAGACTACTTATTACAGATTTGTAATGGAAACATGAAAGAAGGCATGGAATTCTACAACAGAGACAGATGGACTGTTTGCTACATGTCATTTAATATCCAACAGCAACTAGAATTTATTAACATAGTTGCAGCTTTAATGGATTGAACAAGCCTAAAAACATTCAAAGTAGTAGATGATAATTAAAATGCAAGACACATGGCTTCAAAAAGTGTAATAGTCTCCTGATAATACCTAGTATAATCTATTTGTTTAAAAAAAAAAAAAAGAAAAAGATCTCACTTGTTTTTTGAGGAATTAGGGTAGCTTCATTACCTGCATCCACTAGAAGATGAACTGCACACTGGCATTATATTGATAATAGTATTTTCTGATTTTTTGATATCTAATTCTGCTTGTTCCCTTAACTTCTAAACACACTCCTTGCACGATACCTCATGGAGGCAGGACAGAACAACTGCCAGAAGTACAGAGAGAGAAGAGCCCTTAGAGAGGACACACCAAGATGCTGGAGATAGCCCAGAAACTTTGGGTCAGCCCAAGCACCAGCTACCGTGTTTGGTAGCTTTCCATTCCTGTAGCCTACAGGTTATTTCTCCAAGCAAATCTAATTCAGTAACACGATGTATTTTATTTATATATAATGTTTGTAGGAGAAATACACCAGACAATATTTATTATACTGAAAGACTGGAGCCCTTTCCTCGTTTCCTCCACTGACAGTCCTTCACATAGTGTAGAGCTGCCAGCACAGGTAAGTACCTCTTTTGGCAGTTATCTGTAAGACAGGTTATTTGTGTAAGAGTACTATTATAGGGTGGGGTGAAAAAACAAACCAAAACCACTCCCAAAACAAAACATTTAGGGAAAATGGAATATAATGACCTTACTGTATAAATTTCTGAGCTAAACTAAAATACAGAAACCTAAATACAAGTGTCCATTTTTATTATATATGAAGAAGAAAAATATATATATTCATGCATGGTATATTTTTATAATTGTTTAAATTACTATAAAATTCTCATTTGGCAGTTGAATCAGAGCCTGAATTTTCCTGTAAACCTCATATTTTCATAAAAGTCATGGGTGCTGCTGACTTCCACGTCCATAGCCAAATCTGCCTGGCAGACACACTAACCTCATGTGTATCTTTGAAAAACGTGTATGTGTGAAGGGGTATATACACACATGCACATAGAAATCTTCCACTTCACATAAACAGCATCAGGCTTTTTTTATTACAGCCCAGTTGCTTAGCAACTCACAGAAAGATTTTTTTTTTTAGGAAATTGTTTAACAACAGAGTTTTATGGGTTTAAATCAGCAGGGTTTTTAATAGCTGAGACTCAGTAACATAAATCTCAAGGAGAAAATCATACCCCCACTGAAGATTTTTCACTCATTTTAAAAGGTCGAATTTCCTGGTTGCTGCCTTTCCTGTTTCTTCTTGGTTTAAAGCCAATATTGATCACACACCTAAACTGTTTTCCTGATTATTTCCAGCTCTTCCCCTGAGAACAAAGGGTGCTGAACATGTTTTCAGGCTTCAAATACGCCTTCCCTGAAAATGATCCTTTCATGAGTACTTATGAGATATGACAAATTATGTTCAGAACACACCATGTCGCTGGAGCCCTAATCAAATTAGACTTACTACCTTTGAAATCACAAGTGGGTCTTCATGTTTTATACTTGAGCACAATTTGAGTCAAGTTAGCTTGCCAGAACACTGTTCCACCCTCATAAAAGTATATGAAAGCTGTAACAAACATTTTGGGGGCAGGCATGTTTGGTACAATTCAACCTCAGGAAACCTATTGAAAATACACTCCAGACTGTTTTCCTCTCTGAAAGCTGTATTTCTATTAGCAATTCAGACAAATATCAATGGCAATCAATTAAGAGTGATTTGAATAAGACATCCTGCAGGTGCATTAGATTAATTATGATCACATTAGCACTGATGTGCTCCTTCTGCGTATTTATTTAGACAGCATAGTATGTCTTGCCTCTGACATTAATGTCTGGGTTTTATTTCCTACTGTCTGGAATGACAAAGACAAAATGCTACAGCAAACTGTTTTGCCTAATGAAAAGGCTTCTGTTCTAGTGCTTACAAATTGTGATTCCAAAATCAGGAATGAAAGTAGTCGGAGATATACATCATTTTCTGCTTGATTAAAACACTTAAATAAGTCTTGAAACATTAAAAATAATGAGTAGGCTCTCAGTGCATGATTTCTAATCCAATTATTTTTAAGAACTCTTAGAAATATAGATAAGCATTATCACCTTTGTCCCAAAATCATTGCAGTTAACACAGCACATGAATAATTCAGCTTTAATTATTAGGAGTTTTAGGAATTAATTTATCAGTTTTTAGGAATAGTATTAGGAATTAATAGTATTAGGAATTAAATTATAATTATTCCATGAGATTCTGCTATCATGAATCAATAAACAGATATAAAAAATAAATTTCACAACTGTCTCACCACACTGACATTTTGGAATACTGTGTTACGAACAGGGATAAATGTTCACATATTTGAAACTCTTTGAATAGAAAACATACTATGGCTTCTTACTGGCATTTGCACTGTGCCATCTTAAAAAAAGTTTTGTAAATGTTGATGTTTTTCTAAACATTAAAAAATGTTAGCCTCAATCTGTTAGATTTAATTCCCTGTTTCTTAATGGGTCTTGCTTTTCACAATCACGGTTACTGTTGAAGAGCAGTGCCAAGTTGGACATCATATGAAGTACCCTAGCAAATTCCTCACCTACATATTTTGGTTAAGGTAGCTATCTTTACCTCATCAAAGTGCTTTGGTTTAAATTATGTGACATTTCTCCATAGTGCATATTAAATCCCATGTCCCAGTTTTCCTACAGGTTTTCACTGAAGGGAATGGAGAAAAGGAAAAAAAAAAAACAGGTTTTGATATTCTGAGCAAAATTAATATTAACTAAATTTTCTCCTCATAGACTTGTTATTTTTTTGCTCCTTGCCAAATAACAAGTATGTGGGTATTAGCTCCATGTGGAAGAGATCAAATTAAAGCCCACTGTATTCCTCCAAACTGACTTGGAAAATTTACAAGACCTGGATACAAAAAGGCTAAACAAATTTCAATGATCAGAAAAAAGGGTTAAACTGTTCTTTGTATGGTTATTACTAAAATTTACTGCTCTGAGACAATTTAAGAATGAGAATGAGAGGATCAGATCAGAACAAGGATATCAGTTTAAAAATACAAAGTAATCTTCAATAGAACTACAAACTGTAATTCAATAAAATGTCTGAGTGTTATACACTCTGCCCCTCAGTGATGGTTTGCAAATATGCCAAGTTGTGGTTCAATTCTTCATTTATACACTTGCTTACCTTGCATCATTAAAAAATAAATTCAGTGAGCTATAGGAATACACTAGCCGCAGTTCCAAAACCCCATGCTCCTTTTGATGCAGCTCAGGATACGGTTGGCTTTCTGGGCTATGAGCACACACTGAAACCGGCTCAAGTTCATTTTCTCATCGACCAACACCCCCAAGTCCTTCTCCACACAGCTGATCTGAATCTCTTCTCTGCCCAACCTGTAGCTATGCCTGGGACTGCTCTGACCTGGGTGTAGGCCCTTGCACTTGTCATGGTTAAACTTCATAAGTTTGGCATCGGCCCCCCTCACAAAATGGCCTATGTCAAATGGATGCAGTCTGCATGGATGCTTCAAATTCATTTAACCCAGATGAAGTTAGACAACTGAAAATTTGAATGTCAAACCACCTGAACAGATGTTGTTCCCATTAATTTTTTTCAGCTATTTTATAGAAACAGTTCAGTGAATTGACAAAAATTACAGAAGAACCATTTTTTTTCCAGTAGCTCAAGAATGGAAGATTTGTAATAAATCTATAATGATCTAACAAGGCAGAAAACATGAGCATATGAACAGTCAAAGAATGTAAGAATTGCACATGAGCCACTGCATATGAACAATCAATAATCAATTATTAAAGTTAACCCACTTAATTTAGAAGCAAATAAAATATCAAATGAGACAAAAAGAAGAAAGACTATAAAGTCTAATATTATAGGTGAAAAAGTTTCGCCATTCTCCACAGAGGAAAAAACAAACCGTCCCGAGAGATTGTTTCGTAAACCAGTATATCTACCATTTAGTTACCTTACTCACTACCTCTAAGTACTTGTGTAAACTTTTAGCAGTGGAACTCCGAACTTATGCTGGATGATCACAAATAATCTATAACATCTGATTCCATGTTCCATGATTCCAAGGATTAGTTCTATAATCTTAAGATCAAAACTAGAATCAAATTAATGGCTGCTTTAATTTACTTATTCAGTTCCCCAGCTCAATTTTCTTACTGACAATGTCAAGTACTATTTCACTACTTGTCAGAGAAATGGCAGCCTCTTGGGAAAATATATGTATTTGAGGTTGACAAGGCATCAGCCAGATGAAAATCTGTAGAGGCTTCACTGTTTCTAGCCTTCCGCTGCCTCATCAAATATAATATTAAAAAAAAATTAGAATTAAAATAATTCAGAAGTTTCTATTTTTTGCAAGAATACAGGTTTTCCATGGAATCATTTTCATAATAATAAAAATTGCAGTTGGTGTTTTCCAAAAGTCAGGGCTGCATATGAGGGTGGCTAAAAATACTGCCTCCCTTCAGTTCTCCTTTTAAGTACAAAGGGCTTCATGAGGTTCTCCGTTAGTGTTTTGTGGAAATACGTTGAACAATTATTAAATATTCAACAAACTGTATTCATAAATTTAATGCTAATTCTAAAAAGAAATTTTTTTTTATTTATTTTTAATATATCTTGAAGGATGCACCACAGATCAATTGGTCACAAGAACAATTTCCTTTACAAGAATATTCTGCCCAGTTCCCAGCAATGGCAGATTTATGTCGAAAGCTGCCAACATATGATGTCATTGAAGGAACAAATCTATATTTATCAGAAAATGAAACAATCTTGCTCGGGTCTTTACATGCAATTGCAGAAGTCCTACTTCCCTGCCTATGTTCAAAACACTCATGTGACTTGAGAGCATTTTAAGAAGAAACTCTTTGCGCAAACAAATTACTCTGTTACAAACACAGAAGAGAAAGAACACCAGATGTTCAAAAAGAACTGGCTATAGATTTAAGACTCAAAAAAGGATGATGAATATGGACCATGAAATAAAGCATTAAGCAATGTGATGAGCATCTGTTGTGTAATAAATCTAGTCTTTGTATGGTTCTCTTTTCAAAGTGAATTCAATAGGAAAGTTTTCCACCTTGATGAAAAGAGAAAATATTGGTTGTTTTAAGACAAGTGTTTCATCTGTTAATACACATAATCACCTGCCAGTAAATAAAATTTATGTATCTATGACAGAAAAGTCTTGAGCTTTTACTAACCGATACATAAATTGCTGCTTTTATTTTTACATCATCCAGATGGGGAGCTATAACTGACTCCCCTCATGGGAAAACTAGGAAAGTTCTGGCTAACTGTTATGCTTTATTATCAATGTGTGTGAAAACAACTGCTGTAGTTTAAGATTTTGTCCATCCCTTTTCTAGATCCTCTAGGTTTTAAACAACTTGATTGTTGCCTGAGGCAAGAAAAGTATTTGTTGAGAGACTAAGAAAGGTGCCTTGTGATCATACCCAGAGGTGCCCTGCAAGATCTGTACTGTGATGTCCATTTTCAGACTTCTCCTGTAAAAAGGAGGAGACATTTTCTTCCATGCTGTAAAGCTGCTGTTGTGAAGTTCTTCAACAGCCATCTGCAACTGAAACAGCTGGGCTGGGGAGCACAAATTTCGCATTCAAACACCCCTTTCTAAGAGCTAATTGCCTTTGAACAGTCTTATGAACTTTTCCTTGCCATAGGCTGAGGCAGAACCTTTGAAAATCTCTATGTCACATGTGCACAGTGTGTTTTAAGCAAGGCATTTTCTCACTGAGCATGTAACATATACAGCTAGGGCAGGGCATACTTGAGTTACTGAAGGGACCTTGGGTCAGGCCCAGACAACTTCGTGAATGACAAATGCATTTTAGACGATGTTTATTTCAGTATAAGGGAAGTAAGCAAACCATGGGCTTCTTCCTCAGTTCACTACATAGCTTCTCACAAGAAAAGCAGAACCATATGGCACATGTTATTTTAATTGTGTTGTATACTAAATAGAAAATAGTTAATACTTCCCATTTGTTTCTTTTGTTGGTTTTTTTTTTTTGTTATGAAAAGTAGAGTCAAAATAGTCTGGGAAACCATACTCTTCAAGGAAACTGAAAAGCATTTGAAAAGAAATAATGTGTTAATTTTTCTCTCTTTTAGTATAATGACAGCAGTATAATGACATATGTCCTGGCAGTCTGTGCTGTATGACAGTATGGCTTCAATGGGGCTGATGTATAGTGCTCCAACCAACCTGCCTGATCAGCCAGTTGGACTCTACACACACCCCTTCAGAGTACGGGAATGCAACTGAAGGCTGTGATACAAAACTCCCAGGTGAAAAGCAACACAACTTTTCTTTACGATTCACATTAGAGAGAAAGTAACCACAAATACCTTTTGAAATAACACTTAGTTTCTCGGCATATGTTTTATCAGTGGCCTGGTTTCTGGTTTGAAATGGGAGCTTACATGCCTAATTGCTCTGGTCAGCTCTGGGTATATGAGAAAGCTGGCTGCTCTGCAAAATTTGAGGTGAATACCAGAAAATCCTACTTTTGTATCTGGCTTTCAGTATTGGTGTCTTATTCTATCTCTGTCTGCCTAAATATATTAGTTCTGTTCTAAAAGCAAAATCAGAGTCTGTATTTCCTTACTGCTACTTTAAAATAGCCTTTATCTGCAAACAGCTATACTCTGAGGTGAGTCTTGAAAACAACAGTGCCCAAGAAATGTAAGTATTCAGTTCCTTCCCTAGTATCTAATGTCATTGCTCAAGTTTCACTAAACCTTTAGTCTGAGCACACTCTTCCATCCTTACCTTTTATTTTAATGACTGATCAGAATTTCTAACAATTACAGCAGAATGCGTTGCTGCTCATCTTTCACCTTCTCCCCTTTGGATGCTCATTCATTATTTATTTAACTTCCCCTTTCTTATTCATTTTTATCTATGCTCTGCAGGTGAATAGACTAGTTTGTTCATCTCTCTCTAATTTGCTGTTCACCAGCTGTTACATTGCTTGTACCAGTTGCACTAGATTGGGAAAATAATCTTTCATTATTTCTTAGCTTTTGGAAAATATCCACATCATCTAAATGCCTCAGCGTTTTGACATAAAAACTGTAATCTCTACAAATACAGTATTAAGCTGCAATATTGTTCTAGGTCAGGCCTCACATACTTTGTATTAACCAGCAACACAGAAACACATGTATCTGCTACACTGGTGGCATAACATTTATATTTTCCACCCAATCGAAGTGGAAGGTTCTGCATACTCTGTTCAGCGTACAGCAGGACAGGCAAACAATTGTCTGCTGCCACTGGCAAGTGTAAAACTGTTACTCTGTGAGTACCAGAGTGCCGATAATCAAAAGTGCTATCAGGAATTTACCTTGTCTGAGCACAATATAGGTGTTCCCAATTATCGTTAAAAGCAGCATCATCTTTGCAGAGCCACCCCTGCGCAGTGATGGCCCTAATGTTTTTGTGAGGTGCTAACCCAAGTGAGAGGGTAAGTGTCTCATTCAATAAAGGTGAAACACCATTTAAAAATGTATCTGTTGCTTCTTACATTTTAGGAGATGGTGTCATCAGGCTTGAAGGAATTCCTCATAGTACCTGAAATATTTAATTGAGGAATGAAAAACACATTTTATCAGAAACACTCCCTGAAACAAAGTCAGAAGAATCCATAATTTTGAAAGAAAGATATGGTTGGTTTTCACTCTCAGAAGTCTGAATTCGTCAGACTTTCCCTTTCTCCTCCTTACCAGCTATTTTTTCTTCATATGCTTTATATATTTCAGCCATGGTAACGAGAGCAGAAGTATATTTCTAGAAGATGCAATAATTAAACTTACATCCTCCTAGAAATGCTTTAGCTGAGTTACACGTCTGCTGGCACAAATTATGAACTTTCCAAGCTTCAGAGTATTCTCATATGTGAACAGAATATGGCGAAAAATGGCATTGCCTCCTTTAAAAAACAATCATATCTAAATGAACCTGATCAACACATATTTTAATCTAAAAATATTGTATTATTCTATATGCAGCCAGAACACTGTACAGCATTTCAGGAAGGGTGGAAATCTGTAACTAAACACAAAATCACCTAAGAATTTGTTGCCATGGTGAATAGGTCATGTGACAAGAGCCCTTTGCTTGGGTCTGAAGTAATTAGATTCAGAGGTTTAGGAAAAGTTGCTTAATGCCAAATCTGTCATACTACACCACTGATATTCTCTCCCTTTATGCTTACTACAATGTTATTAAGGGTGTGATTATAAACTGTTTTGAACTAACTTGCTGTTATACAGCTAGCAAAGGCAGCAAGTGAAATCACTTGATTTATCCACACTCCAATGAAACAATTTTAACAAACAGGAACTCTTCCAAAACATGACTCATTTGAATTATTAAAATAAAATTAAAATCTTCAGCCAAATACTTTGAAGAACAATAGTACATGGACAGAGATGGAGATCCAGTCCATAGTGGATACCTGGTTGTGACAACGTGCTGATTCCCAGCAAAAGCAGCAGGCAGGTTTCAAGGGTATCCAAAGGATATCTGAAATCTTTAGAATTCTGAAATGCTGCCTTAAATAGCCTGGTGGGGAAGCAGAGGGCATGAGGGAATATCTTCTTAAGTTGACCAACTGAGGAGAAAAAAACAGATGTTTTATTGCTAAAAATTCCCATTATATGCTTCCTAAAGATAATGACCATGTTGAGAATGCATGCCAGACCAGTATCATGATCGATGATTCTACTGTATTATAAGTCATTACCAGAAAGTACAGTGAAACAAGAGCCTTAGCACAGGCCCCAAAGCCAACAAACATTAAACCAGCAAATACCGGCTGCAAGTAAGGTATGACATGCTAAAACTCTGAGACCAAGCACAACAACTCCAAGAGCAAATAAATCAACATTGTGATGAGTGACTATTAATTTGAAACAATGAATGCTTATCACAAATATGATTAAACACACTCTGGTCAGATCTGTCATTATCTCAGTCCTTTGAGCCCAATCTTGGGCACCACAAAGGACTGTCATGGTTTAAACCTAGCCTGTAACTCAGGACCACGGAACCCCTTGTGGTTTGCGTTTAAACCCCTTGCGGGTTTAAGGTTTCCCTTAAACCCCTCACTCCTCTTCTTCTTTACTCCCACCAGCTCCTGCAAGGATGGGGAGGAAAACTGAAAGAATGTAAATCCCATGGGTTGAGATAAGAACAGTCCAGTAACTAAGGCATAATCCAATACTACTACCACCACTAATAATAATAATGAGGATAAACGGAAATAACAAGAGGAGAGAACGTTAAACTAAAAGGGGAAAAGAAAACAATAAACATAAGTGATACACAATACAATTGCTCACCACATGCTGATCGCTACCCAGCCCGACCAGAGCAGCAACCTGGGCCTTCCGGGTGACTCCCCCCAGTTTATATACTGGGCATGACATGCTGTGGTATGGAATACCCCTTTGGCTAGTGATTTTAATAAAATCAACCTTTTTCAAAACACTGATTCATATTAAGAGAATGTAAATATATTTCCTATTTTTTTCTAGGCCCCCAAGATGTAAATCTTGCTCAGAGATGGTAAGTTGTTTATTTGTGTAGAGTCCCCATGGGAGCTGAAACCGTTTGCTGGCTGAACACTTGAGATCAGGAGATTTAGGAATATGCTGTATCATAAGGGAACCCCTGAATGGCTGAAATGTGGAGGAGATGTTGACTCTGCAGATCTGTCAGGCTCCCCAGCTCTGTGAGCAGGGAGATTTGAAGGGAAGCAGAAGGGCTCTGCCAAACTGGGGCTGTTTTCCATCTGCCCTGTTAAACTGTGGGATCTCCACTTGGGTACTATGAGGCCTGAGATTATTATATCCTGGTTAATACTGCTTAAATAATTTGCTCGTGCTAATTCGTTGTGCAGGAAAAGGTAAAGTTTGGTTCATTGTGTTTTACTTTTTAAAAAGGCTTCTTACATGATTTTTATACTGAAATTAGATTCTGTTCACATAGGGGCCTAAAAACTTCTATGCATGTATTCTAGCATAATTATGCAATTTCAAATGTCAGGTGCTGTAGATGTTAATTCTCAAATCATACGCACAGACACTCAGAAGAGTTATTTAAGTGCAACCTAGGCCAGGCATAGTCCACATCCATTCATCATTTTCTTCCTTAAACAGGTGTTTCCCCATAATTTCCATAGTTAAAATTTTGTATAAATCATAAATCAAATGAAGGAAAGTGAGAGTCTTTGTTTACAAGAACAGAGGAACAAACAGAACTATGGGCAACTTTCAGAGCTGGAGCTCTCTATGCACATTTATAGTATTCATTAATAAACAGATGCATCATTTTATCAAATATTAATATTCATGATTGTGGCTAAGCAACATCAAATTCTTCCTACTGACTCTTGCCTTCATCTAGAAGGTTAAATAAATTAGGTTCTATAAGGGCAATGACTACTTTTCAGAAGTCATTTGTAAAGGAATGTTCTCTTTATCTAGATGTTACCTTTCAGCTATAAATTCTGCAGTGTTACTGCAGGAGACACTACTCATACTGAACTCATGGATTTGAGAGCCTGATACTTCTGAACGAGCCTAATACACAGGGAAATTATTCAAGTCAGGATTTTTGTTTAATACTAAAATATGCTGTTTTCTGTTGGAAAATGGAGATGGTAAATTTCTTGAACCAGAAAAAAATGTATACATTCCATACACTATGTTCCACAACAAGAAAAAGACTGATAAGTAATGTTTCATAGGAAAATATTAATTTATTAAATGAGCTACCTCTTCATGTTTTGAGCAAGTTCATGGACAGGAGTAAAATGCCCTCAGGCTGATGGGTGAATTGAACCCAATTTTCATGCTTCTTAATCAAGCATAAGCATCAGTGCTGGCCTCACAGGTAACAGTGCAGTGGCACTCTACCACCTTATTTCTGTGTGGTCAGCAAACACTTCTGTGATTTGAAGAACGACTGTTCCAAACCATACAGCAAATATATTTTAACTTTTTTTTTTTTACTGATTTGTGTTTTATCAAATGTTGTATTAGAAGCATGTTCTCAACCTTTTGCAGAAAGGTTTTCTTAAATTGCAATATAACTTTTTACATCCTCATTCCAAATGCTGACCCAAATCTTACTTTCCTCTCATTCACTTATTTGTTCATCCCTACCCAGGACAGGGCAACTCTCAAGAGTGAAAGAACCAATCTTCAGATAAGTCAGTGCCAAAATTACTGGGTTAAAAACTCCACAAAGACTTCATTTTCTCCTTACGCAAACCAAGAAATTTTTAAAGCCTCCAAAAATGTTCATTATCTGGAAAAAAACATATCTTGTCTTTTTTTGGTATAAGTGCAGGCATGAAATTTCCCTGCTTCCTAAAGTAAGGATTACCTTTGGAGAACATCAGCTCAGGGGTATAGACTTTCTGTAACAGCTGAAAGGAATTTGGTCCTTTTACATATAGCTATACTGACAAATTGTTATGCCTCCACAAGATTATTGTTTTTATGTCATACTGAACTCATACAGCTGTCTTCCTGCAAAGCTCAAACAAGTTCAGAACAGCTCTCCCTGGGTCTTAATGGAGATTCACTTAGCATTTTAGGTTGTGAGGCTTTAGCATCTTCTATCCTTCTTATATTAATATACATGGAAAGACAATCTATAACATGTTCCATTTCACTATTAAATAATTTCCAAACTCCTTAAGTCACCCAGATACACATGTTAAAATCTAGTAAGTGCTTCTAGCTTACAATTCTAATCCACTACATACCCAAGTAACATGTTCTGTTTTTTCCTAACATTGTAACTCAGTCAGAGTGCATCTAGGTCAGCACACAAATGGCAGAATACAAAATGGCTCTTTCAGAGTGTTCTTTTTATATTTTTCTTACTCAAGTTATCCCTCCTGTTCAGCCTACCAGGAAGGAAGACCTGCAGACCATGTCCAAACATCGCCAGCTGCCTCTCCTTTTCTGTTGAAGGGCTTTGTCACACTGGAGTGTCATTATTTTTGCTCTCCTTTTTATCTTACCTTTTTAGTGAGCAAGCTCTCTAAATGGAGACATTCTGTTACCAGATGATGCCATGAAGCAAATTAAGGTCTTGAACTCAGTTTTGCATCTCTAGCTCACACTAGAATTAGCCTCTATCCCCTACTGCACATGGGCTTGCAGTGGTTTTAATGATCCCTGAACAAGCCAACCCAGGTAACATTTCCATTATGTGTCTGAATGGAAAGAAGACAATCAGGTTTATCAGGGTTGAATTAATGCTTGTTAAGAATAAAAGCTTCACAACTATGAGCTTCATCTCACTAAAGTAAACCATGATTTATACTGACCCCTGTGTACTTCATATTATCCTTTTCTTGTTTTGCTGGTTGTTTTTTTTTAATAATGCAAAGCAGATTTCTGAGTTGGGTCCAGCACCCCAATGTTGGTGCTGCCATTTTGAATAGTTGGGTTTCTAGAATTTGCCTAATATTAATTTCATCTTGGATTTTTATGAAGAAGCCATGATGTACAATGAGATTTAAAAAAAAAAGCGCCATAAATATTAGATATATAAGTAAGTATTTTTAGTAGCAGCTTCCAGCATCTGTCATTCCCCCCAGCAGTACCGTTTTTCAGTGCTGTGTATGAAGCAACCTTTCTTAATGCTATTCTCAATCATGATGCTATAAAAGATTACAATGATTAAAATAGGATACCATTTTGTTTGGGCATTACATACTCATTTCAGTTAGTGCTGAAAAAGATGGAGAACTAAAGCTAAAATCCTACTTAGTTCTTGGCAACGCCAGCAATTTTGTTCATTTGTGTGATGCCATGATGTGCCATTTGTAGTCAAAATGCATTTCATAAATTATTGTTTTCGAATTAGTATCTGTATATTTGCAAACCAGCAATTGTTTTCTAATGTATTGTAATGTGTGCTTTCCTAATTAAAAAAAAAGCTTTATGTACCTAACCGTGAAGATATTGGACTCATTTATAAACTTTTAAATCTGACTATATGGAGAAAAGATATTCTACCTCTGTCCAGTATTTTGCCTTTCCCCTGGTATGAGTTTTATGCTTAAAGTTCTCAGCCTAAGTGTGCCTTTTAAGTCAAATTGACACAGCTAAGTTTATTGATATAAATATGTCACATTTTTCCTGTGACAATTTATCTCAGACTAATGTGTTCTATTATGGATAATTGAAGTGTCTCTAAAATATAATTGTGAGGGAAAAGTTAATTTACTGTGAATTTTTAACTAAGGGTCATATTCAGTATTACTTATAAAAATATGCTAATAGCCAGAAAACTGTTTTCTGTTAAAAAGCCCTCATAGGTTTCTCTTATTAGAATTCAAGATCTAATTAAAACACTACAAACACAACACAATAAACCAAGTTACAAAACTGGCTGTGGAACTGTGAGATTTGAGAGCTGAAATGGTTTTGATGTGGTAGCTTTTCAGCATTGCCTTTTTTTGGTTTTAGATACAAGTCACATTTCTATTTCATAGTTTCAGCTATTTCTTAATATTAACAGAATTTTACCAGTGGTTTGGACAATCAAAAAAATACAGATTTTAAATTTCCTAACCCCCCACCACATTTCCAAAGTATACCTTTAAAAACATATTACTTCTGGAAGAGACTCCATCCTAACATTGTAAATTATAAATTTCTGTAAAAGCAGTTTACTTACGTATTATCTATTTGTCACAGTCTTTCATGGCAGTACCATTATACTCTTGATACCTGTCACAGGGAAAAACTGCTCAAGCTCATGTAGTTTAAACCAAATCAGGATTGACACAGTTTATTGATTTACTAATAACTTAGAATTAACCTATGCTCATGATCAACATCAGTCGTGCTATGTATATACCCCAACACTTGTGAAACATTAGCGAACACCCATGTATTTCTGAATACCTTCTAGAACTATTCCTAATGCCACATACCTGCAGCTGGTGGGATGAACCTCCCAGGTCATGACCCACTGTGCCCTATGCTGGCTCACCATTTCCATTCCAAGAAAATTTTCCTGCTTTATTTAAAATGATTCAAACTGTAGGATAGCAAATATTAGACTGAATTGATATATATGAACTAAAGAAAACGGACATCTTGATGATCATGAGTGCGACAGATTTCATTTTAATACCACAGCAGAAAGAAACACTTTTGAAGTCCTGTGCCAACAAAGGCGCTGAATCACATTCCTTCCTAGCAAGGCAGGATTGCAGGAAAAACTTTCTGCTGCATTAGATTTTCTGTGTAAGTCTATCCTGTACAAGATTTTTGTGGAGCTTTCAGTACACAAATAAATTATGCTGATTTGGTTATAACATCATAACAATTACTAATGCAAAAGGAACATATGCCTGCAAGGAGAAATAAGAAAGTGCAGCCCTCCCAGAAATGTATGCATATATGTATTTTGCCTTTATTTGGACATAGTAAAAAAAAAATGTATCTCCCAAGATATTCAGAACCTGACTTGTCAAACCATTAAATGGCATTTCTCAATAGCCTGAACACATTCAAACTTTGTAAGTTAAAAAAAGAAGAGCTGTAATATTCCATACAGGTATTCTCACCAATTCTTATTATGGGAAATGAAGATTTTTTACTCAGTATAGCTACATAGAAACCTTCTGCTTGAGTTTTCTAGGTTCTGTGCATACCACAAATGTCAAAGTCACTTGGAAAGCACAGCAGATTTACAAAAAATTCAAGATAATCTAAGAGTTGTCAGTTATTGAGTAATAACACTAAGTGGAAAAACAGCCTGATTAGCACTTGGTACAAAATCATTCCCAGCATCCTATCAATTAGCATTTATGCTGCTGTCACTGACTTTTGCATATATTTTGCTTGACACACTGAACATTGAACATGAAATATCCAATTTTTCACCCACTTTAAAACTTATAAGGAGGTTTGGGTTACCTGTATGGCTCAAACTACCCCTTGACTCCTTTTTCATGAGATCTAATGGTGCTTGATACACATTCCGTAAAAAATATTTTATGATAAAACCTAAATAATTTTCTACTACTGCTTGGCAATGTTCTCAGCAATGTGACATTTATTTGTATTTTGGAGGACAAATTATCAAGCAAAGCTGTTAGAATGAAACAAAACACGAGCTAAAAATGACTGAATGCTACATTTTCCTCTCTCATTGCTTAGGAAAGCAATTGCATCTGTCTACAAGTTTGTGGTGCATTTTTGTTTTTGTTTCTCTGCTGATTGCAAGATTCTACTTTTCATTTAAAAAAAAAAACAACTAGAACTCAGCATTGTTGTTTCTAAATTGCATTGAAAATACAGATTTCAAGAACAGAATTTGGTCATGATTTTAAAGACAATCATGCATACACAAATACTATTAGATTCAGAGGCCAGAGGAAAAATAAAAAAACATTGTGACTAGTTGCCACTAGTAAAAGTACTAACCTTGGGTCTGAGTCCTGTTTCACAATGCTCGTTCTTGTCCTTTAGAAGACTTCTAAAGTAGATCATATGAAGGGTTTGCCATAGCACTGTTCTCTTCTGCTCAGTGTGGGGATCCTGGGTGATTCTTCCATTGCTGACTCTGGGGTCAGGTGGCTGTAAATTAAATATTTCCAAGCTCAGATCCCTTGCTATACCTGAATCTTAATTTCTGAACATGAGCCCAGCACACAGAGGAGACAGGCCCTTCAGTGTAGCTATGTGAAGGTAAAACAGTTGGTGTTCCCGACCCAAAACAGAACCTGAAGATGATTTCCACTGTTAGTGTAAAGGCCTACTTTTAACCCAGTGTTTATGATGACACAGAAGTTTGCACTGGATTATTAAACACCAAACCAAGCAATACTTGTAACTACAGATAAGCTTTGTTTTTTTTTTCCTTGCCTGATCCTCTTTCAGATCATTTTTGCCCACAAACAGCCCCACTACACCTCCAAACTCCAATTAGCAATGACTCCCCCACCACCACCACTGATGCAGCAGACAGGACAAGTAACAAAATGGCATGCTGTACCCTCAGGGCTGACAAAAACTAGACACAGCACTGGAAATACAAGTGCCTGTAAGAAAACATTTCCCTCCCTTGCAAATATTCAAAAGTCCCATCGGTTTCTAAAAGGAAGGGTTTGGGGTTTTCTGTAATTCCTGTTCGTTCTTTGTAACAGGATTTAATTTAATGGGTTTTGGTAGTGCTAGTGCTCCTTTAGATATACTAGTGTATCAATTTGGCCACTCCAAACAAAAAAAAAAAACCTCACCTTTTAATTAAATGGTTTAAACTTCTAGATTGTTTTTTTTTTCTTTTCCATGAGTACTGGACAAAGATACATCATACTAGTGCATGAGAGGTGTTGCAAGGCCTGCGAGCTGTTTCGACCTGCCATGACCCACTGAGGTGATGCAACTAACCACAGCATTTTTAAAATATTTTAGGGACCAATTTAATCATTTCACTAGTAAACAAGTTTAAAACAAGTACGGCCATACACATTTTAAATTTTCTTCTGTACTTATTCAGCTTGGGCTGCTGATACACAGCTGCATGAAAACGTTTTTTTATATCCACCAGTTAAACAGCAGGTATGAGTAAACTTACTTGTTTTTCAACAATGGACACTACTGCCCAGGTTATTCATGTGTGTGAACACTGCACACAGCCTCTCCTGCTCTGAAAGACTGTTACAAGAGATGGAGCCTGACATCATGGACCAGATGGACTCAGCAGCTTTATAGGGACTGGTCCATGCACTACAATGAGAGTGCACTTAGATAAGAGTGAGGGTATATTGAAAATGTGGGATCTGAGCATGACGTGAATGGTATGGAATAAGGGGTGGATAATGTCCTGGGTTTAGCAGTGGAAGTCATTTTTCTCTTTCTTGGTAGCTGGTGCAGGGCTGTGTTTTGACTTTCAGCTGGGAACAGAGCTGAAAAACAATGATGTTTTGGTTTGGCCAAGGACTTTGTGGGCCTCATGCTCTGCCAGGGAGGAGGGGAGCCGGGAGGAAGCAGAGACAGGACACCTGACCCAAACTGACCAAAGAGGCATCCCATACCACAGCACGTCATGCCCAGGGGGTAACTGGGAGGTCCCCGAGAAGGACTAGGTTGGACGGCAGGGTTGGAGGAGGTATCGGTCAGTGCTTGGTCGGGCTGGGGGGAGCAAGTTATCGGTCGGCTGGTGATGGGGTGTTGTATTCTCTTCCCTTGTTATTTCATTTATCATTACTATTATTGGTGGTAGCAGTAGTGATTTGTGTTATACCTTAGTTACTAAACTGTTCTTATCTCAACCCGTGGGAGTTGCATTCTTTTTGATTCTCCTCTCCGTTCCCCCAGGAGTAGGGGGAGGGCAAGAAAGGGGGGGGAGTGGGTAACAAGCTGTCTGGCTGTGGGTTAAACCACGACAGATTACAATTAGTAACACTGAATTTTTCCTATATTAAAAGGCAGATTAAGTGGCATTCTAATTAAACTGACATTTTATTCACTGCATTAATGCCTGACAACCCCAAATTTTTGCTCAGGTTAAAAAGAACACAGAATAGGTCATCACTGCAATTTGTTTTTACAAACTGCTGTACTATCTCACAAAAGCAGATGAAAGCTGTACTTCCATGTACTTCTCTTTAAAATCCTGGAAATGTTCACATCATCCTGAATGATGCAGCCTATAAGTATCGGTAGTGTGACATCTACAGAATTAACATATGGATGAGGGGTCACATTAAATTTTAATTCATGAAAGCCATAGATTTCTGCACGAAAACTGCTGCTTCCTGATGTTCTAAGCTGAACTATTTTAATTACTATTGCACTGGATCCCAGAAGCTAACAGGATTAAGGCAGGGTGTACTGAAAATACTGCACAAGTAATGGAAGAAGCAACGGTCACAAGATGGAATATTCTGGCCTAATAAGAAGAGGTAAAGAAGGAGTTTTATTTTTTTACTGTGAGTTTCTCGGAAGAGAAGGGATGATTCCAATTCTTGGCCTTGCTCTACAGGTTGGAACTCTCTGTACATTTTCCGTATACATACTGGTACAACATGGCACCTAGTAAAAACTGAGAACCTTTAGTGGGCTTCTGTTTTTCCACTCTAAGCCTGTAACTTCAGGTGTCTTGTTCAAAGGTGTGGTATTTTTCTGAGAAGTGGTGTTGTTTGCAATTTTGATATTTTGAGTGTCAGTGCTCCTAGGTGTGGTTCAGCAGCAAATGAAGCACTGGCAGCAGAGCAGAACATTTTTGCTGTGCTCAGAGGATGGTTGCTTCCGTTCAAGACTGAGTTTCATCCATGCTGCTTTCTCTGTGTTGTAACATATGGATTCATACCATGTTTCTCACAGCATTTGAAGGGTGGTAAAGGTGCTGGGGTATTCCAGATAAACCAGTCAAAGAGTGCTGGCTACTAAAGCTGTAGCAAAAAATCACAAAAGTGGGCTATATTTCAGTTCATCTGCTGGAGGCTGCCACCAATGCACTGCGCAGCATGCGTTGCAATGACATTATTTGGAAGCTGTGAAGCTGTTCCCACTCTTTCCTTGGGGAACAGACATAAGCATATTTGGTAACAGTCTCAAATTGTCTTACTATTTGTAGGTCTAACCAAGGGTCAATTTAATATGAGTGAAGTCGATAAGGATATTTGTGGTCCTATATTTGGCTTAGAAGTCTTACGCATGGGTCTAGCTCTTGCAGGTACTTAACCATCACAAGATGGGATCTTAAGGAGAAATATTTAAGGTATTTGGTTTATGGAGAAAGTCTGATGCATTTTGAAGTGCTGACATGCTGACACTCACAAAGATTCTGCTTTTTGAGTAATGAGAGGCTGTAGGATAATTTCTGTGAGCTTTCCAGTGAAAGTAGCATGGCTATGACAGACCTTCCATGGTTCCTCCGCTCATCAGTCTTAGTGAAAAGGTAAAGGTTCCTCAAGTGATAGATGCTAAATTAGGGTTTTTTTGGCATTTTTCTGAGCCTTTCAACAAGGGATTTGATGCTGTGGTTGAGCCATTTTTAACACCATATGCAATCACTCAATTTACACCCGCCACAAACCTTGACATCTAAGCAGTTTTACTTAATAAGCAAATATTTGTGAAACAGAGAAACTCCATCTTCTGAAGTTAATGAAAACAGAATGGCAGAACAATACTTAAAAAGGCTATGCTCAACTGTTTCCTATTTGCTTGTGAACATGTAAAACAAAATTATCACTTATGTACAAGTCTAGTACAAACAGCAGTAAATATACTAGTCCATTACTGTCTAGATGCTGCTCCACATGGGTGAGTATCACATGGATAATTATAGGAATGGACTGGGTGTCTTTCACTAAGAGAGTTTTTAGTTCAAAATATAAGCTTACATTACAGAATTACAGCTATCAGTTTTGGAAAATATAACAGTAACTGTCAGTTTATTCGGTCTATATAATTAGGTATTAAAAACCAGCATAGCTTAAGAAATGAATCAGATTCACTTTCAGTCAGGTTTAAAGAGGATCTACATTTATACCAAATACTGTAAATTAAAGGAATTGTGTATTTAATAACGGATGTCATAAGTAAAAACTTATATGATGTACTCACTTGAATAGTGTATCAATTTTAATGCAGAGTGACATTTTGTATTTTATGCAGTCATTTATTCTTCTTGTGCAAACTCACTTTTTATTATGGACACATTTTCAGTCCTTATGTCCATATTGCAGGTCAAAACTTTGCCATTTGCAAAGGGTCAAGTCTTCATATTGAAAGCTGTCAGGAGGAAAAATGCTTGCACACTGCAAAACAACCTTCACAGGAGAGCTGGTAAAGGCAGATGTCAAGCATCATTCTAGGGTGAACAGAAAATCCATCAGTTTACAAATGGATTAGTTACTATGGTTCACATATGTTTTCACCTTAGTTTTTAAAAGTGTGTCTTTAAGATAGACAAATATTGCCACATCTTCTTCCAAGACAGATTTCTTTGTTTCTTAATAATATATGTGTGCCTTTATCTATCTTCCATCTTTACTAAAACAATATGTTGCATTTTCCAGAATTCTTGTGGTAATACATTTCAGGGAATTTCTGCATACTTAAAATGAATAAAAGATGTGAAGGCAAATTAATATCATATCTCACTAAAACAATGAAAAACAGAACTATGAAGGGAAGAGCAGGAACTCTGCTGTAAATGGATAGGGATAAATCACAAGCAAAAAACATGAAAATAGCTAAGATAACATGTTGAACAGTTCCTAGAAATCTTAGCAGACAAAACCAGAACTTAAATACAAAATTAATTTCCCTGACACCTCTACTAGTAACATTAGCTTTCTTTAACACCTCCACTTCCCAAATTGTTGGTTTCTGCTGCACATGGCTTGCAGTGGCAGTCTAACAGCAAGAAGCTGATGCCTGTGGTGACCAATGACAAATGCAATATGCGTGAAAGAAGCTCACTGGGTGACAGATAAGACAAAATGACAGAAAGCTACAGTCACTGAATCTTTTTATCCAGATGAGGAAAAAAGAGAGAGAAGCTCATAGTCGTAGCCATAGCAGTATCAATAGCCTTTCACGCCTCTCCATCTTTAAGACAGCCACAAGTATTCTAAGAATGATGCAGAATCAGGTGAGATGGATGAAATTACGAAGAGTTTTTGCACAGGTCTATTTTACCTATTTCGATTAAACTAGGATTCCCCACAAGTATCAGGAGCCCAAATATACTGAATAATGAGTTTAGAGCCTGAAACACAATGCACACTTGAAAACAAAAAGGCACAACAGAAACTTTAGAACATGCTCATTTACAGATACCCTAGTCCTTAAAACATTTCACAAGGTGTGGGTGTATCTATACTCATGACACAACCAGTCTGTTCATTGAATGCAAAGTTCTTCCAAACCCAGATGTTCATCCCAGTTACGTTTAAGATTTCCCACATGGCTAGTACAGGGTATTAACACAGTCTAGTTTCCTGAAGGCAGCAGAGCTGCGAGTGAGGAACTGACCACCCTTCGCTGACCACTTTTGTGGCTACCACACCAGTCTCAACTGCCCCTGCTGGGTGGCACTGTTTAAAATTTGGAATAGGTTTAACTGGTGGCAAAGGAGGTGATTTACAACACAATTTCCAGTTTCCTTAGATGTATTTTGGTAGTGTTATTTAGCAAGTATTTTTATTTTTTTTTCTGTCAGCTTGGTACAAATGCCTTGAAATCCATAATGCAGACATCCAGTGCAGATGCCATGGCCACAGGATAAGACAACTTTACAGAATCACCTGCTAAATTATCTGATTAACTGCTGCTAGGAACATCAGGCTATCAAATAGCATCCTATCACAATTTTCCTGAACTTCATACCAAATTTGAGCTTATCCATGCATTCTTTATCTGGACTAACTTAAGGATAGACAGTAATAGGAAACTATGGAGTCTAAGCAGGCTGAAGAAAAACTCCTCCTATGATGGGCACCTCAGATAGCAGCCCATCTCGAAAAACTGGGCAAATGAATTAGAGCCCAACAGTGCACGTGAACTATTTCACCTAGAAACCTACCACAAATTAGCAGCAATTATGTCTGTCTTGGAAGAAAGAAAAAAAATACATCAGTTTGGAGATAAGCTGAAGCTGTTGAGTTTGATTATTTCTTTTTTGTATATACTACTATTAAAACTCATTGGAAAAATACAATACAAGCAAATACATTGATCCTAACCTGATGTACTCACTCTGTGATTAATGAAAGATTTTAATGTATGGAAATGTGAAAATCATAGCAAATATTTGTTTGAAAGGCTGTGAAGGGAAGGGAAAAAAAGAATGAAGAAAAAGGAGGAGATTACTAGTTCTTCATAAACAGGTAAAGATATATCCTGCCTGGGTCATCTGTCCTTTGAGTAGTAGTCTTGAAATGTGGCATATCATTAATGAAATGCTAATAGGTTGCTACTTTGCCCTGTGGATATCCGTGCACTGGGACTGTCATATTGATCTGAGGAGGCAGTAATACAATTGGCTACACAGATTTCCTCTGAAAGTAATTTCTGGGAAGTCCAGCATTTATAAGCAATTCTTGTGCAATTATAGTAATTACTTTGGGATCCTTTTGCCCCAAGGATATTTGTAAACTTTTGTTGCTCCTAATTGTAACAGGAACAGTGCTAATCACTACAGTGAGAATGTCTTCAGCACATCTCTGTTCTCCTAATTGAGTTACTAACATGCTAGATATATAGAAGGGTGCAAATACAGGTCCTTAGGTTCAGTTTTGTCTTCAGACTTGTCAAGAGGAAAATCATAAGGGATCCTTTTCAGGAACACCAGTTCCTTAAATCTCTACATGGTTTATGATTACATTTTCTATGCACCCAAAATTTATTCTCTACACATACCACCTCAAACATGGCAATACCATAATCTTTGTTACCTTTGTTACTTCTTTCCCACTGAGACACTTGGGTTCAGCCTATATCACTTCTAGGTCAGATGTGGATGTATTCATTCAGAAATAATGCGTTCTCAAATCACTCCACCATCTAGCCAAAGACTTCGGATTATTCACTTGACATGCAGCAGAGCCAAGCCTTGCCTCATGACTGAGATTGAACTTGAAACCTGTGTCTTTTCTTGAGAAAGTTCACTCCTCAATCTGGAGCTGATTACATGAATAATATGAGAAGGTCTCAATGCCCTCTGTTAATGACAGGAAATGTGACTTTAACAGACCTAAATGTAAGCCCTGGCAGCAAGAAAAAGGAAAGCCTTAACAATTTCCATGCCAGAATAGAAAATACAGAACCATCTTTCCTACCAATGTTTTAGTTCTTCATTTTGCTACTCAGCCTTCTTGAAGACAGCAATCACATGACTGGCTGTAACTAACTCTCAAAGGGTGAGAGAGTGAGGATCTCCAGAACAAGGAGCCAAGAGCGTTGAAAATAGGCAATTTTACAAACATTATCTGAAACAACTGAAAACCACTGTCCCAGATGTGTGATTTTGGGGGGTAAGGGTAATTTTCATAAACAGTCTCACTTGAGGGAGCATGCTGAGTAGTTGCATTTCCCACCCAAGACTGTAGGAGTTACAATCTTGTTACCTCTTACAGGCAACAAGAGCAGACCCAAAGGCAGAGGTCTACTTTAGTATTTATTCAGAATTGCATCTTTCTGCATGCTGTCTCTCAGACACTGATGTTACTCATCTGTGATAAGGCTGGCTTGCTCAATGCAGTGTTAATGTTATTCAAAACACTCCCCTTTCTGTTCCATGGAAGCGCACACTAATGAGATCTCCTACAGCGTTGTGCTCTTGAGTTGGAAGTTTACATGGGTCATAAGGCTTGTTTTGAATATATCAGTTGGTATTTGTCACCTGGCACCATTTTGCATCAATCATTCTGTTTTCACCATCAAGCTAAGGAAATATGAAACTAGTAGGTTTCAAGAATAAATTGCAATGCTGTGGTATTTTTATTCTGTCTTTCAGCCTCGGGTTCTGAGCAAACAGAGAACTTCTGACTCTGAAGACCAATTTTAGAAGCAATATAAAATTCTATGCAACAACATTCTCTGAAACCAGAGAGAGAAGGAACGTGCCATTGCTGAACTAAGATGACTGTTGAAAGCTGGCTCATTTAATCCAAATCATTCAGCACTGACTGCCTTTCATGACTATGACTCCATGACACAGCTTTACAGCATCACATTCTTCCTGTGCCTTAGGTGAAAAACTACTTAGTCAGGAAATGTGTTTTCTAAATATAATCATAAATAAGCTTTAGATCAAAGAAACTCACTTTCTGAACCAAATTAACATAAAGTATTAATGAGCCTAGATAAGTAGTGCTTGCAAAAGCAAGATCAAGAGCTCTTTTGACCTTTTACATCCTTGAGTAGGTGACAAACATAAGATAATATTCTTGCTGAGTTGACTCTAAGTCAGAAAACTGGAAAATCAGACACTATCATTGTCATAGTGAAAAGAACATTCAGTTTGGAAAAGGTTTCCACAGGTTTGCTGTAAAAATATATACTTCGGATTTTTTTTTTCCTTTGCACTTCAGTTTCACATGTTTTCATAAATACCGTATCAATGACATGGAAAGTTATACTTTTTCTTTTTTTTTTTTAATAGAGATTTTAGGCTGCAATCTTCAAATATCAATACATTTTAATGTACATAATATTTTTTGTTGAGACACTGGATAACTGTGAGGCCAAAACTCTTTAGCAGAATAGTTCTCACATATAAGATGAATTTGATAGAGAAGTGCGCTAGTGAAGATAGGAAGAATCAAGACACAGCTGGTATCGGTCTTAGTTATGTCTCCTCAAACAGCATTATTCCTATTTTAGCAGTATTTGGTGAGGTGCTTGAGTATTTCCATAACTTGAAACTCTTCAGCAGTGCTATTGGAGCCAGTGATGCTCCTGTATACTATGCACATGCTGAAGTACCTTGCTGAAGTAAGGTCAGAAGCACTAACAACTGTGGATTTGATTTGCTTATGAAAACATATATAGCTTTTTTTAAAAAAAGAGAGAGAATTCTGGCACGTGTACTGTCTTAGTCAATAGGAAAGGACTGCTTTTTCCTCAGCATTCCTATATGAAAATCTAAGCTACTAGTCACCTTCCATTTTGTGCATAAATAAGAGGCTCTGTGGATGCATTTGCAGAGCGGGGAGTTATCTCTCAACCATTTAACATGAAGATATTAACACTGACATGACAAAATGGGCAGAAACTTCTGAAAAGTAGCTATTACATTGTGTCTCTTTTAATAGTGTTATTTTGAGTAATACTACAAGGTTTCTGAAATCATATTTTCTCAGCCTTGAACAACCTTAATTTTGAGAATTTATTTTATCAGGAGAACAACAGCAAGTTTATACAAGTGACAAGTGTAAATTTGGCAAATATGTTGACATTGTTGCCGCAGAAACAGAAATTTTCTGCTCAAATGTAATTTTGTGAAAATTTACCCAGGAAAAGCTAGGTCTTTTAATGTCAGTCTGTGAGTGCATCTTTGCCTGGTGTTCCTACAAAAAACAAAGGGAAGAGGCATGAATAAAAGAAACAATTCTTTACAATTACCTTGTTTAAGCGAAACTCTGGTCTCAGTCACCGTAAGATGGATCTAAAAACCATTCAGAAATGACAGAAGTACCAGACTAAGAGAAAGAGTCTGATGTGTAACTTTCCTGGCAGACACACCTTTCTACTTTGCAAGACATATGCCTGGAGATGGGGCTTTTGTAACAACACAATACTATGGTTGTCCTCACTTCTCCTCACACTTTATTACAACCAGAATATGTATTTTCAAGGAATGGTAACGCTTTCCTTGTTCCTACTTTTGAAGGATACCAAAACTACCACAGCATGATATTTCTTGGCAAGTAGTAGGATTGTGCATACAAAAGTAGTGTATTATCTGCAGTCACATACTGCACTAGTTAAGGTTAAATGATAAGGTTTATCAAATCTCATGGCTAAGGGCACTGATTATTATTATTATGCATTTGTGTAGGTACATATATGTTCCCTGTACTTCAAGGCACTTACAGATGTTCTTGCTAGAAAGAGGTTACCACACTAAAAGACAGATCAGCATCAGAGACAGGGCACATTTCCTACATGCTGCAAATACAAGAAGATTGCACACATTAGGAACTCATTTCACCTTCTTAAGAAATGTTGAGCTCTATCTCCTGTTGGATAAGAATACAAGATCAGATGGCCTGTTGGTCTTTACTGGTATTTTAAGCATTTCATTTACAAAATGTGAAGAACTGGTAGGGTGGATGGAAAGCAGTGCATGATATTTTTTGTTTTGTTTTACATTCTGGGATTGGGAGTTAAGCCCTACCTTACCAAACAGCAGATGAGCAACCTATCCTGGGGAAGAGGAAATCTTTTCTCCATATTGCATTACCTGTGTTTTCCAAGTCTGCACATAGTACCTTTTCCTGTGGCCTGGTTACTTCTACAGTACTGAAACCCTTCTACTTCAATAACCACTGGTTTATAATTGCTTTGAGACATATATTTTGCAAACTGTTATTCTCTGCTTGGAAGCCTGTAGGGTTTTCTGTACCCAGCTGCACTGGTCTAGGGGTGTTAATCATACTGTGATCCCAATAAAACCTGGATGCCAGCACCAGACAGTAGATCTGACTTCATGGGCTTCCTAAACCTTGCAAGTCTAGTCCAGATGTACCAAGACCCAAAATTTTGGAAGTGCCAGCCTTAACCTGAGCTTATCTCTTTACCTAAACCTTGCAAGGAAGCTGGAAGTGTTAGGAGAAAGTTGGCTCATACATTTGGAAAATCTAGGCCCTAAGGTTATGACCCTGTGACTGATGTTCGAGGCGTTAATGATAGCTGGTAATTAAACTGATCTTTGGTTTTGTTTCCACTGTGGGTTTTTACATGTCAGAGTGTTATAAATTGTTTTAGAAATATAACAGTTTTTAAATATATTTAAAATATTTATGCTTTTGAGGAAAAACATGGAAAAATAGGTCTCTTGTAGCCTGGCCTACTCTAGCATGATTGCTGGTTTTGGGGAAAGTGCACTTACAGCTAGGTCCTTGAGACTCAGCAGTTCCCATATGAAGTCCTTGGAAATGTGCAGTTTATATGCCTGATGCCTCAAAGATTTGCCACCTGATCCTTGCAAAAAGCTTTTTAATCTTAAGAAAATGGAGTGCCTAATCTTGTAGGTTATTCAGAGTCAGTCCTATGCCTAGACAATAATGAAGAATAAAACCCAAACAAATAAACCAAAAAACACCCACAATACAACCAAACAAAAACTTTACTGAAACACGCAGTTGCGATAATGGTACAAAGGCATAAAACCAAAAAATGTCAATGCTATGGTCAATCATAAGGACCCTGCTTAGTTGCTTCAGCATCTCAAAGTTTGTAAAAACGGTTAATTACATTTTCCAACCACCTGGCAGTGGGCAATTCTTAGAGCTACACCCTGCTTGCTGTTTCTTTAAGGAAGAAAACGAGGATTACCAAGAGGAATTTAGGCAGCTAGGTTGCTTTGGGAAACCTGTCTCTTCCCTACTCAAAAAGGGACAGCACAGCCTAACACCACCTCACAGACACTTGTGATGAGGCAGCAGAATAATGCGTACAGGCAATTACATTCTTTTCCCCCTTACTCCTGTCAAAGCTGCTTATTTCTAACATTCTCTATGGAGCTTGACCTCCACAACCTTCCCCTCATTTAGCAATTGGAACACATACAGGTTGACTTTTTTGTGTCATACTGTGAGATGCTAATGGTAGTCATGCTATATTCATAGCTACTTCTTTTTTTTTTTTTTTTTACTTAAGAATCATAGAAAGAGGAAACATAGCACACAAGATGGTGTTATTCAGCATGGAGAGTAAACACTGAGAAATTCTCCTGCTATGAACTGCTTGTTTCAAGGAGATGCGTTTGAGGAAACCTTTCAAGCCCTTCACAACCCCTACTCTTTTGTTTCTCTATTCTACCCCATCATTTCACCTAAAGAGAATTAGTGGCATTTACCACAGTGTGAAGCTGGCATGGTGTAATGGAGATTCAGATCCTCACTATTTTCTAGTAAGGTGAAAAGGTTAAAAGCATCTTGCAAAATCTAATTAGTAATTTAAATAGCCTTTTAATGCCAGGCAAATTTTCACTTGCATAAGTTTCCTAGGGTTTTGCCTTCAGGCCACTCAGAGGTTTTAGATCACTGCAGGCATTTCACATACATTATTCTTTAACAAACTTGTGTTACTCTTTGGAATGAGTGCTTACATTAGATGCTCCACTTGATTTATTCTCCAGCTGCCACTTTGACAGAGGAGAAACAAGCTACTCTTCTTCCTGCTTCTTCATTGCTCATCCAAAAATGTTGCAAGACATAGCTGCCTGCCTGGGAACACAGGAACTGCCCAAGCCAACACCGTGTCACTTACATGTGTCTTAAGCCAGCAAACTCAGAGGAAAGTTTTACTTTCCTGGCAACATTCTGCTCACTACTAGTGACTAGTACCTACAGGGAATTCCACCTTACATTTCCTCTTTTGCAGGTATTGCTCCCGGTGTGCCTTTACAGATGTTTGAAGAGACACATCAAAATCCTGGGTCAGAAGCCAAATCTCTCTTGAAAACTTTCCAGCTGGCCCTAAAAACAAGTTACAGGAGCCCTCCTTCAAAGCTCATGAGAATCAAAACACAGCTCTCAGACAAGCTGAATTAAACTGTTAAGCTTCTAGTCACATGAATAGGTGCAGCTGCAGGTTAATGATCTTGGATTGCTTATTCCCCTCACCCCTTCATATTTTTCTTTTTATAAACAAAGTGCCATGGGGTTATTTCTTATATTAGAGATGCACTGACATGAAGCAAGTGCTCAATCTGATCAAAAATTGCTTCTAGTTATCCAGAGATCAGTGGTGTACACGTCACTGCTTATCTTCTTTCTCTGGCTGATGGTTCCCTTATGACAAGAAATAGCTGTAGCTATGTCACTGCTTTTTTTTTTCCTGTTACTTTTATTTATCTTTGTCTATCTTTTATCATTGTTATATAGTTAAGAAAAAAACATAACAACAACAAAAATCCCAACCTCAAAATCCAAACACTCAAGGACAAACACACGCGCTAGAATCTGGTGTCTGACAAGTAAGAAAAACTTTGGGTTTTTTTTAAGATAATATTTAAAGAGATGAATTCCTCAAATAAATTCATGGTAAGCCCTAAAAAAAGTTCTGGAGGTCCTCTCACAAAAGTAAACTACAGCATCTTCTGTTATTAATGATTAAGGAAGACATTATTGGCACCTTTAAAACACAGACAAAGATCATATTCTGAAGTTCCTTGCCCTCAGGCCATCTGTCATTGAAGTCAATGATATAGAGTTTTTATAAAATTACATTTGTAATACCCAACACACTGTGAGAACGAAAGAAACTCAGCTAAATGATAAACTCATTTGATACCTAAAAAAACTCCTTTATCCAAGCTTCATGGCTGTTTAAAATTCTGAAGATGACACTTCTTCTTTTTAAAGATGACAAGAGATTATTTCTACCATTTTCTTGATTTGTCATTCTGCTGTACTAGCAGACAGCAACTGTAGCATTTTAACTTGATACAAGGTACTGTCAATAAAAGCCAATAAGCAATGAAGTAATTATGGCAAAGATCCTGTGCCTTCAGGAATTAGTTCTTTCTTCCCTTAAGTCTCTGTGATCTCAGAGGTCAGTGTCAAAAAGTCCTTTCCAAATAGCTTCCCAAGCGCACTACCAGCAGCCTAACAGGAGTCTAGACCTGTATAATTTTGTAGCTCTTTGGAGCCAAAACTAAATATATTTTCTCCCCAAGATTCTGCAAACACCTACACAGAATTTCACAGCTTGCATATGTCTCGAAGCTAGAAGTCACTTAACAGAAATCTTAATGCACAGTTTCTAGGGCTGGTCCACTTCAGAGCCTGGGACTATTTCAACACCAAAAGCAAGGTCCAAGCTCCCTGTCTGATACACAGGAGCTAACCTGAAGGATAAGAAAGCTTTAAGACACTCTGTGAGCTCCCTCTGGGAGGCTGTGCTGCAGGGACCTAATTCTAAAATACATTTTTGTTCCTTATGCTCCATGGGTGTCTAAACTATCAACTTTCTACTGCTAAGCTTGGGGCTATGGTGAGAATTGGGAATGTATAATAAAATTACATAAACAAATAAGAGCATGACCGAAGTTTGTGGAGAAATCTAAGCAAGTTTTGATTTCGGGGTTTCCTAGAGCTCAGAGAAGCTTATTTGTTAAATCACAGCAATAACCTGTGGCAGTGCAGAAGCAAGGAGCTTGTCTACGTCTGGGGAGAGGAAGCTGTGCAGGTTCTCATTACACATCTTCTGTATTCCCTTTCTTTGGGCAACATGCTCAAAATGACATTCTGGATTCATCTCAGAAAGACCATTCAGCAGTAGAATTAGCATATATGTATTAAGCAGCCTGGATTTCCTGACAGGTTAATGTCCTATTTCTATCTGAATAAGGCTGCATATCCTAAAAAGCCCAAACTGACTGTATACCATATTGAAATCACACCAGAATACAGTCTGTCCCTCCACTTTTAAATGACAAGCTGTCATAATATTTTTTTCCTGGGAAGGAAAATTAGAAAGTGCTTCTTCGTTACCAAAACAAAGTATAGCCCTAGGTGGTGGGGAAGCAGCACTAGACCTGCAAGTATCAAACCATTAAGATAGAATGAGTATTTCACTAAAGTTAAAACCTTGCCAAATACTTCACTCTCATCCTGACATAGAGAGTTTAGTGAAAGCAGGGGTGTTTTAAACCTGAAACCCCATGTTTCTATAAACCAGTAGGGATAATACACATATGTAATTTATATTAAAAGTTAAGCCTGTGATCTTTAAACTTTCTTTCCTGACACGAAAATTCAATAATACATGGCATAGGGATATTGGGCATGAAATGAAAATGGCCACAAATTTAATTGAAATGTAACTTCTTATTAGCAAGAAAGGTCATGTTAAGAAAATGTAATTTCAGGAGTATATTAGCAACACCACTCTAGTCCTATTTGCATGTAAAAAAAATGTATTTTGTACTTGACATTTAAAAAGGAAATTTGAACTGTTTATAATGGATACTTGAACACTTTTATGTTCTTTATGCTGCTTTTGTTCACATTTTTGTGCAATTGGTTGGATCTCATGTGCAAGAGTAGTTACATTTTATTCTCCATGCCCAAATGCCTAACTGATCTTGGAATTAGTTCACAAAGGCTGATATAAGTTGGAATACAAAGTAAACTGCAGCATAATCCTTACATGGCTACAGCTTCAAAAGTGCACAGATCTTCATGAGAGTTCCTTTATCTGGGGTAGTTAGCCATGCACCTTTCTTAGGAATGTTTTTTTAATCCTTCTTTGGGTAGTATAATTTTAACAGTGACCAATAACCTGGCTCCATTTTGTTTATAAGGCACTTCAGTGCCTGTGGAAAGGAGGCATAGCTTGTCCTGTAGGAGAATGCATGTTTTATGATCTACTAAAAAAAGTAACGGTGTGTCATACAAATCAGTCTTGACTTCAGGGGAAGTGGGAGGAGAAGGAAAAATGCATTTGCGTAATTGAAAGCATTTGTTTAAAATAAATCAATACAGTGGCTTGTAACTTGAAAGATCACTCTAAATATAACAACACTGTTGTCTACAACCAGGTGTCTGTTAACTCAAAAGAGCTTTTTACTGATTTCTGTACTCCTGTTAATCCTGCAGAAGCAACATCATTGTGAATGATCTTATAGATGCATCTTCTACTTTATCAACACAAGTCACTACCCTTCAGTACACTCCAAATTTGACCAGATACTGCTGAGAACATAGAGACAGAAGCATGACAAGCAGCTTCTGTAATGCCATCTCAGCCTCCAGAATGCATAGTAGAAGTCCTTAAACGGTCTTTTCAAACACAAAACTGAACACATGCCTGGAAATAACACGTTGTTTTGGGGGAATTTTTCTTGTAAATTAAACAAACTTCATAGTAAAGTTATCTCACAGGACTCCATAACTACACAGTTATGCAATCTCAGTCCTTCACAGTAATGATGTTGTTATAGAGAACTGAACTACAGAACAAGCTGGGATGGCAAACCAAGTTACCTAAGAAAGAATGTGCACAGGAGTTACGCTAACTGCCTGTATGACTCATGAGAATGACTCATGAAGCTAGAAATAACACTGCTCTTATCCTTTCAACCACCACAGCACAGAGGAACAATAACCTGTGTGAAGGTCCTCAAGACCTTGCCATGAAAAAAAAAACCAGCATTAGTTTGAAGCAAGCCTTTCAGTATCAGGCGAAAAGGGTCAGCTGAAGAGGAAAATGGATACAGACTCTCAGGCGTCAGCTGATAGCCACATTAGGGAGCACTTTGCCCTCCAGGCTCAGACTTCTCTTAATACATTTGAAGCTAGTTGAGAAAATCTCTGTATCCCGTTCCCAGATCCCTGCATTTGCAGGGTTTTTTCTAGCCTTAAGAGGTACATCAAGATTGTATGCAGTACTTCACTGAATTTGGAGTTTCTACCTCTGGATTAGGGTGAATTTTTTAGTAAGAATCTTAACAAAACAACAGCTAATGCTCTGCATGAAGAAGTCAGAATTGATTGTATTATCTGCTGTACAACAAGCAGCTATAGAGAATTCCTAGCAGTCAGTCTGGTGTGTTATTTCTGCAAAGTCACTTATATTCTTGCCAGCAGGTCAGCTTTTATTTCAAACCCTAAAAGAAGTTTTGTTAATGCCACCTAAGTAGTTTTGGAGAAAAGAGGAGGAATGAGTGCGATGGAAACACAGAAGACTAGGCATGTGGGGTTGTGTTGGGTTCTCCAACAATGATTTATAAAGCTAAAGTGTTAGCTATAAGTCTGATGAAAATAAAATGGAAGTACAATAGTCATTTCATCAGTGTTTTATCACCATTCCTCCACCTTGCCATTCAGTAATATTCAATGCATAGGTTGTGACCTGAGTCCATGCTGAGCAGAGGGATATGAAATATTTAATGCTTACTATTAACAGTAAGTTTTTTGCTGTTTGCTTTGCTTGGGCTTTAAGCTGGGCAAAAAGATTCACTGGTGTGCTGGGGCACTACATCTATGATTTACCTTGGGCACTGATACCACTCCTGTCCCTCCCAGCTAAACAACCACCACAGGTTGGTGCCCCCAGAAAGGAGTAGACCCCTGACTTTAACTGATTTGTGCACTAAAATAGTTATTAGCATAAAGGCACAGTAATAAATCTGAATGTTTTGCAACTGCAATTTCAGAGATCTATCTTTTACATATTAGTGCATTCTAAGTACATATGCAAAATAAGCCTTAAAACTCACTCTTTGAAAATGAAGTTGCCAAATCCCATAGAAATGAAAGTGTCATCCAGTCAGGTATCTTCCAAGCCAGGAATAAGTAGAATAAGCATGCAGCTTCCACTCTGTCCTCACTGTAGCCAGGTTATAAAAACTTTCTCTGAATATACTGGGGTAGTTTTATTTTCTATTTAGATCAACCGCTGCAGTAACATGAAGTGGAAATAACCTAATTTTTGTTTCTGATAATGAATTAAATTTTATCAGTCACTATTCTTCTCTCATGGGCACAGTTTTCTGAAGCATGGTAGGTTTTTTGGAAATAAATTTTACTGGGATAATAGAGATAATCTCATCCCCTAATATATTTAATCTTAGTCAAAAGTTACAGTTACAGCTATGCTTCAATGTCAGATCAAGTCTGCTTTCAAAGCACCTCTGAGTATTACATAGCTAAGAAGAAAAGAAGATAAATACAGGGTAAAAGCATAGATTTCTGCAGATCATGAGTAAAATCAGAAGTACTTTCTATATACTCACTTTTCTAAACCACCAAAGTAGTCATATATCATAAAAACAATTACAAAAACTAAATTAAGAAATTATCAACAGGAAAATCACTGTTAGTAGGATATTCTTTTGTTTGGGGGGAAAAAGCTGTATATATTGAATATACTTTTTAAGCTGAGCGCATCCTGTTTGCTACAAAAGAAATGCCCTAAAGGGGAAAAATATAGGCTGCGCATAATAAGGAATTAAAATGAAATAACACAGCAGTATTTCATTTGTTCTTAATTACTTAATTAGTAAGAAAATAGAAGACTCTGTATGAAGGGAAAGTACGACCTTTAAATTTTGTCAACAGTCCTAAAAGTACACTGATTTAGGAGTGATTGAGGCCAGGTGACACCAGAGCATGTTACATATTAAGAGTTAACCAAAGGCAGAGGTGAGTTGGAATCATGCTGATCACTGAACACAGAAATTATTCCCTGTTTTGGTATATAGATGCAAATACCATATTTCAAATTCCTTTAAAGAAAAAAGGCTCAATACACTCACTGGAAGCTATTTATGCTGTTAACAGGATCCGTGATGTAGGTGCATAACTTCTTAAAGGAATCACTTCCAAATGAAATAAGGCAGTTCTACTGTTTGTTTCCTTTATTCCTTTATCTCAGCAGAAAGTTTGCATTTACTTCTGTCCCAAATGGAGGAAAAACTGCTGCCAGCAGCTCATATGGGAATGAACGGATTAACTGATTAGCATCCTAGAGTAGAAGGTTAGAAAGTGAATTTTCTATTATGGAGCAATTGCCATTGGGAAATAACCTTGTTTCTTAACTGCAATTTTATCTTCTCTGGAGGGATCCTTGACATAAGCTAATGGAATTTGCTCACTCTTCAGAGCTTAAAATTATAATCATAGACAGAAAAACAAGCATTTATTGTGTCATTAAACCAAGGTAGGGAAAACTGACTTGAAGAGTTCTTGATGTCTTACAAAAAATCTATCATTTCAGTTAACATTGACAAGTGTTCTGGTTTATATTGCAGACCTAAATGAAGTTGCACAGGCTTTTTAAGTGTGTTTGTATCCTAGTTAATTTCAGCAACTGAGATTAGTAGCAAGAGTGAGACTACGCACAGAAAGCACAAGAACAGCTATTAAAGGGCAGGGCCACAAAAAGCAATTTGGGTGCCATCTACCCAAGGAAAGCTGCTCAAAGGTACTTGCAACACAGTGCCTGCACAACTTGGTCTTTATTTCTATCATCTTTATGTTTATCATTTCCAAACATCTGTTTAAAAGTTTTATTGTTTCTTCCCCCTGTTTGACAAAGCAAAATCCAACCCTCACAAAACCATGTGTGTCTCCTTATTATCTATGAGTAGTGGGTGATGTTGTGTCAAAGATACCTCTCCTTAACACTGAATTAATCAATTTTTACTTTGTAGTAGAATCACTCTGACCAGAATTTAGGGTGCTCACTTGTTTGTTCATCATTCTGCCTCTGCATGAGAAGATATAACACTTAGCTGAATCAAATGCAGCACATTCAGAGCACTTGCAATTTCCTTATCATAAAAAGGATTGCCTCATTCTGATAATTTCTGATCTTTAGGCTGTGTTTTTTCTCTTTTTGCCTTTCTACATTCTTAGGATACCAAGTTAAATTTGTTGTCTTTCCCCCTGCCCTCGTATGCCACCTGCAAACAGCATTATGCAGAAAGTACATTTACAGATTTGGTGATTTTGGATGCAAGTTCAATCTGAGGGGAAACATTGATTGATCTTAACATACTGGCAAGCCCTAGTCTCAGGCTACGAATAAAACCAATATTTCTCAAGTCATGCGTTATCACTTTTCATTTGTTGCTTATTGATTAACTGTCAAGAGTAAGGTCTTGGTTTTTAAACCAAGGCAGCTGTGGTGGTCTTTTTAAGCAAAGTTTATAAAACAGAATATATAACAGCCAAGGCCAAGGTAAAACTGGACAGTATGCAATGTGGCATTGCTGTGTGTTAAAATCTCTGTTCATACTGGCAGTGTAAAATATAGCACTACTTCATTTTTCCAAATCAAATGTTCAAGAAATATTTCCATTGCTTTTTTGGGACTTGCACAAAATGTGAAGTTGTTTCTCTGTTTTACTTTTGTGTGTATGTGTGTTATAAAATAAGAAATACATAAACTGCACAAAGTCATGCATTCTTTCAGGACAACAAAGAGAGATTGTTTTCTAGACAGACTTAACCAATCATAATTAACTGTACTTTTGAAATACTTCTTGCATCTCAAGACAAAATCTCTACTCTTTTACCTCAGACTGTAAAGGAAAGCCCAGGCAAACCAAAAATTTCTGTAGTTGACAATGAAAGACAAGAACATAATTTTGCTGAATGAGGCTGGGATGTTTCTGAGAGCCATCCACGAGAGATCTAACCATGCATCCATATAAATAAAACAAAAGAATAAAAAGCAGGTGAATAAAGCCCTACCACACTGAGGCCATGGCACAGCAAGGATGTTTAACCTACACGATTTCAGTAGCCTGGTTCCTACTGTAGGCTCTGGTCCTGACAGTTAACAATTACCAAACATACAGAGCAGATCAATCTCAATAGAGTTTAGGAAAGTCTCCCTGCTGTACACTGTATCTCACTCATTGAGAAGCTCAATGGCAGTTAAGAGGCTTTGGAGACTGTCAGGATGCAGGCATATAAACAAGAGTGTTCCAAGCGCAATCCAAACCATATCAACATGCCCTGATGCAGAAATGGCTTTTCCCTGGATTCACGACTTGGCCTGTGGTAAATACCACATCAGCTTCCCCCACATGCATAGCTCAGCAACTTTGAGTAACTGACGTGCATTATTATCTGCTGAAAAGGATTAATGTTTTTTAACTGCTGAGCCACTATGTCCTTTAGCAAGGCAAACCTGCATAAAACTCAGATCAGATGGTCTATTTTTGTTCCGGCTTCCTCAACCTGTTCAGCTCTGTAACACTAAAGCAGAGTTGCAACAAGGAACTCAACAATTATGAAGCTGTTTTTTCACTCTCCACATCTTTGGAAAAAATTTCAGTTGAATGCCTTTTTTTTTTTTAATCTCCATTTCACTCTGAAAAGCCTACTGACCTTCTCTACATTTTATTTTGCCTGGTAGGCTACAGATAATATATTTTATTTTGCAATTTCCACCCTGCCTCCTCCTGAGTAAAAGACTTTATTCTACTTTCAATCCAAAGACAATGTTTTTCATAAACATAAAGCATTTACAAGTGCTACAATATGATTTAGCAATTTTAATGGATGTTGAATACATAATACTTATTCTACGCTTTGTTCCATATATTCTACAGATTGTGCTATTAACTGTCATTTATCAGGCATTACAGTATGTTTCCCTTCTCCTCATGTACAAGAAACAACAGCTAAGCTACTTGAGGCTTTTTTCCAGGTTAGAACATTTTACTGTACTTTTCCACAATATGTACTTAGGTTTTTCTTTTTAATAATGGGAATGACAGTTGTTTAAAAACAAACAAAACTGATCAGCCAAAAGCTGATCGGTAATCAGCTGATTCTATAATCCCAAATGCAATTCTCACCAACTTGCTTTCCTGGTACTAAGCCTGGCTCTTGGTATCTGCCATCTGCTTTTAGAAAAACATTACTCCAGTAATCTCCCCATAAATTGCATTTTTATTGTTTGTTCTTCCCTCGTAGGGGTATTTGGAAGATACAAGATATTTGGAAGTTTCTAAATTAATTAAAAATTTGTTTGTAAGAGCTATGAGATTTGTTTCTGCCTACCCAGCAACAGTTTTGACAGTTAAGTTTTAAGATCTGCCAGAGGTTGTAAGAATGCCCACTCTGCATTACACCACAAATCAACAGCTAGTGTTTAATGTCTATTTCTGCCACTAAAAGTAAATCAAGCTTTATTTCTATGAACTCAAGAAATTTCCTAAAGGTCAATGCTATTCTTTGTGTGCTGAGGTCATCTGCTATATTGTCCTGGGTTTAGCAGTAGCAGTCATTTTTCTCTTTCTTGGTAGCTGGTGCAGTGCTGTGTTTTGACTTTTGGGCTGGGAACAAAGCTGATAAAAATGATGTTTTGGTTTGGCCAAGGACTTTGTGAGCCTCATGCTCTGCCAGGGAGGAGGGGAAACTGGGAGGAAGCAGAGACGGGACACCTGACCCAAACTGACCAAAGAAGCATTCCATACCACAGCACGTCATGCCCAGGATGTAACTGGGAGTTAGCCGGAAGGGCAGGTGGACTGCAGGGTTGGAGGAGGTATGGGTCGGTGCTTGATCGGGCTGGGGGGGCAAGTTATTGGTCGCCTGGTGATGGGGTGTTGTATTCTCTTCCCTTGTTATTTCCTTTTTCATTACTATTATTGGTGGTAGCAGTAGTGATTTGTGTTATACCTTAGTTACTAAACTGTTCTTATCTCAACCCGTGGGAGTTGCATTCTTTCTGATTCTCCTCTCTGTCCCTCCAGGAGTAGGGGGAGGGCAAGAAGGGGGGAGGGGTTTAACTGTCTGGCTGGGGTTAAACCACGACATATACTGACTCCAGCTGCTTAGTAAATAATTCATTTGCCTTCTTTTTCTATATCAGTAGAGCAGTTAAATAAAAAAGTATGACTTATTGGAAGAAAAATAGTGAGAAGGATAGTACTCTTCACCTGCTTACCTGAACAGGTTCTTTCCAACTTTACTAAAACTTGGGGCTAGGTGGTACATTCTCTTTCCTATTTCCTCAAAACAGTTGCCTGATTGATGGATCAGGCAGTACATAGTGACCAGAGATTACAGACACATCACTTGAATAGGCACAGGAAGAGCCTTTACAGACAAACTTTAATACATTCTGCAGAATGAGGACAAAATTTAGTTCTATTTTCTGACTCAAAGCAGCTGAAGTAAAGAAGAGAACTATGTTTTTACAAAAGGAAAGAAATAAGAACCAGCAATCATTCAAATGAAGTTGCTGCCAGCTATTCAGCTCTTGGAGGGAGACAACTTTCCCCTGCACCCTGTCTCTCAGCACCAGATCTGCAACTGAAATTAGTACTTCATACTTGCAAGCATATTTGTTCTATTTTGCTCTTTCTCTTCGCTCTTGCAAGCAAAACAGCTAAATTCACTGCTAAGATAAAACAAAAATTAATCTTTCTCCAGAGGTCATTCCTATCAATAGCAAGCTATTAGCCAAGTTTTTGCCAGCTCGTGGAAGGAGTAAGTGTAATATGCAACACCTAACACCAGCAAAACAATACAAGGTTTTTGTTAGTGTCACTCAGAAATTATTTGGAAAAGCACAGAGAATCTTGAAGACAACTAAAAACAAGTGAAAGCATTTTAAGTGGTTTAAAAGTGTGTGGTCTTCTGTTTATCTGTATTTATTTCTTTGAAAGTGGCTGTTTCTCTACACTGGAGTACGAGTGTTAGGTATCCCTACCCCATCACTTCTGAATCCTGATCTGAGCAGTATCCATTCCTCTAAAGTGCAGGAGCTCAGATCATACCATCACTGCATCAGCGTCACTTCTGTTGTGCTGCCACTTTCAGCCATGAGGCTCTTCCTAATCTGTTATCCTTGGCTGGAAAGCATGACTGCATTTATTTGCATTTACACATCTTTTTATAGCTTGAAGTGCTTACTAACTTCAAATCAAGTATTTTCTTGGGTTTGTACCTAAGTACTAACAATCAAAATATGTCTCTACCATCATAAAGCTGCTTCTGAACAAGAAGCAGCTTTTTCCCAGCCACTACAATCTGGCATTCAATGATCCGTACAAGTTACACATTAATTAGTCTGAGAAACTCATTACGGTATCTGGAATATTAAGATTAGAGCATCCCGACACGTAGGAAGTCAAGGAAGAGGGTCAGGAGACCTGCGTGGCTAAATAGGGAATTGCTGGGTATGCTCAAGTGGAAGAGGAGAGTTTACAGGTCATGGAAGGAAGGGCTGGCCACTTGGGAGGAATATAAGGCTGCTGCTAGAGGATGTAGGAAAGCAGCTAGGATGACTAAGGCCTCCTTGGAATTAAAGCTGGCGAGAGGGGTCAAGGACAGTAGAAAGAGCTTTTTCAAATACATGGCAGATAAAACTAACACCAGAGGCAATGTAGGTCCGCTGATGAACGGGACGGGTGCCCTGGTGACAGAAGATACAGAGATGGCAGAGTTACTGAATGCCTTCTTTGTCTACTCTGCCGGAGGCAGTCCTGAAGAGCCTTGTACCGCTGAGACCTCAGATGAAGACAGGTCAAAGGAGCGGTTTGCCTTAGTTGATGAGGAATGGGTTAGAGACCAGTTGAGCAACCTGGATATCCATAAATCCATGGGTCCAGATGGGATGCACCCGCGGGTGCTGAGGGAACTGGCGGAGGTCATTGCTAGACCGCTCTCCATCATCTTTACCAAGTCTTGGGAAACGGGACAGGTGCCTGAGGACTGGAGGAAAGCAAATGTCACTCCCGTCTTCAAAAAGGGCAAGAAGGAGGACCCAGGTAACTATAGACCAGTCAGCCTCACCTCCATTCCCGGGAAAGTGATGGAACACCTTATCCTTGGTGCCATCTTAAGGCATATCAAGGATAAGAGGGTTATGAGGGGCAGTCAACATGGCTTCACCAAGGGGAAGTCATGCTTGACCAATCTCGTAGCCTTTTATGAGGAAACAACAGGGTGGATGGGTGATGGCAGAGCGGTGGATGTGGTCTACCTTGACTTCAGCAAAGTGTTTGACACAGTCTCCCACAGCATCCTCGCAGCTAAATTGAGGAGGTGTGGTCTGGATGATCAGGTAGTGAGGTGGACTGTGAACTTGTTAGAAAAGAATGACGTTTTTAAGATAAATAATCATATAAAATGGTAGGAACAATTACGTTTAAGAGGTTTATAAATCAATAGTGAGATTTTGTAGATTAGAAAGAGCTATAATTTTGCAGTTCCGTCTGCAGTCCGGTATCGTGCTTAACCTGTAACCAGTGATACAATGGTAGTCTTGGTAGCAAGAGCTTATATAACCATATATGGTGAAGGGTGTATGGGTGAATTTAGAGAAGTATATTGTGAAATTCTATCCAAGCAGAACCTAGAAATTACCAGAGGTAGTCAAGGGAAAATAGAACAATGCTGGTGTCCACATAATGGTTGGGATATGTCCAGAGGACAAAAAGGTGAAAAGAACAAGCCGAGGAAGACTTCTTACTTCATCCGAGGAAGACTCCTTACTTCATCAGGACGACCACCAGAGGGGGGCTGCGCAAGCGCAGAAGAGGCTGATGTCATAATAGACTGATGTGGCAATCCTTAATGCATATGTATTAGTTAATGATGTAATCTGTATTGAATATGTATTAGTTATGTAACTTTCAGTGTATTAATTGTGAACGCGATGTGATGAGGTCGAAGCCAGATTTCGGCGCATGCCCCTGGTTTCCCAGGGCTGCAATAAAGCACCTCATATAACCATTCCGGTGGTTATGTGTCAGTTCCTACGCTAACAAACTGGCTGAAGGAGAGAAGCCAGAGAGTTGTAGTCTATGGGGCGGAGTCTAGTTGGAGACCTGTATCTAGTGGAGTGCCTCAAGGGTTGGTACTGGGACCAATATTATTTAATATATTCATCAATGATTTAGATGAGGGAATTGAGTGCACTATCAGCAAGTTTGCTGATGACACTAAGCTGGGAGGAGTGGCCGACACGCCAGAAGGTTGTGCTGCCATCCAGAGAGACCTGGACAGGCTGGAGAGTTGAGCGGGGAATAACTTGATGAAATATAACAAGGGAAAGTGTAGAGTCCTGCATCTGGGCAGGAACAACCCCAGGTTCCAGTATAGGTTGGGGAACGACCTCTTAGAGAGCAGTGTAGGGGAGAGGGACCTGGGGGTCCTAGTGGACGACAGGGTGACCATGAGCCGACACTGTGCCCTTGTGGCCAAGAAGGCCAATGGCATCCTGGGGTGTATTAGAAGGGGGGTGGTTAGTAGGTCGAGAGAGGTCCTCCTTCCCCTCTACTCTGCCCTGGTGAGACCTCATCTGGAATATTGTGTCCAGTTCTGGGCCCCTCAGTTTAAGAAGGACAGGGACCTGCTGGAGAGAGTCCAGCGCAGGGCAACTAAGATGATTAAGGGAGTGGAGCATCTCCCTTATGAGGAAAGACTGAGGGAGCTGGGTCTCTATAGTTTGGAGAAGAGGAGATTGAGGGGTGACCTTATTAGTGTATATAAATATATAAAGGGGGAGTGTCATGAGGATGGAGCCAGGCTCTTCTCAGTGGCAAACAATGATAGGACAAGGGGCAATGGGTACAAACTGGAACACAAGAGGTTCCACTTAAACTTGAGAAGAAATTTCTTCTCAGTGAGGGTGACAGAACACTGGAACAGGCTGCCCAGGGAGGTTGTGGAGTCTCCTTCTCTGGAGACATTCAAAACCCGCCTGGATTTGTTCCTGTGTAACCTTATCTAGGTGTTCCTGCTCCGGCAGGGGGATTGGACTAGATGATCTTTTGAGGTCCCTTCCAATCTCTAACATACTGTGATACTGTGAGAGCATTGTTCTAAACAGCACTGTGCACAACCTAATATGGGAGATGGCACATGCTGCTGACACCTGCACTGGATGGAGATCTTACTGACAAAAAGTCAGCAGTATAATTGTTAGATATATAACCATATAAAAGAATTTGGGAGAAAAAAAAATGCAAAACAACCCCAAAAAAACCCACCAAAACAAAAAACAAATCCAACCCATCAAATCTTCAGCTTTCAAGCTGCCGCTTTGTTCATAAAGAAGCATTTTGTAATCAATCACTGAATTTGAAACAAGAGATGCACAGGTTGAGGTTTTGGGTTTATTTCTTTAAATGCCACTTAGATTTTTATGCACCATTTTACTTAGGAGCCAAGTGTATTTTTCCTTCTGTGGAATTGACAACATAGTGCTATTGGGGTCATGAGGAACTTTATTCCTTCTCACCTGAATGCCCAGATGACTTTTGCTCCTCATTAGTCCAGATTCAGAGAGTACTTTCTACGCTCCAGGAGATCTGATTAAAAATGGACAAGTTTTACAATGCCACAGCTTGCAATTTCTTTACATCTAACATTGTAAGTCTAACATAACATTGATGTGATGGGAACTCTTATTTCTGTCTAGCAAACTGCAAGGTATTTTTAGGTTTTAAAGGGATACGCAAAAGCCAACAAACCCAAAATTAATTATCAAATGGCACAGTGAAAGAGTGTACCCAAATTCCTATCAAGTATAGAGAAAAATGTCATTTAAGATTGAAGGTTTCTTATTTTGCTTTGGCTCAAGAGGCAAAGTGGAAGTTAAGAGATGACTCAGCTATCAAAAGGTGAAAAAAAAGTTTTCTGGGTTTTCTATGTATCTTTTGAAAAATGGTATTATGATATTGGGTTTGCACATATCAGCACTGCTGTCAGAGAACAGCACAGTATCCTTTCACAGAAAAGGAGAAAGAGAGAAGAAATAATGTATTTGTGCTGCAATCAGTTTCTAAAAAAGAACTCTACCAACAAACTCTTCTTCAATACCTAATTCCTTGTACAGTCAAAAAAAAAAAATCAAAAAAATCTTCCTCATCAAGCCTCCTCAGCATTTCAAAAAATACCATGCTTCCTTTTGATCTGCCTTCTGTTTATGTAATAAAAAAATAAAAGTTGGCAATATGCCTGCTTACAAAGGCTTATTAACATTCAGGACTGCTTCAGTGGCTAGGACAGTGTCAGATCTCACACACTGGTGGGCTGTTTTTGAATAACCTGAAGAACTGTCATTCAAAGACTGAGGCAAAACTTATCTCCGGTGCCTGGGATATATTTTCTGTCATCCAGGTTATTATTGCAGAGATGAAATGCAGAACTATTCTCAAAGAAAACTTTTTGTAGCAAAAAATTTACTCCCCTGGACCACTGGTCTTATCTGGTGAAATTACAATTTGTGGTCAATCTGTTAGATTTTACATAGAATTATATTATCTACATCATTTTACATAGAATTACTCAAGAAGCTTAGATTGCTGCAGGTAGCTTTGTCAGAAAGTCAGCTGCAGGCTTTAGTGCTGCAGTGGCTGGGTTTCCTTCTTCATTACTGAAATAAGCCTGGATGCTGAAAATTAATTTCTTGTATTTCCTGGCATAAAAACTTCTCATCAGCAATAACCTTTTGTAACATAACCCCAAAAGGGCAAAGCCTGACAACCAGTGCTGACTGATTTGTAAGTACTGGCACCCAATATAGTGCCATCATGTTTTGTGAAAGGCTGCATTTTCAGAAAACTGCTTTTATATCTATAGATATAGGTATATTTATCTGTGCTGGCCATTACCCCTTGTGGTATTAATGCCGCGTTATACATTCCTTCAGCTTGATATTTCACTTCAGATCAGAGGTTAGGCTTTCCTGACTATGATATTTTTATTAAGTATTCTTTCACACCAAGAAAGACACTTTCCCTGCCCTGTGTGTCAAATAAACTGTCCTTCAGTGAAGAAGCACCTTACAGAGGACACAGTGGCACACTTACGAGAAAACTAATGGCATATTTTTCTTCCACGAGAAAAAATTAAACAGCTCAACACAGTACAACACTTTGTAAGCTTAAGAAAATAAAATGCATTAAAAATATCAATTTACTCTTTTGATACTAGTTTTTAATTTTCTGCTACTGCAATACCTTTTCTCATGAGCCCATAATGTCCAGTCAGTTAACTTAATAATATATAGGTTATGCTAATCTTGCATGATACAGTTAGTGAAGCGTAAGTATCCATACCCTATTTTAAGACGTTTTACATGCATAAGAATTAAGTAGGGTTTTTTTTTTTATAAAAGCATACAAATAAAATAAGTATACAACAAGAAATACTTTATCAGTTCCAAACAGATCTTTACAAATATAATGAAAAAGTAAATTACTTTGAGGCTTTGTCTCTTGCAATAAATCTCTTCATTAAGCAAAACAAAAACAATTGGCCAGATGTTATGAAAAATGGCATATCTCCTCTATCACACTTGTGACTCTGATCCACAATTTTTCCCCTTTCCAGGACAAGTCTTATTATACTTTGGTTCAGTAAGCTTTTCTCATGTGTTTTCCCCTACATAAAGCATTATTTATTTTGATCAGATATACAAAGTGAAGGACAGAGGGGGAAGTTGCCAAGAAACTAAGTGAAATCAAAAAACCTAAGCTCTCCCCAGACTCAGGTTCATATTAATCTTTATACCCTGGGGGAAGGAGCAAGTCTGAAGACTGCAGAAGATCAGAGTTTATGAAGGAAAGAAACAGTCTGTTTCTTCTCCTGAACCAGTACAGGAAAATTCACAATTATCAGTGCTCTTCTGAAAACAGTTTACAAGTTTACATACATATGATCCAGTCAGATTAGACGGTTTCTTAGCATAAATTTGTGCTGCTTTATTTGATACAACCACACAGATGAAATTTTTTCCTGCTCAAGTGGATTTTTCAGTTATAATGTCAAGTGCCTATCTCCTGAGAAAACCATGTCCTTATAATATGACACAATGAAAAACACAGATTAAGGGAAAATAGTAGGCCTGAGAAAGGTAAAACACATGTAGAGTTGGTTACAAATGATCTGCAGCTTGTCAGCTGTGTCGTAATACCACTTTCCTTCCATCCTTTTACCAATTTGATAATACAAACTTTGCTTGAGGACTTGGAATCTTGTGGCAAAATCCAGTTTTGTTCTTAGGAGTGGTAAATGAGTGAGTTACCTCCTCTGCCTGCCCTCCGTGTTGCAGGTCCTCAGTCCTGGGTAGATTGCTGCCAGTGGGCCTGCCTGCATGGTTCTGCATTTATCATCACTACAGAAAGTCTTTTGCAGCCCATCATCTCTAAAACACAGAAAGATTTGGCAAAGATATCCCCTTCCCATTTTGTCAGCAGTTCCATCAAACTCTTCTAAAACAAATCCAGACTAGAACTGCCTAGTATCAGTGTTTCTCAGCTGTGGACACGCATACTAAAGAAATATCAGTGGTAAACAAAAGAGACTTGATGAGAGTTTGGAAAAAAAACCTGCCCTGCAACAAACTTGCAAGGTTTCAGTTTGATGAACATCAAACAAAAATAAAGCCATGAAAGATGAGATAGCTCACTATCATCTAGTCCTAGCTACACATTCTCTATCCATAAGATGTGCAGTTATTTTCTTTTCACATATGGGTTCCATACTGAATTTGAACTATTCTGTTAGCCTTCCATTTAAAAATTACATTTCCTTTAAAGAACAATTTCAAGAATGAAAATTTCTAATTATCAGGATTTTATTTCTGAGTACCATTTCCTCTCCAAACATCACAAAATCATCCACTCCTTAAAAATCATAGTAGCAAATTAATATACCACACTAAAACAGATTTTTTTTTCTTGTGAGAGCTGCTTTAATTATTACGTGTCCTTCCAACACAGCTGGTGGCAGAAGTTAATGTTAGACACATGCTTGAGGGTAAGGGTAAAAACCAGTAGTATGTGATTAATCACCTCTTCTCTCATAATTTTTTATATATATATATATGTACATGTGTGCATATATATGTGTGTATACACGTGTATATATAAACACACATGTACATGTGAATATATATATAAATATGTATGTATGTCCATTTAAAACCACATTTTTATTCCAGATAGGGAGAGTGGGTGATCAGTCCTCAGGTGTTTGCAAAGAATCTCATTTTGACAGCAGGACGTAGGCTTACAATTAGTTTTGGAATGTGAGTGCTCTCTGGAGATCCAATTCCATTCTCAGTATTTCAGTATGAGATTCAGCAAAAGATGATATTTGAACTTAGCCTAGCAGGAATCTTCCAGCACTATAGTCTGGACATTTTCTTTAGCCCTTCTAATGTCTTGTCAACTGCTCATTCCTAGGAGTGCCAAAACTCTGAAGAAAAGTTTTATTTTTTTCAGATAATCTACATCAACCTAAAAGGAGACAGAAAAGCTTACTCAGAAAAGGAAACAAGAAAACTGCCCTCTCATTAACCACCATCCTAGTTTCAGCTGTAACAGTTTTTTCCCTTCTTAGTAGCTAGTGCAGTCCTGTGTTTTGGCTTTAGCCTGAGAACAATGCTGATAGCACACTGATGGTTTAGCTGTTGCTCAATAGCACTTACCCTGATCTGAAAAAGACTTTTCAGTCTCATGCTCTGCCACTGATGAGGGGCAGAAGAAGCCAAGAAGAAGCACAAACAGGACACCTGACCCAAACTAGCCAAAGAGGTATTCCATACCACAGCATGTCATGCCCACTATATAAACTGGGGGGAGTTACCCAGAAGGGACTGGTTGCTGCACGAGGGCAAGAGGAAAGGTGACTTTCCAGCTGGGTTTAAGCCATGGCACTCAGAGCTGCAAAATTCATGCTGCTAGTAGGAGTAGAGTGTTTGCTTGAATCTGGCATTCTGGGGGGTTGTTTTTATTTGTTTTTTTAACAGATAGCTGGTGGGTTTTGTAAGCTAGTTTATTTCTTAGCTTCCCAAGTTACAGTTTCATGTGCCCAACATTCAAGAAATATCCCCCTAACAAGGACAGGAAACAAGCGGCATCTTCTCTTAAAAATATATCAAAAGGAAATAAAATTAAGAAAAAAAAAACAAAAGTAACATGGAACACTGAGGGAGTAACATTTTGGCTGAGGTGTATGACAGAAGATTTTAGAATGTTCATAATTTTGGTCAGTTTAGATTAAAATAACTTAGATTAACTAACTAGATTTGCAACAGATTTAATAGAATATTAACTAACTAGATTAAAATAACTGAATTTTACGGTCACTTATTTCAGGGAAAATTGAAGTTTCAATTACCATACTGACTTTGGATTTAGAAGACATATGTTTTGGTATAGCAAGTACATGGAGCTGAGTTTTTTCATGTCAGATATTACAGGTTTTGATTGGCTACACCTTTAGATGTGGATATAGTATTCTAAATCTTACTTTCAAGGTTACCAATAGCAGTGCTCAGTGTGTCATCTATGTTCATCACTGTGTACTTCAATTTTCTGATTAGGAAAACAGTGGCATGGCAATACAATAGGTAAATACCAGGGAAATCATCAGTCAAGAGTCTGAAGTAATGCCAGGTTTGGTTTCTGTCTTGGATCATTACATTCCAGCCCTATTCCTTTCCCCCACCACTTGTTTCTGAGCACAGCATTACCTACCACTGCTGGAACACCACAACCTGTGCAGCTGATGAGGGCATCTTTTCCCATCTAATGTACTTGAACCAAAGTAAATTACATGGTTCATTTACCATCTATTTACTAGTTAAGTGACTCAGCTCAAATCCTTGATGGAATTGTAATTTTCATCAAAGTGATGCAGTGGCTGGGTATTCCTTACTTTCAGAGAGTTTTTAAACTGAGTCATAGAGCTAAGTGGTGTGCAATGCTGATCTCCCATAAGCAGGTTTTCCTGTATGACTCACATGCATACTGGCACCATTCACATATCGGATACATTAGCATGTGTTGACAAAATGTGTTTACGCCCAACAAAGCAGGGGGGAAAAACGGAGGAAGAAGAAAGAAACAAAGAAAAAAAACCCAACCCAACAAAATCTTTAAAATACATAATCCCAGGGTACAAACTTATTTACTGAACAATTTAAAGTCGTCTAATCCACCAGCCAAAGTCATAGTTTCTATAGGTTCTATAGGTTTAAAACATACTGTGCTTTTACAGACCAAGTGCATCACTGTAAGTCAGTTAGTTACATATATGTACTTAAGTGTACATTTACTTATAATGATGGAAATAAATAAAAAGGAACTAACCACATTTAAGTACCTGCTCAACACAAAAATTAGCCTGAAACTGCTGAAGCACTCTGTGGTTTGTGCAATTCACATTCACAATAATAATTTAAAAAACAAATCCCTATTCAGTTATTTCAGATTTAAGGAATTAGTTTTTATATCACCAATTTTGTTCCCATTTTATTCTTTGATGCAGAATATTAATAGCTCATTAACAAGCTGTAAATATCCACTGTGACAAAATTTAAGTAATTCATAAAGGGATAGAGCATAACGTGGGTTGTAACCAGATTTTGGGGAGGTGGGTGAGAAGCTTTTTCAGCCTGCAAAGAACAGATGAGCATGTGTGCATACGGAGTTATATTGCAGATCTTAGTGGGGTTTATTATTAGCAAAAGGACTGGGTTTATTTTTTAACAAAATGTGGGGAGAAAATGCAAGAGAAGTAAGGAATACAGCCTGAGGTTCAGACATTGATATGTATTTTAATGAAAGACCTATGTGAATCTGAAAGTCAAACAGAGCCCAGCATCCTTCCAGGACAAGCACTTCAACCTTCCATTGTCAGCCAAAGACACACATGTTAGAGCCTAAACCAGAATGTTTTCGAATTGCTTCTTCATACAGCTTTTTACCTAACTGTCTAAAAAATCTTTGTCTTTTCCACAGTGAGAGAACCAATAGAGATTCTTATATTCCAATCTGAGTGCTACTTAATATTTTGTTGATCATACAACTGTTTTCTTAATCCAACAATTGGTTTATAAAACTTTTATTCAAGTGGTTTCAGAGTCTTCAGACGGTCTCAGACTATGTACTGAGAGCTCCAAGGGAAATGTAGCTGGGAGATGTCTCACCTCTCAGTGAGAGAAGATGAGGAATACAAGAGGTAAATTAATTCTACTTGTTAACAAACCTTGAACACAGACCTTGTATGGTACTAGAAATAATAATATGCCAGGCATTCATATAATGTAATATCACAATACACAGTATTTTTAGGAGGTTTAGTATTTACATTAATGTCCACATGATTATTTCCAATGGACCAGGGTCGTAATCCAGGTCTATCTATGAGTGAATAAGCATCTATCACACCTGATAACGACTAAACAGATTTATAAATAGACATTTCAGACTACTACAAAGACACCACTAAGTTTTACTCAATCAACTAAACTGTTTGTTTCAACCACAACAGTTATTATTTTTCTGTTCTTTCCTCTTTCACAGCTGGAACTCTCAACTGTTTTTTTTATTTGTTTGTTTGATTTAAAGGATGTTTATTTTTAAGCAAAAATCAATTATTTATGTATGAACCCTTAAAAGAACACCATCAAATCAATTCATATTAGCTTAGCCCCAGTACATGCAATTTCAACACTTTGATATTCATATTAGCTATTAATAACAGGCAGTATTTCTGCCATTTATATTGGTGTAGTTGCACAGAAGTCAAGATGCTTTAGCAAACTGTTTTACCTAATAATCTCATGGCTTCAGAATTAGAGTGAAAATTACATACCTGGTAAATTATGTAATCAGACATATTTATGTTTTAGTTTTATTAAGGCATATTTCTCACTGAGTTGAATATTCTTACATGGGGCTAATGTTTCATAGCTATCAAGAAAAATGTTTTTTATGAGCATTATGGTGCATGAACTGTCATAATATATGACTATTTTCATGTTTGAACCTAAGCTTTTTCAGGTACTACTTAGTTACAACATTATTTGCAGATCTGAGGATACTCCAATTTTTAGCACACACCAATCTCTACATAACCACAGCTCCTTACTTTTTCCAGATACAACTGCTCCCTTGTGCTTTCTCAGAAAGTGGGAGAAGAGTGTTTTTCTTGTAAACAGTGTAAATACATTCTGACTGAGCTGCAGCAACCACATTGCACATGAAGATAAAAGGATCACCAAGTGACTATATCTGCAAATAGTAGAGTATATTTGCCTCATGTTTAATTATTACCTTCAAACTTTTATGCAGAAAAAGCATCTGAATACATCAGAGCACTGTGCATACTTCTCACCAGTTCCTCAGGTATTCGTATGGAAATATTTGGTAGGAAAACCTATGCCTATTGTTTTCACCAAGATCTGTTTATTCATTGTGCCAAGAAGTAATTAAAAATTTGCAAATCGGTTTACAGAAACAAGACGACTAAGCATTCGTACCTTTTACGCACGTGCATGCAATTATCTTCTCCCATCTCTGTATCATAAGTTCTCCCTTACCCTGCCTGAAAAAAATGTGGGAGTAAGCAGCCCTTGAAATTGCAGCTGAAGCTTCAAATACACAAAGATTCAGGAAATGTGGAGCATTTTGACCTCAACAGCAAGTTAACACTACGGGACTGTGCTTAACCAGTTCTTAAATGAAGTTTTTAGAATATCTGAAAAGGCCACCCTGCTTAATGATACACACATATACCATACACACACGCATGATAAAGGAAAATCCTGTTAAGCTGAGCAGAGAAACAACCATCAAGAAATACTAATTAAATTACAACTACAAACCCTGCAAAGACAGTCCAGAAATGTCATTTTTTCTCTTCTGCATTAAAGCTAACAGGGTTTATGTCTGATTTTATCTTCATTGCTCCTGAACTTTTATGAATTCTCTGTTTTTTCCTACATGAATCTCAACCATGCAATAGGACACCTCCTTCTTTATTTGGAACAACAAAGCATGCTTGTGCATAGTTAGCAATGTTTTCAGCTCTTTGAGGAGACAGAACAGTCCTTTCCCGCCTAACAGCATTCGCCACTTTTAAACCACATCATACCAGTTGTTGGTGGGATACTCCTGTGCATCAGATACTTTTCCCCTAACTCTCCTCTTTTGGGGGGTGAGTCATCCCCTTTTTGTATAAGGAGGGTGTTTTGTGCTTCTTGGCCTTGTGGAGGCTTCTCATTCTCTCAGCAGTGTGTATTGTTTCTCATTATCTCAGTACTATTAGCTCTTTGATGTTATAGGACACCCATTGCTCTCAGGAAGCAGAAAAGCAGTTAGTATATGAAGTCAGGAGTTATGAGAGGATGGTAGCTAAAACCATTTCCCTAAATAGCCTGGAAAACAAATTTAATCAGAGGTAAAGCATTTCAGAGTTTAAGAGATTTAGTGGAATTCAAAAGCAAGTCCATAGGACAGATAAGGAAGTTGCTAGGAGACATAATTGAAAAAAAAAAAATTAGGTAATTCCCTTGAACATGCCAGGAGGGAGAAACCTATCAGAAGAAAATATTGTATAGCTCTAAAAGATCTTGTTAGGTTATATAATGGTTAGACATCAACCAGTTTCACACTTTGTCCTTAACAAAGAATGCTGGCTTCTTTCACAATTGCTAGCCCTTGATAACCTCATGCTTGCATATTTATTCAAATGACTGGTACATAGCAAATAAAAAACAGATTAGGGAGAACGTAGGCCCCCTCAGGAAGCTCTCGGGTGAACTAGCTACACAGGATTTGGAGAAGGCTGAGGTTCTGAATGACTTCTTTGCCTCGGTCTTCTCTAGCAAAGGCTCTGACCGCACCACCCAAGTCTTGGAAGGCAGACGCAGGGACTGTGAGAACGGAGACCTTGGGCCCACTGTAGGAGAAGAATTGGTTCGAGACCATCTTAAAAATCTGAACATGCACAAGTCCATGGGTCCTGATGAAATCCATCCACGGGTCCTGAAGGAGCTGGCGAATGAAGTTGCTAAGCCACTGGCCATCATATTTGAAAAATCATGTCAGTCAGGTGAAGTTCCCGATGACTGGAAAAAGGGAAATATAACCCCCATTTTCAAGAAGGGGAAAATGGATGACCCAGGGAATTACAGACCAGTCAGTCTCACGTCTGTGCCTGGCAAAATCATGGAGCAGATTCTCCTGGAAGGCATGCTAAGGCACATGAAAAACAACAAGGTGCTTGGTGACAGCCAGCATGGCTTCACCAAGGGGAAAGCCTGCCTGACCAATTTGGTGGCCTTCTATGATGGGGCTACAGAATTGATGGACAGCGGTAAAGCAGTTGATGTCATCTACCTGGACTTGTGTAAATCGTTCGACACTGTCCCACACGACATCCTTGTCTCTAAATTGGAGAGACATCAATTTGATGAATGGACCACTCGGTGGATAAAGAACTGGCTGGATGGCTGCACACAAAGAGTTGTGGTCAATGGCTCAATGTCTGGCTGGAGACCAGAAACGAGTGGTGTCCCTCAGGGATCGGTGTTGGGACCGGTCTTGTTTAACATCTTTGTTGCTGACATGGACAGTGGGATTGAGTGCGCCCTCAGCAAGTTTGCCGATGACACCAAGCTGTGTGGTTCGGCTGATACGCTGGAGGGAAGGAATGCCATCCAGAGGGACCTTGACACACTTGAGAGCTGGGCTGATGCCAACCTCATGCAGTTTAACCATGCCAAGTGCAAGGTCCTACACCTGGGTTGGAGCAATCCCAGACACAGCTACAGGCTGGGCAGAGAAAAGATTCAGAGCAGGCCTGCAGAGAAGGACTTGGGGGTGCTGGTCAATGAGAAAATGAACATGAGCCAGCAGTGCTCAGCCCAGAAAGCCAACCATATCTTGGGCTGCATCAAAAGGAATGTGACCAGCAGGTCAAAGGAGGTGATCGTGCCCCTTTGTTCTGCTCTCGTGAGACCTCACTTGGAGTATTGTGTACAGTTCTGGTGTCCTCAACATAAAAAGGACATGAATCTGTTGGAACAAGTCCAGAGGAAGGCCACGAGAATGATCAGGGGACTGGAGCACCTCCCATATGAAGATCGGCTGAGAAAGTTGGGGCTGTTCACCCTGGAGAAGAGAAGGCTGCGTGGAGACCTCATAGCAGCCTTCCAGTATCTGTAGGGGGCATATAAGGATGCTGGGGAGGGAGTCTTCATTAGGAACTGTAGCGACAGGACAAAGTGTAATGGATTAAAACTTAAACAGGGGAAGTTTAGATTAGGTATAAGGAAGAAGTTCTTTACTGTGAGGGTGGTGAGGCACTGGAATGGGTTGCCCATGGAAGTTGTGAATGCTCCATCCATGGTGGTGTTCAAGGCTAGGTTGTACGAGGCCTTGGATGAGATGGTTTAGTGTGAGGTGTCCCTGCCCATGGCAGGGGGGTTGGAACTTGATGATCTTAAGGTCCTTTCCAACTCTAACTATTCTATGATTCTAGGACTGCATCATACCCCATCTCCCCTTTGCTGAACTCACAGCTGTTGGCTAACTTAGATGCAGAGTCCAGAACTATTTTTTTTTCAGGTGGTCTGTTTTGCATAATTAATTTAAAATGCATTGTCTACTTTTAGTTTGCTTACTACTGAATTAGAGGAAAGGCCCTGAGCCCTAAAGCTTGTCTCCAGCCTTGTCAGCTTACCTAATAACAGACTTTCGTGCCACCTACAAACTTCCCCTTTTACAGGTGCAGAAAACGAAGCCCACAGCAACACTGCTATTGTATCACTGCATGTGTTAATATTAATACTTTCTCAGGAAGTGTAGCTTCTCTATAAAAAAACTATGTATAAATAAAATACAAGTTTTCAATATTCTTGTGTCAAAAATGCAATGTTTTCCATAGGTGGGGTCCTTAAATATGCAAGATGAACTGCACACAACTTTTCTCAATTTCTGAACAGTAAAAAAACAGTCTGATTTCTAATTTTGTTATGATGTATAGGGTCATAAAACCCACAGCTGTATTGCTCTGAAAATTCACAGCAAGCCAGAGGCACTAATCCATGGAGTATATTAGATTAGGTTTCCCTTTTGCAGTTGTTCATTTATTCTTTCAACTCTGCTCACAGAGCAGGGCCCTGAAATCTGTTGTTAATTGCTTAGGTTCAAGGTTTCTTTCTTGGTATGACATCAATCAATCTTGTTATAATAATGTCAGTGAAGAGACAATGGCCATTACCTTAGTTTGTAGGGAAACATTTTAGACTAGAAACCATTGACATTTAGGCCTAGTAAATAGCCTTGATTTAGAAAAGAGAAATAGTAATAGGTGTGCTGTATTATACAGGTGATGTTAGCTGAAGCTTGTTTTGGTATAAAGTTTAAGGAATTACAGGCAAGGAAAAACGTGTTGTTTCCCCTTTCATATATTAGCATTTTTAAGTAGCTGGGTGGAGCAACTAGTGAATCTAGTTGGCATAAACCAGTTTATTTTAACTAAATTTACATAATGAAGTTAGCTATTACACAGATGACATACTGGTCTCACCAGAGGTCTGTGGTGATACAAATCACCTGATTGTTTAATTGTGGCCCTCGAGGCAGAGCAGCAGGGTGAAATCACAGGCCAACAAGAGAGTAAGTGATGAGGCATGTAGATGATGATGCCTAAAGGCTGACCTACAGAAAAGTCCTATTTTATACTTAAAAACCACAGGACAATGAAGTGACTTCTAACTTTTTCTTAACAGTCTAAGTTAAAACGATACCAATTAAAACTGTTCTTAAGAGAGATCTTAGAATAGCTGAGTTTGGAAGGCACCTCTGGAGGTCATCTTGTCCAGCCCCCTGCTCAAGCAGGGACACTTAAAGCCCATTGCCCAGGACCATGTGCACCACCTGGACAACCTGCGCCAGTGCTTGATTAACCTCACAATAAAGAAAGGTTTCCTGCTGTTTGGAGGGACCCTCCTGGGATGAGGATGAGGAAAGCTCTATCCCTGCAAAGCAAGCTGCAATTATGGGCACTCAACGGTGTTGTTGAAAGCCTGGTAAAAAATAAGGGGATCATTTTTCTTGGACTGAAATGTAACAGATAGATGAGGAGCATTCTCTAAAGGAAGGGATATTTCGAGAAAACATCCCTTCTAGCAAAAAAGCAATTTTCTTCCTTTAAAATGAGTTTGCTTATTTTCAGTTGGAAGACCCAGCTGGGAAGAGAAATCTTGTTAATCAGATCTTCAGCACTCACCCTTTAAAAAATCCTATGCTAAAACCACAAGTAGATATATTCAGAGGCAGCCTCAGTGTAACTGTGAGGGTGATAGAGTAGTTACAAAACAGACATCGGCATAAATGAGTAAGAAACAAAATGCCTCAATAAAATCGAAATCCAAAAGACATGTTTACAGGGAGCAAATATCTCCTCAAAACAGCTCAGGGAAAAGAAAAGCACTAGTTCTACAAATGGTGCATCAGGCATCGATGCAGCATTAGGCACCCTCCAGATTTTGGTTCATACAGAAAGAAGCCAAGGAGCAGGAAGAGATTTTACATAGGAACTGTATAAAATGGATGTTATAAGCATAACTGTAGTCACCCTACACTGGCTGAGAGTAATATAATTCCAGGAGCATCCTTGAGAAGCCATATGATCAGACATAATATGGGAACCAAAATATGCCTGTGCTTAAAAGGAGGTGGTGTAAAAGCACTTTGAAAATGAAAAGAAAAAAAAAAAAAACAGTAGAAAAATGTCCTGAGTTTTCAGTTTTCTGGGCTGCACACTGGTTATTCCAGTTCTAGAAAGATATCAGCTGTATTGGAAGTATTCAAACAAGGAGAAACAAATACCACACTGAAGCCAATGAAATATACACAGGATTAATAAAGGCAGTAAAGAGAGAGAACAATAATGTTGTTCAGAAGGATTTCAAGCATATAAAGAGCAAAACAAGACAGAAAATGGCAAGGTAAACAAGGGCTATCCACTACAGCAATGTCAGAAGACAGGTTAAAGAAAAAATTAAGGACAGTATGAAGAAAAACTGCATAAAAGAGTTTTCCCAAGGGAAAATGTGAAAGCTTTTTCACTTCAAGCACTTCAAAATTGTATGAAGAAAGAATATGAGTATATGATGGAAGAATCACAGTGGCAGAGACTCTTCTCCCTTCAGGGTCCTCAGCCAAAGCAAAAAACAACACAGTAGATGAATAAGAAGTCCCCAGCCAGTTTTCGGTTTGTTTGGGTTCTTTTTGCTTTTGTTTTTGGTTCATTTTTTTTGAGGGTGTTGGAGGGTGGGGGTTGGTGTCAACTTTGTGATGCTCCTTAGCAAAATAATAGGGAGGAAGAAGTGTAAAGCCCAGCTCCCTGGACAGAGTTCCTGCAGCTTTAGATAAAATTAAATAGAAATATAGAAATTGTCCTTATAAACTTTTAAATGAAGTCTCAAATTTGAGATTAAGACATACTAAGCTTTTACCCAATTTTCTGCTAAAGGAGATCTTTTCAAGTTCAGGTGTGTCAAAATGAACAAATCTGCTTCTATCACAAACTAATTTCATCCGGCTTTTTCAGCTCTATCACAGAGATCAGATAGGCCCAGCAGTTTTTTGTAACAGGTTCCAAGATAGAGCACTATGATTGCTCTTGGTGAGATTTATGGAAAGTCATTACTGATTAATATTACTGATTGACAACAATTAGTACTTCTGTAACAAGTCTTATTCTACAGTACATGGTTACAAAATATCAATTACAGTCAGGTATGGGTGGTTTTTGCACATTTTCTTGCTCATTTCTAGAGGGAAGTGTAAAGCTATTTCATTCACTACCAGCATTCTGCAAAGTCGAAAGGAACATTATGTGAAACACTTCACTGCTTCCACAAAATAGCTATATTTTAGTTTCCTCGGTTTTCACTCTTATGCATCTGTATAGACTGTTTTCAAGAGTTAAATTCCTAGGGACATAATCATTATACTAATTATATCCATTCTCTGAAATTAGAAAGGCTGCACATTTATCAAACGCGGAATTACACATCATTATGTTGGAACCAATACTGGTTAGTAGACAGTGGCAAACAAAACTGATCAGCTCCAATATTTCTTCACACTCCAAATAAGGCCATTACAATTATAATGTATAACTTCCTCACTGTCTCTGCTGGTTTACTGAGCAATCCTTTCGTGTTCTGTGTGATTGATAGTGGTATAGTAGGGATGCTCCATAAGAACACATCATGGACCTGGTAAAACATGCACAATCTAGTTTTGGATCTGTCCTGGGTTTAGCAGTGGCAGTCATTTTTCTTGGTAGCTGGTGCAGTGCTGTGTTTTGACTTTCAGCTGGGAACAGAGCTGAAAAACAATGATGTTTTGGTTTGGCCAAGGACTTTGTGGGCCTCATGCTCTGCCAGGGAGGAGGGAAGCCGGGAGGAAGCAGAGACAGGACACCTGACCCAAACTGACCAAAGAGGTATTCCATACCACAGCACGTCATGCCCAGGATGTAACTGGGGAGTTACCTGGAAAGGCTAAATAGACTGCAGGGTTGGAGGAGGTATCAGTCGGTGCTTGGTCGGGCTGGGGGGAGCAAGTTATTGGTTGCCTGGTGATGGGGTGTTGTATTCTCTTCCCTTGTTATTTCCTTTATCATTACTATAATTGGTGGTAGCAGTAGTGATTTGTGTTATGCCTTAGTTACTAAACTGTTCTTATCTCAACCCGTGGGAGTTGCATTCTTTCTGATTCTCCTCCCCGTCCCTCCGAGAGTAGGGGGAGGGCAAGAGGGGGGGGGGGGGGGGAGTGAGTGAAACCATCAGGACAGCTGTGCCAACTTGCCATCTTCTATAAAGGAAGTTACTATTCAAAAGAGAAGATTTTTATGAAAACATATCCATGTTATCCATAGGGACATTTCCAATGTGCTTGCACAATTCTAATAACTTGTTCTGATGCACATAATCTGCTTTTTCAACTGAAAGTGCTTTTACAAGCACTTCATACATCCTTACCCAGGACTTGTGTATTCCTCTCTACTCACATTTGGGCCAGACTCCACGACTAGGTTACTGCAGTCCTTACACACCATAGCACCAGACAAGGTCAGATTCCACTACAGAAACAGTAGGTAAGAGCTCCTAAAAATAGTGAGGCTATTGTAATGAAGATGAGTTTTTCTGCATAGAAAACCATGAGTGTTGAGATAGGTGCATAACTGAATTATCACAGTTCTTAGAGAAACTTGTAACTGAAACAGTGTTGACTGCTCACGATTCAGAGAGATGTCATCCATTTAGTTAAAGAGCGCAAGATTAGAGAAAGTGAGACTGACTGATTAAATAGGAAATTGAGTATGCACGTGTCCAGTCACATCATCTTCATGGTTTGATCTATCCCTGGGTGTGCAGAGGACAGCTTCAGAAACTCCATGACCAAAACTGCTATGAATAAGCTTCCTTCACCAATACTGTCAGCTGAGTCTCACATGTCTAATTCTTTGAGATATTGGGATTTCCCATGGCGTTTCAAGTGTGCAGAAAGAGAAACTAAACTTATTTTCTTGTGTTCCCTTGTTTACAATTTAACCCAAACCTGTTTATGGATCAAAGAAATTTGGTTTAAAGGGAGCATCATCCATCTTTATTGTCCCATTGCAGCTGATGGTGGGGCTGACAGTGAACCACTTTATAACCTTTTCTGGTCATGTCCTACTTCTTTCATCCTTATACTAAAATACATATTTTCATTTTGCAATGCGTTGTTTCAATTCCTTTTGGTTTTGACTTAGTCACACCCGAGTCACATATTTATCTCAAAATCTATTTCCCTGCTGCCCAATAAAGCGTGTCCCTAATCAAAATGCACTCTCTAAACCAAAATCCTCCAAATAGAAAGGACCCCCAACATGCAAGCAGAAGCACTGTTATCTCCTGGCTTGAGACAAAGGCATATTAGCCTATACTAAGTTGTTGAGAACTCTATCAGAACCCACATTTCCTAAGCTTCCAAGAAGAGTTAATGCCTTTATCATTGCAATCTTCAATATTACATAGATGAACACTTGCTGCAAAGGTGCTATGCCTTTGCTGTGATTTAACTGTCTACATATATGCAACCTGAAAGAATGCTATATTCTAAGCAAAGGAACTTTCTCATTCTGACAGCAGAGGAGAAAAAGCCTTTAATGGACTTCCAAGATGCTCATGTAATTGAAGTAATGTCTATATCTAAGCTACAGCAACATACAATATGCAAAAGTGGAAGCCAAACTCTGGCACGATATCAAAACTGGACTGGATTGCCAGACCGTTCCAGAGGACTTTGCAATAACCAAAATGTCACTCATGGTGGCCAAAGACTCACTGCTTTAGCACCATTCCGAACCCTACCAGTCTGATCTTGTATTGGGAAAAGGCTTTCTCACCCTCAAGATTGCAAATTATTAGTAAGGAAGAAAAGTTTTAGAAGAGAACTTGATTTATAAATTATTAAACAAATAAACAAGCCACACCTGTCATGAAGAGGAAATCTTTTCCTGGTAATAAGCTAACTAAAGTTAATGAGTTAACATGTCATTTTCCATGTAATAATAATATAATTTTATTTTCAAAGTAATCCTCTCACTCTTTCAATCCCCTCAAAAAATACTGAAGGCTGAGCCAGGATTTCTATCATGCATCACTTTAGTGCATAGTATGTTCATTATAATGCAATAAAAACCTACAGATTGTCTGCCACTATTAGATCTATTCACTCCAATATCCCAAGACAGAACTTCTGAGAGAATTCCCTTGCATAGTTTCACCGTGGATCCTGACTTAATTCCACCAGAATCTCAAGAGAACAAAATAATTTGGAGTGCCTGCAAAACACTTCAGTAAATGGTTTAACACTGTGTCTCACAGCATTCTTCTGGAGAAACTGGCCACTCATGGACTGGATAGGTGGATTCTTTTCTGGGTTGGAAACTGGCTGGATTGCAGAGCCCAAAGAACATTCTGTTATCCCAAGCAACAAGTAATAGAGCAAGAAGTAACTGCCTCAAGCTGCATTAGGGGAGGTTTATATCAGATATTGAGAAGAATTTCTTCACCAAAAGGGTGGTCAAACATTGGAAGAAGCTTCCCAGGGCAGTGGTTGAATCACCATGCCCGGAAGTGTTAAAAATATGTGTAGATGAGGCCCTCAGTGATATGGTTTACTGGTGGTCTTGGCAGTGCTGGGGTAACGGTTGGACTTGATTTTAAAGGTCTTTTCCAACCTAGCTGATTCTATGATTCTAAAGAAAAAGAGCATTTGTGTCAAGGTCTTAACTGTGAACTTGTGCCAATTCTAAAAGCCCAGTAGATGTCTAACCTCTTTTTATTATTTCCTGAGTGTAGGCAAAACTGTTCCCTCCTTTCAGCTTGTCACAGATACAGGAGAAAGTCTAGGTTACTATCAACAGATTCTAGCAGCAACTGTTAAAATAGCAGCCCATTCCTCCTGTATCCCTCTTCCTAAGAAAGGGAAACATTTAGAAATGCCAACCGGGGAGATTCAAGAAACTGTCAATAATGTCTGAGAAATACCTTCCAACACACAAAAAAAGTCTGTACCTGCTTAATGCTTTTTCCAAAAAACACCACAATTTCTGAATTAATATTTGACAGTTAACTATTTTTGTGGTTTGCCTGGCTGTGACTTCCACGTACTTAGCATGACTGCTTTCTCATTTGCTCAGAAAAATGTTATTTTGATTTCATTAAATTCTGCAGTTAGTAATAAAAATTAATCTGTAATAAATTTAGATCACTTCTTGATTATTTTTCCCATCTGATTCAGATTTGGGATGAATCACTAAAGCTCTCAGCAAACAAGTTACAGACTGCAGGCATACAGGATGTCTTTGAGAAAATGATGCCAGGTATAGACATATGTTGTAATAGCAAATACATCACATACTTCGAGAATCTGTCTTTGAGGACTGTGCGATTATTATTTTTTTCCTTCCATTATCAGATCGGGGTCTTATTTTGTGAATGATGGTTTAGGAAACCTTGAACAGCTTCATCCCATTAGCATTGATGGATGAGAAATCAGTACTTTTATCGAATATCTTCCTTAAGACTAATGGTATTTACATAAAATATCTTATTTCCTAATTTCCATTGGTTCAGTATTCCCTTTTCACACTATCTGCAGATGTATGCAGTTTCTGACCATTGAATGAAATCACTATTCTAACTTCTCTGGTTCTGGTATTCTGGATACAGCAAAGCTCAAGTCCTGCTCTACACATCTTTATATCCAAAATTTATGTAGCCCTTATCACCATACCATCCTTAACTGATCAGAAGTTTCCATTTTATAATCTTCTATAAAGTGGGGAAGTAAAGCATCTGTTTCATGTCTGCATAGGTACATCATAAATTCCATTAAGTGATTTACTCAGGGTTATGAGAGACATGCAACTGAGGCAGAAATTGATCCCACAGCTCAACCTGCAGTGTAAGCTTCTATTAGAACCATATTTTCCCATCTTAGCCAGCCTCAGCTCTCTTTTCCTAACCATGACTAGGTCACCAGTTTCAAGAATAAGCCACATACTCAGGCTCTCATCACTGCTTAAGAGTATATTCACAGATTGAAGTCATGGACTGCTGAAATTCATAGGTCTTGCCAAGTCATTGATAACCTTATTTCCCCTCAGAGCTTATCATCATCTTCTGGGAGCCTTTGCTCCCCCATGTCTACTAGACTTTCATGCTCTAGACACATTCCTTTCTAGTTGTTCCTTAACTATTGAGTGGATTAGCCCTTCAAGTTAATCCCTTCCTTACCATTTCAGACTTTACAAATAATAATATAACACTAAAAACAGCTTCTTGAGTTTATACAAACAGAAGTCAAGGACTTCATCTGATAGGGCTGCCATAACTCAGGTATTCTTCGTAGAAATACAAAGCTGATGAATTATGTTACCTACAGATTTGTCCTCATACATGTCAAAGGCCTACAACAGAGATATTTTTACCCTAATATATTTCTTTTTGCCATTTTTAATTCACATTGGAAAGGAAGCTTCTGTCACCTTTGTTCATAGAACACCAACTGCTGGGAGAGGGTGTAAGCCTGTGGTCTTTCTAACAAATTAATCTGCAATACATTTATCTTCTATAGGATGCTGCCATTTAAAAAAAGAAATCCCTCTTAAGTGTATACATGTCGTGGGTCCAGCAGTAGCAGTCATTTTTCTCCTTCTTAGTAGCTGGTGCAGTGCTGTGTTTTTGACTTTCAGTCTGGCAACAGCACTGATAACACCAATGTTTTTAGTTACTGCTCAAATGTTTACCCTGACCAAGGACTTTCTGAGTCTCATGCTCTGCCAGGGAGGAGGGGAAACCAGGAGGAAGCAGAGACAGGACACCTGACGCAAACTAACCAAAGGGGTATTCCATAGCACAGCACGTCATAAGCAGTATATAAAGTGGAGGCAGTTCCAGAAGGGCTAGATCACTGCTCGGTTGGGCTGGGTATCAGTCGGCAGGTGGTGAGGTGTTGTCTTCTCTTCCCTTGTTATTTCCCTTATCATTATTATTATTGGTGGCAGTAGCAGTGGTTTGTGTTATACCTTAGTTACTGGAGTGTTCTTATGTCAACCCGTGGGAGTTACATTCTTTCGATTCTCCTCCCCATCCCTCCGGGAGCAGGGGGAGGAAAGGGCTAAGGGGAATGAGAGAGTGAAAGGCTACATGTTTTTTTCTGGGTTGCAACTGGGCATAAACCACGACAGTACACAAACATTATGGAGACCAAAAATTACATTTTGGAACCCGAGATTAAAAATGAGACAACCAGATGATAGTTACTACTTATACCGATTTCTGGGGGAGTTTTTTTTTTTTTTTCCTCTTTAAAACCTGTAAACAATGCCTCTGTATAGCAATTAAGTAATTGCTTTCTCTTTTCATACATTAACATTCAAACAAAATATAGAGCTGTAAATACATTCCTAGCAGGGACATTATTTTTATTTGCTTGCATCCCATAATAAGATTTTAAGCTGCATTCAAAGCAATGACCAAAACTACTTTAGGAAAGAAGCCACAGTAGTCATTATCAGTAAGAGAAATGCAAAAACCTGGGTCTGAATTGCTTAGTTCCTCCTAGGCATAGAGTCTGTTTCACAGATGGCTGCAAACACAGTGCTGGAGTAGTCAGGTGTCCACAAGGCTGGATAGAAGAAAACCATTGCAATTAGTTTCCATGCTGCATTCATAGTATTATTAATCATACATCCAGCCAGGAGCATTTACTACTGCCAATTAAAGTCCATTGTCAACGCACCTGGAAGATCATTAACAAGAGTGTCTGGTCAAGCGTGGTCCAAAACCATAGACGTGACAAAGCTTCTCTCCAATGTCTATACCATACTTTAAAAAAAAAGATACAAGGTATAGTTGTAATAAATGGACCAGTGAAGAAAACCAAGGAGTAGTACTACTTTCTCCCTGTGCATATGCCTTTTATAACTGCTTCCAGTTTCAGTACAGACGGATGTAATTATAATTCAAGTATCCCCAATAATTAATATTAATTATTAAGCTTAAGAAATCCTGTTTTGTACATCAATTATGTCCTTGGACAAAACAATGAGTAGGTTAAAATTACAGACACATGGGGAAACATTAATTGCAGCATCTACCAGTGACCTTATATACAATTCAGTTGTGAAGATGTTAGTGGTCAAACTATTCATTATAATTGCGTCTGGAAACTATTCGCACTTTAAATATGAAGTTACGACTGTTTTTTCAGCAAAAACATTAATCATCAAGGTCGGGCAAGAAAAGATCCTGCTTCATTAGAGTCATATAAACACAGTTGAAATCTAAAGATTAATTCTGGAATTATGGTGTTAAAAAGATAAATCTTATTTTTCATATTTGTCACACAAGAGACAAAGCACAAGGGCACAGAAAAAAAACGAGACATGACATCAAAACACTTATTTCTTCAGACATGGTCATTCAAGAGGAATACAAACCATGCTACTATGGAATGGAAAATGCTCTACAGTTTGAAATCACATGCAGAGAACTTCTGATTACCTGTGAGGAAAACAAATTCCTTTGCCAAAGATCTTAAGCTTAATTTTGTGGAGAAGGACCCAAAGAAATTTGGGATTACCTCCCACTGTTATTCTTGTTGCAAGGTACTGAGGAAGAGCAGAGAACCTATTTGTTTCCACACCAAAAACATAATTTATGAAATTAGGTGTTTTATCGTTGAACGCCTCAGGAGCCCCAAGAAAAACATGACTTTGTCATGGATCCACTGTGTCAGAAATTATAATATTCAAACACGCAGCCCCATCTGGAAGCTGGGGAAGGCCAACATTTACACACCATAGCTACAACTCTTTCTGCACAACCTGCAGCTCAATTGCTGGGACAACCTCAAAGTTAACATTAAAAGGAAAGCACAGCTACGGAAAAAAAGCTGCTCTTCTCTGAACTTAGAAGTGGCTTAATTAGACAACCTTAACATACTTTATAAATTACTTAATTTAGTCACCTCAGTAGGAGACAAGCAGGTGTTAACCTTGAATTAAACCAGATGCCATCCTAAAAGACAAAGGTTTTCCCTAGTGTATTCAAAGTTAAAATTTGCATAAACTTCATTTGTAAGTATTTTGGGATGGCCTTTCGTTCAAAGAATTAAGGAATTTAATGATAACAATTTATTGCAGAAAAAGGCACAGATGCTGCTTGATTATGTTAGCCAGTTGTGACAATGTGTCTTTAAACAGATGGCTGGGGATTTTTCACATCAGAAAAATCATGAGTGCTCCAGCTCCTGGAGAAAGCTGCATGTGTAAGGTAGTGTACAGACAGATGATTTCTTTTTCTACTGTGAATCAGTGAAGTTTATGCAATTTTTAACTAGGACAATTGCATATTCTTTAGAAGTAATTTTAATACATTAATCCACTCTGTCCTCCTCACAGAGCATGCTAAAAATCAAAGCACAGTCTTAATTTCTTCACAGTCCTCCCCTTTCCCATCTAAAAGGTTATGATTTAAGGAAAAGATGCTAATTCATTTTATATACAGACTGCCTACCCTGCCTTCTGCAAGCAGACACAAGCTTGTTCTAACTGTGCTCTGCACAGCTGATAACTCAGCTCATACTCTATATTGATCAGAAAGCACAAAACGACAGCCTGTGCCCCACAAGCCCAAAATGGTAAGCCTTCCTCCTAGCCACAGTTAGCTTCCACTAGAAAGCAGTAATGCATACTTAATGTATTTTAAGAATTTAAAAATAAAAATAAAAAATAAATAATAATAATAATATAAAAAATAATCCAAAAACCAATCTTTCATCTAGGACTGGATGTATCCTGCATGATATTTTGTTACATTTCAATTTGTAATGAAAAACTCAGAATTGGTTGCTATACTACCTGACCACCAAAACATACATTTTGGTTTCTAAGCTTGAAGCTAACCACTGAGAAATTAGCAATTAGGAGACTATGAAATAGGGTGACAGATTTATTTACACTAGCTAGAATAATGAAAACTTACATCCCATTTCTTGCCTCTGAAAAAGTCAGCCCTGGTGCTAGCAGGAAATCAAAGCCTGCTTCAAAGTCTGTCCTAATGCTAGGCAATAGTTTCTGCTGATATAAATTAATGCAAGCTTCAGTGACAGATTCTCAAGTTACATCAGTTTCTGATCCATCCCATGGTGTTCCCTACCTCAAAACATCTGTTGTACATTTTGGAGGGAATACAAGATTCTCTGTACAACTAACTAGAACCAGAAACTGTGGCACAGTGATTCAGAAAGTGATGGAGAGGGTAAACAAGGCAAGGTGATATACCATCTGTTCTCTGTGAAGGAACTGGATATGATGCTCACTGCCATGTCTGATTTTCCCAGCAGAGAGCTTGGAGCACCCACAGCCTAACCTGGGCAAGCCAATTCCTTTATTCACCTCTTGCTGTCAAGGTCATAAATTATCTTACAAGGTACCTGCTGCCCAGGAACTTTCCATTTTGCTGTTTCATCAAAAAGCAAAAATAAAACCAAGTAGCATGTAGGTGCTTCAGGGAAAAGTGGGTATCAGAAGATAACTGCCTATACAAATGATGCAGCAAAGCAACAACCACCACCTCATTCAAGTCAATGGAAATTTGCCTATAACTTCAGTGGGATCCAGATTTCCTCCAAAATATTTTATTTGTATACTGAAAGAATAAATTAAAAAAAAAAAAAAGACAGACAAAACTAACCAATTAAAAAAAAAAAAAAAGCAAAACCCAAGATTGCTGGCTTAATATAATTTTGGCAGTCATTTACTGTGATTCAAGACCTTCTATCTCCCCTTCAACTCTGACCTATGTTGCTGCTGAAAACATGATGAGATCTTGAAGACGGACCAACCTAACACATCTATCAACAGAAACCTTTGCTCCAATGTATGCCTACAAAAGAGTTCATACCAGCAGGACTCTGCTTCAACTCCACCTTTGATTCCAGATCAGCGTTCATTAATCACTCCACAGTAAGGGAGGATCATTATCTTGCACAGAAGGACACCTACAAAATGTATTTCAACAGAGATCATACAGCTAAAGCCAGCTAGCATTACAAATCCTGACATTCTCTGTTGAAGAAATCCTTTTGTGAATGATTACTGTTCACCTAATGATTGAACAAAAATATACATGCATCAAACACAAAAATATCTAGAAGTCGTATCTTCAAAAACATTCTAGCAAAATCCTTCTGATGCTTAGTTTTCTAAAAATATTTCGGTGGCTGTCCTGAGTTCAGTAGTAGCAGTCATTTTTCTCCTTCTTAGTAGCTGGTGCAGTGCTGTGGTTTTGACTTTCAGCCTGGGAACAACGCTGATAACACTGATGTTTTTAGTTACTGCTCAAATGTTTAGCCTGACCAAGGACTTTCTGAGTCTCATGCTCTGCCAGGGAGGAGGGGAAACCAGGAGGAAGCAGAGACAGGACACCTGACCCAAACTAGCCAAAGAGGTATTCCATACCACAGCACGTCATGCCCAGTATGTAAACTGAGAGTTCCCCAGAAGGGCTAGTTCACTGGTTGGTCAGGCCGGGTGGGGATGAGGTATTGGTTGGCAGGTGGTGAGCGGTTGTATTGTCTTCCCTTGTTATTTCCTTTATCATTACTATTATTGGTGGCAGCAGCAGTGATTTGTGTTATACCTTAGTTACTGGAGTGTTCTTATGTCAACCCGTGGGAGTTACATTCTTTTCGATTACCCTCCCCATGTCTCCGGGAGCAGGGGGAGGGAAAAAAGGGGGGGGGCGGGGGGAGTGAGAGAGAGACTGCATGGCTGATTTATGGCTGACTGGGTTTAAACCACCACACTGGCTGTTTTTAACATTGACGTTCGGCAAGACTCTTGACTATTGTGGTTATAGAATCATAGAACAGTTAGGATTGGAAAGGACCTTAAGATAAGCTAGTTCCAACCCCCCTGCCATGGGCAGGGACACCTCGCTCTAAACCACATCACCCAAGGCTCCATCCAACCTGGCCTTGAACACCATCAGGGATGGAGCATTTACTACTTCTTTGGGCAGCCCATTCCAGTGCCTCACCACCCTCACAGCAAAGAACTTCTTCCTTAGATCTAACCTAAACTTCTGCTGTCAAAGTTTGAACACATTACCCCTTGTCCTGTCACTACAGTCCCTAATGAAGAGTCCCTTCCCAGCATCCTTATAGGCCCCCTTCAGATACTGGAAGGCTGCTGTGAGGTCTCCTTGCAGCCTCTTCTCCAGGTTGAACAGCCGCAGGTCTCTCTGTCTACATATGGGAGGTGCTCCATCCCCCTGACCATCCTTGTGGCCCTCCTCTGGACTTGTTCCAACAGTTCCATGTCCTTTGTATGTTGAGGACACCAGAACTGTAAGCAATACTCCAAGTGAGGTGTCACAAGAGCAGAGAAGAGGGGCACGATCACCTCCTTCGACCTGCTGATCACGCTCCTTTTCATGCAGCACAGGATATGTCCGGCTTTCTAGGCTGCAAATGCATTGGGCTCTGAATGCATCTAAACATTCACAGCAAAATAACTCTGAAAAAAGAATTTCTTCCTTGCTAGAATTTCCATATTTTGTTTCAATTAAAAAGTAATTATATTTTAAATTGATAATCTGTATCACCTTGTTTGTAGTTCATTTCTTAATGAAAAATCTGTTTCTCTCTTGCAAGAAAAAAAGAAAAAGATGTAATAAAAATGAACTGACTAAATACGCTGAAAAATCTACCAGTCAAAATGCCCTTTCCTGTCAGGGGATCAAGTTTTTCTCTTCTATCACTGTAATATAAATAGCTGTCATGCTGGGGAATAAGCAACAAAAACTACATTCACATCAGAGTTTAAAATGCACTAGTGATAATATTATCTATAATATGATGTGAAATTTTATATAAAATTAGAGTGACATCACAAGTGGAAACAGAGTTTCAGTCTTTGTTACACATAAAGGTTGTATTCTAACAACACAGGAATAACTACAAAGAGGACATGACTAATATTTGTATGAGAACCATGCTTAAATGAATGGCTGTTAAAAGTTGGAGCTGTTCAACTACGGACATTGCAGCAGATACCCTCTAGCTTTACCCCTTCCATCCCCCTTCCATCCCCCAAAAACTCCAGCAGCTGCATCTGAGTTCTACAATGATAAAATGACAAATTTTGAAAGGGGTTGCATTTGTCTATTTTGACTTGCCGTAATTAAGAAGGCATAAAATGGAACTGAAAAGTTGCATAGAAGTGATTACCAAAGGGTTTTGCATGTTGAAATATTACGCAATACATACTTGTACAAAATGTGCATTATCCATTATTATACACATTTTTCTGTTTTCCCTGTATATTTTAACCAACAACAAGAAGTTGTCCCTTGTATGTTCTTATCAGAAACACTGCAATCTGTTGTCACTGTCACAACAGCATTTTTTGCATGCTTTCTCACGGAGAATTAGTCTGTTTCTCATGCAGAATTAGTCTGTTTACTTGTTGCAATAGATGATTACGAAGCATTTTAAAGCAGAATTGTGACATCAGTCAAAACACAGGTGTCCTTACACTTCACTGTTTCTTTCCTTCTGACAATTTTATTACTCATGAAAGCATTATGGTCTAATAATGAGAAGCTCTGGCTCAAAACCTGAAAGAAATAGATCACAAAACCTAGCCCTGTCACTGGCAGGCAAAGTGATTCTGAAAAACTGGGTTACTTTTCCTGTCCAACCCGTCTGTTTGGGTTGAAAGTGCTTTACGTCACCATCTCTCAGTAGTGATAGAGTCCTGACTCTGTTGAATTGCATAGAAAATATCTTACGTAGACCTCAGGAGCATCAGATTTTTCATGTTGTGTCGATACAGTGCTTAGCACAAAAAAAATCCCTATATAACTTGAGGTTAACATGAGATATGGCTGCTGCTGTATAAAAACACTGCTGTACTTAAGAAGAGATGTCTTTCCAAGACTAGAAAGAATAAGAACTCTCTAGTTTTTAATCACAGGTAAACCACTACACTTTCAGTAAAGTTCGTTGAGTGCACATATTACTATCAAGATTTTGTTAACTTCAGCAGTGTTATAAGTGAGGAACTAATGATAGTGCTGTGGCCAAAATTATTATTCTGGATGTAAAAGTACATATCCACAGTTTCAGCAAAGGGACTTCTTACTTAGAGGGATTATCAGGGAGCTGCATGGTGGGAATGCTGGCAAACTACACCCAGTGACCTAAATCATTGAATTTTTGACCTGGCTCAATCGCAAGATCAGCCTCTTCAAATCAGTCTACATTCACGGTTCTAACAGTAGAGCTCATAAGTAAGGTCAGCCCCTTTTAACATATTAGCACTTTGATCAACTGGGACAGTCCCATTGTATGTTAACTGACTGTCATTTTAAAGTGAGTATTCAAATGTTGAAAAAGTTAACTTTGAAGCTATTCTAAAACAAAAGATGCCTGAACTGCTGAAATAAAACATCTGAATGGGATTAATGTCTTTAATACATTTTTTCATTTTGAAGCGGATATTTCCAAGAGAAAATATTTTCACGAAATGTTCCAGTTTTGACATCATTTGCATTCCCCAAAAGAATATGTCTGTCAAAATTTTCCAGTGATCTCTATTTAATAGTTTTTGGTAAATTCTATGTATACCTCAGCTTTCTTAGCAGTTTTCTCCACTGAAACTGTCTTCCCTGATTAGACACACAGAATTAATATAAAACTTTGTTAAAAATCAATATAATGCAATTGCAAAACCCCAACCTAATCCACACAGCCAACTGAAATCTCGATAGCATGCATTCAGTAATGAGACACATATACAGAAAGGACACAGTCTGCTACACACAGAATGAAGTTCTGTAAAACCCCAGTTCCTATTTTTAATACAGGAAAGGAGACTTTCTGATGCTGATCTTTATAAAAGTCAGAACTTAAAGCAATATGAAGTAGGAACTTAAAGCACACAATGAAAACAAGGATAATAGTACTAAAGCCTCTACACCCTAACTTGACTGTCTTTTCCTGAGTGGAAGTAAGCCCCTGTGCTGGACCATAATGAGCAATAGATAAGACTAAAGGAGGAAATCAGAGCATAAAATGCTTTTCTGTTGTGACTGATATCCCTAATGTTCTTTTTCCTTTGTTGATAATGCTATTTTGACTTCCAAAGCTGTTGTCACAGGCCTCCAGAGGAAAAGGGCGCTGGTTTTAGGTATATGTTTTATTAATGTTTCTTAGAGAAAATGGTAGAGAAAAACATTTTTGAAATGTCAAAAGCAATTTATTTAGCTATTTTTCTAAGGGAGATGAAATGACAAAATGTAGCATTTAAGAAGTTTATTATTAAAACCTGGAATTCTGCTTCTAACTAACACTTTGACATTGGAAACAGTTCTAACTTTTAAGAGTTACTTAAAAGTAGCCCCCCCCCCCCCCCCCCAAAAAAAAAGAAAGAAAAAAAGGCTGGTTTTTAATACTGTGAAGTGTTTTGCCCCTAAATAGCATTAAGGAGGTTTTTGGATTGTTCTATTCTGCATAAAGGCATTAACATTTAGACTTCCTCAACCCAGTCTTATTCCTGTGACTTAACCAGAAAACTGGTTCTGTTCTAGTTTCATACTGTTCTCATGTAATACAGCAACTTGTGTTACTTAGATGCTTCTCTGACAGATATTTGATGAAGACCCAGTTAAAAGGTAAAAGTCCTTATTTCCATACACATTAAAGCAGTAGGTCCTTTAGCTCTGGACTTCTGTCACACAAGCAAGGACATACAGGCTCCAACTCCCTCACATTAGTCTTTAGGAAGCATGAGACAAGCTTGTTGGCTCACCACATTTACCGAAAGCACAGGTGTGTTTGCCTTAAGATGCCAACCGTTATCAACTCCATAGTTTATAAGTTTGTTCTATGAAGTCCAAACAAAAAACAAACACACAAAAAATTATGCTCAACTTTCAGAGAAAAGGAAAGAGGTGACATAAATTTCCTGTAAGAATACTTAAAACATATTTTTATCTTTGTTTTCAAATTCCCTCTCTCAATGATACCAAAGAACTCACAACACAGGTAATACTAAAAGCATGTTGACTTTGAGGACTTTTTTCCCTCTGTGCAAGTACCATGTCATATGAAAAAAATGAAATGTGTTAACTGTACAGTTCCTACATTTAATCTCTTTCCTTACAACTTGGCTGTTTCTTGACAATCTCAATTTCCTACTTTTCTCAGGTAATCATGGAATAAACTGAACCCTTGATCCAACTCTTCTGGATAGGGGCTTCAATTGCCCTTTTCCCCATTCTACTGTCACTCTGCAGTAGTCCAAACAGCATGAAGAGCCTAGCAGGTACAGAAGAAAATCTCTGAACTCATCTGGAAAAATGGCAAATATAATTGAGGGGTTAAAACTGTTCAAGTTCTCTTTTTTTCTTTTTTTTCTTTTTTATTTTTTTTTCCAAAATGAAGCTGAAGGGAAAGAAATAAAAGTTTTGGAGATGCTCAATTTGAAAGAAAGATGACTTAGATTACTTAATACAGAGTAAGAAGAATTTATTTATAAACAGGAGAAAAAAGCCTAGTTTCAGATTAACTAAATACTGAAAAACTTATGTAAATACAATTTTCATTAATTTAAAACAAAAAAAAAATGCAAATTTTAATTTCAGATTAAATTCAGATCAGAAATTTCTGATTCAGATTGGAAAACTTCTTTAATGAAGGTTTTGTTGGTTTTGGTTTAGTTTGGGGTTTGCTTTTTGTGTTGTTTTTTTTTTTTTTATTGCTGTTGTCTTCTTTTCAAGGACTATACAGAACTCTGTCTCAATACCTGTTTGATGCATAAGAAAAATGCAATTTAAGTGGCTTGGTACGAAAACTAGTTCAGCAGCATTGAGAAAACCAGAAGATGGACATGGCTTAATTTAGTGTTAACTGCTTGACTGTGATCCTTATACCATATCATAGAAGTGAAAAAGGTGTACCATGTTACTATGTAAGGTGTTGATACATCAATCTTATTCCCACCTTATTAAACTCAGAGATGTTTAATTATTTTGCAGACAATTCCTTGGCTGCAGATGTCATTGAAATCTTAAGTTGATGCTTTTTCTGCATTTGTTCATTATTAATGTATGAACACTGCTCTCATAGCAATAACTTTCATCTTCATCTGGTATTTCTCAGTCTGCTTTGAACAATTTGTTAGCATAGGAAAAAATCTTAAAAGTCAATTCATTTGATATTACAGCATTAAAATACCACTGGGTCATAATTTTATGTTTATGCTTCATGTACAGTTCCAGGGTTGCCACTAAAAGCTCAGAATTACAAACCATTAAATTGCAAAGCGAGTACAGAATTGCAAATAAGTGAGGACTTCAAAATACAATGGTTGAAATTATAGTGGTGTTGATTCACTCACATTCAGTGTCATTCAAATAAGTGTTCATTTTCCTTAGAAAATTCTGTTCAGTTTTCAAAAGTAAATCTTTTTCCTTCCACATGTATTATTTGTCCTTTACATTATGCTGAACAATTAGGATTTAAAAAACAAAAACAGACAACAAAGATGTCAAGTATCGTATGATACTTGTATTATAACAAAAAATTTTCACTTGAGATTTAGACAGAAGCCTGGAGTTATCAGAAATTTTAAGACTTCTGATTCTGCACTGCTGATGTCCTTTCTGGAAAGACAGTTTGATGAGCTTAACAGTATCAAAGTTAACTTGTACAATTTTATTAGCAAAACTCCATGCGATACTGCTAATACCTTCATGAAATCTAGTTTTATTATTTCATACATCATTTTAAGGAGTTCCTGTTATTAATTACATCACTATTGTTAGGTCTTTTTAAATTGAATTCCTCATGAGGTTTTTTACTCCTGTTTCAGATAAAAGCAACTTAATCAAACTCTAAGCAGCTGTTTTCATCTTACTTACTCTTTCTGGAGTTTCTAGGCTTTTACTCTGCTACAATTCACATTAAAAATGAATGTCAGCTGATGGAGATTTCCCTCTGCTTACTTTTTAGAAATCTGGAATGAGCTTTATTAATTTAAGAATGTGAAACTTAACTCCTTTGGGGAGTGTAGCAGCACCTTGATGAAATGCAAGTACGTATTCGTTCTACTATTTGAATGCATTTGCACACAGCCCACTGAATGTCTTTATCTATCTATTTTTATTAACCTTTTCTCTCTCCCAACAGCCAGCCTGGGAAAAAAAAAAAACTATCAACCCTTTCTGAAATTGCTGCGCTCACAACCATCGAGAAATACTGAATTTAGTGGTATTGCACAGGAATTTTCCATTTGTCTCCAAGAATCATCTTTCTGACATTCTCATTGTGAAACACAGACTGGTGGGGTGGTGGTGGTAGCTTGTTCTTCCGGACATGCTTGGCTTTCTTGGGTTTGATTAATTGTAGATACACTAAAATGGTGGATGAGATTGTTTTAATAAGATCTTACACTTTTTGTTTCTGTAGGCCAAAACATTTCAGAGTAAAGAACTTGAATTAAAGTAAAAATAAAACTTACTATGTACTTATCCTTAAGATAATTTTCTTTTGTTAATCATCTCAAAAAAAAGCTGAAGGCATCAAGAACACTGCAGACTGACAACAGGAGCTATGCACAGCAGCCATGCTTTATAGCATTTTTAATGGCTAACTGTAGATCCACTACCCCTAAAATAGTCCAGTTCTTGAGTCAGCCAATATGATGCCATTAAAAATTCTTTATTATTTTATTTAAAGTTGTTTCACTGACTTATTCCATTGAGATCTAAACCATTACAATATCAATTACAATGTCTCCATGTTATGATGTGATGATAACTGTAGTTTCAGGCATTTCAGTTTTTTTATACTAATTTTGTTTGCTTCACCTCTCAATACCCATTACCAGCCCCCTTCCCCCAGCCTCCCATCTCAGACATAGTCACCATTCTAGGGACTCGTAACTGCATTTCACTGGCAAGAACTTGTACTTCTATTGGCTAGAACTTTGACTTGGGCCCTCTACCTCAAAATTAATTCAAAATCATGTTAGTCGTATGGAAAAAAGCATTAATTATACTGACAGTAATTGCACTTTAAATATGGTTTAGCATTTGAACTATAAGTCTATTGTAAAAAAAAAAAAAAAGGTGTATTTTCCAGATTTCTCTAAGTTCTTTAAACATTCCATTAGAAACATGCCATTAGAAAAATTTAGCATTTCAAATACGTAGAAGAAATATTTTCATCAAATTTCTTACCTTAATACCATATGAAGGACCTGAATGCTCATCTGCTTTTCAAAATGTTTCAAATAAAGTTTAGCCACAAGCAATTCAATTACCTTGAAAGATCATGGAACCTATTAGGTTCTTCTGACCTGAATCAAGGAGCAGCAAAATTCAAAATATTGTGTCCTCAGAAGTTAAATGAAATAGAAATGTGTCATGCTTGAGAGAGAGATGGATCTTCACATTTCCCTAAGGATCCACAAACAGGTGGCATGCACATAGCAGCATCCTCTGTTGACTGCTTAAAAGGCATACAAGGAACGTAGCTTGCCCTGAAATCTTTCACCCACTCTTCTCCTGCACACTAGCCATGCCATGGAAGGAAGCAGCCATTTTCAGACTATGAGAGAGAAAAAATTATAATGTTTTTATTCCTTAATACTATATAACATTGACATACAAAAAGTAAATCCTGCTTTCAGAAACATACACAAAGACATTCACTTATGTCAATAAAGTGCCACCCATGAGTACAAAAGGGCAAAAGATGGTTCAGTGGAATGAGGAAGAACTTCATAATTCCCTGTGTAGCCTGAGTCAAGCTCCTCTTGCTATTTTTTCATGCCAGCTTTCAATATTTAGAAAATAACAGATCTATAAAAATTACCCTGATATTATTCTGCATTCAGCAGTAGCAGTCATTTTTCTCTTTCTCAGTAGCTGGTGCAGTGCTGTGGTTTTGACTTTCAGCCTGGGAACAATGCTGATATCACCAGTGTTTTCAGTTGTTGCTCAGTAATGTTTGCTCTGACCAAGGACATTCTGAGTCTCATACTCCGACAGGGAAGAGGGGAAGCTGGGAGGAAGCAGAGACAGGGCACCTGACCCAAGATGACTAAGGGGGTATTCCATACCACAGCAAGTCATGCCCACTATATAAACTGGGGGTTGTTACGTAGAAGGGCTAGATCGCTGCTCGGGTTGGGCTGGGTATCAGTCAGCGGGTGGGGAGGTGTTGTACTCTCTTCCCTTGCTATTTCCCTTATCATTATTATATTATTATTGCTGATAGCAGTAGTGGTTTTGTGTTACATCTTAGTTACTAAGCTGTTCTTATCTCAGCCTGTAGGAGTTACATTCTTTTGATTCTCCTCCCCATCCCTGCAGGAGCATGGGCAGGAAAGGAATGGCTGCATGGTTCTGAGTTACTGGCTGAGCTTAAACCACAACAGATCTTTGTGGCACCCAACGAGGGGTATGAATGTTTGAGATAATGACGGATCTGACCAGAGTGTGTCTAACCAGATTTGTGATAAGCATTCGTTGTTTCAAATTAATAGTCACTCATCACAATGTTGATTTATTTGCTCTTGGAGTTGTTGTGCTTGGTCTCAGAGTTTTAGCATGTCATACCTTACTTGCAGGCCATATTTGCTGGTTTAATGTTTGTCGGCTTTGGGGCCTGGGCTAAGGTTCATATTTCACTGTACTTTCTGGTAATGGCTTGCAATACAACAGACTCGTAGATCATGAGACTGATCTGGCTTACATTCCCAGTGTGGTCATCACCTCTATACTTTGGGAGGTATATAATGGAAGTGTTTAGCAATTACACATCTTTTTTTTCCTCCTTGGGTGGTCAACCTATGAAGGAGACATTCCCTTATATTCTCACCTCCCCCACCAGACTATTTACAGCATCACTTGATAGTTCCGAAGGTTTTTAATGGCCTTTGGATACCCTCGAGGCCTGCCTTTAGATGGGGATCACCCTGTTGACACACATACAGGGTGTGTTTTACCCATAACCATTTTGTCTGATCTCAAATGTTAAGCAGAGTCGGGTTTGGGTCTTGTCTAGGGTTAGACAATGATAGAGGAGAACCAAGACATTTTCCCTGAGGCTGGTCAGTCATGAGTGGCAGGGTGTGTGGAATAGTATGGGCAAGTATCTATGCCAGGGAGCCTCTCCAGTGCTTTGGAGGGAAAAGATAAGCAACAGTGCTTAGCCTCTCCAGTGCTTTGGAGGGAACGCTAAGCAGGGTTGGGCTCAGTTAGTACTTGGATGTGAGACTGCCTGGGAATCCCAGGTGTTGTAGGCTTCTACAGGACAGCATCTGATCAGGAGTTATTATTACAGGAATCAGAGGAAGAGGAAGCAGAAGAGGTGACTTCTTGACCCCAGACCTCAACCGAGCTATGGAATATGCAAAAAGATCTTACCCATCATCCAAGTGAGCACATCATCACCTGGTTGCTCTGATGCTGGAGCAATGGGGCCAACGGTCATGAGCTAGATGGTAGGGAAGCTAAGCAGCTGGGATCACTTGCTAGGAAAGGGGGAACTGACAAAGCAGTTGCAAAAGAGAAATGATCCTTCAGCCTTTGGAGGTGGCTCTTGGCAGCTGTGAAAGAAAGGTTTCTGTACAAGGCCAGCTGGACCACACTAGAGAAAGGCATCCAGTCTCTGAGGGAATCAGCCATTGTAGAGATGATCTATCTCAAGCAGATGCTGGGAATGCATCCCTAGATCCAGATGAAGTCAAATGTACATGACCCATGTGGCGGAAATTTACACAGACTGCACCATCATCATATGCCCACTCACTGGCAGCAATAACCTGGAATGAAATAGTACCACCAACAGTGGATGAAATGATTAGTCAGCTCCGAGAACTCAAAGACAATCTCACCCCTTCCAGTATTTCAGCTGAAGAAAAACTGTCCCAGGAGTTCAAACAATTGAGAGACGATCTATCCAATCTATCCAGCTGCCCACATGTACCAACACATGTCTCAGCTATTAACAAAAGGTGTCCTACTGCTCAGGACAGAAGATATAGGAGGTACACGACACAGGGCACCCTATGGTTTTACCTGCGGGATCACAGAGAAGACATGAGAAAGTGGGATGGAAAACCTACCTCACCTCTAGAGGAACGGGTGCCTGAATTGAAGAGGAGAACAAAGGTCAAGAATGATCACCCCATGAAAGCTGTGGCTTCAGTCTCTGGTGAGCAGGTTCCCACTTGCAGTGGTAGAGCTGATTTTACTCCAGTTCCTGTGAAAAAGAAGACTAATCCCTGCTTAAAAGACATGAGTGGCCAATGTTGTGATGACTATTAGAGGGGCCCTGCCTCCAGCCAGGTGGAGGTAGGGGACAATCAGATTTACTGGACTGTGTGGATCAGATGGCCTGGCACATCAGTCCCACAGAAATATAAGGCTTTAGTAGATACTGGTGCAGTGTACCCTGATGCCATCAAGCTGTCAAGGGGTGGAACCCACTTATATCTCTGGAGTGACAGGAGGATCCCAAGAGTTGACTGTACTGGAGGCTGAAATCAGCCTGACTGGGAGGAAGTGGCAAAAGCACCCCACTGTGACTGGTCCAGCGGCTCCATGCATCCTTGGCATAGACTACCTCAGGAGAGGGTACTTCAAAGACTCAAAAGGGTACCAATGGGCTTTCGGTATTGCTGCTTTGGAGAATGAGGAAATTAAGCAGCTGTCCACCTTGCCTGGTCTCTCAGAGGATCCTTCCGTTGTGGGGATGCTGAAAGTCGAAGAACAACAGGTTCCAATCACAACCACAATGGTGCACTGGCAGCAATATCGCATCAACCAAGACTCCCTGGTTCTCATCCATAAGCTGATCCATAGACTGGAGAGCCAAGGAGTGATCAGTAGGACCCGCTCACCCATTAATAGCCTCATATGGCCACTGTGAAAGTCATACCACCCTTGAGTGCTGCTGTACCAGACATGCTAGAACTTCAGTATGAACTGGAGTCAAAGGCAGCCAAATGGTATGCCACAACTAATATTATCAATGCATTTTTTTCAATTACTTTGGCACCAGAGTGCAGGTCACAGTTCACTTGTACTTGGAGGGGTGTCCAGTACACTTGGAACTGCCTCAGAGGTGGAAACACAGCCCTGCCATCTGCCATGTACTGATCCAGACTGCACTGGAACAGGGGCAATCTCCAGAACACCTGCAATACATTGATGACGTTATTGTGTGGGGTGGTACAGTGGAAGAAGGTTTTGAGAAACGGAAGGAAATAATCCAAATCCTGCTGAAAGCCGTTCTTGCCATAAAACAGAGTAAGGACACAGGAGATTCAATTTTTTGGAATAAAATGGCAAGATGGACGTTGCCAGATCCCCGCAGATGTGATCAACCAGATAACGGCAATGTCTTCATCAACTAATAAGAAAGAAACACAAGATTTCTTGGGTGCTGTGGGGTTCTGGAGAATGCACATGCCAAATGACAGTTCAATTGTAAGCCCTTTCTATCATGTGACCCAGAAGAAAAATTATTTTAAATGAGGCCCTGAGCAACAACAAGCCTCTGAGCAAATTAAATGAGAGATAGCTCATGAAGTGGCCCTTGGACCAGTCTGGACTGGGCCAGATGTAAGAAATGTACTCTACACTGCAGCCAGAGAGAATGGTCCTACCTGAATCCTCTGACAGAAAGCTCCAGGGGAGACTTGTGGTCGACCTTTTGGAGTCAGGCTTTTGGAGTCAGGGATACAGAGGATCTGAGGCCAGCTATACCCCAACTGAAAAAGAGATACTGGCAGCCTATGAAGGGGTTTGAGCTGCTTCAGAAGTGATTGGCACTGAAGCACAGCTCCTCCTGGCACCCCAGTTGCCCGTGGTGAGCTGGAAGTTCAAAGGCAGGGTCTCCTCTACACATCATGCAACTGATACTACATGGAGTAAATGGGCTGCACTAAATACGCAATGAGCTCAAACAGGAAATCCCAGTCGTCCAGGCATTCTAGAATTCATCACTGACTGGCCAGAGGGCAAAGATTTTGGAATGTCACCAGAGGAGGAGGTGATGCATGCTGAAGAGGCCCCACCATATAATAAACTGTCAGAAAGCGAAAAGCAATATGCCTTGTTTACTGATGGGTCCTGCCATACTGTGGGAAAGCATCGGAGATGGAAGGCAGCTGTATGGAGTCCTCGATGACGAGTTGCAGAAACTGCTGAAGGAGAGGGTGAATCAAGTCAGTTTGCCAAGGTGAAAGCCATCCAGCTGGCCCTGGACATTGCTGAATGGGAGAGGTGGTCAGTACTTTATCTCTATACTGACTCATGAATGGTGGCAAATGCCCCATGGGGGGTGGTTGCAGCAATCAAAGCAGAGCAACTGGCAACACAGAGGTAATCCCATCTGGGCTGCTGCACTGTGACAAGATATCGCTGCCTGGGTGCAGAACCTGGTGGTGAAGGTACCTCATGTAGATGCCCATGTACAGGGGAGTTGGGCCACTGAGGAACACCAGAAAAGCCAACAAGTGGATAAAGCTGATAAGATTGAAGTGGCTCAGATGGACTTAGATTGGCAACATAAAGGTGAATTACTTTTGGCCCAGTGGGCCCATGACCCTTCAGGTGATCAGAGCAGAGATGCAACATATAGATGAGCTTATGATTGAGGAGTGGACTTAACAATGGATACTATTGCCCAGGTTATTCACGACTGTGAAAAATGTGCTGCAATCATAGAATAATAGAATAGTTAGGGTTGGAAAGGACCTTAAGATCAGCTAGTTCCAACCCCCCTGCCATGGGCAGGGACACATCACACTAAACCATGTCACCCAAGGCTCTGTCCAACCCAGCCTTGAACACCACCATGGATGGAGCATTCACAACTTCTATGGGCAACTCATTCCAGTGCCTCACCACCCTCACAGTAAAGAACTTCTTCCTTATACCTAATCTAAACTTCCCCTGTTTAAGTTTTAACCCATTACCCCTTGTACTATCACTAGAGTCCCTAATGAAGAGTCCCTCCCCAGCATCCTTATATGCCCCCTACAGATACTAGAAGGCTGCTATGAGGTCTCCAAGCAGCCTTCTCTTCTCCAGATTGAACAGCCCCAACCCTCTCACAGCCCGTCTTCATACAGGAGGTTCTCCACGCCCCTGATCATCCTCATGGTCCTCCTCTGGGCTTGTTCCAACAGATCCATGTCCTTTTTATGTTGAGGACACCAGAACTGTACACAATACTCCAAGTGAGGTCTCACAAGAGGAGATTAAAGGGGCAGGATCACCTCCTTCGACCCGCTGGTCATGCTCCTTTTGATGCAGCCCAGGATACAGTTGGCTTTCTGGGCTGCAAGTGCACACTGAAGCCAGCTCATGTTCATTTTCTCATTGACCAGCACCCCCAAGTCCTTCTCCGCAGGGCTGCTCTGAATCTTTTCTCTGCCCAACCTGTAGCTGTGTCTGGGATTGCTCCAATCCAGGTGTAGGACCTTGCACTTGGCATGGTTGAACTTCATAAGGTTGGCATCAGCCCAGCTCTCAAGTGTGTCAAGGTCCCTCTGGATGGCATTCCTTCCCTCCAACGTATCAATCGAACCACACAGCTTGGTGTCATCGGCAAACTTGCTGAGGGCGCACTCAATCCCACTGTCCATGTCAGCGACGAAGATGTTAAACAAGTTTGGTCCCAACACCGATCCCTGAGGGACAGCACTTGTTACCGGTCTCCAGCCGGACATTGAGCCATTGACCACAACTTTTTGTGTGAGGCCATCCAGCCAGCTCTTTATCCACAGGGTGGCTCCTCCACCAAATTGATGTCTCTTCAACTTAGAGACAAGGATGTCATGCCAGATAGTGTTGAACGTTTTGTGCAAGTCTAGGTAGATGACATCAACTGCTCTACCGCTGTCTATCAGTTCTGTCTCTCCATCATAAAAGGCCACCAAATTGGTCAGGCAGGATTTCCCCTTGGTGAAACCTTGCTGGCTGTCACCAAGCACCTTGTTGTTTTTCACGTGCCTTAGCATGCCTTCCAGGAGAATCTGCTCCAAGATTTTGCCAGGCACAGAGGTGAGACTGACTGGTCTGTAATTCCCCGGGTCATCCATTTTGCCATTCTTGAAAACGGGGGTTATATTTCCCTTTTTCCAGTTGTCGGGAACTTCACCTGACTGCCATGATTTTTCAAATGTGATGGACAGTGGCTTAACAACTTCATTTGCCAGTGATTAAACAAGCCAAATGGTTAAAGCCTCTTTGGTATGGAGGATGATGGCTGAAGTACAACTATGGGGGGGGCCTGGCAGATTGACACTCCCACCAACCCACCAAGGCAAGCGCCATGTGCTTACCATGGTGAAGCAATCACCGGATGGCTGGAAACATACGCTGTGACTCACACCACTGCCTGGAACACTATCCTGGGCCTTGAGAAACAGATTTTGTGACGACACAGCACCCCAGAGAGAACTGAGTCAGACAATGGGACTCATTTCCGGAACAACCTTATAGACACTTGGACCAAAGAGCTTGGCATTGAGTGGGTATATCACATCCCGTACCATGCACCAGTCTTTGGGAAAATCAAATGGTACAGTGGGCTGTTAAAAAATACACTTAGAGCAATGGGTGGGGGAACTTTCAAACATTGGGTTACACACTTACCAAAGGCTATCTGGTTGGTCAACACCAGAGGATCTTCTAACAGGGCTGGCCCAGCCCAGTCAGAATTTTTACATACTGTAGAAGGGGATAAAGGTTCTGTGGTGCACATAAAGAATTTGCTGGCTAAGACAGTCTGGGTTATTCCTGCTTCAGGTAAAGGCAAACCCACTCATGGGATTGCTTTCGCTCGGGGACCAGGACATACTTGGTGGGTAACACGGGAAGATGGGTAAGTCCAATGTATACCTCAAGAGGATTTGATTTTAGGGGAAAACAGCCAATGAACGCAATTGTATACAGTTGCCTGCTATGTAGCACTTTTATAGCCCACCAACTAGATGTCTCAGGTCACCAGCGACTGGCCCTCACTTCCCTCCGACCATCATCCCAACAAAGAATGAACTTTGATGAAACCAGACGAGCTCAGCAGTGACCAGACGAGTTCTGCAGTGTCGTCAGCAGGCAAGAATCCAACACTGCATAGTCTCTCCTGTTCTGAAAGACTGTTACAAGAGATGGAGCCCAACATCATGGACTGGATGAGCTCGGCAGCTTTATAGGGATTGGTCCATGTGCTAAGTAATGATCTCTCTCTCTTTGTGTGTGTGTGAATATATATATGTATAGATGTATATGTATATATATGCAAGAAAAGAGTGATGTGAAATCTGAGCATTATGTGAATGGTATGGAATAAGGGGTAGATACTGTTGTGGGTTCCGCAGTAGCAGTCACTGGTGTTTTTTAGTTGTTGCTCAGTAATGTTTACTCTGACCAAGGACTTTCTGAGTCTCATGCTCTGCCAGGGAGCAGTGGAAGCTAGGAGGAAGCAGAGACAGGACACTTGACCCAAACTAGCCAAAGAGGTATTCCATACCACCGCACGTCATGCCCAATATATAAACCGGAAGCAGTTACCCGGAAGGGGTAGATCACTGCTTGGTTGGGCTGTGTATCGGTGGGTGGTGAGCAACTGTATTCTCTTCCCTTGTTATTTCCCTCATTGTTATTATTATTGTTGGTAGCAGCAGTGGTTTGTGTTATACCTTAGTTACTGGATTGTTCTTATCTCAACCTGTGGGAGTTACATTCTTTCAATTCTTCTCCCCATCCCTGAGGGAGCAAGGGGAGGAAGGTGGGGGTGGGGAGCGAACAAGCAGCTGGTTTGTGGACAAGCATGGTTCTGAGTTACCAGCTGCACTTAAGCCACAACAGATGTTCATTTTCACAATAATTGTCAATAATCACACTATTGACAGGAATACAATAAAAAACCTGAACTCAAGAAACTCCTAGTGTATGACTTTTTATTCAAACTGCTACTGCTATGGCTCTTCATTGCCGTGTATCTGAATTACCAGCTGTTTTTACAGAATGACAGGGGAAAAAAAAATCTGATTCAGTTATAGGTTAATCTGGAATTTAATCACACAATTTCTTCTGGTAGCAAGGAAATACACAAGATTAAAAAACAAACAAACAAACAAACAAAAAAAACCTACATGAAAGAGCTCTACTGTCCCAATAGATTATTTTGTAAGTTACCAATCGATTTATTTCTGCCTTGTCCTCTACAGCTGGAAATGAGATGCTAATAAGAGAAGATTAAACATCAAAAAAAAGGGATTACTTCACAGTTTACTATGAGAACTATCTTTAAAAAACAGGTATAGTTTTCATGTTAAGTTCACATGTAGTTTTCTTACATTTGAATTTAACTCAAGAAATAAGACAGTAAGTGCTAAGCAGATGAACTGACTCCAGAACTATTGCAAACCTTAGAACATCTCAGAGACTCCCTGTCAAAACCAAGCCTAAAGTTTAATTAAAAATCTAGAAGGGGCAAATTAGTTTCCTTAATGTGCTTGCAAAAAAAGTACACCACATACTTGGGCTCTGAAACAAGGAATGAAATGACAATCAAAATGTTGCAAACAGTACAAGAGGTATTATAAACATGCAGGAATCCAACAAAATGGATGAATTCAGGTAAGTCCTTTGGCTTATACAGGTGATCGTCATATTTGGCTTCACAAACCCTTTGTAGATATAACTCTGTTTAGAGACTACAGTACAGAAAGATTCTTCACCTTTGACAGGAAAAGTTGACCAAATATAATTGGGAAGACAAGACTGCAGCAGCTCCTAAATGACTCTGTGGGCAGTTACCTTCCTTTGGCTTTTTTTCCTGCGGTATTTTAGAAATATTTGCTAATACTTTGCAAACTTCAGGCATTTATGCATGCTTTATCAAACAGGTAGCCAGAGAAGAATCAGACAAATTAGGAGTACTGCGCCAGTTTCAACTGCCCCTTAATTTTGCAGGCTTGGTGTAATTTAGTATTTTAACTTAATGGAGAACACTCTAACGCTAACACATCACAGACCAGAGTTTTCAAAACATGAAGGGAACAAGGTGTGAAAGCATTATGAAGTTCGGCAGCAAAACAGTTGATCTCTGGAAGACACCTAATGAATTCAACAATATATTTAAGAGAAAAAGATGTGTACAACAATCTTGATGAGAAATTGTTTTCACAAGAAATTCAGTCCAGAAGAAGTTCCTAAATAATAATATAAAATTCTTGCTACATGACTTTATATTTTAAGTATAATTAAACAACCAAAACCAAATACACAGTACACTGGCAGTTACTCAAACTAATTTGCTTAAATTTTTATGCTTCTGACTTTGAATTTTGACACCAAAGATCTATTTAAGAAATATGGGAAAAAAAGGCTGTTTCAATAGTGAAAACTCCTAGCTTTTCTGGCAGACAACCACCCAATTTTCTTTTTTGTATTACCATGTCCTTTTCCAGCAAGGACAGGAAAATTGCATCCTCCAGGTTTTTCTGCTGCAGTACTCTCTGGAGGATATCTGAAAATGGATACCTATTTCCATTACATTTTCTATACAGAATTTTACCCACCTTGCTATTTTTCATTCCCTCATTTACTCACTAATCCCAGGACTAGTATAGGGTCCCAGCACTGCAAACTGCACCAAGCTCCTCAAAAACAGCATGAACAGAACAGAAACATGAACAGAAAGTTGCTCCAAGCAAGCTATACTCTTGCTTTTGCCTTTGGACAACCCTGTTATTCTTCCTCTCTGTTGCCTTTGAAGGTGGATGCCTGCATTCATCAGGTTTCTCAGCTCCCTGTAATCTCAGTTGGCCTACACAAATTGGCTCCCTGTATCCAAGGGTAAGTCCCTGCTCTGTCTGCTACAACACAGGTTTGCCTAAAGTGAAAGATTACAATGACAAATTAAACTGTTCTACTTCATTTGGCCCAGCCAGGTCTGTTGAGTGATCCAAGGCAAGCCCAGTGTGAGGCATCCAGACTAACCTGGTTCCCTAGGGGACACTTGATGTCCTTCTAAGAAAACATTTTGGCACTTTACTGCCAGGTGCCCTCTGGCTCTCAAGATACAAGCACCTTTGCTCATGTTCACATGGCTCACATGAGATCCAGTCACCCTCAGGCATCCCATGGCACTGACAGCTACAGTCAGATGCACATGGAAAAAGCGCCATCCTTCACGATTGACAGCTCTTGACATTCTCAGGAAGAACTCTAAGATCAAGTGGAGTTTCTCGGAGGGTTTTTTTGTTTGTTTGTTGGTTTCTTTGGGGGGGGGGTCAGGGGTGTTTGTTTATTTTGGGGGTGTTTGTTTTTTAAGTTTTTTGCTGTTTTTTATTTATTTGGTTTTGGTTTTGTTTGTTCCCCCCCCCTCCCCCCCCCTGGGAATTCTTATCTAATGTAGAAGAAGACTATTACCCAAATTCAAAGATTACAGACCTCAGATAGGTTCCTGAGAGCCTGTGTAGTTCAAACCTTCCACCCTCTAACTGCCACTATTTTGTTTATATTTTTCAGTCAGAAAGTGTAAAATTAGGGTTTTATAATAGTTCTGAGTACCTGGAGTGGATGGAGCAATTTGTCCTTAGGTAAACTGATCTAACAAAGTACTTTAGTAGTCCAGCAAGTTCATTATCCACATATATTTTAACAGAACATGAAAAGTTCAGACTTTCCCTCCTTTCTCTCTTTCTGAGTACAGTCATTTGTACCTTTCTGACCAGACCACTAAGAATATTTCCTTCCCACCAGTGTAGCTATTTTCTAGCAGTTCTCTGAAATAGAGGACTATTCTAACCCAATTTCTGTTAATTTGATAAATATAATCAAATCAATCATCAAGCCTAAAAAAAAAAAAAAAAGAAGCCAGACCAAACAAAATGCATCACTAAGTGCAGGGCCTTAAAATCTCATTTAGTTTGGGCATTCTGCCCACAGCTGAACTCTGAAGGAGAAATCAGTTCCATGCATCTCAGTAATGATTTTCGCTATAGAAAAAGACTTTTATGTAAGATCATATATTCTGAAATAATTATAACTTTATTCTGAATGATATGGTTACAACCTTAGTGCTATTTTTTTTCAGATGCTGGCAGTTCTGTGTTACCTATGTTTTCAGCTTAAATCTGCTTCAAAAAACTAATATAGATATTAAGTGTTCCATTTTATTAACATCACAGTCCTCATGTGTTAAAGATGTTTAAGCTGGTGTAAGAATGAAAAGGTTAAATGATTATTTAATTGGAAACACCTGGTCCATGATGGAATAGAGGTTTAAAATTCCTAATTTTATCTAATACCAGCATCTTTAGGATAAAGAAGATGGGAACAAATCATCTCGGACATGCTGTCCCCCCACAGCTTTTTTATTATTGTTGTGCTTGATCTTGCACGCTATTAATAAACTACAGGCAATTACCCTGCTTAGTCATATGTGTCATCCATTTACACACATGCAAACCAAAGCACTATAGAGTTCAGCAGAGGAAACCCTGCAACCGAAAGAATCATAGTCATGCTGAGTCAGCTATAGGGAGGCAATTGATTTTTAAAGGACAGGAGATGGCATTGATCTAATCAAAAGACATCTGCATTTCCAGGGAAGAGGAAAAGGCAGTTTAAGAAAAGACAACTGAGAAGATTGTCACCAGAATAAGAAAAACAAGTTTGGAAGAAAAACATTAAGCCTGCTTCCACCTAGAGGAGGACTTCTAAAAGGAGATTAGCTACAAAAAGGATTGTCTCAGGTGCATGCAGCTGCTGGTGTATGGCATGCAAAAAGACACATCATCTCAAAAGACAAGTCATCAAGTTACAAGCAACAGCACAACCTCTCCAGTCTAATATTTGTGTAAGCTGATTAAATGAGGTTGTTCTCTCATCTCTTCATGTGTCTTCTAGAAAAATCTTAAAACTGTTGACTATTTTGGGATCAGTAAATAAACATCTCCATTTGCATTACAATATAGCTTGAGTTACAAGCAATTACAATGTAAATCAATAGCAGAATGTATTACACTGAAAGGCATGCTGAATCTATAAATCAGGGCACTGCAGTATCACATGAAGTGCTCAGCTCTCCAGCAAGATCAAAGGTAACAGCATGTGGTCACTTCAAATCTTTGTGATTAGGTGGAGAGTTGATACCTGAATGCTCAGGAGAAAAAGGAGCAACAAACAGGAATCAGGAAATCACTCTGGCGTTCAACAAAAGTCATGGAGGACCCCCAGGTGTTTATTATGTTTGCTCATGGCTAACACCCAATGATATAGTTCCTTCTTATTACTTTGAACCCACACTTTCTGACATCATGAGAAAAAGCAAGTTTCTAACCTCCCCTACAACACAATAACCTAATGGCTTTATAGCCCAGCACAGTGGCTAATACCAATTTTAACCCACATTCAAGGGCTGTTGGAAGAACTAGAATAAAAACTTTAGATTAAGCCACCTTTGTTTGGCACAACACAGGCACATGTGTACCATTTCCTTCCTTGAACAACTTATAGCCTGAATAAAGAGGAAAGACATCTGTCTGTAAAAGCATGATGAATAGTGATATTTTGACAAATGACACATTACTCATGATTTATATATTTTGAGCACATCTTTCCAAAGATGTGTATTCACAAATCAAGGGACATGACTCTCTGAGGATTCTTAAGAATTAAAATTGAAAGGATAGCATTAAGGAATGTGAGATAAATATGATTGTGAGGTACGAAGCAAAAGATCTTTGAGACAGCTTCCCAATTAGCATGGCAGAAGTTGATCTGAACTTCTTTCAGTTCAAACTTAATGTATAAGTTGCCCCACTGGCCTTCCACAACTGCACTGAAAGCCCAGTCTCATTTAGAGCCAGACAGCTGATGATGAAGTAATGCAAATAAGGGATTTATATGGCAAATTTAAAAAAAAAATAAAAGAAATAAAAAATCTGATACCTCTCCAGAGGTTGCCAGTAGTTATACATTGCAATTAATTTGGGTGGCTTCAAAAGAAAATATATTAATTTTGATAACTTTGTACCTCAACATTTTAAGTGCTCCCTGTTTAACAGAAAAATGTTAAAATAAACTAATAAGGGAATTACCACAGGCAATACTGTGAGAAACAGATAACAATAAAATGTTGTTATATAATTCACCCAGATCTCAAGAACAATGTATTCTAAAAAAAACACCTTTGATAAAAATATCATGTGATTCACTGTGTGAATTTCAGCATTCCAACTCCTTTCTACAAATGTAAATGAAAACCAAGAGAGACATGACAAATTTGCTAGCCAAAATTACCTATCAGGAATGAAGAAATAAATATTCTGTTTGGAAAACTTGGTTGTAGGCTAGAAAAGTGCAAGCTGTAATAGGTACAAAGCTTTGATAGAACATTATTTGAGGCAGAACTGAACAAGACATCTTTTTGTTCCTCTTTTTTTTTTTTTCTGTCTAGGGTATTGATGTGCTTCTAACTGTTAAAAAGTTAAAATAACCATATATTGGTGATAGTCTATCCGTACGCATGAATGAATTTGTAGAAGTACTGTAATTATCTTCAGCTGATGTGAAGAATTCAAGTTTTTCAAACTAAATCATATTCTTAAAGATAGAACTGAAGATTCTTACCACTGAAACTAATATCCAGAAGGAATTACCAGAAAAATGGTATACTTCACCATGCAAAATGTTATACTTCACAGTGTAACCTCCCTCCTTAGTTCACTCAAGATTTTGTCCTTACACAAGAGGGTCAATGGACGCAAAGGCAAAGCAGCAGATGGGAAAAACCTTGACTGGTACTCTCAAAGAAACTGACAGTTTGGTCAGTCCCAAGGCAGTAATAGAAGCGAAATTAACACAAACATAAATTATATCTAAATATATAGTCTTCTCTGTCAGAGACATGCCAAAGCAGCCTTGGGGAAATCAAGCTTTTGGCAGTCAGTGCTGGACATTTTGGGAACTCCATTTGATCATTGTACAGTTAAGAGAAATTAAAATCACCATCTACCCTTTAAGCTGTCAGGGAAACAGAGTTCATCATTTGCTTACTGCTACCTAGGGTCCATGCCTAGCAGTTACTCAAGCAGTGCATTAAAAAGGAATCTGCTTCCTCTATGGAAGCACTGCAGAAATAACCAGCTTCATGACTGACTTCACAGATCTTGCATAGAAAAAAAAAATAAAAAAAAATCTAATGAAATAGGAGGAGAAGCTTTTGAAGAAATTGCATGCTGGTCTTGATTTTCAAATACTTACTTTGAAAACTCATTACATGAACATAATTTCTTTATCATCTTCAAAGAATGACAAATTGAGTTTTCTTATATAAACCTTCCATAGCAGTAATACACTGAACAAGTTAGTTTACAGAATCTCCTTATCATATTTCTCTTATACTTCTACAGTTTTAGTTGTCCAATTAGGACTTAAAAAGGAAAAGTAACTAGCCCTTGTAAGTTTAATGTATATATTTTGCATGAAATAAGTACCATGAGGAGAAAAAAAAGATAAATTGGCAAAAGTAAGGCACTGCTATCTTATCAAAGACTATACTATACTATAGCAGAAAATCAGTAGATATTTTTGCAAGGATTCTACTAGCTATGTGAAGACAGAAGAAGAAAGATATGCAGAAAACAGTTATGTACAGATCATGTTATTTTACAGACACAATTTACATTACTATAAGAGTATGACAGCTATGCTGGGTAGAGAATACACCACAGGAAAAAGCCTCGGTATCAATTACCAAAACAATCATATCCCATGCATTTCAAATGGACTGCTTAGATACTGTATTTCAATTGTCCATATCTGTCTGGCATAAAAACATACGACAAGCCAGAGCTCAGATGTCCGAGAAACATAGATTTTAATACTGTGAAGGCACAGATGGTGTTAGAGACATTTGGGAAATTGTGTTGGTGTTACAGTATGATACGTGGGACATAATGACAGAAAGGTACCTTAACACTATACCATGCTTAAGTGGTATAAGAATTAACTTTCCTCTTATAAATCCTCTACCGTATTTGCTTTTGTAGTTTCTTCTTTTATGAAACAGAAGGTTTTCAAGTCACCTAAACTATTTCCAGCTGGTTTCTGACAGAATTTCTCCTGGATCAACCCCTCTCAAATCACAACCTCTCAGAGCAGAGCGGAGCATGGAAGCAGGCATTTCCCAAGGGGAATTAGGCTGCCCCTAACATCAGTCCCAAGGGGCTGTGGAAAAACTGCACACAATCGGCAAAGCTGACCTTCCTGATCCAGGGCTTTTTTTTGGTTTTTTTTTTTTTTTTTTTTTTTTTGTTTTGTTTTGTTTTGGGTTTTTTTGGGGTTGTTTGTTTTGTTTTGATTTTTTTTTGTTTGGATTTATGTTTATTTTTTCCTTCCCTAAACAATCTAAATCTCTTGTAAATTGGCTGCTTGGAGACCTTATAGCAGCCTTCCAGTGTCTGAAGGGGGCCTATAAGGATGCTGGGGAGGGACTCTTCATTAGGGACTCTAGTGATAGGACAAGGGGTAATGGGTTAAAACTTTAACACGGGAAGTTGAGGTTAGATATAAGGAGGAAGTTCTTTACTGTGATTGTGGTGAGGCACTGGAATGGGTTGCCCAAAGAAGCTGTGAATGTTCCATCCCTGGCAGTGCTCAAGGCAAGGTTGGACAGAGCCTTGGGTGATATTGTTTAGTGTGAGGTGTCCTTGACCATGGCAGGGGGGTTGGAACTAGCTGATCTTAAGGTCCTTTCCAACCCTAACTATTCTATGATTCTATGATAGATTTTTCAGATTTCAGTAGTGATAGTTAATGGGTGAAATCTTACATAAATTCCCATCACCTCTTCCAAGATTTTAAATGTGCTGCTGTTCTAATCAACCGTATCATAGCCATGGGTTTGTTTCCTTTACTGAAAGGAACCATAAAAGTGTATATGCAAATCCTTTACAGTTCTCCCACAGGTTTTCACAATGTGAGCATTTCATATCTATTTTAAAATAGAAAAAATAGCTGAATGCAAAATTTTTTTCCCAGCCTCATTATGTTTGGTAAATATTTTACAAACATCAAGCTTGGAAAAGCCCTAAGCAATAGCACTGGATTTGAACTCTGCCTGCAGTGTACTAACTCAAGAATGAAATTCTAGGACCTGATGACAATTCTCTATTCTCAGTCTCTTTTATGCAAAATAAGGTCAGAGGAAAATTTTAGAGTGCCTTGGGAAGGTGTCTCAACGACATTAGTTCAAAGCTTGTCCAATTTTAATTACCATATTTGAAATGAGATAACAGTACCATAGAGAGTAACCCTACCAATATGCCAAGTGTTCTTATAATTCACCAGAATATCCTTACATCCTGCTGTTCAGCTTACAGTATTTTTAATTCACCAGCCAGTAATACTACCATAATCACCTACTATATTTGAATTTTACCCCTAAGAATTATATATTTGATATTATTAACACTCCTGTACAGAACGTTAATTAAATTTTCTATCTAGGAAAAGGTATTTGAGTAAAACTTTCCAATAAATTCAGAGAACTGGAAGTTTGGAATTAAAGCCTCTACCGTGTAAAAACTTGAAAGCTTTAAATTAGAATTGTTTGTTCAGTCAGTGGCGTGCCCACGTTTCCGTGGGTCCTGCTCTGCAGAGCATTGAGCACCAGCAGCTGACTTTTTGTAGAGCTCTTTGAGGCAGCTGTTCGGAGCCTCTGGCAGTCTGACATGCTCAGGATATATACAACCTTAAGACAGAAGACAAGAGAAGTGCAAAAACAAAGCAAAAGAAAATCCTGTTCTCTCTGAATCTCAAAATTGCCCAGAGAAGTACTGGGGAGCAGGTCCCCAAAGCAGAGGATTAGTGTGGCAGAGGTAAGGAATTCCCCTATGGTTCTCTGGGAAAGTGTCATGGTTTCAATCCTGATGGTAACTCAGAACCACTCAGCTGCTTGCTCACTTCCCCCTTTCTTTCCCCCCTACTCCCACAGGGATGGGGAGGAGAATCAAAAGAATGTAACTCCCACAGGTTGAGATAGAAACAGTCCAGTAACTAAGGTATAACACAAACCACTGCTGCTACCACCAATAATAATAATGATAAGGGAAATAACAAGGGAAGAGAATACAACTGCTCACCACCCACCACCAGTACCCAGCCCAACACAAGCAGTGATCTGGGCCTTCCAAGTATCTGCCCCCAGTTTATATACTGGGCATGATGTGCTGTGGTATGGAATACCACTTTGGATAGTTTGGGTCAGATGTCCTGTCTCCACTTCCTTCTGGCTTCCCGTGCCCCTCCTCACTGGCAGAACATGAGACTGAAAAGTCCTTGATTGGAGTAAGTATTACTTAGCAACAAGTAAAAACATCGCTGTGTTGTCAGCATTGTTCTCAGACTAAAGTCAAAAGCACAGCACTACACCAGATACTAAGAAGGAGAAAAATGACTGCTACAGCTGAACCCAGGACAGGAAGGTTAGAAATTAGGGATCTGTGTCGAAGCAGCCACCTCACCTCCATGCCTTGAGACTGTTGTTGATGTAATACGCAACAGCATCTCAAGGCTGCAAAGAAAACTGTTTCTCACAGAGAAAAGATTTTTTCCACAGAAATTACTTTGATGTTTTTGTTTTGTTAACAGTTCTTGTCGATTAGTTTGACCACTTTACAGCAATATTTGTACAGTAATAAATTCTACTGATATTTTCTTAAAGAGGAACTGTATTTGGTCACAAGTGATGCTATAACTCTACCAATTCCTAACATCACTTGAAGATTCAGCAGTTTTCTACACATCTCTACACTTGCAAAGCTCTAACTATTTGGGCTGATGAGGACTCTCTCCCCACTCTAAGTTTAACTTCACTGGTTCAGGAAACACGACAATTGTTTTTGTTCTCAAAAATTCAGTTTTCCAGTATAATTTGTCATTTGAAGCCTGAAAAATGTCTTTCAAATTTATATAGCCTTAAGGAATCATGGATCTTTTCACTAATGAGGATCTCTTCACCATAATGAGGTAGACACAAAAGTTGTGTTTAATTTCCAAAAAATCTCAGATCTATGTGTTTGTCCAGGGTTTAGCAGCAGCAGTCATTTTTCTCTTTCTTGGTAGCTGCTGCAGTGCTGTGTTTTGACTTTCAGGCTGGAAACAAAGCTGATAACAATGATGTTTTCGTTTGCCAAGGACTTTGTGAGCCTCATGCTCTGCCAGGGAAGAAGGGAATCCAGGAGGAAGCAGAGACAGGACATCTGACCCAAACTGACCAAAGAGGTATTCCATACCACAGCACATCATGCCCAGGAGGTAACTGGGAGTTACCAGGAAGGACAAGGGGTCTTCTGGGTCAGTCTCATCTTTTGGCAGGTGGTATTGTATTCTTTTCACAGTATCACAGTATCACAGTATGTTAGAGATTGGAAGGGACCTCAAAAGATCATCTAGTCCAATCCCCCTGCCAGAGCAGGAACACCTAGATAAGGTTACACAGGAACGTGTCCAGGCGGGTCTTGAATGTCTCCAGAGAAGGAGACTCCACAACCTCCCTGGGCAGCCTGTTCCAGTGTTCCGTCACCCTCACTGAGAAGAAGTTTCTTCTCAAGTTTAAGTGGAACCTCTTGTGTTCCAGTTTGTACCCATTTCCCCTTGTCCTATCATTGTTTGCCACTGAGAAGAGCCTGGCTCCATCCTCGTGACACTCCCCCTTTATATATTTATATACACTAATAAGGTCACCCTTCAGTCTCCTCTTCTCCAAACTATAGAGACCCAGCTCCCTCAGTCTTTCCTCATAAGGGAGATGCTCCACTCCCTTAATCATCTTAGTTGCCCTGCGCTGGACTCTCTCCAGCAGGTCCCTGTCCTTCTTAAACTGAGGGGCCCAGAACTGGACACAATATTCCAGATGAGGTCTCACCAGGGCTGAGTAGAGGGGAAGGAGGACCTCTCTCGACCTACTAACCACCCCCCTTCTAATACAACCCAGGATGCCATTGGCCTTCTTGGCCACAAGGTCACAGTGTCGGCTCATGGTCACCCTGTCGTCCACCAGGACCCCCAGGTCCCTCTCCCCTACACTGCTCTCTAACAGGTCGTTCCCCAATCTATACTGGAACCTGGGGTTGTTCCTTCCTTTGTTATTATCTCTTATCATTGTTGTCCTTGGTGGTAGTGGTGGTGATTTGTGTTGTAAATTGGTTGCTGGTCTGTTCTTATCTCAACCCGTGGGAGTTGCATTCTTTCGGTTCTCCCCCCTGTCCCTGCTCCCTGTCCGGGGCGGGGGGGGATGCAGGCTTCCAGCCCAGCACCACTCACTGGGAGTGAGTGCACAAGCTGTCTGGCTGGGTTTAAACCACAACAGTGTCACACTGATTTTTACAGAATTTTAATTACTTATACATTGCATTGTTAAATTACTGCACTTATAAATCAAGTATAACAACAGACACAAATATAGTTCTTGTGAAAGGTAGTGTGTTTGACATTTGGCGAGATATAAATCTGAAAAATAAATATGGTATAAATATGGTAAATAAGTAAATAAATATGGTATTTCCTGTGTTTCTAGTGGTGTACTTGTGATATTGCTGAGCTTACATTACAGTTTACTTTCAATCACTGCAACACAATAACATATTGTATTACTTTACCACTTACACTTCAGGCTGCTGAATTCATTCCCACCAAAAAGCTCTTTGATTTATCCGTTTGATTCACTGCTTGGAAATATTTTATGACATATTATACACTGCACATTGTTTCTGGAACAGTTTTGTTTAGTTACTTGCAAGATTTTCTTTTTCTTAGTACCACAGTTTTGCTTTAGACTTCTAAAATAACTGCCTGAATCCTGAAAACAGAAACTACTGAACTTTATTCCTAGTCTTGTGGTATTTCTCTGAAGCTTCTAAACAATCAATGTAAAGACTGAGTTTTAAAAGAAGTATTAATTCTGAACACTCACGAAGCTCATTACACTACTAATACATAAAATAACAAAAGGCTTAGACCTTGTTTCGCCTATTTGTTTCTTTACTAATTATTCTTATTTATTACATAGATTTTAATGTAGACTAAAATACAGCTGGAAGAGACACTTCCTATTTATTTCTGGTTAAGTTTTTCTTGTTATCTTCAGTCAGGGGTAATCATCCCAATGTCAGTAAAAGATTCACTTAACTACAACAATCACTGTATTTGTTCCCCAGTTATCAAAGGCCATTAACTCAGTTTCATCACCTTATTGAAGTAATGCAACTATCACTTCAATAGTTCAATAGTGATCGTAATTCACTTTACATGTGCTGCAAGACCCAGCTGGCCCCTCTTCCTTAAAATAAAGGTTGTTTGTCTGAAATGTACCTTCTCCACTTGTTATTACTCAAGGTGCCTGAAAACAGTTCAACTATTTGCTTTTAAGAACAAGAATTATTTTACAATAATAATAGTATTATGATAACAATATTATTGATGATCACAATAATATTCATAATAATGTTCAATATATTAATGTTTATATTTTAATTAATATCTATATTAATGTATATCTATCAATACATATGTATATATCAACATATTTAATATTATTCACAATAATAATGTTCACAATAATGTTCAGTAATAATAATAGCCTTATTAAAATATTCTTGAGAATTAGTTCAAAGACTCATTTTACCTGAAAAAATGTGTCTCTCCAGTAATACCACAAGTACTCATTTTCAAATTATTAGTACCAAAGGTCCACTTAGCTAGAACACCTGAAATTCATTAGGACACACGTGGAACACCATGGCATATTCAGCTTGACCAAACACCATATTGCAACTGCTTGTATTTTTAACATATTTGAGCAACCTAAGGTTACATATATTTAGCCCTCAGGTAGTTCTTCTTTTCAGGAAAAAAATGGAAATCTGTTTCTCATTAAATTAATAGAGACATATTTGAAGGATTGCCAAAACGCCAATACCAGTGTTGAAAGAAAGTCATTTGTCAATGGCATGACACAAAGGAATAGCTGTTATTAGTAGTGATAAAATGGTAGCAAGTCCTTTAGCTAGATCCCAAGTCCCAGTAAAGGCTGGTTACAGAAACACCATGAGGCCCTCTCCTTTATATCATATCAGGGGTGGTATTGTTTTATTAATATTTTGGTGCTTATAAATAGAACCTTTTGGACAAAGTAACCTGAGCCTGAGAATCAAAGCCTGCGTACATCTTCATAAAACTCCCTTGTCATTATTTAGCAAATTAAAATAATTTTCTGGAGATATTCCAGCAATTACTCCAAGAAAAAGCTAATATCTAAAAAAACTCGAAGCAATCAGTTCCCTGCTGACAGATTTGATTTGCTGTATGAAAAATAGCAAATAACTGCCCCTTTAATGTCAAAACTTCAGTGAAACAGTGTGGGTTTAAATTAAAGTGCAAATCGCACTGTATCATGACTTTTGTTCAGGGGTGTACGTTTCAGGAGGATTACCTGTATTATGTAACTCCATGTCTTTAAAACACCTAAAGACCACTACCTTGAGCCTGTTCTTAGAAACTTCAGAAACCAAATTGCATTTTCTAATGACCCAGCTCACAGCCAGTGAATCATAAAATGGTTTTGGTTGAGCAAAACTTCACTGGAATTGGGAGAAAGGCTAAATGCAGTAAACAATTCACTTTAAAGTAAAAAAAAAAAAAAAAAAAAATCAACTTTTACAGATCATTTGCTTGGTGTTAATTAGCATTTCCATAAATTTTTCTTTGAAAAAGCCCCTATGCTTTTACCAGTATCATTTATTTGATTCATTTTAATATGATTTCCCCCCCTCCCCTGAATTCTGTTGCCATACATTTATTCCTAAAACTGAGTATTTGAGAAAGAAATAGGGTTGGTACACAGCAAAAAGTTGTATATACTTATCATCACTTTCACTCAGGCCACCTGAAAGAACCTGTCTTCACAGTGATAATGAGTTTATGGCATTAGAATACAAAATGGTCTATAAACAAAATTTGAATGTTTAAGAGAGCAAACTTCCACCAGACCTTGGAAAAACATGGGATTTGCTACTAGCAGTAATAAAAAATGCGTAGCATACAGACTTGGAAAATTAAACATGAAATTGAAATTCGATACCATTTCCTCCTAGCAGTTGATAAGACAGCCCTAATCACATTTTTGTACACTGGGTGCAGTTTCAACCCTGGCAAAGTCTGAAGTTTTCCGTTCACCACTCACATAATAAATAATCCCTATGGCAGAAGATTACCAAGAAGACTACAAGAAATACATTTTACTTTTTCCTTTTCTGCAATAGTAGATAAACTTCTGAAAGAGAAGGAACAGAAAGAGTTACCTAAATGGGATTTCTCAACTTAAGTAATTATGAGAATGACAAAGCACGTAGTTTGAATAAATTACATCTACAAGGAAAATGAAAAATCATGACTAAAATATCTGTCTATAGTACGTTTATTACTTAATCTGTGTACCTTGTAATAAGTCAAAATGTTGAGATGACACTTCAAAAGTTCACTTTGAAAACCAGCTCCTATTTGGATTGAATGATACTGGTTATGTTTCCACTTGGATGTATTTCACCCAGACATGAAAGCAAACAAATGAAAGAAATTTAATATAGTTTAAAAGGAACATATTTTAGGAACTAATTTAATAATAAATAGCCATGTCACAGTAAAATTCCTGTTACTGAAATAATGCATGGCATACCAGTATATGAGATTCTAGCTTTGTACAAATATATAATACCATGAAGAGAAATGAAGTCATTATTTTTAATAATTTAAATGCCAATTCAATTATAATTTCAAAATCTTCCTTTCTTAAGTGATAAAAATATACCAGAGGCAGGTACACACACCAACCCAAAGAGAAATCCAAGTAATTAATGAAAATGCATTGATTTACAGAGCATCGTAAAACCACTCAACTGTTCTATACTAACATAGGCAGTACAAATGTCTTGTGTTTAATAGGAGGATGTTATTAAACTAGATTCATATTGACAGTTCCCTATATATCAAGCTATCATAGGTGAGTTATAGTGACAGTTTTTGTTAGGACTGTCATTATAAGCTGTCTTTATTCAGTTGATTTAAACTGCCCAGAGCTCTCACTCCACTGAATTTTCCCACATTATTCTCTACCTCAGAGTAAGTATTTTCAAACAATTTAAGCAAGTTTTCACCAGCAGAATAAGTGTCTTTTCCTAATTTCAAGAGTCAGTATGAAAGTGAGGTTTTGTTTTGTTTTTAAATTATTTCAAAACCAAAAGACATAGATATCCTCTTATTTGCCATGATTTTCTGCAACTTCATTCACATTTGTAAAAAATTACAGAAATACACAGAACTATGTCATACAGAAAATTACAAAGGTGGGAACAAACTGGAGAAATACACTTGTCAGCTAGATTTACAAGTCCTACCGTCTTCCTGAATATTTGCAGTAACACCTACTCAAAAATCTAACTTTGAAAGACCTTTAAAAAATCAGTCAGCCCTGGAGAAAATGCTCCATTTTCTTGCATTATTAACAGGCACCAAATTAAGATATTAAAGAAGAACAAATCAAAGAGTGGGAATGTCATTCATTTATAAATTTCACTATTATTATTTTTCCACATGCACCCCTTCCCATTGATTTATGATGCAGTGTATCCCTATGAAAATTTCTGCAATTAAGCATAGAGGAACTATTCTTGTACAAAACTGTGTGCATGTAATTTCCTTAAAACATGTAATCCAAAAGATGTGATTGAAGCAAAAAGGAACATGTATTATGGATACAGCCAGCAAGTCTGTTAGCTACACCTGGATGAAGCTAATGCAAGTCCAAAAAGCAGCATTCCTTTCCACACAATTGCCCCCCCCAAAGTCCTTAGAGAGTTTATAACTAAAGATATTTATATAACTAAAGTTATAACTAAAGATAACTAAACATATTATCAAGTAGGAAAATCTCCTGTCACCAGAAGTTTTAAATTGAGATATTGCAATATAATTGGCTTAAATAATGAATAAAATCCCCGCTCAAGGTCGGCAATGCTGTCTTTCAGCAAACACTTCCTATAAGTGTACCAGGGCAGAAAATTGCAGGAAATTGAACTGAGAAGCCCTCTTATATTTCTCTCACAAAAGACGTATGGTGTAATCTTAGAATCATAGAATAGTTAGGGTTGGAAAGGACCTTAAGATAAGCTAGTTCCAACCCCCTGCCATCAGCAGGGACACTTCACACTTAACCATTTCACCCAAGACTCTGTCCAACCTGGCCTTGAACATTGCCAGGGATGGAGCATTCACCACTTCTCTGGGCAGCCTGTTCCAGTGCCTCACCACCCTCACAGTAAAGAACTTCTTCCTTATATCTAACCTAAACTTCCCCTGTTTAAGTTTGGACCCATTACCCTTGCTCTATCACAGCAGTCCCTAAGGAAGAGTCCTTCTCCAGCATCCTCACAGGCCACAGATTCTTCCCTGGCTATAGTAAGTAAAACATAAGTCTTCAAATTAAAATCAATCCTCTCCTCTCTTAAAATCAATTCTCTCTTTTTCCCAGGAGAGATTTCATACTGATCCGCACAGCTAAGTTTTCACCAGTCACCATTGAGCAAAGGGTGTTGCACATTCAGGTAATTAGAAATTCAGATTAGTAGGTGGTATTTCAGTTCACAGACAGGAACCTCTCAATTGCCTTAAAGATGTTTATGCAACCCCCTAATTTTTACAGATGTGTTACCGTTGAATTCAGTTACTGTTTTTGCATGAGTAAGAGAGCAGGATTTAGCTTCTTCAGCCACCTTTTAAGTGGAAGGGGAGGACCCCACAAACAATTCTCTCCTGAGCACACAGATCATCTGTAGATCAGTACATCAAAGAGTGATACTTGGGGGGATTTAGACCATTTGATTAGAGATGGATGTAAACTGTTGCATTCCAAGGACAAAGGCCTGAGTTCATAATCAACTACCATGAGGGAGATCCCTTCATTGTACGTTGTTTTGCAGAGTGATGGAAAAGAGCTATAGGGCTGCACACTGATGTCCAGAAAATGGGTCATTAAAAAAAAAAAAAAACAAACAAAAAAATCCCCACAGGAACAAAACCCTGGGTTCTGTGGATTCATGCCATCAATAAATAGAAACATTCAAAGGTTAATCATTTAAGATCAGATACACTACTGACTTCTTGTGAATCTGTTACACCTCTGGTATCCAGCACAGTAAGTTAAAAAGCCAACTTCACCACAACACTTAGTCAGCTTTTTTCATATCCAGCATATAAAGAAGAAATAGTATTGGTTCTCAAACAGAAATAATTTTGATAGACATCCTGTACTTGAACACTTGTGAATATCTTCTCCTGGACACAGTTCAGGGTCTGAAAGCAAAAGCATGGACAATGAAGAGTCTGGTCTATAGACTACACAGCTGCTAGAGTTGAGTTCCATCAAAATCTCGAGTTTATTGAAAATCAGTGGTAGCTTCATGCCAGGGATTTTGGGAAACACTATCTGATATTCATTTGCCTTTTAAGGTACATTTAAAATGATGACCTGTCTCTCCCTATGTTGCTCTCCTCTTTTCTTTTTTTAAGTGGGAAATTTTTATTTTTCCTGTCAAGTCCACAAGTCATAAGGACCAGATAAACAGAAGGATGAGAGAAGAGGATATCAGTAGTTACTTCCACACTAGCAGAAATTTGCAGGTCCTGAAAAATGAGAAATAGAGCCTTGCCCTTAAGTTAACAGCATTTTCAGTAAAATACATACTAGGCATTTACTGCAGGCTTCTGATATGCATGAATAGTCACGATGAATAATTCAACTGTCCTGTTTGACAAACAGTATGCCTGAGGGAGACATTATTGGATGCAATATATATATTTATACCGTGTATGTTATGAAGAATGATAGAGCCTATTCAGACCCATGCCCTTCTCCATTTCAATGTCTCTACAAACAACAGCTGGATGGAATAAATGAGAGTGGCATATATCATATATTGTTAGCATTTGATGGATATACACTAGCTTAAGTGAAATGGATTTGTGGTCTCAGGAAATTTCCAGCTGGCGAGTACCCAAGCTGTAAAAAGTCATGACCACAACAAGCACTAAGTAGCACTCTCGGCAAGAGGCAAAATGCTAAAGAGACTGCAGTCCCTCAGGCTATGGCAGATCTATGCTCCCTGCACACAACACAGCCAAGACAGCATGCTCATCACTGCTGTAAATAAACTTTGTTTATATAAACCCATGAACTTTTATTTCTTCAGTGCCAAACTTTAATTGCACCTTAGTTTTCAGAGTTGCACTTCCTTCCCATATAGCCCATGTTCGATTTTCAGGATACCCACTTAAGGCAGTTCTGCCAGAGTGGCTTTCTAAAATGTGTGAGGCTAGCTCTAAAATGCTAGAATATGAAATCTCCATCCTGAGGATCTCAGTGGTGAGATACAGTCAACTGACAAAGAAAGCAGAAAAAATGTGAATGAAATAGCAGACTGCTGTGCATAAGAATACCTGTAACTGCTGTAGCTATTGTACAGGGAACTTCAGCAATATACAAGACAGATATTTTGATAAGTAAATGTTTGCTATTTGATACTTAACAACAATTCTAATAAATACAGGTGCAAAAAAGAGCATTGAAGCTACCTATCTGTATTACTTAGCAGTTACGTTTATTTTCATGCTTGATACATACTTTAAATAAAAAAATATTACCCTGGTCTTTTCTATGACCCAAAGACAATTCAATTCCTGTTTGTTAGGATGGTTTGCTAGCATAATAATAATTTGGAATTTTAATTAGCATTTCACTATTAAAGTGAACAAATGATTCTAATTTGCACACACAAATTCCTTGAACTACACATAATCCGAGACTGTAGTGATAGGACGTGGGGTAATGGGTTAAAACTTAAACAGGGGAAGTTTAGATTGGATATAAGGAGGAAATTCTTTCCTGTTAGGGTGGTGAGGCACTGGAATAGGTTGCCCAGGGAGGTTGTGAATGCTCCATCCCTGGCAGTGTTCAAGGTCAGGTTGGACGAGGCCTTGGGTAATATGGTATAGAGCAAGGTGTCCCTGCCCATGGCACCGGGGTTGGAACTTGATGATCTTAAGGTCCTTTCCAACCCTAACTATTCTATGATTCTATGGTTCTATGATTCTATAAATATGGACTGCAAATGAGATGTAACTTAGAGTTTAGTGACACATTAGTTTGTCATTGAATGTATTTTGCCAAGCTGACTCAGCAATCTTGCTGTGTGATGCTGGAAAGAAGTTTCTTCCAGTCTACAATAGGATACCCACAGCATTACAACAGAAACAAATAAAAAGGCCAGCAGACTCCCATATCAGACTGATTTAAAACTGGATTGCAGTTTCTTTTATCACCAAATACTCCATCTTCCACATGGATCACACATCATTCTATAAGTATGCTCTTTATGAGGGTGGGAATTAAATTGCCTAATTACTTTAAACCAAAAAATGAAAAATGCCTTCGAATTAGAGCAAAACAGAGATATCTTTTATTACAGATGTATAATCAAAACTCATTTGATACACTGGAGCAGAGGTACATTATGTCCATCTCCAAAATGATGTAATTCAATATATTTCTTGATTTGCATAGAGCTACGACACTAACACTAAGAACAGCCAAAAAAAAGCATTGCTAAATTGGGGCAGACATGTTTTGAGCTTTGTGAAGTTAATGACAAAATGAAAAAAAAAAAAATCAGCAGCAATGATTTTGTGAGAAGGAATAGTATTATGATGATTGATAATTATTCAAGCCATGATGACCAAGTGAAATCATTCCTTTAATATACACACCTTGAAGCTGAAAAAAAACAGATTAAACTTACATATAAAATACTGGAACAGGTTGCCCAGAGAGTAGTGGATGTGCCATCCCTGGAGACACTGAAGGCCAGGCTGGATGTGGTTTTGGGAATTCTGATCTAATTGAAGTCCCTGCTCATTGCACGGGGGTTGGACTAGATGACCTCTGAAGGTCCCTTCCAACCCAAACTATTCTACCATTCTATATGACATCATTGTTTTTTTTAACATGGCACTGTGTAAACAGGAAAACTAATAAAAGTAAAGCAAAAAAATTATGCTCAGTCTTTGGTTGCTCTGTCACAAATTGAAAGCCTAATTCATCAGATGACTAATTAATTATTCAAACAGTTCAGGGACACATACATGGGACAGACAAGCAACAGGCTGTAACTGGATATTTTCTTCCCTTCAATTTCTTTGCCACTGGTTTTAGATTTGAATGATACTATCAAGACTAATTATTAGACTTTGCAATACATAAAAAGAGGTCATCATTACTTAGCAGCTGAATCTGTAACTTGTAAACTAACAGATACAAATACACAAAAGAGGAGATATGTTACTCTATACAATATGAGAGAGATCAGTGCAGAGGTATGAGGGTGGAAGTTGCTGATCCAGCACTCTGACAGATTTAATAGGGCAGCAATCACAGGTTGGTGTCCTACCCAAACAATTCATAAAGTAATCATTTGGGCACAAGTTCCTAACAGTCAACATTTTGCTTCAAAACAACTTGCAAAACCCTCCTTTTTTAACAGTTTTTTGGGTTTGTTTTTTTGTTGGTTTTTTTTTTTTTTTTCCCTACAGCCAGGTACAGGCACATTATCAAAGAAATTTAAAGACAAGTGAACTGGTGTTACAGTTAACAAGCTTCAATTGGCAATATCTGAAACCTGAAACACACTTCTTGCTTTAAAGAGCAACAGTGTGGGGAATGCTCTGGAAAGAAATATGCAATGGCACTCTTTCAGACAAAGAAGGGGTGATAACACTGCCTGCTGAGGAATAACCTGGCAAGGAATCACATTTTAAAAATCATTCCTTAACCAAGACCACCTTGAACAAACCCAGAGCTATTTTCTAACCTGAACATTGCAGTGCACCTTCTTTTCTCACCCCAAAACACAACAAGCTGCATTTTTTTTTTTAACTGTGACAGCTATCATTTAAACAGAAGCAAGAACAGATACATCAGCTTTTTCCACTTTGGAAAGCTGACAGACTGCTACTTCAAATGGCTCCAATTTGTCTGTCAGCGCATGATATACACATTTTAACATTATTTATTAAATTGTAACCTAATATTTTATCACCTCTACCAGCTGGTGAGCCTGTCACAGATTCATTTTCTATGTTGGACTGATAGAAGAGAAAAATGTTAGGATCTATAAAATTAATTGTAACCTCAGCAGCCCAACTTCTGCTGCTGTATTAAAACAGAAGAGACTTCAAATGGCAGAGGAAAACGAGGAATATAAAATTAAAATCTGTAAGATATAAATGCTAATGAAAAAACTTTCAATGTACATTTTTAAAACAAATTGGTATTAAAACTTCCATAAAGATAATGCTATCTGGTAACATAAATCGAATATTCCCTTATGTTCCTGAAACAGCTCTATTTCTGGATACCTCACACAGCTGGCTCTAAGCAGTTTCAATGCTATTTCTCAATAACCTGTGTTTATATAATTTTAAAACCATCAAGTTCTCTGAATTTATCACATTCATGTCTCAATTTAAAACACATGGAAAATAGGTTCCTATAATTAGTCCCCATGTATGCTTTTTAAAAATATTAACTCTCCAGCTCCAGACGACCAAGTCTGAAGAACTTTGCTTTAGGTGACTCAGCAAATCTCAGAATTAAGGCACACAAGCCTCAGCTTCCAATACTTTAGTATTTCTGGTGTATATCAAATTTAGTTGTATTAAAGAACTTGTAGGCAGTCCTGAACATTATCCATAATATTTGCTTATATTCAGAAATTACTAGGAAGTAGTGAAGGGTGAGGAAGTTGACGAGGCCTTCTACAGGCAGCTGAGAGCGGTCTCACAGTCACAGGCCGTGGTCCTTGTGGGGGATTTTAACTTCCCTGATGTTTGCTGGAAGGACTACTCGGCAACCCAGCCGCAGTCCAGGAGGTTCCTCCAGTGTATGGATGATAACTTCCTCATGCAAATGGTGGATGAGCCAACCAGGAGAGGAGCGCTGCTGGATCTCATCCTCACTAACAAGGAGGGTCTGATTGAAGGAGTGAAGGTTGAGGGCTGCCTTGGTTGCAGCGACCACGAGATAGTAGAATTCAGGATCTTGTGTGGTAGGGCCAGTAGAATAGCAAGTAGAATTGCAACCCTGGACTTTAGCAGGGCAAACTTTGGCCTCTTCAAGCAATTGCTAGGGGAAATCCCATGGACTAGGCTGCTTGAAGGTAAAGGGGCCCAAGGTAGTTGGTTGACGTTCAAGGACTGCTTTTTCCGAGCTCAAGATCAGAGCATCCCGACATGTAGGAAGTCAAGGAAGAGGGTCAGGAGACCTGCTTGGCTAAATAGGGAATTGCTGGGTATGCTCAAGTGGAAGAGGAGAGTTTACAGGTCATGGAAGGAAGGGCTGGCCACTTGGGAGGAATATAAGGCTGCTGCTAGATGACGTAGGAAAGCAGCTAGGATGACTAAGGCCTCATTGGAATTAAAGCTGGTGAGAAGGGTCAAGGACAGCAGAAAGAGCTTTTTCAAATACATGGTAGATAAAACTAACACCAGAGGCAATGTAGGTCCGCTGATGAAAGGGACGGGTGCCCTGGTGACAGAAGATACAGAGATGGCAGAGTTACTGAATGCCTTATTTGTCTCTGTTTACTCTGCCGGAGGCAGTCCTGAAGAGCCCTGTACTGCTGAGACCTCAGATGAAGACACGTCAAAGGAGCGGTTTGCCTTAGTTGATGAGGAATGGGTTAGAGACCAGTTGAGCAATCTGGATATCCATAAATCCGTGAGTCCAGATGGGATGCACCCGCGGGTGCTGAGGGAACTGGCGGAGGTCATTGCTAGGCTGCTCTCCATCATCTTTACCAAGTCTTGGGAAACAGGAGAGGTGCCTGAGGACTGGAGGAAAGCAAATGTCACTCCCGTCTTCAGAAAGGGCAAGAAGGAGGACCCGGGTAACTATAGACCGGTCAGCCTCACCTCCATTCCTGGGAAAGTGATGTAACACCTTATCCTTGGTGCCATCTTAAGGCATATCAAGGATAAGAGGGTTATGAGGGGCAGTCAACATAGCTTCACCAAGGGGAAGTCATGCTTGACCAATCTCATAGCCTTTTATGAGGAAATAACACGGTGGATGGATGATGGCAGAGCGGTGGATGTGGTCTACCTTGACTTCAGCAAAGCGTTTGACACAGTCTCCCACAGCATCCTTGCAGCTAAATTGAGGAAGTGTGGTCTGGATGATCGGGTAGTGAGGTGGACTATGAACTGGCTGAAGGAGAGAAGCCAGAGAGTTGTAGTCTATGGGGTGGAGTCTAGTTGGAGGCCTGTATCTAGTGGAGTGCCTCAAGGGTCGGTACTGTGACCAGTATTATTTAATATATTCATCAATGATTTAGATGAGGGAATTGAGTGCACTATCAGCAAGTTTGCTGATGACACTAAGCTGGGAGGGGTGGCCGACAAGCCAGAAGGCTGTGCTGCCATCCAGCGAGATCTGGACAGCCTGGAGAGTTGGGCGGGGAATAACTTGATGAAATATAACAAGGGAAAGTGTAGAGTCCTACATCTGGGCAGGAACAACCCCAGGTTCCAGTATAGGTTGGGGAACGACCTGTTAGAGAGTAGTGTAGGGGAGAGGGACCTGGGGGTCCTGGTGGACGACAGGGTGACCATGAGCCGACACTGTGACCTTGTGGCCAAGAAGGCCAATGGCATCCTGGGGTGTATTAGAAGGGGGGTGGTTAGTAGGTCGAGAGAGGTCCTCCTTCCCCTCTACCCTGCCCTGGTGAGACCTCATCTGGAATATTGTGTCCAGTTCTGGGCCCCTCAGTTTAAGAAGGACAGGGACCTGCTGGAGAGAGTCCAGCGCAGGGCAACTAAGATGATTAAGGGAGTGGAGCATCTCCCTTATGAGGAAAGACTGAGGGAGCTGGGTTTCTATAGTTTGGAGAAGAGGAGATTGAGGGGTGACCTTATTAGTGTATATAAATATATAAAGGGGGAGTGTCACGAGGATGGAGCCAGGCTCTTCTCAGTGGCAAACAATGAAAGGACAAGGGGAAATGGGTACAAAGTGGAATACAAGAGATTCCACTTAAACTTGAGAAGAAACTTCTTCTCAGTGAGGGTGACAGAACACTGGAACAGGCTGCCCAGGGGGGTTGTGGAGTCTCCTTCTCTGGAGACATTCAAAACCCGCCTGGACACGTTCCTGTGTAACCTTATCTAGGTGTTCCTGCTCCAGCAGGGGGATTGGACTAGATGATCTTTTGAGGTCCCTTCCAATCTCTAACATACTGTGATACTATGATACTGTGATATCATAAGGCATGTTGCTAGAAAAGAGCTACTTTTTTATACCAAAAAAAATTTATGGTCAAAATATTCTCCCTATGTCACAACTGGGATATTTTTATAATTGCTTCCTTCTATCGTATTGCACCCCTCCAGAGCTGAGTTTTTTACTAGATTAATGGCAACATCATTCTTTGTGGAAGATGCGGTGTATCGAAGACATTACATAGATGATCGAGGTCTAAAGAGAGTTTCTAAAAATCTCATTCATGAAAGACTAACAGCAATAGATGTTTTTGGTTCTGATTTTTGTTTTTTAAAAAAAAAAGATTTATTACATAAGGCAACGTTGCAGCTACTTAAATAAGCACACAACTTACAAGTAGATTTGAAATCACATTTTATAATTGCAGACTAAACAAAACAGGTAACTAGACCTGAGAATAACTAACTGTGGACCTTACTCCTGTCTGATATCAGATCCTGTACACTAATTGAGATAAGCATCCTTTGAACATCTCAAAAGGTGATGCAATACACAATCTAAGGGACAGCGCTAAAGTTTCATGCATAGACAGCAGAATCACACTTTCTATCATTCAACTATTTAGCATTTTTATTTTTTTTAAAGATAGGTACCTTTAATTTAGATATCTTTAATATTCCTATCTGCAATCAGAAGTGTTCCTATTCATTCCATAGAAGACCCTTGGAAAAGGTCAGCAGCAGAGCTCAACAGCTGGCCCTGGATTTTGAGTGACATTTCTCAGCAATTTTTTTTGTTGTGTATCACAGTTATCAGTACAGATGTCAACAGGTGCAGTTAGTGCCTATTTCTGCCTCTGCCCCAGGACATATGCCTCTAAGTAGCCAGTTGCCAATATCACAGCACAGATGAGGATTTTCTGCTGCTATGGGGCAATCAGCATGAAGTTCTAAAAAGCTGAAGCATAAATGATGTATGACAAGAAGAAAGACAAGGTTAAGACTGTCAATGCAATGCCATACTCCTCTCAAATCATCTCTCTGACTCTCAAATCATCTCTCTGACTGAGGTTACATTTTTCCTAGAGAGGACAGAAAAAACAGATGTTGTCTTTGATAAAGTGATTTATGCCGTCACTAACAGGATCTACAGAAAAGAAGGCAATTGCATTCAACTACGTGAAAATGAACACCCCGAAGTTCTAGTTGTAAGTGCAAGTGGAAACTGTCAATTAAGGATTGGGAGTCTCTTTACAGAAAGGCAGCAGGGTGCAAAAGCACTGACAAGGACAATCCCTTCACTTCCAACCCTCCTCTCCTTTGATGATTAGCTGTAAAACGTTTGCATTAAGGTGAGGCAACCTTGTCAAAGTGATATATTTATTACAAGAGTTCATCCATTAGAATAATACATAGATCAGGCACTGTGATTCGTGGCAGCAAATAAACAATGGTCTCTATCTACTAGCTGCAGTGGCAGGTACAGCTTTTGCTATACAGCCAGATACAGTATGACCCAAACCTCTCACAGCCAATGTATATTTTTTTGTTAAGAGAATCAAGGCAGAACATTCAGCAGAAAATGTTGGTGAATCATTTATATCAAATTAGAAGGGGAATAGGGAGAGCTTTACATTAACAAGAATGGAGAGATAAAAGCATAAGGGGGGAAAGAAAGCGCTAGACTATAAAACAACTCATGTACATTGAAAGAGAGAGCAAAAAAATCCTCATTTGGTGTTTGGCTGTCAGTGAAATAAAAACTCAGAGTTAAATAATCTGGAATAAGATGGTCCATCTTGTTTTTATGGCTTTGCTGACAGATATAGCAGATTCAGATCTTTCCTTACAAAATGGGAAGAGGTTTACAGCCATGCTCTCCTTTCTTCCTCCTTTTTCTCTGACATCCTTTCTTCAGCCAGGGCTGCCACTGTCACTAAAAATGATTCACTTGTCTGAGCAATATCTATTCAACTATGGGAGAATAGAGGCCAGTACCACTCACTGTTCTGCTCTCCAGCCCTCCCACCAGCCTGAGCCCATCACCCATGGGCTCAAGCAGGCACTACACCCACCTCTGGCATGGCCCACTGGTGGGTCTCCCATCTCCCAGTTAAGGACAGTAAGCCCAGATTTTTTTGAGTTACAAGTTTAAATCAATGTATAAAAAGATGTTGTGTAATTTTTGTAAATACAGAAAGGTCTGAGGAACACTACTGAATAATATTGGTAAAATTTTCCCTGTTGAGTCTTCATTTATGGAAAGTAGAGCAAAACAGACATGTTATCATCGAGTATAAGAGTAACACAGTGATAGCAATCATATGCAATCCTTTGAAAACACGTGACCCCCAAAGAGAGCTTATTTTGTATACTATGAATTACCAGCAAAAACAGATATTAGGAATGTTGCTACAAGATACTATCAGCTGTTTGGTCAGGGTCATCGATTAGGTTACATATGTTTGTTTCAAAAGTAGCTGGAAAAAGGACAGAGAAATGCCTTCTCAGAGGCTGGATAAAAGAGTGAACTATTGTGTCCCCATCTTGAACAAAGATCCTCTTACTCAGAAAAAGCTTCAGAACAGTGTTTTTACAGTGAGGAGAATGCGTGTCAAAAAATACCCTCAGTCTAATCCTACATAAGCTAATTTACAATCTATTCAAGCTTTTATAATAGATCTCAACAGCACAGTATTTTAAGAAATAGGAAATAAATACTGTGTCTTCAGGACAGTCAAAGAGAATTAAACTTGTGTGAGACACTGCTGCTTTTGTTTTTTTTACCTATGATGGCTATTCATAGGTCAAAGATCAATTACTTCCAAAGCACTGAAATACTTAATGCAAGTAACAGATTTCTAGGTATATGATACAAGTTTTTTGTCCAGGAAGTCCAATATCCCCAGTAAAATTTTAGCTACTGTATAAAATCAAGTAATATTGTTGTCACACAAGACATCTCAAAATATTATCCTGTTACAAATGGCACACTTAGGGGCAAATATTTCTTTGCAGAAAACATCAAGTGTTTCACCCAGACACCTGAAACAACTAATGATGCCCCTTAACAATAGTGAAGCTTATGACATAAAAGGTTGATTGACCTGGCTCTTGAACCACACTGTTCAGAACATGTAGCCATCCCTGACTAGTGTCAGTAACACAGGAAATATGGAAAGAAGTCTAGTCAGTGTAAATTTCTTACAAATTGAAATGGCAGGCTATTTGCACTTTCTCTTCACTCTCTTGTACCTATCTTGACTGTTGTGGTGCTAAAAAGAGTGCGCCACAGTAAAAACCAAAGGAGTCAATCATTTACAGATGGCAGTGGATTAATTTATCTACAAGATGTACCCACCAGCTGAGGATGTGTACCTCCATACCATTGCTAGAGAGAGCTATACAGATTGATAATCACCTTACTGCAAAAACAGCAACAAGTGACAAGAACAACCTGCTAACAGCATTCATTAAATTAGATGCTTGGTAAATTTTAAGTGTAGTATTAACAAAAACCAATATGCAGTTATTCAGATCTGAACTGGATTATCACCATTGTTATATTTCATCACAGCACCTGCCTTCAGCAAAAATTTTATTGTGGTGCAATAGAAGCCAGTTATGCAACCACAAAATTTCTGTACTTCTTACTCAAGTGTTATGCCATTAGAAGTTGTTGTTGCAATACTAGTTTTATGACTGTGTCAGAAAACAAGCCATGCAATGGAATGGCATCAGTCACCACAGGATTGCTTTATATTTTCTATAAGTATGATAGAATATAGGCAAGAGAAAACATACATGTTAAACAGTAACTCAGAAAGAAGTTATAAGGCCATTACACAGTGATGTAGATTGTGAATCTGGCTTAAAATTGGTAGAAGACTTATTTAATTATAAAACTTTTCAAAGTGAAGCTAAGAATAGCTGTAGAAAGATAATTACACTCTTATAATTTAGTGCTCCTCTTTGATTATTTGAAATGTCCTTTACACTTTCAGAACTGATGTAATATAAGAACAAACACACTTATCTCATGTTTAAGTCAAAAGCACTTTTCAAATATTTCATTCTGTGTAGTTTAGAATTTGTGTAACAGTGGAAAATATATACTTGTCTGTTTCAATTTGTTCTGCAGTTATTTTCCAGCCAAGTAATATAATCCTACTTGAAAACTTAGTAAAACACAGCTGACTGTTCACAAGTTTCCAGCAGTACAAACTGACAGTAGTATTTGATAAAATACGCTGATTTCTCAAATTTGGAAAGTTGCTCGGACAATTTTGAAAATGTAAATTATGTAACTTCATACATATTCTTGTAATATTTTCCTATAAGTGTTTTGCCATAACCGTATTCTATATTTACATGTTTGTGTACAAGAAAAAAAGGTATTAAGTAGAAAAATAAATAGCATACAGAAAAAAGAAATTAAGTCCACATGTTAGGACAATTATACACATAAGAAAATGGAAAATTATAGCTTCATTATCCTTATCTGTAAATAAGCATAAGAATTACACTGTGTATCACTCAAATGTAGTTACCCTGTAATAAAATTAGTAATATATTGTAAATAGTTTTAAACTTTGTCTTTTTCATATAATTTTGATAAGCTAAGATTAAAAAAAAATGAGAGCTCCAAACAGTGCAATATCTTTGTTGAAATGTTTTGTTTCAAAAGCAAAACATTTCAGAGATTCATCAGTTTTGACAAAGCTTCGAGCATGGAAGATGTCTAAGGTCCAAGGTTACTAACACTCCTGGTTACTCCTGACTAGAAACACTCAAATTGAAAACTTGACCTTGCAGACTAGTAATGGTTATTTCTACAGTTCCATTTCACAGGAATATATAAATATTTTTGATTCAGTCTCACACAGAATGCTGGTAAAAGATGACTGAGGTTCTCTAAACATCAGCAAGGAGTCATTTTAACAAGGACCTTTTCATATTATTGGTTTTTAATTTTAGAAACAACAATCAAATAGTAGTATGACTCATACAAGGATCAAACAATTCTCAAATTTAGTGCAACCATGTCAGTTCCCCAGAGACTAAAATGAAAGTTATTAGAACACGTGAATTCATGGACACATGCCACCTTAGCACTAGCAAAATACACTTGAGAGTATACTGGGCCTTTCACCACCTACCTACACAATTTGCCTGCCATTATGAGCTTACCTTTCTACAGTAAGTTGATGTGCAATACATTTATGTCAGTCCTTTAGCTTGCTCACAATCCACTGACATAGGTGTATTCACTGGGATGCTGCAGTTCTCCACACCTACTACATCGATAGGTGGCAGACATTCTTCATGGGATTCCCATTATAGCAACAGACCAAGGCAGACTCTACCTACCCGCAATCAAAGGGCAGCAGAAGACTAGTAGACCGGGAAGACTACCAGCTCACTGTCAGAAGTTAGAAGCAAGCCCAGGTAGTCAGTCAGTCTTTCATGTCAGAAAAATAAATATCTATTTCCAATATCAGTAAGAAGTTTCTGAAACAGTAAGTGTCCGTTAAATAACCCAGACCTGAGCTGTGCTGTGCAGCTTCCACAAAATAGCTACTCAACAAAAATAAACTGGAACTTGTATTGACTTTTGAAGCTGACAAATTCTTTACCTGTTTGAAAACATTAAGAAAATCCAGGTTTTGAATACTAAAAACATAAGATATATTTTGCATATTATCCTAAGTAATTGATAAATTATAGTACAGCTTCATTTCTTATTTGAAAGGAAAAGGCAGTGTCCTAAGCACTATCTTGGACCACATAAGTAAAAAAAAAAACAAAAATGCCTAAAAATATTTATGGAGATGCTTTCACCTACCCTTTTGTTTTCAGATCAGTCAAATTTCAGGAGGCTTTTGTTACTCTAATTTGACTCAATTTGTTAGATACACCCTTGCAGATGTGTAACATGAGTTAGAGTTATGAAACTCACTAACTCACCTAAGTTGCAAGATACTTTCTTGCAAATGCAGTATTTCTGGATCTAATGTACAGACCTATCCATGGTAAAAGAATTTATAGAGTGCGTTGTGAAAAAAAATCTAAAAAGTATGCATGTATATTACATATGCACACATATATTTCTGTATACACAAATATATTTATTACATGCACATGTGTATGTAACTTTGAGAAGAATATCTCACTTGATCCATAGCTAAAAATTTGTTAACACAAGATTTGAGAAGAAATTGTGAGACATGAAGAAACAGCATTAGCTAACATTTTTTGAGTTACTACCACACTTAAAGCAATCCCTTTGAAAGGGAACTTCCAGTGCTCTGCACAGAAGCTGCCATATACTGAATTCATTTGAAACAAACACAAACCATTTCAGACCACCACAGTGAAAGAGTAAGGTAGTACGTCACATTAATCAGGAACTCACCTGTTGCTATTGCTTAAATGTCATTCTGTGACTTAGCTGAGACTCACTAACAAGGATGTTTTCCACCTATGTGAAACAAATATGATACTATTAGCAGCATCAATTAAGGTAGATAAAGTAATAGTCTAACTGAATGCTTGAGGAGTCTAATGGTTTTGCTTTCATTTTATGATGGATTGCACTCTGTACTCATGCTATAAAGCCAGACATGGGATCAATAGTTTCTTCTGCTTGGAACACCTCCTTGCCTGGAGTGTAACATATCTAATTTAAGATTTATTGCTCAAGCTTTTTTCTCTTACTCAAGGAATAATATATAATGAAAAAAACCCACCAAAACCCCCCAAACCAAAGTACTTTGTAGGTGTAATTTCCTCACCATTGTGTTTTAACAAACTTTTAAGTAATTTCCTCAGCTTAAACTCCACAGAAGCAAAAGGTCCATTTAACTTAGGACACATTCCAATTCGCACTTGGTAAAAAAGAATTTCCTGATCAGCTCATCTGGAGAAAAATGTGTTTGGAGCCTTGTGCTCTTAGGAGGACTCTTTAGGGACAGTGCAATGCACTACACTGAGTTTGCAAATTAAATACACTGAGAAAAAATAGTTTGGATCATGTAGGGTTTTTTTTCTTGTTCAAGTAAAGCTCATAGGAGTGTTAAAAATAATCTCCATTCTGTATTCTCAGGAACTAGGATGATGATGCATATTGAAGATAACATCATGTTGCAGCACCAAACAGGAAAATTCCAGGCTTCTCAGCATTTCACTCAAACTTGAAGGAGTAATTTCATACAAGAGAAACATAGATTATCTCAGTCTGCCAAGAAACGATTTTTATATTAAGGAAGCTTAAGGTGGACAATTGTTTGAGCAATGCAAACACTTTTATTGTCTCTAGCTTTCCCCTTTCATATCAGAAACAATAGTATTTAGTCATACTAGGCCAGCAACTGGTCCGCTTAAGAGTACACTTTATACTCAATTGGCAGAAAGAGTATTGTTGGCAATGTTTGTGGCTCAAACAAAAATAAAGAAAAAATCAAAGAAACAAAAACCTCACAAAACCCAAGCTTTGTGATCAAAACACATCTGAGATATCAAAAATACATAAAGACAATTTGATGAAACTTTTTTCAGCGCATGAAATGTATCCACATTTTCAAGTTACAATTATAGTACTTCATTATGGTCTTCCTTCTATTGTTTTTGTTTGTTTGTTTGTCTTTTTGTTTGGTTGGTTGGTGTTGGTTTTTTTTTTTTTTTGGTTGCTGTTGTTTGGCTTTTTTGTTTGTGCTTTTTTTTTTCTTTTTCTTTTTCTTTTTTTTTTTTCTTATCTTGCCCATGATGTTACTAAGGGCAAACTCTTACTGAAGCTAGTAGGACCTTGGCCCAAATTAAAGTCCAACAAGAGATCCATAGGATATAATGAAATCTAAAATACCTACACTTCTTTACACTCGCTTATAGAATTCATCTGCCACTCAAAACTTACTGAAAACAAGATGTTACTCCTCAAGATACAGAATGCAAAGAGCAAACTGATAATTGCTTCATAGTTTACACCACCAGTTTTCTGTGACTATGAGTAAGACAAGATACTCAGCTGCTTCCTCAAACATACACAACTAGTATGTAAGTGACTAAGTGCACTGGTACTGCTTTGGCCCTTTGTTCAACTTGAGAAAAGAAGGAAACCTGCCCACATGTCTACTGTAAATATTTACAGAAGGTGCACATTCTGTAGGCAACAGAAACCAGACAATAATTCTGTGATATGCGGCTCACCAAGGCTGCAGAAAAATCAAAGCAAGATTCCGAGAAATCAGTTTTTGACAGATTTGAAGATACCAACAACCATCCAACTAGTACAGCTTACATGGGGAAAGGAAATGCAAATAGACCAAAAGAATTGCTTATCAATACTACTGACTGCTTCTGTCTTAAAAATTATTTGCCTTTAGGACCCAGAAAGAGTGTTAGGCAAGTTCTGGCACACATCCACTGTGCTGACCAACTGGGAATTAGCAACACTTAATCATCTACATCAAAAGCAGGGTCTGTTTTTTCCCAAAGGTAAGGCCCACTATTTAAACAAACTGCAATCACATTTTATGTAACAGTAGTGATGCTGCTATTTCTGCCATGTGTTTTTAACCAGTTCTTAGCCACTTGTATCTGTAAGGAATCTGTAAGGTGATAGCAAGTGATGCTTTCTTGCACATGTAATTAACAAAGGCTTGATCCATCTCAGTTACAAATACATACTGCACAGAATAGAGAGGGAGAGTGGAGGGAGAGTGCGGGGAGGAGGAAAGAATGAATTATAAATGCATCTAATTTGGCTGCACGTGTGGACTGAGAAGAGTCCATGGCCCACAGTGTGTAAGCTGTCACCAAATTGCGTTTTGCTAATAATTCATATCTGCAGCCAGCAAATTAAGCCAGCCAAAGTGCCACCTACCCAGGTAGCTGTGCTGACTGTGTTCAGATATTAAACAGTTACAGCTTGGCTTTGCTTAATATGGCTTCTCTTAAAATTTCGACAGCTGGCTGAATGCTCTAGTAGGTTTTAGCTAAATTATCGCAAGGTTTCGATTTTCATCTTAAGCCTTGCAGATAGGTACGTAATCATATTATGCTAATAAATAGCCAGTGTTTCAAGGTCAACAGAATAAAGGGATCAAAAATTGTACAAATCAAAAACATAAAGAAAAGTCTTAAGCAGGCACAAGTTCTAATTTATTTCACATTGATGTTCATCACTGTTGGTCAAATAAATGCTCTTTTGCTTTCATTTCTGTGATACTGTGTGAGTTTCTAACTGCATGTGAGTTGCTTTTGATAAGCGTCCAGCAAGTCTGAAGCATAAAATCAACACATTGCACAGTGAAATATTCCATCTTAACAGACATGAAAGACACATCTCTTCTCCAACAGTGCAGAGATGTATCAAAATGCTGCCAGTACTCAGTTTTTGTCATCTCAAATACCCCATTAAATGCTGTAAACCACTTTGCCATTTCAGCTCTTTCTTATTATTTCACAACGCACTGAACCAATATCTTTTCAGTTGAATGTACCTAGAAAAAAAAAATCTGCATCAAGAGCCTGTTTTTTCCTTTTAATGAATCAAAATATCTTAAGCCTCTCTCACCAAGAACAACCTTCAAGTCTGTATTTGAGACAAACATGCTTACATCAACACTACTTTCTAGAGCAAACTCTGGTCAAACTTATTAAGGTTAAATTTGTATCACTTTGCTTCCAACTCCATTCTTTCCACAGTTTAGTTTTTACCTTGCCCAAGATGCATGTACAATCTTGAATTATCTACTCCTCCCCATCTTCTCATTCCAGATACTAAACATATCATACACCTGTCATGTACATACACCCATCGTACACCTTTTATATACATACACCTTTAAAAAGGTACATTTCCCATTTAACACATTATAAGTTTCTATTTATTTGAAAAGGCACATGGCATATTATACATTACATACAGATATGTAGGGGTAGCAATGAAAACATACAGCTTTTATTATCTTTAGGGAATGCAAGAGATCTTTTACCTGAGTTGAAAACCTTTTTCTCCCAGATTTCAAATGTTTGGATCTTTGGAATCAACTATTTCTTGACTCAACTGATACAACTTTTTGTACCTCTGTACATTAACACATCTCTGCTCTAATAGATATGAGCAATAAGAAAAAAAGACTTTTCAGTTATTCATATTATCCAGAGTTAAAACATCAATGGTTTTATAATAAGCATTGAGTAGAAGAGAAAGTCTGAAAGCTCCAGTAGCAGCATGGATGACTGAGGACCTCCCTCATCCATACTTCCTCTGAAGTAAACTCATCCCAGCCACATCTACATTAGCCACCTTCCCCCAGGTGGTGCTTTTTCTCTGCAACTTCTCCAAAATTAACTAGTGGAAGTATTAAAAAATACTACAAAACAGCCTGGGACCACAAGAGTCTCTTCCTCCTGAGTTGCTGACTTCATTGTATGCCACATCACAGATCAGAAGTTGTTTTACCATTTTATATCAAGATTACATAAGTATTTAAAATTATGAAATTTTAAAGTTTCAATTATTATATTTTACTAGTTAAAAAAAACCTGAAAAATCCTGCACATATCAGAACACAAAATTCAGGGAGAAACCCCAGGAAGACAACATGCCTAGCATAAGAATAAATTAACAGTATGGGGAAGGGTTAAGAATAATGTTCAAGTGGAAATCGAAACAACACCAGTGAGGAAAAGCTTTTCAAAACTGCTGATCCTGCATTTAACAGAAAAATCAGAGCAAACATGTTCACAATAGTAAAGATATGAAACCTGTTAAAGACAAACACATCTCCAAAGAGAAAAAATATGTGCTTTAAGATTCTGTCCATTCCTCAGAGTGACAATGTGAGTTATTCATTACAAGCACCTCTGGTACCCAGAAGGGCCCTCACACTCCAGTGAGGTATAAACATATGGAGGAGCAGAAACAGCCCCTCCTGTTTCCAGGTGGGAGGCTTCCAGATGTGCTAAGGAGGGCTCTCAAACAAGTTGTGTACAACAGTCACAGCTGGATAAAACAGATGAGTCCCAGAGCATACATCTCTCAAAGAGAGGTAATACCTCCAAGCATAACACAAAGGAGTCCAAGATGTTTTAGGGACTGAATGCTGTAAGTGAGTTCAGGTGGTGTTACAAGTATTCCAAATTGTGTTAGATAATATCCTTTATTCACTGTTATTATAGCAAAGTTTGACTGGAAAACTGTACATTTGAGACTAACATAATACAACTCAGAGACACTTGGAATAAACACCGAGTGAAGCAGATATCTCAAGTACATGGTCCCAGAGCAATTCCTAAACTCTCTTCAATCAGACATCTCTTCCAGGTATGCGATGCATTTGAAATACATACTAAAGAAGCCCCTTCAAACAACTCCCTTTCCTACTCTGAGCTGAAGAACCTGCATTTCTGTGTTCTCCTGAGGAATTCCCATAGCCATTCCACTACTTCCTCCACCTGAAAAGGTCTCACATCACTGCTACATTAAACCTAAAGATTAAGCCAGCAACTTTAATTACTGGTTTACAGAAAATGCAAAGAAATAGCTTTTAACACACCAAGAAGTAATCCAGAAATTTAGCTGTAAAGATTATTCTTTATATAAAATACTGCCCTTATTTCATAACTTAGACAAAGGTTACCAAGGCAGTGAATAGTTAAAAAAAATTGTCAATACAGAGCAGGTCAGCAAAAACTTTTCAAATATAAATGTGTTTATATACATTTCTAATACAAACATGCAGTTTTATATACATTTTTAACACAACCATGCAGTAATCCTAGGAAAATCCCAGCATGCTTGTCCTGTTGCTTGTTCTGGGGAAATATAAATGTACAGATACATGTTTCTTACTAGCCCCAAGATTGACTCGCGTTGAAATATAATGATGTCCCTTCCAGCAGTAACATTTTTTTACTGTATATTTTTTATGTAATTGTAGCAATGCTTCAGGAAGTATCCTGGATAGTCACTGCATTTGTTGAGCTCTCCTCACTTTGGTATTTTCTTAAATTCTAAATCAACCAAAGCAAACCTTTAGTGCTTCTTTCACAGCGAAATATTTGCACAGATTTACAACTTCTCGATGAGATTTGGACTCCCTAAGCACTGTAGAGTCTCTAGGCAGACACGTTACTTACGGGTGATCCAGGAACTCATTTAAGTAAGTGCTTCTCTCGCACTGGAAAACAGCATGCCTGTTACTGGGAAGGAAGTGCAGATGCTCACACAGAAGGGGAAAGTTATTGGATGAAAAAATATTGGCCTTATGAGCTCAGTTATTACATTTCTGGTTTGCATATTATGATAATGGATACTTGCAAGACTGCATTCAGTTTTAAGGAATACAAATGCTTTTGTGTCAGTGCAGTGAACTCTCCAGAATTTGAATGAGAAAAGAGGCACAAGCAGAACTATTTTACTGCCATTTCGGTCTCACCATAGGTGAACTCATGTTAAAAAATTAGACCTTCAAAGCTGTCTCTCCCTAGCTACTTTCTGAAGTTCTTCAGCTTATGTTTTTCAAAAAGTTGAAGGCTTATCAAGACCTACTCCGATTTCTGCAGTCATGCTCTGAACCCAGTATTATCTTCCTTTCTTAGCCCTTCTCTGCCTGTCCGTAATCTCCAGACATATCATATTAAGCCATTATAAATCAAATGTGAAGGAGATTATATTTTTCCTCTGCCATTAGCTGTCATTCTTCTCTGCACCCAGTACAACAGTATATAGACAAAACCACCCATCCATAATAGGGAAGTATGCATTTTTATTACTCCTCTCAGAGGAAATTTCACCTCCCAGTCTCTGCAGTCACAGTGAGAAAGGGAGGTTGGACTTGTTTTTGCACTCATGCTATCCCCACTTGTACCAGAAACAATTTGACATTGAGTGTGTCAGATGACAGAGTAATGTATTCAAGGCTGCCAAAATAAGCAGGTAGGATGCTAAGTGGGCAAGGGGTAGAGGGGAGTTCCTGGTGTCCTTGAGTGAAGTGTCTGATGATAAATTAAGGTAAAATTAAAACTAATGCTACTATAAAATCTAACTCCATGAATACTTCATAAAAATGTATTGAAGCTAATTGCCTACCTTGAACTTAACAATTTTAAGAGACCAGCCACAAGCCATCTGTGAAGCACCTTCTAATTTGAAGATTTCATTTGATATATATTTGTCTCCACTATTTAATGAAGTAGGCTCATTAATTTTTCAACAGGTACAACTTATTTTATGAAGTGTAAGTGAAAGGATAGCAGCAATGTAAGGCCATTTCTTAGATTTGTTTCAAAAAGAGAACACTTAGATTCTGTGTCTTAAATCTGTTATGAATAAAGCAATAAATACTGAACAGAAATTACTTTAAAATATCATTTAACCCTGCAGCCACTTCCACCAAAACAATCATGATGGGTGCAGTGCACAGGTTTGACAGCCCCATTATAAACTCATCTGATTGAGCTTTCAATGGATTGCCTGTTGCAACAAGGATATCAGGTGGCAAAGAAAGACTACTTTCTCCTTTCTTTCATAGCAGCTGTTGCTATTTTTGACCCTGATACTTTGTGTTTATTACATCTTCTTCATCAACAGCATTTCTAAAAAGCTGGCTGTGACAGAGATTAACAATCCCTGACGTGTTTCTTAACTGGAGCATATGCAACATTCTGTCCCTCATCCCATGTCTATTCCCAGAGGCAATCAATATCTATTTCCAGCAAGAATAGCAAGATCTACTCCTGCAAACTTCCAGTCATGCTGAGGGCATATTGATCCCTGGCTGCATTTCAGGCTTTGTGTTTACAGGAGTATATGGACGTGTCTGAACAAGACCTGTCCTCATTTCAAGCTCACTGTAAGTCGAGTAACTCCACTTAATATCACTATGAGAACGTGCTGAAATATCATGCTTATACTGTCTTGTTCTTTAGACTCAGCACTGCTCTAGAAGCAGCTTTCACATTTTTAAGCAGCCTGTAAGATGGGCGAGCCTATATCAAGCAATGAGAGATTGCCTAGATACTGTTCCCTGTCAGAAAAACCCTGGTGCAGATTGCAGGGTGTAGTACATACACAGAGCCGTCTCCAGCAGCTCAAGACTCCTCAACACCCCTGCTATGATGGGCATTATCAGGGCCCTGGTCTGAGTCTTCTGCAGAAAGTCTCTCAGCTTGAATCCAGCCTCTGAAACTGCAGAAAGCTCCAGCTGTCTGCAGAAACAGTACTGGGGAAACAGTGCCAGTAAAACCAAAGAGAAAGAAAGAACTTGCTGGAGTGTTATTACAGCTGAATCTGAAGATGACAGCATTTCCTCAGATACACAGACTGTAAGGTAGAGCTGGCATTCCTCTTATCCCTGAGAGATGCCTGCGTATTCAACAAGAAAAAAAGTTATGATGTCTCAGCACAAGACATTTGACTGTTTAGCTGAAAAGTCCATAGTTCTTTTTCTCTTACAGGTTTGGACTGTCTCCTAGTAGTTGAAAACAATAATAAAATTTGAAATTTCATTTCAGTTAATAAAGCTGTTTTCAACTAGTCACCCAAGCCACAAGGATGGGAACAGTGACAAAGAGTAAAGCACACCCAAATCACTGACAAAAGGCTCTGAATTTTCAGCAAAAAGTAAACAAAAGACTATGGCTGCATACTGGAAACAATAGAAATGTATAAATTTATGTAAATTACATGCTGCTAAGAGCTTCAGATCTATTTGATATGCTGGAGGGAAGGAATGCCATCCAGAGGGACCTTGACACGCTTGTGAGGTGGGCTGATGCCAAACTCATGCAGTTTAACCATGCCAAGTGCAAGGTCCTACACCTGGGTCGGAGCAATCCCAGGCACAGCTACAGGCTGGGCAGAGAAGAGACTCAGAGCAGCCCTGCGGAGAAGGACCTGGGGGTACTGGTCGATGAGAAAATGAACGTGAGCCAGCAGTGTGCGCTTGCAGCCCAGAAAGCCAACTGTATCCTGGGCTGCGTCAAAAGGAGCGTGACCAGCAGGTAGAAAGAGGTGATTCTGATCCTCTGCTCTCGTGAGACCTCACTTGGAGCATTGTGTGCAGTTCTGGTGTCCTCAACATAAAAGGACATGGATCTGTTGGAACAAGTCCAGAGGAGTCCACGAGGATGATCAGGGGGCTGGAGCACCTACCATATGAAGACAGGCTGAGAAAATTTGGGCTGGCTGTGCAGAGACCTCAGAGCAGACTTCTGGTATCTGAAGGGGGCCTATAAGGATGCTGAGGAGGGACGCTTCTTTAGGGTTTGTAGTGATAGGACAAGGGGTAATGGGTTCAAACTTAAACAGGGGAAGTCTAGGTTAGATATATATAAGAAGTTATTTACTCTGAGGGTGGTGAGGCCCAAGGTTGCCCAAGGACGTTGTGAATGCTCCATCCTTGGTGGTGTTCAAGGCCAGGCTGGACAGAGCCTTGGGTGGCATGGTCTAGTGTGAGGTGTCCCTGCCCATGGCAGGGGGGTTGGAACACGATGATCTTAAGGTCCTTTCCAGCTGTAACTGTTCCTTCCATGTTTCTATGATTCTATGAAAAACCATGATAACTGGTGTTTTAAAAATATAAAAAGGAGACTGATAGAGCAGCATATTTGAATTGGTAAGAAAAAAAAATAATAAATCAGCATGCTTCTTATAACTAGGTATGATTTCTCATGATACAGATGTGCCTTGAAGAGTCACATTAACACAGTGTTATTACACCCAATATCTCCCCACCCCTAGGTCACAGATTAAAATTAAGCAGAACTACAACTCTATTTAAATTATAATACACCTCTCATTTCATAGAGGAATCTCATTATGAAAGTCATAATTGCAAATTGCCCACCACACACATTAGGCAGAAGTTGGATTTATTTTAAATTAAAAAGTAGCATTTCTTATACCTCACCAGCATACTGCAAGGGTTATTATAACATTTTGGAGAGCTCTAGTTTTAGTTTGTCTTCAACTTTTGTACTGTAGAAAAATGAGTTTCTTATTTGAATTAACATTCTTGATACATTTTATAAGATGACCATGCCTCTTTTTTTGGCTTGTCTTCTCTCAGGGTATCATAAAGTTAAGTTTGACCTTACCACCACAGAATACCAGAAGAAATTTAAGAGCCTACTGTTTAAAATGGATTCAAAACAATGTTTTCATCAGGTTAGGGGTTACTTTGCCTGCTACATAAATTTTAACATATTCATCCAGATAGGTAATTATTCATAAGAAATGTATTACTAGCCCTGACAAAATGTAAACAGTTTTGATAACCCAAGGTGGTTGCAAGACGGGGAGAATGTTTCCAAGTTACCCTGCTTCTTCAAAGTACTAGTAAAAGTTTCTTTTATTTTTTTTTTTACCTCTCCCATGCACACCACACAATATAGGCAACAATATTTATGTCCAAAGTTACAAAGCCAGGATCTTTTTCCTGCCATGATGTGGCTATTTGTCAACACCTCACATACGCTGGTTTCAACAAAAAAAAAAACCCGCAGTACCCCATGGGTAATCAGCAGACTAAACAGTAAGCTCCTGTCCCACAGGTTAAGTGGAGATACTGTGGTCCAACGCTGATGTTGTGGTACTGAAACATCAAAGTCACTCATCTAGATTCCCACCGAAGTGGGCTCTGTTATGGCAAACAGATCTATAGACTGGACGTTTGTTTTACTTCCAGTTTTCATGGACTTTGCCAGAATATTCATTGTTGAAAGGATTCATTCAGTAAAGAGTCATGATTATTTCTCTTGAGTTTGTTTCCTGCAACTTTTGAGCACCTCTGTATATGTAATAGTACACAATGATCAGAACATTGCTGTCCGTGGGACTTGATAATAACACAGAACAGAATATTTCTAAGAATAGAATATTTCACTTAGAAGGGACTTGCAGTATATATCATCCATCATTTTTATCCCACAACAATATAAAATTATTTTTTGAATATTTAGATCTTGAGGAATTTTTTCCATCTGTAATTAACCAAGACGGAAAAACATCTATGCAACTAGCTCTCACAGTGTGCAAAGTGTGTTCTATTTGTCTAATGCAACATAACAACAGTTTTTATTTAAATTCAGTAGTAAGAGTAAAAAAACCAACACATCCTTGCATAAATCCTCATGCTGTAAAATCAGGGTGAAGAACAAGCAAATCCAATATTTTACATAAACCATAAATACTGAAACTTCAGCCAAGAATTTTAAGTGCAGTTCAACAATTGATAACGAAATTCTGTTCCCAAACTGCCGAAGTCATTCTGAACAAATGCTAATAGAGAATGAACCATCATGAGCTGTTAGCCTAATTCCTTTCTGCACAGAGGATTTTTTGTTAATTGTCCCTTTATTGTCTTGGACAAAGTTACAGAATAAATTTTAGAGCAACTTTCCAACTATAGTATACTAATAAGATTTTCACTTGGAGCAGCCAGCATTTAAAATAAAAGGCTAACAACTGACAGGAGCTGCAACCTTCCTGCACACCAAAATGCATTGTCTAATTTCACTGCAGCAGCACTTCACAAGCAAGCCACAGGTTATGAACTTATTGCAGAAAAGCCATTATTGAAAAGTAAAACTGGATAAAGCTGATCAATAGGGACAAACTGGACTGGCATTGGAAAATAAAGGGGACACATCAAGATGGACAGATGACATGTATGCAGAAGAGTCACTATCATGATTTGTAGAGTTTAAGTGTTTGAATGACTGGGGCAGACATATGTTCCTAGAAATTTTGTTGTATCTAATATGGGGTCAAGATGGAAAAAAAGCATACAGAAGTGCCTGTTTAAAGGGAATGGACCTAGGCAAAGTTCCCTTTATGGCTAAAAGACAATGTGAAAAGTGGAAAGCGAAGCAAGGTCCTCTGAAGGTGAAGTTAAAACACTTGTGACAGAAAATCAGGAGCTTGCAGAATGCGAAGAGAAGTTAAAAATGGTAAAAGGCATTGGCAGTACACAATCTCTAGGCAGTATTGTCAAATCATACATGATTTTGTTACAAGAATTGGGACATTAAGTTTTGAAAGCCTGCTCAGGGAGCAACAGAGCAGAGCACACATTTTATACATGTTTTAAAGAAATAATCTGAAAAGCCCAAATTAATGCAACATAAGGAAACCTGATAGATGAGGTTATATATGCCCAAGTCACACTTCACAAGAGAAGGGAGCAAGCAACCATGTCACTTGGAGAAAACAGCTGAGGCAGAGTAACTCAGTTTAGTTATTTTAAGCTTGATCTGACAGCAAAGAGATGGATATTGGGATAGATAGATCAAGGTGTTCATTCAGAAAGAAAACAATTCTGAAAGAGAACTATATGTAAGGGCTGTTCACATGAAGGAAATTCTGTCAACAGATTCGTAGCAAATCACTTGTTTCCCAGACCTGCAATTACAACTCTTTTCATAGACAGTTACACCTGCATACAAAACATCATATTTGGAGAAAATGAAATTATCCCAGTTCAGTATTTCCTTTCCAGACAGCTTTCTTCTCATATACCTCTCTGGCTATAAGACAAATAAGAAAGCAAGGGCACAGACATCTTATTGCTGGGCCCTCTGCATAAAATACACTCTCTAGAGTAACAGGGCAAAACAGCACCAGATCCTTTTTGTCATTGTTCAAATTCAGCACATGCCAAGCATTCTGCAGACAGTTTCACTCGCAGAACTATTGTGCATGAGTTTTGAAAGCCACCTGCTGACTTCAGAACCTGTGTTTTCATATGTATGTCAAAACAGCCCAAATACCCTTCACTCAGCAAATTAAAGATTCACAAGTGTGGATTTCCAAGAGCTCAACCATCCTGACATTATGACATCCTGTTCATTATGGCAATCTGTTTTCATTTCCTGTAGTCTTAAACCTTTGCATAAACCTTGTCTGTAAACCTGAACTTTGAAGAATTGTGAATATGTTAGGCAAAGCATGCAGCTGCTTGAATATTCTGTTCAAGTCTACTTCCAGACGTATAAAAGTATCTTATTTATTGCTCTACAGAAGCACTAGAAACCCACACCTCATCCTAACAAAGTGCACTTACCACAAACAAAGAAACTACCATAAGCCACATTAAAAATATTCCTTTCTAGTATTTACCAAGGTCAAAATGTAAAAAAATACAAAGCAAACTACATCGCAACATTTAGGTCTGTTTTGTCCTTAAGAACACCCATAAATTCTTTCTTAGCAGATCTTGTTCCCATCCGAGATCAAAGTATCCTTTTCCCCTTTTATTGTCCTCTAGTTTTATCACTGAATGACGACAGGATTACAGAAGGCTCTGATTTCTGCAAAAGTATCAAGCAGCCAAGTACTCAAAAACTCTAGCTAAAGGAACAATCATGCATAATTCTTACAATGGTTGGAGTATTTTTTTCATTTGGGGTGGGAGGGTACTGGGTTTTGTTTTGGTTAGTTGGGGTTTTTTTAACCCAGTTCTTCAAATTCTCATGTTCAAGGTAGTGATTGTTAGGAAATTTCAGTGGGAATTTCTGGAATTTTAAGATCAAAGTTATATACTTAAATAAACACTTGAATTCATGTTTCAGCAAGGTAAATGCTTTAGCTGAACACACAGACAAGATTTCCTAAGCTTTGTAGAATGTTATTTGCATGTTTCCAATGGAAATGGAATCTACACAGATAAAGTTGATGTTTCTACTTAGGCTTTATCCACGCTGAATGACTCAACTGTGGATAACTTAGATGGACTTACAAGCTAATAAACAGAATTTCTCTATTTTGTTGCATTTTGCTGTTCATAATTTCCATTGCTGAATCTGTTGAATTGTTATGTACATTAATATTCACCTATGTAAAACAAAGTTCACACCAATTATTATTCACAATAATGCAACTCAGATATTTTTCTAATGAGCAAATTGAAACTTCAACAGTATTCATGATAAAATATATTGTCAGGAACAGCCAGGCCATCAAATTCAGTTTTATTTTCTCTAGAGAAGTTGCAGTGAGCAGTTTCATTATACTTAAAATTGTTTTGTCAACACGCTTTAAAAGAGCAGTAGGGCTGTACAAAAGTATAGATGTTGCTTACTGTAACTTATAAAGAAAAAGAAATCATAACCTACTGATCTTTTCAGAGTGTTAGTATTATAAATGTCAGAAATCCCAAAATGTCCTTATTAAAGAACTTGAGAAGGTACAGTATGAGTACCAGACAGTTGAATCAAATTAGAGTGAAGAGCCTTTACAGTTACTTTTTGCAGTATAATTCAATGCAAACCTAATAAAAGGAGTTTTATCTTGCCATGATTATTAGATCATTACCTATAATAAATGTAAAGGTGTTTTAGACAGTCGTAAATTAAATATATCCTTTTCAATGGCCAAAGCCACCTTTTGCTTTCTACCTGCTCTCAAACCATCATGTGTTTCTGGCTTTAAAAGGTTAAACTGTGATTTCACCTAAGAATAATTGAGGGGAAGAAAAAACCCTCTTCATAATAAAAAAAACCACACCAACAGCAAGATTTTACATGAACATTGTAACTGATCCTTTATATGTCATTGAATCATAGAATAGTTAGGGTTGGAAAGGACCTTAAGATCATCATGTTCCAGCCCCCCTGCCATGGGCAGGGACACCTTGCTCTAAACCATATCACCCAAGGCCTCATCCAACCTGGCCTTGAACACTGCCAGGGATGGAGCATTCACAACCTCCCTGGACAACCTATTCCAGTGCCTCACCACCCTAACAGGAATGAATTTCTTCCTTATATCCAATCTAAACTTCCCCTGTTTAAGTTTTAACCCATTACCCCACGTCCTATCACTACAGTCCCTAATTCTCCAGCTGGACATTGGTCTCCAGCTGGACATTGAGCCATTGACCACAACTGTTTGTGTGCGGCCATCCAGCCAGTTCTTTATCCACTGAGTGGTCCATTCATCAAATTGATGTCTCTCCAATTTAGAGACAAGAATGTCGTGTGGGACAGTATCGAACGCTTTACACAAATCCAGGTAGAAGACATCAAGTGCTTTACCTCTGTCCATCAGTTCTGTAGCCCCATCATAGAAGGCCACCAAATTGGTCAGGCAGGATTTCCCCTTGGTGAAGCCATGCTGGCTGTCACCAAGCACCTTGTTGATTTTCATGTGCCTTAGCATGCCTTCCAGGAGAATCTGCTCCAAGATTTTGCCAGGCACAGAAGTGAGACTGACTGGTCTGTAATTCCCTGGGTCATCCATTTTCTCCTTCTTGAAAATGAGGGTTATATTTCCCTTTTTTCAGTGATCGGGAGCTTCACCTGACTGCCATGATTTTTCAAATATGATGGCCAGCGGCCATCTTTTCCCTTTAACCTGACCCACAAACTCTCTGTTAACTGCTCACCTGCCCCCAGACAGAGTTCGCTACTCTCCAGTCTATCCCTAACACAAAAGGCAGCTCCCCCTCCTTGCCTATAATACTTATAATACTTATAATACTTCACGCATTGGGTGGCCAATAAATGAATTCACTATAGCCTGTGCAAAGGGAATTAAACCATTGTTTGTAACATTTGGTAATGGGCTCAAATATTTTATATCACCTTGACCTGTAAATTTGAGAATCTCTAACAGCCTGTGGCAAGGTATTCAGAGGGATTGAGCACAACTCTCCTTCATTCTCAGCAAGAATCAGTGGTGGTCACAAGAGATCACAATCTAGGCAGGAATACCTGACCTGGATTTATATGTATTCTCCCTAGAGATTGCATGGCTTACTGCTTCAGCTAATTCCTGCTGCTTCTCTTTCTGTTGGGGCTTTCATCATCAAGGTTGAATGATTAAAAAAAAAATAAAAATCCAATTAGTCTTTCAATCACTTAAATTCATTTTAACTTCTTTATTACTCTCTCAGCTGATACACCTGTGTTCCTTCTGACCCCTCTACAGTTCTGCCACTGAAAGATATTCTTTTCAGAGAATACAAGAGAAAAAAAAAACAAACAAAGGGAAACATCAATGCATTACTAGTTCCTTTGTTTTTCTGTCACACAACTCATACATATTTGTATTGCAGACCAACAAACAGCATCTCTTATCAGCCAGGAGCCAGTATCACCTATTTCAGAGTTTGGTAAATATTATCAGAACACCTGTATTCAAAACGAGAACTGATAAATCAAAGGCAGCAAATTAAATTAAATGTTTCTCTAGGTTCATGAGAAAAAACTGTAATTGGAAAGTTCATATCTATTTAATTATGAGTTTCAATGTTTTGCAACTGTTTTATTAGTCCTTATTTCACGATGAAAGTGCATATGTTCTTCTTCATTTTAGTGGTTAATAGATAGTTTGCTTTCAATTTAATTGAAATATTCAACTTTCAATAGTTTTCTTTGCAAGCAATGGCAAGCTGATTGCTGAGCTGGACTTCAAGCTCCAGTGTGTCTGATGACTCCAGCATTTTCATAGAGTGAGGTGCCAAAAGAATCATCTACGTGCTTCAAACCAAACCTGTGCCTAAGTCACTAATCTGTTCCCCAGTTACAGGCTGGTTCTAATAAAAGTTAAGGCTAAATTCCTGGCATTCTTGGGCATTTGCTATTAATTTGCATTAAAATGTGTTTTCACTTTGAATTTCACACCTCAGAGCCCCATTAAAAGCAGAATATGCTACTGAAAGAAATCCCATAAAGATAGTAAAACCCCATAAGAATGCACCCTGCATTTTGTTTAAGCTACAGGCAAAAGAAGTACAGACTTCACTGGGGTGAAGTCTGCATGGAGTAGAAATAACAATTAAAATCTGAACACAGGCTTTGTGTGTAATAGGCCCTGTGATGATCCCCTAATACCTTCAAGCCAAAGCTTGTAAGAATTTTGCATTTAGTATTAAGTTTACTTTTGCCTATATTCTTTCTACACGTTACCTATATGGATTTTATTTTTTCTTTTCTTCTATTTTTCAAAGTTCAGCTAAAAAATAAAATCTCTGTAGCAAGAAAGCCAAGCTTTGCCATCACTGATTAACCAGATTCCTCAAGCATTTAAGCAAATTTGTTAATTTCTGAAGGCTTATCAGTTCACAGAATAGTATTTCTTCTACTTATGGGGTTTCAAACTTTAGCTTGAGGCTTTAAACTAGCGGGCTACTAGTGAGATCTACAGATTTAGGATCTTAAAAGGCTGCATTTTTAAAGATGCTAACTTTTGTTTGCTTGTAATGCTCAGATTGACAATGGAAATAAGCACACAGTGCTTTAAGAGCACAAGCCCCCACTACGATGTACCATAAGATGTGTTTACTGCTCCTGTGTGAGATACTACAGGTAAACTACTATCAAAGACTGAAAGATTTTATTTTTTAAAGATTATTTAAAAGAACCACCATTGACCTTGTACATATTCCTCATTTTCTACCTTTCTAAACTGTGTGTCTTTTATTCAATATGACTTTTCCTTAGTGGTAAAAGTGGTAATGTAGTAAAATTGTAAGAAAAACACTTCAATTAGCTCAATTTTAAAGGAATAAGTCTTTCAGCACAGATTTTAGACTTAGAATTTCAAGCTTATTTGTTTATATACACATGCTACTCTAGATATTAATGTTAAAACTTTTCTGATTATTTAAAAAACATGAAGCAAAGTGAGTGATCCTTATGAAAAAATCAGCTTTCATTCAACATTAGCTGAGAAAAATCCCAACAAATGTAACTTCTCATTAAATGAAAAGTAATGAATGCATTTTATATCTATTTTTATTGTAGGACTATGAGTCTTAGCTTTAAGGAATTCATCAACATATTTGTGTAAGCTTGTTCAGATAATCAGCCTTGGATGAACAAAGCATGTTCTGCCAGATCTGCTGTGATGATTTTCTTGTAATAGAGCTGTGGGACATGAAGGGTCTCAACTGCTCTTCTCATTAATCAAATCCTAACTCATGCCGTGTAAGTGCCATTATGAAGAGAAGCACATGATACTAACCCACACACAGGATCAAATAATCTGAATTCTTCAGGTGTGTGAACTTCTCTGGGTGAAGGGAGGATATACATAAGACTTAGCCCCTAGAGAAGTGGTCCACAGAGCATAGTATGCCATAACCTTCACATCACAGATAAAACCATAGAAAACACAGAAAAAATTGCCTTAGCCTGATTAACCATTTTCTGTGATCTCTGTGAAAATGACTTCTGCCAGAATACTATACACCTCACCAATCATTATCCTTTCATGTGGGCTTACCTAGAAAAAAAGTAGCTGAAAACAGGACAACATGGTATCACTGCTCCAGAACCTTCTGAAAAAAAAAAAAGGATTATTCTGAGGAGTAAGGTTTCCTTTGTAAAGGAGGTTGAGTAAGCTCAACCAGCTACTCTCAGCAGGTTTTTCTGTACAGCATGGCAAAGTCTAAAGGTCAAAAAAAAAAAAAAAAATTATTAAGAGGCATTCTGCAGTAAGCAGAGTACTTGGAAAGCATCTTTACCCAGTTTTCAGGGTTTGGTTTTATGGTGTACTTGGTTTGATTTGTTTTAGGTTTTTTGTAATAGTATTTTGTGTTTGGTTTGGTTTTTTGTGGGAGTTTTCTGTTTAGATGCTTTTTTCTAATAGCAGAATTACACAGACTGTAGGTCTTAAGAGGGTTCCTGAGTTTACTTATGTCCTACTGTATATATTATATAACACAGGTTACTTTCTTGAGAAATGTCCAGATGTGTTCAGACTCTCAGCAATAGGTATGTGTTTGTTTATGTAAGAAGTACCAATTCTCAGTAAGATAGCAAAGAGCAAGGGGTGAATAAATAGGGCAAGTATCTCACCCAACCAAGTAGCCAAAAACAGAAAGAAGAAGCAGCCTGTGCTTAGTGAGGGTCTTCCCTTTTATAAAAGCACACAAACAAAAGAATGAGTTGTGGAGCTAGACAGACTGAAAATTAAAAATTTTATGCTGATGGTCTCTCTATACCTACTGAATAACGTAGAAATCTAGTGCAGCAGAGAAGCCATTCCAGCATCTTTAACAATCATTACAGATGCTCTACATGCAAGGCCCATACATTAGACTATTAGATATAATCCAGCTATCATTCTCATCCTATGAGCTACTGCATCAAACTGCCTGGAATGCTCAGATATTGTTTTGCTTTTAGCAAGATAATATTCACTTTATTCAGAAGAAAAAGTAAGTTTCAGTGGTTGTGGTTGTGGTTGCTGTGCTCCACTCAGCTTCAGCTTGCTGTACACAAAAACATACTGTACAGAAACACAGAAGGTATACTTTTTTAACCCCTCAGTTTAACCTTTTCTATAGAGCCAAATTTGTACCTTCTTTGACAAAAGACCACAGAATCTTCAGGTTTTGTTTCTGGTCCCATGTGCCTGAGGAAAACCCAGGGTTCAGAGCCAAACATGAAGCAGTGCTTTGTACACCACAGTGAGCTGCACAGCTTCACACACCATGGATAATTAAGTAGCTGGCAGTAATTGAAAGTATCCCCACTTCTTTCACAGCAAGTACTTCTTTCACAATAAGTATTACTAGTTGATGTATTGTAGCTACTGACACATGACAGAATAATTTGTCTGCAATCCAACTCCAACACTGAATTGCTGGAACTTGGAGTTGTCTGTGGCCTAGAAGGAGACATTGTGCTAGAGTTTCATTTGCTGTTCTTGAAGGCAAGAGTTTTATAAAAGTTCGTGAAATACAGCTAACAAAGGCTGCAGAGGGTATGAATCTCAGAAGCAGCAGCACAAATGGCTATTGTTATTTAACAGGGCAGCAAAAGCATGAGTCTCACCAAGCTATCATATCATAGGGAATATTTAATGTTTGCATTGGAACTACTATTTTTCTGTCATTTATCTGCAACAGCTATTACATTTTTTTTTGTTTGTTTTTTAATACAAATTAGGCATAGCAGTCTTATAGAACAGAGACACTGAAATGAATATTACAGACCAAAGTTACCCACAATTTTCATGTCTAAAGAGACTGTCTCAAGTAGTCCACAACTACAATTAGCTCAGTCCTAAATCTTCAGTTAAAGATGTGCCCCACAACATCCAGTTTCTGGTGAAATGGTCTTTAAAGAGACAGTTGCACATGCACTCTGACTACGAAAAAAGGTCTGAAAAAACTTTGATAGTTAAAAACTTAATCCCATATGTGGCATAGAAACTCAGATAATCCTAATGTAATATGAAAAACATTTTTGACAGAAAAAAAATCACATTAGAGCTCTAACAGTTGAGCCATCACTAAAGACCTTAATACCTATTTACATGGCTTGGTGGTGAGAGTTTAAAAAAATTTGCACTAATACTTTGAGAAAAATCATGATGCTATTTGCTTTCTGGGATATAGAAAGAGATTAAACTGTCAAGAAAAGCATCAAGTTTTCTAAACTGTGCTATTTACTGATGATGGCTAAATAACTTCCCCTCATTACTGAGAAAAGTGATTCTGCAGCAAAATATCCGTGGATATTTGCATAAGCTAGTCTGATGAAGTTGGGTTTTTTCCCCACCCATATAACCTGAAGAAAGGATTTCTCCACATTTTCTTAAAGTAATAAAACATTGACCTTAAGAGTCCCTTTTACTACAGCAGCTCCTCTAGGTTTCTCATAAACCTCGTATTCTGGAACCAAATTACACTGTGCATTTCAACTAGTGTTTTTCTGGCTGCTGAACTGTTTTCTGAGCTGGACACTACTGAGCTGGGCAGTGTCTTTCCTATAGAAACCTAGAAGTCTGTCTCTATGATATTAAAGCCGCTGCTTGCACAACTGAACAGTGACTCAAGTTGTCAGGGAAGATACCTTCCTTTAGATTATTTCATTCCAAAGCATGGAACTACTTTTTTCTTCACCTGAACTCTTACCTTCCTAAGTCTTCCTCATGCTCTGCCTCTTTTACACTTAGAATAGCAGAGCATTAGTCTAGACCAGGACCTAACCTTTTTTGCATTCCCTGCAGACAGAGCAGCTGATTTTCAAGTGCACGGGGAAGCTGCAGGTTACAGCAGCTCTTGCTCTTTCCCTAATCAACTTCGTGGAAAAGTGAATAAATAGAAAAAAACCCACAGAAATGCAGGGGACGTAGTCTAAGTAGAGAAGAAAAGCATTCCTGATAGGAGGGCAAAAGGGGACAAAAGAGTAACTATTAGAAAGAACTAACAGAAGGTAAGAGGAAGGGAAAGCATGCATGACAGAGGGGAAGGGAAGGAAGTGGCTGAGCAGCACTGCAGGTAAAGCCTTCCTGTTGCTTTTGATTTCTGTTCAGTTAAGAACAAAGCTTCTCTACAGCTAAAAAGAAAAATAAATCCCAAGGTTGCTGAGACTGCAGTATAAACTCCTACCCATGTAAACCCTTGAACTTCATTCATCCTTTGATGACCCATTAATTCTGTACAGTCGGCTACTACTGTGACAGCATCATCCAGTCAAAACCACCTTATCTCTAGTTCTCAGCCTCTGTGAGCAAAACCAACAGTTTGATACTTTCAGATATATTTGTGTCTGTTTTGGTCTTCAGTTTTTCACTAGCATTAATTGTGGCAATAGATCAAGCATTATGGGTTTAAACTTGAAGGCCACTGCAGGTCATAGTAGGCATATGCTTACCTTTAAAAAATTGGAGACTGGTTCACCTGATAACCTCAGGCCTTAATCCAGAAAGAAAATTTTAATTGCAAAGAAATTCCAAATCAAAAGCTTTTTATAACTTGCAACATTTGCAACAACAGTACACTAAGAACAGACAAAGTTAACACTATTCTATTGAAAAATGACTTTACTTATGAGTAAATACAACCTAAGAATATGTTTGAATCTGATGTTTAATGAACTATTTTCATGCATAGTTATGCTGCACTGCAGATTCCCTTGGTACATATCAGAGATTGTCTTCTGTTAAAATGTAATCTTATTCTCTTCAAATAAAAGTTATTTTTTTCTCCAGAATAAGCGGGATTGAACCACTCTTGCAATCACAGCACCAAGAGTTAACACTTAAACACTTGAAATAAGTTTCTAGTTATTTCTAACTAGTTGCTAGCAACTTTCTAGTATGTGATATATAAATACTACAAAAATCCATGGAAACAATCATGTTAAACATTTTAATACTCTAGATAACTCATTTTCACCACATCAAAGGGTGCTGCAAGTATAAGAGTAAGTGTTCTGCCTGATGATGCTCTCTGGTTCTGCACTGGTGAAGAAACATGCTCAGAGAGCCTAACATTGAACTTAGGAAATGAAAAAAATGTTTCTCCTTCAAGTTTAAATCATTTCTTCCTCCATTCTTGTTCATTCATCAGTCCCCTGATGTACCGTGTCTGTAAACTGTTTCTTTACTGTTCTCTAATCTTTTCAAGTATTTCAATTTGGCTTGGATTTCTTTTCAGTTGGCTTCCCCCCCCCCACCTCCCCCCCCATTTGTTTGCTTCTACCATTACGATTTGGGCTTGAACTTATTCCAAATGGTCTAAGATCCCCTTTCTTACAGCTTCCCCATTTTTTCTGTTCACAGAACCAGACTGTCTTTACGCTTTCCAAATGCCACAATAGAAGCGCTGAAATCACAGGAAACTTCTACACGTTCCTTAGGTGTAGAAGCCTTTTTACAACTGTACAGAATAATTTGTCCTGAATAGTACTTGGTTAGAAATTTTGTGGGTTAGAACATGCTTAAAACTGCTGTGACACTCAATTTCTTTCTGCTAAGCCAAATGAAAACAAATGTTAAAATGCCTTTCAGATGACTGAAAAAACATCACCTTTCAGAACATTACCATGAAAAAAAAAATCTAAATCTAAAGGGAGTCAGCCCCCTTTGGCTTTAGTTTATAATTAGCAAAAACATATTTCTATTGCAGTCTGGTGATTTTTTTTTTTTTTTTTTTACTTTGGGAAGGTCCTCAAGGAAGAATGAGTTAGAAAGTTTAGAATGAGATAAACAAGCAATTCTGAATTCAAACTCAGATGCTTCAGTTCTGGGGAACTTGCACTTATGTGGCAGAAGTCACATTCCTTAGATTCTCCTCCCCATTCCCCCAGGAGCCGATAAGAAAGCCAAACCCGATAATTTTATTTCATCACCATGGACTTCGGGGCTGATTCACAAAGAAGGCAGTAAAGCCCTTATGGGATGTGAAATGTCATTACAAAATCCAAAGCCCAAACGTTTCAAGGTTCCAAGACAGCGATTTATTTACATAAAAGTCAACATAAGACTTTCTTGTACTAGAGCTTTAAAAGCTGTCTCTAAATTTTCACTTAATTCATTCTACCCTGCTGTACACACTTCAGTGACTCAGCCTGCTATAGTTACATTGTACTTTATTTATTGTATCAGCAACTTCATTTGGGGCAAAAAAAAATAAATATTTTACAATCATCATACAAAATACCATGTCTTCCTCACTACCAGCAGTAAAATTTCATTTTCTCCATGCTTACAGAAGCTAATCTTCATTTCCTTTTTTTCCTCATTGCTTGTAATTAGCATTTGCCCTAATTTTTATCACACTCCCCTGAGGTGATATAAAAAAAAATAAAAAGAAAAAGGAAAAAGTATATACGTTACTCGGTTGAGACTGATAACATTTTATACTGGTAAAACAAACATGCATATAAAAAATAATTTAGCAGTCAGCTGCAAAAGCAATCAAGACAGCCCCAAACCACTTCAGAATTACCTGAAATAGTAAGATCTTGCAAGCAATGTATTCAAGAGGTTATTCAGCACCATGAATATTACGCTTCCTTGAGAAGTTTTGGTTTAGGTATGAAAGTCTAAGAAAATACATCAATATAACTATGCAAAATTTATATAAGAACTGAGATGTCACTAACAAACCAGGACAAGGTAATGCCTCAGGTAGGGCAGAGTGCTTGGAAGGTTATTGTGTCACTGTATGGCACTGCTTTTATTTAAGTTTCATCTGAAAGACCTGGCTAGCATAGCATCATAGAATATTTAGGATTGGAAATGACCTTAAGATCATCTACCTCCAAGCCCCTGCCTTGGGCAGAGACACCTCACACTAAACCATGTCACCCAAAGCTCTGTCCAACCTGGCCTTGAACATTGAAGGGGATGGAGCATTCACACCCTCCCTGGGCAACCCATTCCAGTGCCTCACCACCCTCACAGTAAGAAAATTCTTCCTTAGATCTAACCTAGACTTCTCTTGTTTAAGTTTTAACCTGTTACCCCTTCTCCTATCACTACATGCCCTGATGAAAAGTCCCTCCCCAGCATCCTTGTAGGCCCCCTTCAGATACTGGAAGGCTGCTATGAGGTCTCCATGCAGCCTTCTCTTCTCCAGGCTGAACAGCCCCAACTTTCTCAGCCTGCCTTCATACAGGAGGTGGTCAAGCCCTCTAATCTTTGTGGCCCTCCTCCGGACTTGCTCCAACAGATCCATGTCCTTCTTAAGTTGAGAACACCAGGACTGCACACAATACTCCAAGTGAGGACTCACGACAGCAAAGTAGAGGGGCAGAATCACTCCCTTTGACCTGCTGGTCACGCTATTTTCGATACAGCCCAGGATACGGTTGGCTTTCTAGCCTACGAGAACACACTGCAGCCGGCTCATGATCAGTTTCTCATTGACCAACACCCCCAAGTCCTTTTCCTCAGGGCTGCTCTGAATCTCTTCTCTGCCCAGCCTGTAGCTGTGCCTGGGATTGCTCTGACCCAGGTGTAGGACCTTGCACTTGACTTGGTGGAACTTCATAAGGTTGGCATTGGCCCAACTCTCAAGTGTGTCAAGTTCCCTCTGGATAGCGTCCCTTCCCTCGAGTGTATCAACTGAACCACATAAGTTGGTGGTGTTGGTAAACATGCTGAGAGTGCATTCAATCCCACTGTCCATGTCACCGACAAAGATGTTGAACAGAATCAGTCCCAACACCAATCCCTGAGGGACACCACTCATAACCGGTCTCCAACTGGACATTGAGCCATTGACCACAACTCTGTGTGTGCGGCCATGCAGCCAGTTCTTTATCCACCGAGTAGTCCATTCATCAAATTGATGTCTCTTCAATTTAGAGACAAGGATGTCGTGCGGGACAGTGTCAAACGCTTTGCACAAGTCCAGGCTGATGATCTCAACTGCTCCACCCCTGTCCATCAGTTCTGTAGCCCTATCACAGAAGGCCATCAAATTGGTCAGGCAGTCTTTCCCCTTAGTGAAGTCATGCTGGCTGTGACCAAGCACCTTGTTGGTTTTCATGTGCCTTATCATACCTTCCCGGATAATCTGCTCCAAGATTTTGCCAGGCACAGAAGTGAGACTGACTGGTTTGCAGTTCCCTGGGTTTTCCATTTTCCCCTTCTTAAAAATATTTCAGTATTAAAACTGAAGGTCCCAAACACAACTTGAACAGATATACCAGGATATCACATAGTACTGCAGATATCAACAAATAAGCCGTTTCAGTCACAGTATCACAGTATCACAGTATGTTAGAGATTGGAAGGGACCTCAAAAGATCATCTAGTCCAACCCCCCTGATGTTTTCAGTTGTTCCTAAGTAATGTTTACTCTGACCAAGGACTTTCTCAGTCTCATGCTCTGCCAGGGGGGAGGGGAAGTCAGGAGGAAGCAAAGATAGGACACCTGACCCAAACTAGCCAAAGGGGTATTCCATACCACAGCACTTCGTGCCCAGTATATAAGCTGGGGGCAGTTAGCAAGAAAGTCTAGATCACAGCTCAGGTCAGTGAGTGGTGAGTGATTGTATTATATTCCCTTGTTATTTCCCTTATTATTATTGGTGGCAGCAGTAGTGGTTTGTGTTATACCTTAGTTACTGGGCTGTTCTTATCTTAACCATTGGGATTTATACTCCTTCAGTTCTCCTCCCCATCCCTCTGGGAGCAGGAGGAGGAAGGTGGGAGGGGGTGGAGTGAGCGATTGGCTGTGTGGTTCTGAGTTACTGGCTGGGCTTAAACCACAACACACCCTCTCTCAATCGATTTGATTCCTTATACATGGATAATGATATTTCTGATAGAAGCATGTACTATGAAGAGCTATGTTGGATAAGAAAGGAAGAGCAAACAACTCCACCACAGAAAAACCCTAAAAGCTCACTGTGGCCCACAGATAAACTGACAGGACAACAGAAAGGTGAGCCCATGCCAAGACATCCCCATGAGACCCTGTCCACAAAGCATAGGCCGCTCCTTGTAGCCTCTGAAAGCCCCTGTGCTGCATTACCTCAGGGCTGTAACCAGCAAAATCCACTGGAAAAGCTCCAGTGCCCACAACAGAGAACAATTATTGCAACCCATAACACCTCTTTCCACAAACATTAATAGCACTCATCTACTAAGCCAATAAAACACCAACATAGCTTCTGCATCAGGGACCCTCTTCATCCTTTATTCTACTATGACCTATACCATATTCTCCGTGAAACAAAGATATCAGCAAATGCCCCACCCAGACCTTTTGTAAAAGCCACCCCTAATCGCCTGATTGCCCACAGGCGGGATAAGTAATGAGCTCCCATACCTGAGGCAGGTAAATCATCAGGCTCAGTCCTCATCAGTACTCAGTAGCACTTCCCAGACTGCTGTTCTCCTTTTCACAAAGGAGAACAAAACCACCATGTGATGAGTGCTGCATTACTTGCATTTCATTGTACATTAAGTATTCCTGCTTTAAAATTACTTGTTCTGAAAGAGTTATGTGCAGTCTTTTGCATACATGTAGGATCTTTACAATGTGTTTGCTGCTGATAAATGTTGCACCCTGCCTGTCCTTTAAAACTGGTTTACAGGGATTACCAGCCATCATGCTGAATTCTTTAGAATCACAGAATCAACTAGCTTGAGAAACAACTTTGGGATAGTGGATGACTGTGACATGCAATGACATCATAGAATTGGGTGTTGATGCAAAGGAGATCATTCATCCATACATTTATCCCTAAGGTGAAGGACTAGATGGTTAGAGGGGGTTTGCCCCACTAACCCTGCCCAGTGCCATTCTCCCAGCAGCAATGGAATGGGTACAAACCTCTCTCTGTTTCTCCCCCTTGCTCCCAAATCAGACCTGGGTGCAGTGGCTTGGCTTCCCCAAAGGGCCCTGCTCAGTCCCGCATCCAAGCCACAGACATGCTACTGTGCACAGCTGGCTCCCAGCGCAGCAGGATGCTGCTGCTTCTTTCTTCATCCTCTTAGCTAAAGGCAACCAAACTGAGATGATTGCTCAGTGTATTCCCAGCATGAGGAATATTTTCATGGCAGGTTCTTTTAAGTGTTTTTGAAGTGCTTTATAAAACTAAATATTACTGGAAGGCTTACGAACAATACCTATAAAAATTTTTGTGGAAACTAAGGTGTTAGTGAGGGAACACACACATGAGAATGAAAGTGTTTAATGTGGAATGTGATAGGGAGATATCTTCCAGTAGCATCCACTGCTCCAAGTACCTTCTGATGTTCTAACTGCTTCTTCTCACCCACTCATGCTGTGACTCACCCATAGAAAAAGGAGAATTTTGCGTCAGGAGGTAGAATGTGTTTACCCGGACACTATTATCTTTGCTTTCAGGGTACTACAGGATATAAAGGTTTTGACACTTCACAGATGTATGATGCACCTTGGCAGCAAACAAACACATTGCAATCACAGACTGATCAGGTTGTGCCCCTTAATGTCCTGTGCCATGACTCTTCAGCACATGTTGCTGAGCTCAAGAAAGGAATGACTTGATTGGGAAGAGTGAAACGTACTGTGCAGAAATCCCCTCTAATGGGTATTTCTCAGTCCCACCATGTGCTCCTTTTCCCAGGAACGGGCAGAGCTTTGAGCGACTTGGTCTAGTGGAAGACGTTCCTGCCTGTGGCATGGGGTTGTAACTAGATAAGCTTTCAGGTCCCTTCCAGACCATTCTGTGATCATATGAATCCACTACAAACCTTTCTGTGATCCTATGACTCTATGATTCCAGAGACAGCTCCAGTGCAGCCTACCCCAGCCCCAGCACGTCATGGTCAAGGGCAGTTTTTTATGTGAGACAGGATGGTGGGGAGGGACTCTTCATTGGGGAATGCAGTGATAAGACAAGGGGTAATGGGTTAAAACTTAAACAGGGGAAGTTTAAATTGGATATAAGGAAGAAGTTATTTACTGTAAGGGTGGTGAGGCACTGGAATGGGTTGCCCAGGGAAGTTGTTAATGCTCTATCCCTGGGGGTGCCTGTCCAGTGGTGGTAGACCTGTGGTGACTTGTCAGATCATGGGGCAGGTGGCAGCCGATGGCCAGGACACCCCTACATGGGAGGACACGTGCAGAAGGATCAATATCTTGTCCGCGATTGAGACTGGTGATCTGGTGTGGAACAGAGCAAGCAGTGAGTGTGACCTACATGCCCTGTTCCCTCCTCCTTGCCACCCCTCCACTGTCCACAGCCAGGGTCTCTAGGGCATCCTTGTGGTGCCTGGAACACGTTGCCGCCTGCTGTCACCCCCACCTCAGCCTCACCTCCGGCTGTAGCAGTGCTGCTGGCACCTGGAGCGGCATATCTTCCAGCACCTGGAGCGGTAAACGATCGGGTACCTGGTGTTGAATGGAGATGGCCATGAGCCCCCCGCTCCACTCCCTCCTCCTTGCCACCCCTCCATCACCCAGGGCTGCTGTCCCCAGGATGGACCCCCATCATCAGTAGGTGACAAGTTGTTACAGGTCTACCACCACTGCGCAGGCCTGCTCAGAATACACTGCTGAAACATGGATGCTGTCTTGCCTGGAGTTGGCTGGCTATGCTAGAACCAGGGGCCTGGGTTGGTCCAAGCCCCAGGGGCTCCTGAGCCTAGCAGACTTTCTTTGGAAATGCATCCACAAAGTGGCTGGTGGCTTCCCCAGAGGCCCTTCTGTCTCAACAGACACTCCGCACTTCACAGCTATGGAGAAGTTGTGCTTTTGGCAGCATAAAAACTGCCCCTGACCATGGAGTACCCAGGGCAGGGGGAGGCTGCACCAGAGCTGTCTCTGGAATCACAGAGTCATAGGATGACAGAATGGTTTGGGTTGGAAGAGACCTTACATCTCATCTGGGAATGGCTTTAAGATTTTCTTTACCTACTTTTATACTGCTTCTTCCCATTTCATTATTATTACTGTGCTCAAGGGGCCACAGTCCAATGAAAAATTGCTCTCTTTCATTCCTGGCATTTTAGGCTTAGGACCAAATGGAGCTACACAGGTGTAAATGAAGACTGGATTTTGTTCCCAGTGTCCCTTGTACATGACTTGACCTTAACTCATAAATAACAGGAAGAAAAATGTGGCTTGACTTCTTGCCTTATTTAATTCCCGAAGTGCCTACTGTATAGTTTAGTTACATTTATTTAATTGCAGAATCCAGGAAAAGACTTAAATTTAGTCCATTTGACTGGAGTTCATGCTTTTAAATTTAGATCACTAACTCGTTAAACATGTTCTCTGGTTCTATGGCCAGGAACTGACTGACATTATAACTATTGCTTTCATTTAGTTTACAGCTTATCCTTTGAACACAGCACTTCAGAACGGTATCTGCTCAGAGACCTTTTGATAACCAACGAGATAGTTTAGAAGGTCTATAATATTACTGATATATAAACCTGGAATTAAGTTCTGACACTCTACATACTGCAAGCTATTGACTTCTCATCAGCAGTGGCATCAGAATTATGCCAAGCAGTTAAGTATGAGGTGGCTGAGCTGTGAGCTACTTGCAAGTTACTGAAGACACTGAAAAAAATAAAGCCTAAACTTGATTGATAAGATTGGCTATTTCCTCAGTCTTCTCTCAGTCAAAAAGCATTAGTTTTCAATATGAAGCCTTTGTAATAATATACCTTTACCTGTGTTTTCAACAAGTTTAGGAAAAACATAATGGAAATGGTCAGGTGTTTAATTTTTTTTGCAATGTTCAGCAACACAGAGAAGGCAGCCACATTGTCCATTGTGAACTCAGCACAACTGAGACTGAATTTTAACCCTTAATAATGATAAATTGTGTCATGGTGCTAAACAGAGCACAGCATAAATTGACTCCCTCTTGAACATCTAGGAGCCTTGGGGCATCCTCTGCATAATAGCTGCTCATAAATATTAGAGGAAGTCTTCTCCATTAGAGCTCCACACTAAGTGGTATTTCTGCTGCTGAAGAGATAGTGTTTTTAACTTTTTTACTTATGTTTTGCTCTGAGGTTTCCCATTCTGTGGCTTATGGTCATTGTCCTGGGTTCAGCAGTAGCATTTTTTCTCCTTCTTGGTAGCTGGTGCAGTGCTGTGTTTTTTACTTTTGGCCTGGGAACAGTGCTGATAGCACCAATGTTTTTAGTTACTGCTCAAATGTTTGGTCTGTCCAATGACTTTCTGAACCTCATGCTCTGCCAGGGAGGAGGGGAAGCCGGGAGGAAGCAGGGAGAGGACACCTGATCCAAATGGATCTATTCTATACCACAGCACATCATGCCCAGGATGTAACTGGGAGTTACCCAGAAGGGCTGGTTCACTGCGGGGTTGGACGAGGTATTGGTCGGTGCTCAGTCGGATGGGGTGGGGCGAGTTATCGGTTGGCAGGTGGTGAGGTGCTGTATTCTGTAATTTGGTGTAAGAACTAACCTTAAGATCGAGGAGGATATAAATCAGTCACACACATCTGCTCATCTATCTTGCTACTTTTCTAAAGGGATAATCACTTCTGGAGTTCTGAGTCCAAGTGGGTACAAGAAAATTCAGGTAATTTCAAGCCAGAAGCACTAAAAACTTATAAGAAATGCACTTTCTTGAGAATTTGCATCAATTACTTACAACTTAAAAGAAGGTAAAGGGGGGAAGAAAAGGTAATAATGACCCCTTTCCTTGGAAGGATTGAACACTAAAAGTCCATTTATTTTTCTCAAAGGAAAAAAGGCTATCAGAAGAAACAGTGTTTTTTTAGCTTTTGCCTCATGATTGCATCAGGGTTTTCAGAGAACTGCTACTGGCTTTATTGGGAAAAAGACATTTAAGACCCATCGTTTTATGACTCTGAGCAATGTATCCTTCTGCCAGGTTCCATCACATCAAAAGAAAGAAAATATTCTTGTATTTTAGAATTTGCTCAACAAACATGATAATGAGACAGCAGACTCTGAACTTGACATACAAAGGAAGTAGAAATGGCTTCAGCAATACCCACTGCAGCAGTTTTGCTTTGTGGGTATTAATTTAAACAACATGAAAAAAATATTTAAAAGTTCAGAACTTTCTTGCCAAAAGAAGGAATTTAACTGTGAGAGAAATTCATCGTATTTTCAAAACTGAATCCCAGTTTCTGCACGGAAAGCCACTATCCATGTATTCTTTAGCTGACAGGATGCAGTTTGCTTTTTTAACTGCAAACTCCACGTCTCTATTGACCAGGTATCAGGACTGTCTGGCATAAAATCATTTTAACTGGCTGCAATGCAACACATCTTCATGCAAACTGTTAATATTTAATTTAGGCATGCATGGAGAGCAAATATGTGTATTAATTCCTTGTAGTTTTCTGATATACACAGCAGCTGTGATTTGATTTGAATTGATTTTGCTTCTAACTCAGGTGACATCCAATAAAAAACTGTTGTATTCACCACAAAGTGATTTATGATGGCAGGACTCTATTGTATACTTTCCACTGCATTAGTCAGAAATCCACTTTTACTTCATTAAAGCAACAAATATAATCAATACTTATATGATTTACAAGTTCTCATGCAAGGAAAAAGATTCTACCTTTATGTCAAATGGAGTTAAAATACAGATCATTTACTACAGAATGTCTCTGCCCCAGTGTGTAAATGCCACTAATCAAAATCAGAGTCCACATTCAAGATTTTAGCTTTGATTAAACTCTGGGTAGCACATCACAATTATTAAGTGCAGTACTTAAGCACTTACAGCTAAACATGCCTAGGCATGCTTTGATAAGTAGTGCTGAGCATTAGCACTGTGCCATTTTGTATTTAAACAGCCATGTAGTTTCATCGTAACGGAAAACTAAAGGCATTGGTTTAAACATGAGCATTACACAAATGACATTAGGAGATAAAGTTATTACTAGCAATACATTAGTAATATGCCTGTTATTTTAAAACATCTTTAGTAATGTTGCATTGCAACATTTCCAGGAGGTGTCATCCATGGCCATCTCATGAAATACGTTAGTTTGTTTCCAAATTTCCTCCAGATCTGTTTCAATTCTGCCATTTTAGTCTGTATAGGAACACTAACTTTCATTGATTATGGAAGAAACCCCTCTTTGTGATGCCAGTAACATGTCTAGAGCCATTCGGTTTTGTAATATCACCTTAGGTAGGCTAGTTATCTCTTGTTGTTCTGCCTGGATTATATCGATGTTTTTACTTTCCATTTCCTCTATGGTTGCCGAGATATTTATAATTGCCTTCTCTAATTCACTTACTGCCAAAGATGGAATTATCCCTTTTACAAAACTATGAAATGAGTTGTGCCGTTCAATAATAGGGTTAAACCCTCACTTAATTCATTTAGCAAAACTTCTAATCCAGGTCCCGGAAGGGTACCTGTTGATAATAGTAAAATTGGGTATTACAGCACCTAAGGTGCATGCCCCCTTCCAGTTGGGGGTAGAATCTTATGAGCATTTTTTCCACATAACCAGTACCATCCTTTCCCTTTAGGAACGGGCCATCACTGAACTACAATACCATCTATATTAATTGTATGATTGCAATTTGAATGGTGACCTACATCTGTGGCATTTAAACAAGCATGATCTCCTACCCTGGTTCCTGGTGTAATACATCTTTGTGCACAGGTGTAGTATTTATTACCTGGGTTAGAATTAACTATTCCAAATGTTAACCTTTCCTTCGAATACAGATTGCTAGTGTTCACCCACAAATTTGTCCATGAGACAGTGTTAGGAATTGGAACTCCAATTAATGGGAGATCCAGGCTTTCTCCTGATTTAGGCAACTGTGCACACACCCAACAGTCACTACGATTAAAACATTAGTAACATTCTGCACTAATTTCAGGTATAAATTCTGGTCCCAAGCTTGTGCGCCAGTTATCATATGAGTCCAAATTATGACCGACACAATTTCATACGCAAGGGTACTGAAGGTTCAATCCACCCTGTCTTCTCTGTCTCTGGTGCTTTCTTTATTCTTGAATAATGTGCCCAAGCAGGTTGTTCCTTTATCTTCACTGCTGTAAAGGTGATCAATAATATCTGGTACAGTCCGCTCCACTTCTCCTGTAGAGGATCTCCTGAAAAATTCTTAACATAAACCCAGTCTCCAGATCTGAAAGGGTGAATTGGATAATCCAAACCTCTGGCTCTTGTCCCTACTATTCTCTTATTTATCTCCTCCAACTGTTTTCCCAGATTGATCAGAAACTGTTGGAGATAGCCTTCTCCCACTTCCTGAAGACTTTCTCCTTTAAACTGGGACTGATATGGTCTTCCATACAAAATCTCAAATGGGCTAACCTCTTCTTTTGACCGGGGTCTAGTTCAAATTCTTAATAAAGCCAGTGGTAATGCCTGGTACCAGTATAAATTTGTTTCCTGACATATTTTACTAATTTGTTGTTTAATCAGATGGTTTATCTTTTCTACTTGCCCACTGGCCTGAGGCCTATATGGAACATGCAGTTGCCAATCAGTTTCTAATTTTTTGCTAATTTCTTGTAACAATTTTGCACTAAAGTGCGAGTCTCGGTCAGAAGAAATTGCCTCTGGTACCCCAAAATGATCTTATTATCTTGTTAAATAATATTTTAATCACTTGTTTTGCATTATTTATTCTGTAAGGGAATGCTTCTGGCCAGCCTGAAAAAGTATCCGTTAACACCCATAAATATCGATAACCACCCCTTTTTTTTTTTTTGGTAATTCAGAAAAATCTATTTGCCACTGCTGTCCGGATAACTTCCTCTCCCAGTTGTCCCAGTTTGATTTCTATTTTCAGTCTTAGGATTATTCTTAAGACATAGCTGACATTGTTTTGTCACTAATTGAACTGTGGTGTATAGATTCCTTCCTACAATTTGTTTGTCTAAATATTTATGCAAAGAGTTGCTACCCCAATGAGTTTTATTATGTTCTTCCTGAGCTAACATCCAGAGCTGGTTATAGGGGATTACAATTCGCCCACCAGGTATTTGAGCCCAACCCTCTATTTTCCTGTCCCTTTAGATCCTCAATCAATTTTCTATCCTCTTTTGAATATCTAGGTTTAGATTTTTCAATTGTTAGTTTGCCATCAGGGATTAAGGATATGATTTGAAATTGTTCAGCTGCTCATTTGGCTTCAAAATTGGCCAAATTATTTCCAATTTCTTGATCAGAGCCACCTTGTTGATGTCCTTTACAGTACATAACAGCTACTTCTTCAGGTAGCTGAACAGCTTCCAGTAATTGTAGAATTTCTGTAGCATGGTTAATCTGTTTCCCTTGTGTGTTCAAAGGTCCACATTCTTTCCAGATAGCACCATGGACATGGACCACACCAAATGCATATTTAGAATCAGTCCTAATATTTATCCTTTTATCTTTAGCCAGTTCCAGGGCTCTTATTAATGCTATTATTTTTGACTTCTGGGCAGAGGTGTTACCAGGTGAAGGTTTAGATTTTTTTTTTTTTTTTTTTTTCCTGTGAAGTGGTGGTAATGGCATATCCTGCCTTTCATTTACCATTTTTCATGAAGCTACTACCATCAGTAAACCAAGAATCAGCATCTTCCAGAGGTTTTTCTTTCAAGTCTGGTCGGCTCGAATATACAGTCTCTATGGTGGTCAAGCAGTCTTTTGTTAGTGGTTCTGTCGACTGTTCCTGCAAAAGGATGCTGGATTCACAACGTTAGTGACCACAATTTCTGTATCATCCTGTTCTACAGTGGTGGCCTGGTATTTAAAAAAACGTGAAGGAGATAACCTCCTTTCTGCTCCAGGACTACTGATACCACATGGGACACTAGTACAGTAATCTTTTGTCCCAAAGTAAATTTGCAAGCCTCTTTAATATTTGTGATAACTGCTGCCATAGCTTTTAGGCATCTGGGCCATCCTTTGCTCGCTTCATCCAGCTGTTTTGAAAAATAGGCCACTACCCTTCTGTAGGGTCCTAGTTTTTGAGCAAGGACCCCCAAAGCTATTCCTTGCTCTTCACAGGAATATAGCCAAAAGGATTTAGTCACATCCAGGAGTCACAGAGCTGCAGTTCTCATTAGCTCTGTTTTTAAATTTCTAAAAACCCCCTCTGCTGTATCAGTCCATTCTAAAGAGGGAGAGTTTCCTTTCAACAGTTCATATAGTGGTCTTACCAGAACACCATAATCATGGATCCAAAGTCTGCACCATCCAGTCATTCCCAGGGATGTCCGGAGCTCCTTGATGGTCGATGGTCTTGGAGTCTGGCAAATGGCTTCTTTTCTAGCAGTTCCAAGTTCTCTCTGTCCTCCTGTTATTTCATATCCTAGGTAGGAAACTTGGGTTTGGGTTAGTTGCGCCTTTTGTCTGGATACCCGATAACCATTCAGTCCCAGAAAATTTAACAATTCCACTGTCCACTGGATACATTCTTCCTTTGTTTCTGTAGCAATTAACAGGTCATCCACATATTGTAACAGAGTCCCGTTTGAGTAGGTGGCTTCCATGATTCTAGTTCTCATGCTAGCTGATTTCCAAAAATTGCCGGACTGTTTTTTTTTTTTTAACCCTTTAGGTAATACTGTCCAAGTTAATTGAGTTTCCCTTCCTCTGTCAGGATTTTCCCATTTGAAAGCAAATAATTGTGGCTTTCTTTGGCCAATGGTAAGCAAAAGAAAGTGTCCTTTAAATCCAGGATGGCAAACAATTTCTGATTATTATTCAATTTAGTCAATCAGTCATACGAATTAACTACTACTGGACGAATATCCTGTGCAATTTTGTTGATTGCCCTGAGATTGTGAACCAATCTACAACTTTTCTCATCATATTTCTTTACTGTCCAGATAGGAGTATTATATTCCAATTCACATTCAATTAATAATCTATATTTTAAAATTTATCAATTTTTTTTTTATTCCCTTTGATCTTCTAATTTTAAGGGATACTGTTTTATTCTAATTGGGTAGGCCCCCCTTTTTATTTCCACTTTAACAGGCAAAGCATTTTTCTCCTTACCTGGAACTTCAGATGCCCATACTCCCACATATACCTGATTAAGGATTTCTTCTATTTCAGGGAGGTCCTCCTTTTTGCTTTTCTGTTGAATTAAACTCAAAACTGCAATTAATTGTTTTTAACTCTGAATTCCATTTTGCCTTCTTTAAATGTTGCTTCTCGCCCTAACAAAGATTTTAGAGAATTTGGCATGCATAAAAATTTATGCATTCCGATTTGTTTTCCCAATTTGTACTTTAAAGGTTCCAAAAAGAATGCCTTTTTTTTTTTTCTTTTTTTTTTCCTCTTTTCCTTGGTGGCCAGTAGCTCCCACATCTGTAACGAATTCTTTTCTCTCTTATTTAACACCAAATAAGTTACTCCTGTATCCACTAAAATTCCACTTTATTTCCCCTAGTTCATAGTCTTAATGTAACCAGTGGATCTGCTAGGGTAGATTCCCCAGGTCCCCGTCAGTTTAGTTCCAGTTCAGTCACCGGAGCCACTCCATGGCACTGCCCCCACCCCAGGGCAGTCTCACTTCCAGCGTCCAAAACCCCCCATAGCACGCACACCGGTCCGGTCCCACAGAAGAGAAGAGCCCACTCCCCCACCTCCTGCAGACATCCCTCCTCCCACGCTCAAACACTGGAGCTGCTCGATCTCCCCTCCTTTCCCCCTTGGTTTTCCTTTTTTTTTTTTTTTCTTTTTCTCACAGCAGCTCCCCCTGCTCTGCAGGGCCTGCAGATGCCTGCCTCTGCAACGGCACTTCTGGTTTAACCCCTTCTTAACTCTGAATGTGGATGTGCCGCTTGTTGCCTGTGACAGAAATCTCTTCCTCCTTATCAATATCAGATAGGACAGAGGCAGAGGGTGCTCCTCTCGGAGGTACCTGTGGTACGTGATTTTCCACCCTATCTTCCTGATTACTGTTTTTTAACTTTAAACATCTTTCCCCAATATCAGAGGCTGAGCATCTCCAGCGTAACTTTCAGTTTTTCCCTGTCCTTTTCCAAAGCCAAAATTAAGGAATCTGGTGGAGCTATATTAATTTTGCATTCAGTCTATCACTCTGTGTGATTTCTTAAAGTGAAAAACGTACCTGCATACATTACTTCATCCCATTTTCCTTGCCCCCTTAAAACAACATCAATTGTAACAATGTATTATAGTTCAGAGTTCCATTTTTAGGCCATTTTCCCTGATCTTCCAAAGTATACAAAGGCCATCATTGGTTACAATATTTTACCAATATTTTCTTATTTACCAAGCCCCCAGGAGACCCTCCAAGTTCTTTCCAGTGTGCCAAAATGCACCCAAAATGATTATTTTTCAAGATCTCTTCACTCTGCTCATTTTCCATTATCAATCTCACATTCACACACACACACACACAGAGAATCCCCAGACATACTCCACAGTTACAACACCTGAGACAAGGACAGAGACTTAAATTCAACCGAACAACCAACAGTTAATAACACAGTTATAACATCCTGTCACCAGTACCAAAATCACAAGACCAAAATCGTTACTGTAACAAGCCACAAAATAAGAAGAATACCAGTAGAATCAAAAGCAATACTTCCTAACCCCTATGGCTCAGACCATATTGTAACATTAATAGGGGGTTTCCTTGAACCCTTTATAGTTGACCAGCCTGTCAGTGTCCCAAGAAGGACGAGACATTTGTGTCCGGCCACCCTGTCTGCATCCCACTGTGGGAACCATACTGGACAGCCTGCTGTATCAGAAGGTGATTTGATTAACATATTCAGGGACCCATGCTGACAGCATCACTGAATCAAATCCCTTATGGGCTGTTGATAGCACACTGGACCCAAAACCATTTCCACAAGACACCCCCTACATCTTGTAGGACCCAAACCACAAGATGCCCCCTGATTAGTTATAACAGTCTGTCACTGATAACAAAATCACAAAACTAATATCCTTAATGTAACAAGCCACAAAACAAATCAAATACCAACAAGATCCAAAACCATTTCCACAAGACACCCCCTGCGTCGTGCAGGACCCAATCCACAAGAAGCCCCCTGCTTCTTGTGGGTGTATACTGAAGAGACACTAGCAGCCGTGTATACAACTTTACCGATGAGATTTCTTATCTTGATTTACGGAAGGCTTCCAAACCATGCATACACTTACCAAACCAATTTACCAAACCAATTTACCAAATCGAGGTGCCCCCTGCACCTTACAGACTATACAAAATAAAAGAATACCTTTTATGAGATGGTCCTTGTCTGCTCCCTCAGCTATCTGAATGAGTTGAGGGGTCCCTCTGGGAAAAACTCCCGAGGGCCCTAGGGGAGCCCTGTCCTCAGCGGGTCCTGCAGCTGAGCAGAAAGGGTCCCATCTGGGTCGCCAAATTGATTCAGAGAAAACTCCAGGAGCAAACTTGCCAACAAAGTTTTCAAGCTGGCAAGCAGGTATCCTTTATTGCGGCACCCGGAGACACGGGGGATAGCTCCTCCTAATGTGTGCCAGTTCATGCTCACATCTCTCTGAGATACGCAGCACAGGCACATCTTCAGGCACATCTTCACTGTAACCTTGCAACCCAGACAACCTGTATAGGTTCTGAATGCTTACACATTCATATGGCATTGTTGAGCCTAAGTCCTTTTTAAGATTCAAAGCAAAGATGATTAATAACCAATCCAAGTCATGCTGGAGATTCCGCTGATGCACATAGATCACCCACTTTCCTGTACTGAGGAATTCCTGATGCAGGAAAGGGTCTTGCCTGCTGCTGTAAGGGGTCTATGTTTCTGTAACATCTATTGCATGTATGCAAAGAGTACAGCATGTAAAAAGATGTCTAAGTGTAGTACAGCAAGTGAGCAGCTGCTGGCTGTATGCATACCTGTATTGGGCTCAGCAGAAATCACCTATTTGACTTTCAACAACAAAAAAAATTCAGTCATTAACACCTGAGCTAAAGGAACACCTCACATAACTATCAATTGCTAGCATTCCTGCTCTTTGTTGGCACAGGTTAGACATCAGTGGGGGACTGTTACAACACCCTGTTAGCATTACATAATTTGCTAGAAAAGTTATTCTTCAGCATTTAGGACTTGCAACACCATTTCACAGTGGTTTTTTACTGTAACAAAGTGCAGGAAACTACATAGATATCTTAAATATCATGGGACAGACACAGGAATGAGTCTGTCTCTCTCAGCCCCTCAAGCTACAGCAGTAATTCTGCTAGCTGTCAGAAAATAAAAAGCCCCCCTCTCTCTCTGAAGCAAAACATCCGATCTTCATCCCACAGTCAGTGCTCTACACCACTAATAGGAAATCCAGGGAATATCTGTGTCGTGGTGAGCTGGTAACTCAGAACCATGCAGCTGCTCTCTCACTCTTCCCCTTCCTCCTTCCCCCCTGCTCCTGGTGGGGTGGGAAGGAGAATCGAAAGAATGTAAAACCCATGGGTTGAGATGAGAACAGTCCAATAACTAAGGTACCATACATATCTATTACTACGACCACTAATAATAATGATGATAAGGGAAATAACAAGGGGAGAGAATATAAAGCTAAAAACAGGAGGGAAAAAAAAACCCAAGTGATGCACAATTGCTCACCACCCATCAACCAATACTCAGCCCAACCAGAACAGCAATCTGGGCCTTCCAAGTAACTCCCTCTAGTTTATATACTGGGCATGATGTGCTGTGGTATGGAATACCCTTTTGGCTAGTTTGGATCAGGTGTCTTGTCTCTGCTCTCTCACGGTTTCTTGTGCCCTTCCTCACTGGCAGAGTGTGAGAGATGGAAAAGTCCTTGACCAGGGTATACATTACTTGGCAACAACTAAAACCATCGGTGTGTTATGAGCACTGTTCTCAGACTAAAGCCAAACACGCAGCACTGCACCAGCTACTGAAAATGAGAAAAATAACTGAATGCAGGACAATTTGACAGTTTAGAAGGAACAAAGCCAGGACTGTGTGAGATTTAAAAAGTACCTTCCATTTCTGTTCTCTCTTCCAATGATTCAACAATAGGAGGGAAAGGATAAAATTCTTTATATTAAAGGATTTTTTTCTTCAGAAAGGGTACATTATTATCTTCACTAAAGGAATTCAAAGTGTTTTCATCTAGACAGTTCAAGGATATATACATCTACCACACCTAGGAAGTTTTACTTTTAAAAATACACCAGCTGGTATATTTTTATCAGCTGGTAAAATGTTGGTATAACTTCCTGGAGTTCCTAAACACTAAACTGCTTTTTCTGTTTAGAGCTTCTTTTATACATACTAGAAGAGGCTCCTTGCTGACATCCCACTAATTCAAAGGTACCTATAGAGTTCCTTTGCAATATATGAAGCCATCTATAAAGATAGTTAAGAAAGACACCAGATGAATACATAGACAAAAACTGACTTAAGAAAAACCAACAAACCAGAGTCCTTTCTGAGGAGATATTTCTCCTAGGCAAAGAGGTTATTCAGCCTTATGCCTTGTCAGAGGATTTTCCCTTAAGGCCATATTATGTTAACTTCATGTACAACAGGGTGTATAATACATAGGTCAAAATTATTTGCTTCATGTTACTTGTGTCTCTGTCCTTTTGACTCCTATTGGCCTATCACAGTATAGATCCTGCATTCTTCAAGGTCAAACAGTGGGTTTTGGGGTGGGTTAGAGGCCAGTGACACACTCTTGGTAATATAGAATTTGAGGAGTGGATCAGGTAGGAGTGCAGTTTTGTAAAGGCTAACATCTCTAGAGATACCAAGTTAGAACAGGAATTTACTTTTAATTTGGCATCCCCAACTTCACAATTTAGTCCTAATGGTTGAAATAAAAAGCAATGACATGAATAGTCCCCAAGACTCTTTAACCTGTTCCAAACCAGCTGTTTCAAACATAGCTGCTCATGAGCATATGGTAAAGAAAAAGAGAGCTCTTTAGCTGCCACAAAAAGCCTTGATTGTTGTTCATCTGTATTTACTTTTCACTGACGAAAATCTGTACTTGGGAGCAACAAGTACTACATGAGCACCTTGGTTGTTGTTCATCTGTGTTTACTTTTCGCTGACAAAAATCTGTACTTGGGAGCAACAAGTACTACATGAGCAAAGTACAGGACACTTGGCTGCCTTTATAATAGCAGTGGTGGATGGGAATTAGACGGGCATTACACAAACCCTGTTCTGACAGAGCCCATTTTTTGGCTACGTATGTGATGTAAAATATAACTTGCAATGAATAAATCTTCAAAAGGCCTTGGTTATAGAAAAAAAAAAATCACAGTTTGTATGTGTTTTCAGCTAGATGAAGGATTACTTCAGAGGCCTCACCCATCTTATCCTTGATAGCCCAGTAACAGGTATCTTTAAGTATCTTTACCCTGAGTAATCTTTTCAGGGTAGGTAAGCCACTTAGCCTGTACTTAAAACAGCCTAGCAAAATATTGCAATAAAAAGGGTAGCAAAGAAGTTTGACAGCAGTTGCAAAAAAAAAAAAAAAAAAAAAAAAAGTATTAATTCTGAGACTATGTGGGTAGCTTCCATTAGCAGCTACACTAATTTTACAGAGAAAGAAGTGGCATTTTGAACTTGTAATCCACATGCCTTCTCCAGAGCAAATAGTCAGGGGTACAAAGAAAGTACCCCAATGAGGAGTAAACCTCCAGTTAGTGCACCGTACCTTGTGCTTAGATGCTCAGCTAAACAGCTATCTACTCCTTTGGTGGAGCTTTTTTCTCACAGTGCTAAAAGAAACACACAAAAGAAATTTCTTTGTGGCCTAAGAGTAAATTGTAAGCAAGCCTTGTTTAAATGATATTTTGCTATGTAAAACATCTGTTTCTAGGTACTGTCTGTAGATTTTTCTTTCGAACATCTTTGTCCCACATTTTCTACATCATTTTCTGCAAATGATTTTGTCCTCAGAATGAAGTGAGACCATTTATCTATTAGTTTTAGGCTTATCACATGAAATTAAGCACCAGAATGTTCAGTAATTAGAGACCTCACCCTGGAAAATTGGATAATGACAGAGTCCTTGAAATCAATGAAGGTTAAAGCTGCATGTTTATAATAATATTCTTCTAACACCAAGATAAGATGTTGATTAAGATGTTGTATCAGCTACATAACAATTAAAAGTTATATTTAATCCTGTAGGGAGAGTTTATTTTGAGCATTGTGTGACCTCACTAATTTATCCAGCAAATAACCCCCCTACTTTGAAGCCAAAGATAACAAATACTGTACTTTGTTAAGCTTTTCATGACTGGTCCAAAAAGTCCAAACTAAGAAAGCCAAATTGTCCAACTCCTTCACCATCACACTACCAAAGACATGAGTCATTCCATATGCTTAAAATAAAGCACACACTTTTCTGAACCAAAGCTGACTTAAATTACATCTGGCCCTTTTACTTTTCACTTAAATCCATCTATTTGTGGCCTTTCAATGCTTAAAGGGGTGAGAAAAATAAGGACAGATGTTAGCCTAGATGTTGCCTGTAGCAATGGGACAAGTGGTAATGGTTTTAAAGGAAAAGAAGGTAGATCCAGGTTAGCTATAAAGAAGAAATATTTTACAGTAAGACACTGGCAATGGTTGCTCAGAGAGGTAATAGGTGCCCTATTTCTGAAAACATTCAAGGCCAGGTTGGATGGGGCTCTGAGAAACCCGATGTAGATGAAGGTGTCCCTGCTCATTGCACGGGGGGTGGAACTAGATGAGCTTTATCCTTCTAACCTAAGGTCCCTTCTAACCTAAAGTATTTTGTGATCTCAGTCCAACAGGCAACAAATTGTCCACATGAAGAATGCTGCTTCCAGTAATCATACACTGCTTTTCTTTCTATTACTTTATACAGCACTAAAGACAACTCTCATCTGGAGCATATCAACGAAGTTCTTCTTCTTCAAGTCAGATCCCATAGTTCTAAGTTGTGAGAAACTGAACTGAAATCAGATTCCACTGTCCATTGTCTCAAAGAATGGTATAAGAAGCTGAGATGGGATTCCAGAGACAATTGTCTGAGAGATGGGTGTGAGGAGCTAAGACTCTTCCATTATCTTGGGGACTGGAGTGAGGAATTGCTGCCCATTATCCCAAGAACTGCTGCATATGTGCAGTTTAGAGCTGGTTGCAAGACCAGTGATACTGGTCCACCAGAAACACTTAGTATGTGACATTAAGAACAGAGGTAGTCCTCCCAACTCATAATAAAAGGGGGAAAAGGTAATCATGAGCAACACCTCTATGAGGACACCTCCATGAGGACACCCACCTTCAGCGACACTATGGGCTCTTGGGGACACTCTGCTCTGACACCAACTATGGACCCTGGAGGACTCTCACCACCTCTGATACCAACTATAGACCCTGGAGGACTCCCACCACTGAGGATAATGACCATGAATCAGTGGGACACTGCTAGATCCACAATGGTGCCTATCTCTCTACACCCTAAATTCCTGCTTCATTTCTTTTTCTTTTTTTATCTGTCCTGTCGCTATCTCCTTTTTTATAATAATTGTTGCCTCTTAATAAACAAACTGATTGATTACTGTATTTGCCCTCACTTGCGTCTTAATTTCAGTCTTGAGACCAAGAACAAAATAGGTCTGTGTAGTGGTTTAAGTTCAGCCTGTAACTCAGAACCATGCAGTTCTCTCATGCCAACCACCTTCTTTCCTCCCCCCCACCCTGGTCCTAGGGGGATGAAGAGAAGAATTGAAAGAATGTAAAGCCCACAGGTTGAAATAAGAACAGTCCAATAACTGAGGTATAAAAAAAGTCTACTGCTGCTACCACCAGTAATAATAATGATACGTGAAATAACAAGGGGAGAGAATATGACACGAAAAGGGGAAAAAGAAAAGAAAACAAACACAAGTGATGCACAATACAATTGCTCACCACCCACCAACCAATACCCAGCCCAACCAGAACAACAGTCTGGGCCTTCCAAGTAACTCCCTCTAGTTTATACTGGGCATGATGTGCTGTGGTATGGAATACCCCTTTGGCTAGTTTGGGTCAGGTGTCCTGTCTCTGCTTCTTCACAGCTTCTTGTGCTCCTCTTCATTGGCAGAGATGAGAGATGGAAAAGTCCTTGATCAGGGTAAACATTACTTGGCAACAACTAAAACCATCAGTGTGTTATGAGCACTGTTCTCAGACTAAAGCCAAACACACAGCACTGATTCAGCTACCAAAAAAGAGAAAAATAACTGTTACAGCTGAACGCAGGACAGTCCAACACTGAGTTTTTCTCCAGTTGTACACTGACATAAGTAAGAAAACCTATCATTCTTGCCAGTTACAACAATATCAATTCTACATTTTCCTGAACAACAGAATGTATGTTACCAGTTTTCTGCACCTAGAGCCAGCCTATCTATGTATGTAAAAAAAAAAAAAAAAAGAAGTTCAACAGAGTGGTCTTCATAAGAGTGTTTTATTATTATCTTACCCTCAATCTGTTCCTTTGAATGGGCTATCCCTTCTTTGTGTTTCCTTTTAGTATTAAGGACAATTTCTGCAGAGAAAAGTGTGAAGCTAATCTGTGGTGGTGACAGCTTTTGTTAGTATGCAGGTGTGACTCCACTGCAATAGGGAGGTCACTTCAGAGCCTCCTGCAAAGCCATTCCTCTAAATATCCTATTACATCTTCCTCTTCTTTAGCTCCAAGGTAAAAAGGCTCCAAGTTTTACATAGTAAACATGGATAAACAGAAACTATTCTTGATATTTTTCTCATTAATTCCCATTTTTAATAAATTACAGCACTTGGAAACATGGTGTTTTACGTTTTGTTTATAAAAAAAGTTTTGAATATATTTTATGATTTTGCTTTCATATAAGAATCATTGGATCAGATCCTCCTTTGTTTGATCTCACAAGCAATAAGATTTCCCAAAATGGTATGCACAACTTCACATTTACTTCTGAGCAAGTGTTCACACAGGCAGTGTGAAACAACATTCTAATTTCTCTGTTTGTGTTCCTGCAACTAAACCTTAAATGTGCCTTTAAAATAGAAATTTGCTTAAGATTTTTTGCATGATATTTATAATTAAAGATCTTGGGGGAGGTTAAGTTGTTTTAGTACTTTTCAGGACATAAAAGCATTTGATGTTTTGCAATAAGATTTACTTCCCTGATCAACAACTGAAATTGTTGTGAATCTGATCTTCTCTAAACAGTGCAATTTTAGTCACTTTAAATCAGATCTACCTTCCACTATATCCATTGTCAGCATGCAAATAGGAGAACTAGTTCTGAATCCTTCTGATAAGTTTAAAGTCCACAGATTTGCCCTAGATCTTCCTTTGCCCTACTTCTCTTTTGTCGTTAAATTTACTCTGATAAAGAATCTGTGAACTACAGAATTTGATCTATTATTTCTCACTTGTGGTTGCATTCAACTTCTAAAGTCGATGCCCTGATCTAATTTTTGTGGTTGTGATTCATGTCTATGACTGAAAAGAAAATCACCAGAGAACTGAATTGTATTGCCTCAGCTCTTCACATGTAAAGTTCATGAGCTCTAAAAAGTTCAAAAGTTGAAAGGACTTAATTTTTTAGTTCAAATGCTCCATACTGGGAAGACAAGGACTTCTTTTTGGTAATGATGTGGGGCTGGCTGTTTATCAAGACAACAAAGGCTACCTGCTGAGCTGGCCCCAAGCCCTGCAGCCAATCTCCCCTCATGAGTAGATGTGCTCCAGGCCCCAACACGGAAATAGTTGGGAGAAAAATGTACCAATGCCTAGAAAGAAGCTTAAATTTTGGACAACCAAGTCAACAAATAGACAAAAAGATATCATTATGTATAGATGCTGTTCCATTTTGGGGAGGATTGAAAAATTAGTTGGTGTACACACACATTTTTATTAAATTAAAATATGTGTTAATTACACAAATAAAACATGATTTTATTTAGATTTAGATTTATTTAAATTTCAGATTTAGATAGGTAGGTAGGTAGGTAGATAGATAGATAGATAGATAGATAGATAGATAGATAGATAGATACTCAGGAAAAAATCCTCCTGAAATAAAGATTTTCAAACTGAAGTGCTGTTGTGTTGAATTTCAAGCCAAAATATATGGCCTGGGGTAAGCAAAAGCCAGCTCGTGTATGTCAGGCTGGCGTGGCAGTAGTATTAGTAGGCAGTAAGCTTCCAGTCCTAGTGGGTACAGAAACCAAAAAAACCCACTCAGTATAATTTTGAAGGTATTTCAACTGCTTTTGAGCTCACTTAAAAAAACAAGCTATTTCCACAGATGACTAGACCAGCTGTAAACCTCTGAAAGAATCTACCTGACATTATTTCTCCATCCTGATAAAAAAGTCCCTGCCTTACATTTGTAAATTAGAGTAAGTTTTCTAATTTAACATTATAGCAAGCAATTCCTATGTAAACTTGGCAGAACTTTTGAGGGCAAATAATGCATTGGAATCAATGAATAAGGGAAGGGGTGAGTCTACAACCTTAAATGCTGAATTACTGAACCTGTTAGATGAGAACGTACTAGAAACTAATCTTTATGGAAAATGCTGGGTAATCATTCTTTCCACCTCAGTATAACTGACTCTGATATTATACCTTGTTTATGATTTTGAGTCCAGGGCTCCTCTGAGCTTCTAAAGTGAGTGTAACTCAACACCTTCAACTACACACAGAAACTTTCTACATTGTGCATATTTCTATGCCAGAGACTAAATAACAAAACATTCCTTTCTCAAACATCCTGTGTGGAAAGTTATATTGTTTAACCAACATCTTCAGACCCACACAGATAAAATCAAAATCAAACACATCTGCTATGTTTTTCCTCTGAGCATTAGTGTCTTGGTAATAACAAGTTCCATTCCCTTAAATGAGTGAAAACAGCAGGCATGTTCCTTATGGGTTTTTTTCTGCTTTTGTTGGGTGGTAAGTTGGCAGCATCAATTGTATTAGTATTTCTGTCAGCACCCACATTAAATATGTTTCTTTATGGGAGAAATCACATTCCAACCTACTCTGGACATCTAAATTTATATCTTTCATCCCACCCAGACTGAAATCCAGCTACCACCTGGATTCCTGTGGCAAGTTACACAACTGAGAAAATGCAGCATGGCTCTGTAATAATTTCAGGCTCTTTGCAAGAGATATCAAGGAACATAATTTGAAGTTAGATATTTAGTATTCTGCCTCATTTATAGATAAGGTTTTTAATTCATTGGCTTCAGATTATTCATGAGCAACCAATGTTCAACACAAAGAATGTTTTGATCAAACATTTGGCACTTCTGATAAAGGTTGTTTGCTGACTGTATGCAACTTTTTGGAAAACTAGAGTCCTTATATTCATATTCACATTCACAATTCCAAATTTAATTACTGTAACTGTTCTGAATTGCTTTACACACTTTGTTTTGACTAATGCTCATTGCCTAGCTCATAAGCCCACAAGATGAACTGACACAGTTGGATCAAATACAAAAGAACTTGGTGGTGGAGGCTGAGGGACATAAAATGCTCTCCATCAGTTTTGATGACAGGGTTCTACAATAAAAGTAGAAGTCCAAGGTTTGTATCCACCAGGGCTGTCACAGGAAATCATATGTGATATCTCTAAGCACACATTAGTCTACAAGAAGAGCTTCACATCTAACTGTGCTCCCTCCACTTTCCCATTTACCTTGGTTCCCACTTGCAAGCACATGCTTTGCTCAGACAGGGAACATACCCAGATGATGTGTTGCAGGGGCTTTCAATGCAACTGCTCCTTTTCACATCTGGGACAGCAGCAGTTTCTCAGCTTAATGTTTTTCAACAATCTTTCTACCATTTTCCTTGCAATTCCTTTCCTCCATCCCAAGACTCCCACAATGAACATGCTTCTGGAGAGCTGGAGGAAAGGTGAAATATCATGAAATAGTTTTGTTGTATGGTAATAAATCACAAGTCTCTCACCGATAACTCTTCAAACATGCAAGTAAAGTAGAATAATTTGAAATCAGGATCTTTCTTTTTTCCTCTCTCCACTGTACTTTATTGATGGGTGAAAGGCTAATGTAGTCTCAAGTGTTCTGTGTCCGCCCCAACTATTTCATTTCAACAAATAACCTTGCTGTGAATACATTTTAATTAGTGATTTCATACTTGGAATTGCACAGTTGTAATACAGTAGGTGTGCGGATCTATTGAAATACTATAAAAAAGGCATGATCATTTTCAAAAGCTCTGTTGGAATAATGCAGGTAAAAATTTCCCGTGCTGGTATCTGTTTTCTGTGTCCAATGTATCATTAGCACTTAGCATTCCCTCCGTATTTATAAAAGGGTAGATGCTTGGACTTCAGGATGCCCCCACAGTGCTGGAGATTTTTCATTCTTTGTTCGGTATTGCTTGCTGAGATCATTGTAATGAAGAGAGGATTTTTATCTCATTTGATAATTTTGGTCTAATTGATTGAAAGATATTACAAAGAAAAATTGGAACAGCCCATGAGATTCAAAAGAATTTTCATAACTCTATGTGCCTGATGTGGGATCTTTTAATACAATGTGGAATAAAACAAAGTAGGGCCTAGGAACAAAAAATTAAAACCTTGTCATATGTGTTAGTGTTGAAGGCAGGCTGACAAACCAAGAGTTTTGAGGAGCAGTGAAAGAAAAATCTTCAAGACCTGTATCTGAACTTACAAACAAGATGCTTGGCTTCAGCCTAGAGGGACATGGTATAAAGTTAAAGGGGGTGATAATATATAATGTGATTAAATCAGGCATTAGTTTCATTAACTAGGATTGCTGCTTAATTAATTTGGCTCTTGCTCTCAGGACAGACAGTGTGACACAGAACAAAAAGAATGATAAAGGCCAAATGGATTTTTAAATACCAGTCTGCATTTGATATGCAAGTTCCCTTGAAGGGGATTTGGTTTGGTTTCTTTGTTTTGCAAAATTATCATGCTTAAGAAAACTGCCAGAAATTCACTGGCATGTCAATAGAAATAAGAAAGTGTTCTGAAAATGTAGGCAATTTACACCTACTACAGTGACTACAGTTAAGGAACATGTACATATATATATAAGCTGTCATATCTGCTCCCTTTAAATCCGTCATAATGTCAGTGTAGACATTTGGCAAGATTTCTGCCCTGCACATAGTCTGAACGAGTGGGCTGCCTTCAGCTGTTGTATGTGCTGGCACCTGAGCCAGGGTTTTCAGCCCAGGGAAGAGTAACCCAGCAGCAGAGGACAAAGGGAAGAGCTGCAGGGTCTGAGCAATGCCTAGGCTCTTTACAAAGAAGAACACAATGTGATTTTCCTAGGCTCCTCATTTCTGGGAAAAAGATGATGGTGGTAACAACTGGCAAGAGCATATCTTTGCTTTCCCATGTCCTTTGGGTTTTTGTTGTCTCTGATCTAGAATTTTAGAGAGGAAGTACCTGCAAAACTTGGGTGCCATTCATGCTGAAGTTCTGACCCTCTTCTGACACATATACAATACTGAAGTCTTAATTGACTGTTTAGCATGACAGTAGCTCGCAGAGGAAAATTTGCTGCCTGTGCAGCTCTGCTTGCAGCTGTTGTGATACAGAGAAAGCATGAGAGTCCTCAGGTTCTGATCAGCAATGGGATTGGAGTGTCAGCTGCCACTTAATGTAGCATGCCAGCATCACACATAATGCAGCTGAATGTAGTAATGTTTTAGCCAGTGGTGTGGTCATTTTGTCATGGATATTGTATTGATAGTACCTAAAAATAATCAGTGGCAGGAGAAAAGCTGATGGTCTCAGAACAAATTCACATGAAAAGGAGTGAAACAGGACTGTTGATATTCCATTTGAAATTTACTAGTTCAGAAAATGAGACTTTCAATACATTGTAAAATTACAGATTACAAAAGCAATTTACTGAATCTGCTATGCCTTTAAATGTGCATCTTACTGAAAAGGCTCCACAATGTGTGCTTACACTTCTGTTGCAATGCAGACCTGGCATCTGCTTCATTCATCCCTCATCTATACTCCATTATTTCATGATTTCTCTTGACCAGTGCCTAAATTTCGTGAATCCTAAACACCAGAGTCTCCAAATGAGAAGAGCCTGGCTTCCAGGGAGAAGGAGCTTATTTGCATATACCCTCCTCAGGCAAGCATAGCAGCATCCCTGTCTGCAGCAGTATATGGGTCCTAATTAATTACCTATACATTGCTCTAGGCAGGAAGGCGTTTTCATCAAGAGCACCAAGCAAGTAGTAGTTTTCTTTCCAGAGAAACCTCAAGGTATAAATACATCCAGAAGGTGTCATGAGATCACTTGTCTGAGTTCTTCAATATTAAGGGCTTTAGAAGAGGGGAAGGGAGGCTGGAACATGATGACTGAGAGGTCAGAAAGCAATCAGGTCACCTGAAATACAGCAGCCCTACAACTTGGTATCAAAAACCGGGGAAAAAAGAAAAAATATAAAGGACTCCCAAGTATCAACGTTTAGTCAGTGATGGAAGAAATCAAGACTGAGGTGTATGTGTATGGGTTTTTCTATGGGATGCTTGGGAAGAAATCTGAGAAACCTGCATAAACTTGAAAGGAATGTGTAATGAAGTAACACGACAGCAGAGAGTTTAACTAGATAGGGGTGGGTAAAGAGATAAGATATAAGAACACTATGCAAGGACCTCACAAATTCTGTATCATATACATTCTTAACTATCAAATTTTAAAAGGGGAGAGGAGTATATTGATATTACAAAATAGAAGAGAGTCTGGTTTGCTTTGTGCAAATAAAGCTTACAAAATATTGTGTATTACTGAAGAAAACAAAGCACAAAAGATAGTTCCAGGAAAAATAAGGACTGAAATCAACAAATAAACAGGGAATAACAACATTTATCCACACCTGCTGCCTTGTAGTTGCTGGAAATTGAACATCTTGGATGCATCTATCTGTACTGGGCAAATAGAATCATAGAATCGTAGAATAGTTAGGGTTGGAAAGGACCTTAAGATCATCAAGTTCCAACCCCCCTGCCATGGGCAGGGACACCTCGCTCTAAACCATATTACTCAAGGCCTCGTCCAACCTGGCCTTGAACACTGCCAGGGATGGAGCATTCAAAACCTCCCTGGGCAACCTATTCCAGTGCCTCACTACCCTAACAGGAAAGAATTTCCTCCTTATATCCAATCTAAACTTCCCCTGTTTAAGTTTTAACCCATTACCCCTTGTCGTACCACTAGAGTCCCTAATGAAAAGTCCATCCCCAGCATCCCTATATGCCCCCTTCAGATACTGGAAGGCTGCTATGAGGTCTCCACGCAGCCTTCTCTTCTCCAGGCTGAACAGCCCCAACTTTCTCAGCCAATCTTCATATGGGAGGTGCTCCAGTCCCCTGATCATTCTCGTGGCCCTCCTCTGGACTTGTTCCAACAGATCCATGTCCTTTTTATGTTGAGGACACCAGAACTGTACACAATACTCCAAGTGAGGTCTCACGAGAGCAGAATAGAGGGGCAGGATAACCTTCTTTGACCTGCTGGTCACACTCCTTTTGATGCAGCCCAGGATATGGTTGGCTTTCTGGGCTGCAAGCACACACTGCTGGCTCATGTTCATTTTCTCATTGACCAGCACCCCCAAGTCCTTCTCCGTAAGGCTGCTCTGAATCTCTTCTCTGCCCACCCTGTAGCTGTGTCTGGGATTGCTCCAACGCAGGTGTAGGACCTTGCACTTGGCATGATTACCTTGCACTTGGCATGATGTTTATTGTCCTAGGTGAAAGTCTGGAAAAATCAAAACCCCTGGGGCACATCCTTCTTTTTCAGCAAGTTTAGTCAATGAAGCTATTAACATTTAGAACACCTGATGATATGCCTCCCCTTGTAACTGAAACTCTACTTTTCCCAGATATGGCAATTTTAACAGAAGCAGAAGAGCAGGAAAAGGGTCCATTCCATTTAGTCCATTTATACTGAGCTAGACTAGATCTGAGTTAGAACAGATACTTCTTATCCCCCAGGAAAACGGTTTCTGTTAATTTCTTGGTAAGGGATTCACCCTTGAGTGAATTCATGTGCTCCATAAACCTGTTCAAGAAAAGGCAGAGGGACACACTGCCTATTTCCACCTCTCACTCTCTTCTTTCATCTCAGTGTGCATATTACAAGTCAAAGAGAGAGGCTATATTTTATTCCTGACTGACTGTTTCAGTTTTCCAGAAATGAGCAAATACCCAAGACTGCACACCAATCTTAGTTCAAAGCACACTCTGGTTCCTATAGAAAAACTACTCCCCTTCTCATTGCCTTTTATGAATGGAAGTAGATGATTGCCCTGTGTGGTTGAGTGTAAGGAAAACAGGTTGGTAAGGTGTTTTCTGCACTAGCACCTATATACTTTTTGGGTCTCCAAATTAGGATGCAAAAGAAGAACGCAGTCTTTGCCTTAGCCAAATGTAAAGGGAACATTTTTGCATATTTTTGATATGTGATCTTATCAGCAGACAGCTTTACTTTTCAGTGACATAAATCCTTGTAATCCCACAGTATAGAAATCTGACAGTACAGGAAGTAATCTTTATGATGGATAAAAGTCTTTGCACAGCATATATTGCACCACAGGATAATTATTTATTACTGTTGTTAGCATTACTGAGTGTTTAATGTACTTCTGGCGAGTGAGCAGAAAATAAGCAGGACCTGGTGACAACATTAAGAATGTACTTCTTCACATGGCAAGTAACTTCTTTAGATTCCTATCAGGCTGTAACATTTTCCCCCTACATGCAAGAGCATTAAAATAAAAACTTTGAATATATAAATCAGAGAAGGGTGAGTTCAGGGCCAAGAAGGAGACGAATGAATTCTGTAGATGTTAAAGCTGAAAGGGGCCTCTTAGATCATCTTGTTACGCTTCCCTTCCCATTGCTACTAACAACTGCTAGTGTCATGAAAGTATAATCTTACATAGTAAAAGTACAGAAAAGAAATATTGGGCTCTCCCCTCTGGCTGCTCATCAGTGCATTAACGTTTTCTACAGAATATTTACTACAGCTTTATTTTTCTATACTTCTCTGCTTTCTCACGTACCGCATCTGATATTCACATCATCACCTCTGCAGCAATGATGAACTTTCTCTATATAAGTTATCCCACTGTAGGACTGACCTTCCCTTAAGAATGCCTTTTTCTCCTAATGCATAAAATGAATTTACTTTTTTTTCTAGTTTCAGTTCATTACATCTTTTAAGTACTTGATAATTCCTCACTATCTTTATTGTCGCTGTAGTTAGATATTTATAGATAAGTACATCCTTTCCTTATTGCTTCAATATGGAGGCAAGGAAGTGACACCCATATAACAAACAGCAAATATACTTGATAAACTGAGGAATCACATAGGAGAAGATGTTCAAAGGCATAAAGAGGAATTAACGACCTTAAGTTCAAGCATGTGTGTATGCATACAGTTGTGTAAAAGAGGAAAGAAAAGGGGAAAGGATTTTCAGTATGACTAATTAATATTCCTCCTTAAGGAATGATTCTTTTAAGGTGTTTTGAGAGCAGTGAGATGGATCTATCAGTATTTATTTTCACTTCACAGAAACAATCAATATGGAGATGAAATAAGGCATATAAGGTGATCCTGTCTACCTCTTGCCATTAGGAATTGCATAATAATGCTTCATGCTTTCTGCATTCAGCTGCACAAGCCTTAAGCAATAGTATTTCTTTGCCTGTCTGTGTTAGAGCTTGAGCCCACGGTTAAGCCCCAGGGTTCCAGGAGAGAGCAGGTCACCATGAGCTGGCAGAGTGCCACCATTGCTGAAGCTGGGCCATGCTTCCTGACCTGAACCAGGACCAGAGATGAGCAACTGCTCATTATGAGCTTCATCCCCTTTCCCTCTAAGTAAGCTGCAACACTCGACTCTTTTACCACCTTTTATCCCTTATGTAGAATTTTGATCATTTCACAAGTGACTCTCCTTCCTTCTGTTTTAACATTACCTTTATTATTTTCCCTAAAATTGTTATTGGAAATGTGTCCTTGAAAGAAATCTATCATTACAGTTTTATGCTCATAGCTGACCAAAGGGTGATCTTTCTTTCCCACATTTCTTATCTCACCAATATGTTTATTAAAGCTTGCAATATCTTTAGACCATTTGCTAGTACTGACTTTCTGCTTTCTGAATACCAGAGTACCATCCTAGCAGTCTCGTGATGTATCATCTGAACACAGGCCATTTTTTAGCTATTACACAAACATTTATTTTTTTTACTGAGAGTTAGATCTGTATTCATGTATATTAAAGGGAATGATAGCTGTTTCTGTTATTAGTATCTCCAACTTACTTATATTCTGAAACAAATAATGTTAACACTGGTGGTATAAGCCTAGTAAAAGATATCATATGTTAAAAGTGTTGGAAAACAAACATGGTTCAGTGGGCTGGGAGGAAAGGGCTAGTTGGTTCCTCAGACTGATCAATTCACGTATTACTGAGTATCAAGTTTTACCCACTAGAGAACATCACTAGAGAAACTTTACAGGATGGTCTCACATTGGTTTCCATTTTAGCTCAGGCCTGTTTTTTTCTTCAGAAAAAGCTTTTTTAGCTATGGTTCAAAGTAGGTGCAGAGATGGCAGCATAGCAATCACAGAATGTTAAGTTTAAACACTGAGAAAATGAAGTTTTTGCTTTCTAATAGCAGAGCTTTAATGTTCATATCTTCTTGCTGAATCTGAAACACCTGTTTCTGTTTCAGCTGACTTTGCCTCATTCTTTCAGTACAGCAAAACAGTACGCACAAACTGTGTGGCAGTCCTGAATTACTACTAAGTAAGCCTATTTTCTGTGAATATTCTGTGGTCATTGACAAACAGAATTTTGAATGGTGAGGAGTTCATTTAGTCTTTAAATAGAATTAACATTTCCTTGAAATGGAGAGGGGTTTTGTATGAAATAGAATTGGTTCCTCCGATGGGTGCAAGAATAAGTCTACTTTTGGCTGCTGACTCAGCAAAATTTTAGCGATCACATCAAATAAATCCAAGCAATAACCACTGTGATTTTTAAAATACATCTTAAGGCTATGTGCCCTGTCTGCACAATAATGTAAACTCTGTCTGGACAGCTGAGCAACTGAGAGTTCAGTGTTTTGGCAGGCTGTTGACTTTTCCTGTTTACCTGAACTGAATTTAAGGCCGTGACTCATCTTGGATTTGCATTTGTTTTACAAGCTCTTTGTGTCTGAAAAAGTGGATGTGAAATCCTGACTTAAATAGCATCTCCTGCTACTAACATCTCATCTCCAACCCTCTGTAGCCACAGGACAAGAAAAGTAGTGGAGAAGAATCAGCGAAGATTTTAAAACTTTTTTTTTTTTTTTTAATCTTCCTTCAGTTAATCTTGAATCCTTCTACATTTGCTATTATAATTTTAATTTGGCAATTTTTCCTCATGACACATTAACTGAAACAGACGCGTAAGATCTCTGAATTGTAGAAAGTATACCACACCAGGTACACCCTCAAACTTCGATTTATCATAGAATAGCTATGGTTGGAAAGGACCTTAAGATCAGCTAGTTCCAACCCCCCTGCCATGGTCAAGGACACCTCACACTAAACCATATCACCCAAGGCTCTGTCCAGCCTGGCCTTGAACACAGTCAGGGATGGAGCATTCACCACTTCTCTGGGCAACCTGTGCCAGTGCCTCACCACCCTCAGAGTAAAGAACTTCTTCCTTATATCTAACCTGAATCTTCCCTATTTCAGTTTAAACCCACTACCCCTTGTCCTGTTGCTACAGTCCCTTATGAAGAGTCCCTCTCTGGCATCTTTGTAGGCCCCCTTCAGATACTGGAAGGCTGCCATGAAGTCTCCACGCAGCCTTCTCTTCTCCAGGCTGAACAGCCCCAGCTTTCTTAGCCTGTCTTCATACGGAAAGATAGAGGTGCTTACATACAGGTGCCTGCTGGATCTAGACTTGCTCCAACAGCTCCATGTCCTTCTTATGTTGAGGACACCAGAACTGTACACAATACTCCAAAAGTGGGGTCTCACAAGAGCATAACAGAGGGGCAGCATCACCTGAAATGAAATTATTTCTACCAAGCTGTAATCTCACTATCCTCACACTGCAGTTAATAACAACTGATCTTTTGGTTAGGTCTATCTGTGTTTTTACCCATTCTCCATTCCGAACTGTCAGTCTCCCACACATACACTAGAAGGCCTCCAAACCTCTACTAGAAAAAAATAGTTCTACCTATGCCATTGCAGATTTTGCAGTTTTGTTGGCTTGTTTCCAATATATTTTAATTATTCTGATATATCTGTGTTCAAATTATGTGATTTTCAGCCACCTCTGTGTTCTTTGTCAACATGTGAATGCATCAGGCAGAGGGAAGATGTCTGTGGAAGCTGAATCTCTGTCAGACATATTGCAGTGCCCATGAAAGGCAGAGATTAGGATAAAAAGGAAGGAAATGACTCAATAGACCTTCTGGTTGTTAACATGATGGATTCACTTGTCTGTGACTTTGAGGGCTTCCAACCCAGCAGTGTTTTGGATGAGAGGTTGAAGAGCCAACAGCTTACTGTACTTGACTCTGTAATTTCCTTACCACCAGCTGGGGCAAAGGGTGTTCAGTACCTGCCTGGGACAATCATATCCTGATGTCCCCTGTGCCAGCAGAGCCAGAGCTGCAGCAAAAGGATGGGAGGACAGGATTTGTTTCTTTTAGCAAGACCAGGAGGCAGGACAAAGACCTTCTGCAGAGCTTCTGCAGTGTCCCCAAATAAATTTTTGTCTCCAGACTTGTGCAGAATGAAAATAATTCTGTAGTTTTATACCAGGCATACAAGTATTAAAAATTTTCTCCAATTTTTCCAGCTGTTATATTCCATGAAAAGCAAATCAACAAGTTCTTAAACAGATTTTTACCTCATCACTGCAAAGTGGAAATCTCCTATGACTTGGAGGAAAAAAAAACCAACCAAACTTTATAACTTGAGTGAAACTTTTGAATGACTAATATTCAAAGACACACTTTACTATATTAGTTTTCTATTACTAACATCATCTCTCTTTAAGTTTTCCTCTTCCAACTATAATTCAGCTGGCAGCATTTCAGTTGTTGTAGAAGTAGTCTGATAATACTTCACACCAAGCTGTGTAAAGCCTTTAAAATTATGGACCTAAAATTCTTATGTCCATGTTGCATTAGGATTATCCAAAATCCAGAGGTCATGCAAATTAGCTGTATTTAGGCAGAGCAGAATTCTGAAGAAAATCGAATCATAGAATAGCTAGGGTTAGAAAGGACCTTAAGATCATCTAGTTCCAACCCCACTGCCATGGGCAGGGACACCTCACACTAAACCATGTCACCCAAGGCTTTGTCCAACCTTGCCTTGAACACCACCAGGGATGGAGCATTTACAACTTCACTGGGCAACCTGTGCCAGTGCCTCACCACCCTTACAGTAAAGAACTTCTTCCTTATATCCAATTTAAACTTCCCCTGTTTAAGTTTGAACCCATTACCCCTTGTCCTACCACTACAATCCCTAATGAAGAGTCCCTCCCCCAGCATCCTTATAGGCCCCAAATACTAATATCCTTAGTCCACACCTCATTCATATCTAACAGAAGATGGATCCACTGCCATAATTAGTGCTCTGATTTATGACTTACATTATTTTTCAATACATGTTACTGCCACATCTTCATTTTCCATGTACATCATTACTGATGCCTTCGTAACAGCTACATAACAGTGACAAAAAGAACAGTGGTGAAGAATTATTGAGAATTATTGGAGAGGAGTTCATGTTTTTTCATAAGTGTATAGGTAGAGCCAGTAGTTGTTCTAAAGCTACAGTTTCCCATTATAAGACTTATTTAGTTATTTTTAAATTAAATCTATGTTGGAAAAATATATGGTTTGACTAGCTGGAATTTACTAAAATCTGCATTCAAAAAAAAAAACAAAACAAAACAAACAACAACCAAACAAAAAAAAAAATCCCAACAATTACACACACTTATATAGTCTTTGGGATTTTCTCATAGGTCATTACCTTTCCAGACAGCTCCCGGAAGAGGGAGAAAGGAAAGATGATCAGAAAGTGACTACAGCCCAAAGTAGGAAGCAGAAGGTTGACTACAGTCTGTTAAAGCAGAACCTGAAACAAAAAAAACCCAGCAGACCCTTTTTTATTCTTGTCCCATTTAGTAAATCAGGAGTAAAAAAAAAAAAAAAAAAAAAAAAAGAAGGAAAAAGGAAATTGAGATATTGTGTACATCAGGAAGCTCTTTGTTCTTTTCCTCTCCCATGATTAAATGCTAGAGGTGCCTTTTGCTCACTGGTAATGTGTGTGTCTGTCAACACCATGGTTGAATCTGGTGCAATTGAATGCAATTCTACTTATACTACTAATTTTGAAATGTCAGGCCTCAATTTAGCCCTAAATAGAACAGAAATTTTAATTGCAAAGCAAACATTTATCTTCCTTCTTAGTCATTCTCCCTTTTCAGCAACCTAAATGACCTTAAAAACTTTCTAGAAAGCCTAGATACATTTATTTGAGTTCATCTTTTAATTGTTATTTTTGATCTAATGTATGCATTCTTGTATTTCCAAATATAGATGGGTGTTTTGAAATACTACTTTACTGTGTTGAATAGTAGTTGAAAATGTTGAAATTATTTATTTGGTGTTAAACAATATGTCTATCGAGAACACATAACTATTCAAATCCAAGATGTGATTGTACAGAAATACTCCACTGCTACAGTATATTAAATAAGGATAATATAGATTGATGGGATACAAATGCAATGAAGTGTCATTAACTCACTTTTAAATAGTCACTAAACATGTGAATTAATGAGATGAACTCCACAGAAGTGAAGAAAAACACAATCCACCAAACACTGAATTAGTTAAGAACTGAAAATTGTCATTTACAGAGCATAGACCCTTCTCTGAACTGCAAGTTTCCTATAATTCTTCTCTTTTGTTGAATCTACCTGGTTTTGGAGCCTGACTGGTACAGATAACAACCTGCTCTTTTCCACCCTGTCCAGATTCCCACAGTAGGGGAGAGAAGAAAATAGCTCTAGGGAGGAGGTGGTGGCTGCCAGCACAGGCTTTCATGGCAGCAAGGGGACAGCCCCTGCATCTGGACCTCTAAGTGGAGACAGTGTTTCAGATACAAGGTCTGGATATATATATATATATAGTGACATATGAAAAGGTATTGGATAGCCCATATTCAAGTTCTGGACAAAGATTTCTTTTTTTTCATTAGTGATTTCTGGGATGTTTCCAAGCTATTGGGAACAGGATTAATCTTGACATTTTTCATTATGGAAGAATAGGGTTTCTTGGACTTTAGGGCTGTTATATGAAAAGAAGAAAGAATAAGAAAAAAAGAGACAAGAAAAAAAATCAAAACACACTCACAAAAAAAAAAAAAAGAAGAAAAGGAGAATTGTCTTACCCTGTCTCTATCAGTAGTGGATTTCTACAGTGGATGTCTTTGAATCTGTTTTATTCATTGTGATTGCACTAATGTCACTAACTACTATCAGTACTTACTGAACAGAGTCCCCCTTATAACTTTTCCTTAAGCTAGCTACAAGATTTTGTCACATTTCTGGTGGAAGTTACATCAGACTTGCTGCTCTTGCTGTACTTGTCAGTGGACCATTTTTGCCCCTGACACTGCCTCTCTAACCTGGCATTGTATGGAGTGCCTTACATGAAGGCCACACCATCCCCAACAAGCTCTACTCTCTTCACAGTCAGTTCTCGACAATATTCTGCATTCAGTCTGCACCTTCTGTCCACCTTCAGTGACCTATGGCATCCAGTAAGATCACACCATAGATACCTAAAATACTCTGTTCTCCTTTGTTTTGCTATGAATCTTTGGCAGATGGAGTGAGGCTTCACATCCCTACAGGGGCAGTAAAACATATGCAGTGGATTGAAGAACTCTTTTTGTATCTGTTGCTGTTGGTTGCTTTTCTTCCCTACTCCATGAAGATTTCTGAGATAACAGCCATGAGAAACTTCTGTAAGCCTCCCTGGACCGCTTATTTTGGTAAACAGTTAGTGAAACAATTAGAGCCACAGCCTTAAACCTCACTGACTGAACTTCAGGGTTGAGCATAGCATTTACTGTGGGGATTTTCTTAAGTGTCACTACTGGAATACGATTTTTTAAGAGACATAATCATCACTGTAATTATACAGCACATGTGAGATAATATGGGGAAGAATACACGTAGCTTTTCATACTTAGATGAAGCAATTTGCAGTAGTCCCACATTCTGATACCTGTGTTTACATGTGAGAAGAATCTTTTTCCTGAAAGGGCTCTTTGTGGGTACATCCATGCTAAGACCGCATTTTCCACCTTGCAGCTCAGCTGTATCATGTCTAGTCAACACCCAAAGGACCATCTTCCCCCCAAACACACACATGATATGAGTTCAACTGCAAGCCAGCTCATGAGCAAAGATGGGGAAACAACCCAGCAAACTCCAACAGGTATTTCTATCTGAATGATCAAAGGACCTTCAGGTGACCTCAGGTGTTCTACTCTGCTTGTGGTTTTATCTTTCAAGGTGTTACATGCTAATATTAATAAAAATACAGAATCCTGGCCTTAAGTGACCTACCCACGTTTCAAAGAAGACATTTATTTTTCTGCCTAACATCAGTTAAGTGCAGTTGAATTGACAGAATAGATCCCCTAAGTCTTAAGCAAATATTACTCATTAAACAAACCATTTTAACAGAGGTTTGAAGGTAAACAGTGTACTATTCATAGCAATAGTTAGTACTATTTAATTCAGGAGGCCTTCATCAATACAACAACCAGTCTGATTTCAGTCAAAACCTAGGAACTTATCACCTCTTGAGATGTAATCAGAGTCCTCTCTGATGCAGCTGAATCTTTTAGGAACATTTGTAAAGGATTTTTCATCTTTTTTTTTTTTTTTTTTGTCATTACCTGAAACAGTATTCCCTGAAACACTGGGTACACTTGATAACTTTTAATTGTAGACATATAACTATGAGGTTCCCACTCCCCTGAAAGGGGAACCTGCTTCTCTCCAATGACTATATGTGAACTTAGACCCCTGTACCCTCACTTATGTATGGTGTAGACAATGAAAACAACTTAATGTGACGTAACTCTACAACAGTGCTCATGAAGCAGGTGGATAAGTATAGGAAAAAAATTTAATATATGAGTTTATTTTAAAGGGGCACGGATCTCTCCATGCTTCAGCTACCCAGAAGGCTGTGAAAGATTGATGTCTGTGGCCTTGTGCTGACAATGCATCAAAATCAGAGAATCACAAAAGTGAATTAAAGCATCACAATAACTTCACCCATTCACTCCACAGGAAAAAAATACCTGATACAATGCAGAAATGCAGATGATTTCACTGTGCCCAAGACATAACACCCTACAAATCCTATTCCCAGGACTGACAACACAAAACTGTGTCCTTTTTCTTCTGGGTTTGTCCAATCAACTTTAATAAAAGAGTTCACTTACAGTGACTCAGTTACTGAACAGAAAATCTGAAGTAATGTAAAACCTGACTTTTTTTCCATTATGACCTACAATTAGGTAATCTACAAAACTAATTCCCTTCACCTTTAATGAGGTTCTGTTATGTGGTTTGATGTGCATTATTGTATACATTACTCATAGCCTGACTGAAGGGAAATGCTGCGTCAAATTTATTTTAACAGCAATTTCCCTTAAAGTATATTAGCAAAGATGAATTGGAAGATCCCTAATACATGGCTTAAACCTATCTTTTATACAATACTGCCCTCTATGGGAACACAAGATATAGCAGATTTAAAATAAGCATTCATGCTAGGTTTTGCCTTATTCTTTTTTTTTTAGTATCATATCTACTTTCTTAAAATGCTTTTAACACAAAAGCATTATGCCATCAGGGAAAAAAAACCCTATTGCCCTCTCATCATCTCATCTATTTCTCTCAAGCCGACATTTCATATTGTAACAAATAAATCTATTACTGGTGTTTATCATTTATATGATAATCTCAGTTCACAGAGTCCCTGTTCAAAGTGTCTATGCCTTTTGCCATGGCTAAACAAAATAACCCAAACCAAAATGCACACAACCCAGGAGTCACATCAATGGTATAAACAGGAAAACAACACTTTGAATATTGTTTCTAAAGTACCCAGAATTCTTCAGAGAGCAAAGAGACAGCTCCAAAACATCATTGTAGATAGAAACAGATACTTTCAAATGTAACCTGTTGGGCATGAGTGGCATGAGATGAGAAGGCATGAGCATGATCATGGTCAAGTCAAATACTCACTTGGAGCTTGTTCACTTGGAGTGCTCTTGTTCTTGATTGCTTCATCCATATTTTTCATCATTTTAACTAATGATCAACAAAAAATATTTCTTCCCATGACAAAAACATGTTTCTTAAAAGAATCTGAGTGCACTGTTCTCACTGAACTGTACTGCATATCACAAAAAAAACCAACATTCCTTCTGCCACCCTCCTGATATTTTGAGAAAACAATGCTGAAAGTCTGCAATTTCTATCTCAAGAAAAAATAATAAATAGCAGTTAGACATGAAAAGCATTTCTTCAGCTTATTAACTCTATTCTCCTTAGACATCACAGAGAGATTTCACCTTTCTAAAAAGTCAGTGCAATGTAAATAGGAATCATGATCTTGATTTCCTTTGTCAGACTACAACATCTTGAAGTATGTTAGCCTCATTTTTGTTGAACCCAGATTTGCGTGGCTTTTCCTTAATGTTGATACACAGCATCACTGCATCAGTCTAAAAGTAGACCTCTGAGGGAATTATTCCATTTTTCATTTTGATGTGGTGTGTCATGTTTCATGGTTTGGGGTGGCTTTTGTGAAACAGTGCAGTTCAGTATAGCATGTTGTGGCTCACAAGAGAAATGAAGAGACCACTCACAGTGCACGTGTATAAGCTAGTGCTTCTGCCAGACTGGAGAAGATGCCAAAATCCCAGCATACTTTTGAAAGTTATGTTGCTGAAAGTTCCCGTAACAAACAGGTAGCACTTACTGTAACATAGAGAATTCAGTCCCAGATTACTGATTTTACTTGCACAATTAATCCCATCAAAGCTAACAGAGGTACTCATCTCAGACAGACAAACATGTTTGCACACCTGAAGACAAACACAATTCCTTAAGACAGATGGCTCTATACACACATTCTGGAGACCTTTCAAGCACCAAATATTCATATAGCAAATGACCAGTAGCAGGAAATCAATTTTTTTAAAAGGTGGAAGACCAAGTCCCTCTGAGTACCACAAACATGCTGCAGCGTAGCAATAATTTGCAAACGAGAAGGGGACAGAAGAGAACAGAAACTGATTTACAAAAGCTGTGTTTGACACCAAGATCTCCCCCACCAACTGGAGGATTAGCAGAGGTAGCTCATAAGCATGAGGCCTCCTCCTATAGGACTAGATGAAGAAAATGAATGATAATGTGATTATCTAAAATAAATTTGCTAAGAGGGGAAACAAATCATTCTGTACAACAGGGTCCATTTATTAGAGTAATGCTAGAATAACAGTTTGAAAGTGGTTTAGTAATGGATTTTTCACTTTGAGGGACTTTTTAAGTTTTGAATTAGGGTATCTAAAAAGCTATGCTTGTGAGAGCTAACATAGAAAAAAGTCACACGTAGAGTGTAATGGAAGCTTGATACCTAGGTGGGAAAGACAGAAAATTAAAAAGAGAAAGATAAATGCTCTTTGTAGTTTCACCTTTGAAAATGTAATTCCTGCTTTCACCTTTTATTCAGAAGTGGATTACAGTAAAGAGATGCTATAGACACATTAAAGGGGACTCCCATTGGAGGTATGGTCTAATTAAATTATTTTATGAATCATTCCAGTTTGAATGACTCAAAAAAAGAAAAACAAAATAACCAAAAAACACCCCCCCAAAAAAAAACCAAACAAACAAAACAAAACCCAACGAAACCTCACTTAATAAAGTAAGAGTTTAATCTTGTTAATTTTTAATAATCAAAGAAATGCTTAGTTTTAACATTTGGATGCTATCAGTGTTATGATGTTCTTTGTGATAATGGCTTTGCCAATAGTTGTTTTGGATTCCGCTGTGTCAGAAGTCACCTTCCTCTAGGCATCTTATCTACAACTTCCCTGCTTATATTATTCATTCTCTTGCATGAGCTATTAACCCCTGGATCTGACTTGCTAATGTATCCATCAGAAGAAAGTACTCACTTGCTGATATATCCATGAGAAAAACAACATACCACAGTGATACAATCCCATTACTCTCCCTTTACCTAGAAAGCCACCAAGGCTCAGATATCCTGCTGGCACATGATGACCAAATGTTGAAATTATACGGAGATAGTTATTCTCATAGTCCCAAGTGTTGTGGTAGAGAACCACGAATGAATTCTCTTTTTCTTTACCAAAATAATACCATAATTACTTAAAATGCAAGGGGAGAGAAGGATTATTACTCCCCAATAACTAAATTATAGACCTGTCTTTTGAGCACAATCTGGTTTACTCCCTTAGTTCTAATTCTTCCCAGAATAGCCCCATTAAGTTTGGATGGGAGAAAGCAGAAAGGTTTAAAGGCCCTCAACAGGAACCAGTCCCTCCACATAAGCAGTGCTGCCCAGTCTCTTGGGTTGCCCTCTTCCCTCGCTGGTGGCAGGGTAGAATTGGGCATTTTTTGCCCCTTTGTTATTGCAGCACAGACCCTGCATGTAAAGGGGTAGTCTCCCCATTTTATGGAAATGGCAAATCAGCACAAATCATGGCAGGAGCAAGGAGTTCCTCAAGCTGTTGTAAAGCAATGGTGTACGAAACATGCTACCAATTACAATATGTAATTTGTCCACCTGAAGCTGGGTTGTGAGCAGGCACTGGAGGGCCATTGCTGATGTACAACTGGAGGACAATACTTCTGCTGTTTGCAGTACTGAGGATGAGAGAAACTATATAATGACCTCTGATGAAGGATAACTTGTGAGTCACACAGGAGAAATACAGTAAATGATTCTTCATACCTCCACCAAAAGGTGAAATGGGAGTGCTACCAGAGTTCCTAGATCAACAAATGTTCATATTTGCAACAGTTTGCAATGCAGTGGAGGTAGCAGCAAGTTTTTCTGAGTGAGGTAGTTGAATGAACTGGACCTCTTTTACTCTAGTTTGTGTAAGGTTTTACAAATGTACATTGATTTGCATATCAGCAGGGAGGTCACAAGAACAGTGTTCATAAAAGCAGACCAGATTAAAAACACCTCCCGTGCATAGCTAAGGCATTACGGGCACAAACACAAATCACAAGGGGGCTGAACAGAACATAACCTTCTCTGGTGCTTCAGTCTCTCCTGCCACACTAAAATGTGGCCTGAGGAAAAATCTCTTCTCTTCCTAAGCTCCAGTCCTAACCCCATCTACTTCCCAGAAGCTTTGTGCTGACTTCAGGCTGAACCCAGGAAGGATTCTGTAAGGAAAACTGTGGCAAAGAACCCTAAAGGCTTTCTGGATACACAGAGACACACTTCTCCGTCACACAACATGAACCCTTGCCTCAGTGTCACAGTGAGCTGATAACTCAAGAAGAGGTGACACAGATCAGACTCTGGATCTAGCAGAGCTCATTTTTTGCTTTGATAGTATCTAGATAGTAGTACTTAAGAGACCAGAGTTTACGTTTTTATGGTTGAGTAAGCACTTAAGACATAAAAGAGTAATGTCATTAAAGACGCAGAGCAGCTCTAATGCTAGATGTTAATGAATGTATGTTGGTTTAAGAGATATTTCAACATCAGACCAACAGTGTCTCTGAAACTAATACATCTGAAGCTTTACAGGAACAAAACCTGATTAGGGTACCAAAGTTCTTTTACAGAGGAATAAAAGTTTAAGATAAAGGCCATTACAATACTTGTATGCACTCATTTGCCCTCATCGTTTGCAGAAGTGTCTCCAACCATAAACAGTGGATGATAACAGAAGCTGAATAGAAACTGTAGCTGGCAAAAGCCAGAGAATCTAATGCATACATGGTTTTTTATTATTTTGCTTGTAGGACATTGCACAATTTTTGCTGTTAATGTTGCTTCAAATCAATGCTTCATGCTTAAGTGGACTACTAGCAGCATATTCTCCAACGTCATCTGGGAAATAAGAATAACCAGTGATAATGCAGGCACTTTCATCAGAAGACATGTATGCCTTAACTGCGTTGACAAAACTCTTCTCCAAGTGTATCTATCTATCACCCCTACGTTTCTAACACATTTTGGGGCAGAGCCAAAATATTCATATTGAAAACCCTAACAAATTTTTGAAACATCAAAAACCCCATTCTGCTACGCCTTTCTGTTTCTTGCATTTTTGATGTGAGTGTAATTAAGTTCTTGAGGAGCAGCTAGAGAATTAGAAACTAATCTATAACTCTTGTAATTTGTCATAGCTCCTCTGAAATCAATGGATGTTTTGACAGTTTATACCAGCTGCAGAGCTACTCTGTGTTTAATAGTAGACACACAGTTGTTAAAGGACAGTTCATAAGAAGTCTCCACAGCTAAAGAAGCAATAGTAATTTTTTTTCTTTTAAACTTATTATGAACTTCAATGTCAAAAGCCACCTTTTGGTAAAGACTTTTTCTAGCTGAAGGAGACAGTTATATGTGTCCTAGTCAACTTACTTTCGAAGCATGGCCTTCACACTGCAAGGTAGGCTTTGAGAGGAGAAGTAGGGAGTACCTATTAAAGTATCTTCAGAGCACTGCAGTAACAGGTGAGAAAACTGAGGGCAGTCAGAGAAAACAAAAGCTTGACATAACAATAACAGAACATCAATCCAAATATCTCAGTGAAAGTTTTCAACTAGCCTAGAAGAGTGAAGAAGGGAGAGACCATATATTATACATATTAGTTTCTGAAAGTAGTCTCTTGCTCTGTATCATGTTTCTAAGCACAGAATTGCAGGAATGGTGTTTTTCTACCCCATATTGTGCTGTGAAGACAAATATGCTAAAAATAGAGGCACAGACATTGTAGTGATTGAATAGTACTTAGAACAAACTATTAGCTTTAGATTCAAGCACCTAAATAGAAGGATGGTGAATTTTCAGTAGTTGCCTTTAGTGTAAATGTAGATGCCCCTTCCAAAACCCAAACCTGATTCAAAATCTTGTTAGCTTACATAGTACTAAGCAGGGAGTCTATGTGAAAGAGTGACTTTAGCATCTGAATTAAAATACCTTCTCAAGGGTATGGACAACCACTTAGCTGCTGGCCCACCCTGGGAATATCTGTGGCAGCAGCTTCAAAGGGGCAGAGTGCTCCCACCACATCTGGCACATCTGGCAGCAGCCAAGAGCTGTCCTGAAGCACACCTGCACCCTGCAGTCAATTCCTTCTCCTCACAGGGATGTCTCCAGTGCTGACAGTACAGCTAGGAGTCAAGTACATGAGCAGAGAGAGGAACAAAACCACTGGACTTTCTGGACCATCAGACTAGCAATAGGAAGCTATCATATTTTTTGTGGCCTTTGACCAATTGCACCAGAAAGTCTTCTTTATGTTGGGAAGAGAATGTCTCACTTGATTTGAAGGTTTTGGTTACAGACTGATTTAAGTTCTGATGTTCAAACAGGATGCAAGGAGGCATCCACACACCACTCAGTTGCAGTGGGAAACCCAAACCTAACATTTGCAACAGTCTTTGGAAAATAAATCCCAATTCCAGAGCCAGACATAAGTGTAAGGCATTTTTAAAAGGCTCCCAGTGAGAGCTTTGTAATTAAAAATTGCAGGAAATGACTCAGCCATACTTGGAATTTTAATTTTCCCTTAGTTTCTAATTTAGCCAGAAGGAATAAATTAGTCCTGAGCTAGGAATATCTACCATCTTTGAAACCTGGATATTCAGAGAGCAAATAGCTCTCCATTGAGAAGGTCCAGCTGAAGGATGTAAATGGTAAACTGTATGGAACACCATTTATTTACACTATTTTGGAAACATGAAAGTTTGAGCTGACCCTGCTATGATTCAAATCTGAGTTTACAGCATCATTCATCATCTCAGAAAGGGTTTGTTCCAGTCTCCTTGAACAAAACTATTTTCTCCTCACATTTGCTGCACAGAATTGGCTGAATTTCAATTCCAAGGTGTATCGTACAAAGAACAGTTTTGGAGTGAAAGGTGCCAAGCTGGCAAAAATTGAAAATTAGATTGGTGCAAAGTTGAGGGGTTTTAATATAGAAAGTGTTTTGGTTTTCCTCTATAATATAGTTTAAAGTCATATAATAATCACGTTTCTTGGCTATGGAAGTAGGTTTCATCTCCAGCTGGATGAGATAAAGAACGTTAATAAGAAATTATGCAACAAATAAATTGAACTTGTGTTGCATGCAGTAGCAAAATATACCTCTGAGTGCTGCATGTTTGCCAGTATCCACCTAGAGGTGCTGTCAGGGAGATCACCAGTAACCAACTTGTTGGGCAACCTCTGCTTGATTTTGATCATGTATTAAAAGCTACTTTCTGTTTTACCAGGTGATCTTATCAGTGACCTAACAAGAGTAGGAACCAAAAAGTCTTCTAGTATTGTAATTTTCTTGAACCTCCTTCAGCATCTGGGGTACTGTGAGGAGCTGAAGGGGGGGCTCTAAGATTCTCCGCCTAAAAATTACTCTTTCAACTTTCCTTTTTTCCCTAGGCTTTCAGTCACAGACTCCACGTGTAAAATCAGAAGCTGGAAGTGGTATTTTCCTCCTGCATTTTGGGTGGGCAGGCAGGAGGGGAGGTGGTCCAACTGCACAATGACAGATTATGCAAATCCTCATCCTCCTGGAGCATCTAATCAGTCACAGCAGCAGGATAGGAATGCAGCTCATCTCCAAATTAGCCTCTGTCACCACATCCTAATCCTCACATGAAGCATCCTCCCTCGGCTGGAATGACATCAGAGCAGCTCAGAGTCCTTGAAAGTCGGGGGTTGATTAGCTGGAGGAATTGGCTGCTTCTGCCAATCACAACCCTGCAAAGCTGCCTCGATACTCTTGTAGATATGAGGGAGAGGAAGGCTGAATACAGCAAACAGGAGGCACAGCAGCAGCACCGGTAGTAGTAACGGAAGCATACGACATTTGGGTGATTAAATAGTTCTCACAGCCTTTTTGCTGTAGCCTGGCTGCTTCACGATGTAATCCCCACATCCAAGAAGGAAGCTGCATTTTTAACAATGTGCTGAACAGAGGTTTGAATCATTCCAGCTGGCTGCTTGTTTTGAAAAGGACAGTCTGTGCATAAATGAGATGTGACCGTACTGGTAGAGTTCAGTTACTGGGGTTGGAGCAAAAGGAATCTTCCCGGGATGCCGCTCAGACAGCTGCTATCAATTGAAAACTCTTCCTAGTTTACCTGGAGCCATGTGAAGAGATTTGAATAGCAGATGCCTCTTCCCTGCACGCTAGGAAGAGGAATTCTTCTCTAGGTAAGCTATTGTTCAGCTTCTGCACATACATACTGCTACCTTAACCTATATATCTGTGTATATATTAATACAACTATATAGATAGTGCCTATACTCAGGGACAAGAAAACAGTTCATGAACAGGTATAAATATCCACACAATGTCTGATTATATATAGTAAGTACTTCAGAAAGCTGCCTAGAACCTGACAATCAAAGGATTATTTGAAAGTTTGAGATAGTCTTTGCCATGTTTGCATGCAAGTGCCCTTGATGCAAACGGATGCATGGGGAAACAGCTGTCTGACTAAATATATTAAAGACCACAGAAGTTAGATCATAGGAGTTATCTGAGGAAAGAAAGAGAATAAGGCTGCAATTCTTCTTTAATCTACTTCATACGCTTTGCTTTTATTTGCTACTATTTAGCAAATTTAAGCAAAACTAGTGCATCAAAATGACAACGTGAAAGCTTTCCAGGGATATATAGTAAACATGCACTATTTAATGTATACCTGTATATTAATTTAATGTATTTAATGCATACCTGTATATTGAGGAAGACCCACAGATCTACTCTCTTCCAGTGGTTTGATATCCAAACAACATCTGTCAGCAACATTTCTTTTTAAGCAGCATGATCATTCATGATGTGGAAGCAAGTATTGTTTCAGATAGTAAGAGGTAAACTGAAGAAATCAGTGTTTGCTTTCCAGATGACTACAGAGGCAGAATACAGGGCAGCCCTGCCTTTTTATTTTAAAGCTGACACACTGGCTCCAAGTCATTGCTGCTGGGAATAAACACTCAAGCGAGAAATGTTTAGAGGTGAGGAAGACTCCTTCCTTCAAGCACTACACTAATGTAACCACACATACATATGAAAACCCACACTTTTTGAGTTCTCTTTTCCCTAGGGGATTTACTATGTCATTTTTTACTAACTTCTGCAGCTCTTAATCACTTGTCCTCCCTGTGAATAAATGCTGCAGAATCTGGCCTACCCCATCTAGCAAGTTATTCTGCCTTTTACATCTCTTAATGTAACCAGAGCAAAAGATAAAAAGAGATACAAGTCATTTGCACCCGGTCACTTCAGTTTATGATTCTCCTGCTATAAGATGTTCAGCTTGTGGAAGAATAGAAGAATCTCCTTGTTCATAGAGTTTAAATAGTTGGGAATGTTGCCAGGTGCTTCTCTGTTTTGCCCCACCGTGTCTGTATACTTTCATCATGCAAGTTTTACCATCAGCCAAGTTGCACTGTCTGACTTGCTTTCTAAAATGCTGCTCTAAAGAAGGCGGGGAAAGGGAGGAGGAATGCCAAGTCACATTTAACTAAGGAAATTCTTGGCTTTCAGTTTTCTTCCAAATCTTGCAAATTCAAATAATATGATCTGCTCAACTAGATTAGATGTTCCTAATGGCATTGCTCTGTGCAGAAGTTTAATTTTGTGTATTAGGTTTTGTGCCATTTCCTCAAAACATGGCCATTTTTTTGATTCATAATAAATGCCTAATGTCTGAAAACCTCAAAAATAAAAGCAGATGTATCTTAATGTCTTGTTGATCCCACTTTTTTCTGTGAGACCAGACAAATGCTCCTCTAACTTACATTTCCTTCAAGTAAATCAAATCTGAAGGGTTAGATTTAAGCCCAGATCAGGACACTTGAGTGACTCACCGCAGACACATATATACGCCTCAGTGTATAATTCCACTTCAGTCTGAACACCCTGGTAGCTCACACTATAAAGTTCTGGAAGTCCTATTAAAACTTTATGGATATTTAGAGGCTGAGATATCTGCTATATTGCTCTTTGTAATGGCACTGACCAAACTTAGCTGATGTGGCAGCATGCAGGAATCATGAGTTTTGCTAGAGTTCAAGTATTATTCAGTATAACTGGGAGGAAAATATGCTAATAGTAAAGACTTTTTTATTATTATTTTATTTTGAAGCCTTACAGCACAGGAATTATCTCAGAGGTATAATGAGATACTTGAAGTAAAACAGGGATACATATTGCAAACCCAGGGCAATCATCAAATAAAATGCTGATGAGTTACCAGTAGTTGTGACTGAGTTTTCAGTTGGATAAACAAAAAGTTACATTTGATCATATGCCACCAGGAGATTTGTTTCTCACTGTGTTTTTCTATAAGCAATAAGGGAAAGAATATAATGATCTCTTACCCCCCCCCCCCCTGCCCCCCAGATAGATAATTTCTGTTTAGAAATCTTTGGTTTAGCCAACAATTTTGATTTGACTGCTTCCAGCCACACGGCTGGCTGAGCTTCAGCTGCATGTATGCACAGATGTTTGCTTCCATCAAGTATTTGCTTTGCAAAGCTTTCATAATGCTTCAGCTTCTTAGGTGCATCCAAGAAGCTGATTTCCATAGCTGCAAAATTGGCTTTTCTGAACAAGGCAAACCCTGGGCCAAGAGCAGCAAAGCATTTCAAGCTGGGGACGTGGGTGGCTGAAGGAAAGGATAATTCATAATTGTGCAGAAAACTGTTTCCCCGCCAGTGGAATCATTTCAGGAACAGGGTGCTGAGTTTAAGATGAGCCAAGGCCTCTCCATGCTTTCCAAGGTGAGGGGAGCCTGGGTTTGAAACCACTTGCAAAGATGAAAGAATACAGTGTAAGGTGGCAGTTTAGCAGATCCCCTATTCTCAGGCATGGGACACAGTTGGAGACCATTAGAGCAGGTTGAAGCACTGCACTATGGGAGAAAGAGGGTCTCTGTGCTGGAAATTGTTTAGAGTATGAAGTCTCACATTTAGAGAAAGGCTAAGGAATGCCCCTATCACAGCAACAAATCTTCTTCTCCTATTGAGATCTTAAAGCAAAGCCCCTCATGAAGTGTAAACCAACCAGAAGACTGCTAGATAAAAAACTTATTATTTTCCATCTATGTCAACATTTAAATTAGAAAATTTGATTTGGGCTATAAAAAAAACCAAATCTCAGCTGCTGGAAGAAAATGAAACCCATGCATGTCAATCCCAAACACTTACTACAACGACCGTCAGTAATAATTACAAAGAAATCCCAGATTCTTCTGAAATTAACAGTTGCTTTAGAAAACTAGTAATATTTTATCTAAATAGTAGTGCCACCAGAATCACATGGCAACAGCACAACCATGTCAGTATCTGATGGAGAAAACACAACTGGCACCAGATGTATTGTGATGACATGATGTAAACTCAATTCTGAAAGACGTATTTACAACTATTTCCTTCCCTCTGGCTACAGGAAGGGTCCCAACTGCTTTCCCCAAGTGTAGGAAAGAGGAACAAAATGTTCCTCCCCCCTCTGTTGTAAGGATGGGTTTTGCAAAAGCAGAACAAATACAGAAGTAGAAGCCAGAACAGGATGAGCTTCTTTCACAAGAAAAGAAGCAAAAAAGAAAGGGGTTCCCTCCTCTTCCCTGGAAGATGATAAAGTAAGAACTGTACTGGCTTACTTAGCTTGGCCAAGGGAAAACCTGCCAAATTCCTGGTTTGCTTTTCACTACCTAGGGAAGTCACTGTTTTCCCTGTTTCTTCATGTCACAGGGAAGCTACCATGCAAGTTTCTTTCCTCCCCTAAAACATACTAAGACAAGGTATTCCCTAGCACAGCCCCAAAACAGTGTAACACAGACAACAGTTTCAAATCTGTACATGTATAGCTGCTGATGCATTTGTCCCAGGCCATGCTCCAGGTAACCTTACAGAGTGCATGCTTCTGCACCCAAAGCTGCTGGTGCAGAATTTCTGCTAGGGACAGTCTTGTGACTTCAAAGTTAGTTCTTAGCAGCCATGGGATGAGAGGAGGATCTGTCACCCTGTCACAGCCCACAGGAGCACTGAGAAATGCACGTAGAGCTAATGTTCAAGGTTGATGCATCTATAGCTATAGAGTTTTACTAATGGCTGGGGTTTAATCTCCCATATGTATATATCATTATCATACACACAGAAGACACAATAATGCTAATGGGCTCTTCCCTGAGCAGAACTGGGCACGAAACAAATCCACAGCTACTTATTTCAGCCCACACTCTGCCAGGCTTCCACAGAAAGGATTGCATTTAGCTTTTAGTGTATAAATAAGTGTTCTGATAAATAATTAATAGTAGCTGCTGGCCATAAAAGAGGCGACTTTGGAAAGTTAAAACAGTCTGCCATGAAATATGCACCTACCTCTATGTTCTAGTTTCAGGGGATATTTTATCCAACATCCTTTCTTTTTGCATAAGGCCATATTTTGCAAGGAGAAGGCCAGATCTCAAGTTCCAGAGCCTCAGGGTATTCTTTTAATTTATTCTTTTTATTTATCACCCCCTAAACCACCAGAGGGGAGGTAGGTGGTCAGTGATTCACGAAGAAAGTTTTGGAAATGAGAGGAAAATGCAGTAGTGTCTAGACTTCTGAGTAAGATACAGACACTTACTGGCCACTTTTCATTTTCAAGCCCTCACAGCTTCCTTTAAAAAATTACTAGTCTTCCTTTAAAAAATTACAGTCTACTAGTCAGTAGACTGCATTTGCTGTGCCATTTTAAATGGTTTCACCATCCTACGCCACACAATTGCACTGTTACGGGTGTGTAATTCTTTCCTGCACAAGGCACAGTACAAACCAGTAACTACTGTTAGCAATTGAGGGTCCAGGTTCGTTTTGAATTGACATACCTTAAAGAGGAATTGGTCATTCTATCTCATTAGTAACTGAAAAGCAGTGATTCCGGAATTTCATCTTCTAACACAACAGCAACTGCACCTTCTATTATTTCTATATTTCTATATATTATTTCTATATTACTATTTTTATATTACTATTTCTATATTGTTATTTCTATATTACCTGCAACAGTTCATGTTACTATAATTTGTACGGGAGGGGAGAGAAAGAAGAAAGAAGAAAAAAAATAAATATCAAAATTAAAGATCAAGAGGTCTCTGTGGTATGTACTGTCTGCATGACAAACAAATCAAACAGAGCACGCCCCAACTCTTGACACTCTCAGACTCCCATAGGACTAACTCTTAATCAGTTTTGCAGCAAGCTCCACGTGCCAGCACAAATCAGTAACAGTAATTCTTCACATTTAGATTTTTAACAAAAGTACCCCCAAGAAGGCTTTCTTCTCCATGGAAAATACATACATTCAGGCAGAAAATTAATTATCTATGTATATGGTGTCTAAACCAGACTTTTATGATTACAGTATGTCATCGTGTCAATTAATGAGCTATCATTTTGTTGGCTTGTAAGACCTTAACATAAAATAGAAATCCAAGCTGGATTTCCACTTCCAACTGCATGCTGGAGATTAATATTAGAAAACACCACATAGTTGTGTACTAAGCCCACAGGGGAGAATCAGTATGTAAAGAAACATAACTCATTCCAGCCTGGTGCAGGGGCTGTACAGTCACAAACACCCTGCTTCCAAAAATAAGTTAATGCCTCAGTAGTTCAGTTTTGAAGATTTTTCATCAAAACAGTTTTATCAAAGCCTCAATATTCTATCACATAGCTCTAATAGCATTAGTTCTAGTTCCAGTTTCTGAGCTTCCCATGACTCAACAAAAAGTCCCTTGAATTCCTGAAGAGGACCCTTACCCTACTAGTGGCATTTCTAAATTGAACTTTATCTAGACAAAACAAAGATTAGATCTTTCCAAAGAAAGCATTTGTTTATGTTATAAACCAAAAGCAAAACAGTATCTATAGGTCACAAATGACACACCAGAAATCTCAAAAGACATCTTTCACTTGACTGACAAAGTGGCTTCGCCCAGAGAAGCCCCATAAAATGGTGGCAGAAATAAACATAGAGCCATTTAACCAGGATATGAAGACTACGAAAGAAAAGGAAGCAAACACTGCAAATACATGTGACTGCACATGACAGCATGTATTTTGTACTGGCTTTATTATATGCACCATTTGCAATATCCACACTTTATACATTTGACCAAACATGAATCAACTTCAAACTTTTTACAGCTACAGTCCATGTAAAGGCAGAAGAGGGTATTATTCCCACAATGCAGACTGGAAAATGGAAGTACTGAAGGAAAAAAAAATAAAAATCAGTGGTTTCCAGAAGGCAATACATGATGTTGGTGGCAGAAACAAACTAAACTCAGTTTTGGCTCCCTGCCTTATCCCTGTCACCACTAGGCATCATTCTTCCCAATAAGGAAACAATACCCATTCAATAATTTCAAGATAAAAAGAAGTTAAATTTGTATTAATATCTTCCATAAACATTCTTTGGACTATTTTGTCTGCTTTGCAGTGTCTGAACTATTCAAATACATTCAAGTGAGTTTGGTATTGTAGTATTTTTAAAACATTATGAAGTTTTTCCATTTAGATTAGTTTTGCTGACAACAGTAATATGTGCAGCCATAACTGTTTCCTAGAGAAAGCTAATCCTTCTAGTTTTAAAGAACTTGTAATAAGATACAGAGTTTTCTGAACAACAGCCTGGAATCTAGCCTGGACTAAAAGTCTAATTAAAGCAATTTAAATATTTATGGAAAAAGACAGGAGAGGTATTATAAACGTAACTTCTTGCCCCAAAACTGTCATGTAATAAAGCAGTGATTAATGCAAGTGTTTTATGAGCAAGGTAGAAATGACTGTTTGAATTTTCATTTTCAGAGCAATGCTCTTTGGAAGTCCAAAAACACACTTTCAGAAAATCACAAAACCCAGACTGTGGCATGTGGAGAGCCACTCTGTGTTCATTCACTGTGCGTGCCTTACTTTGCTTGAAATCCATTGCTTGCCATCACTGCTACTTGCTGCCTAAGACCTGCCAGGTTGTCACGGCTTAGATGATGCTGGGACTCAACTCACTATGTTTCCTATCTATTTTTCTACCAAATCCTCTCAATAGCAACAAAACTTGTCAGCCAACAAGGATGAAAATGGGGAGGGCATACTCAGTAGCATTTACTTAAATAATAAACATAGGGAAGCTATTATAATGACAGTTAATGTACCCAGAGCTTGAAAACAGTCTCTAGCTGACTGGAATCTGGTCTGAGTAAGCTCAGAGTAAACCTCTTCAAATTTCATGTAGTAAATGTGCTGCTATAAGGATTTATGTACAAAGTCCTTATCTGTGTTTAAATAGAGTTCCTGTGCACTACTAACAGAACATTACTATGTGACAGCAGTAGTCTCTCTCTCATGTAAGTTAATGGCCTCCTTTTAATTCCTAGCAGAGATGTGACCACATCAGACTTTCTCACAACTAGTCCCTGTGACAGGATACAGATACCACAAAACATGTTATTTAGTGAAATATATTGGCATTGATCTCTTTCACGGACACCCCCTTGTCGTGGGGAAAGAGCTTGCGTGCCCTTGTGAAGTTGGGAGTTATGCTGGTGGTGGCTTATGCTTCCGGTAGGGTCTCCCATGCCAGTCAGCTCTCAAATGAAGGGTCAGACAAAGTGTGTCCATGGGCAAGGATGGGCTCACTAGCCTTCGGGCAACCATCCTAGGAGAAGGACAACTCCAACTTCAAACCCGGGCAGATGGAGCTTGTGTAGCCCTGTAAGGCCATCCATCTAAGAGAAGGATACTCTAATTAAACCTACGACCTGAGGACTTTGCTGTCACCGTCCAAGCTCGCTAGGCCCTGGCAGATAAATCTCAGGTGTAAAGGGTGAGGCCAGTTCTGCGCACACTGTGCCTCACCTAAAATAAATCCACTGTGCAGGCCCGAAGGGTTTACCCACACTTGCAAAGCCCTGTAGCGACAGGCGAGGGACGAAACAGCAGGTGATAAGGTGCACTGGAAGTCGCAGACCCAACCCTGCATGCAGGCGGTTCAGAACATTGGTCGCTCAAGTCTGACCCAGGAGATGACAGTCTTGTTCAGCAACATCCTGAATGACCAAGCAGCCTTTTTCAAGGACAGCACTGCTTGCTCCATATGGAGAGAGGCCTAGAAAAGGTGGCCTACCCAAAGCTCATCTCCCCCTCCACCTGGTTTGCTAGCCGTGGCCAACGGGCATCTTCTATTGAGGTCAATTAAAGACAAAGAGACAAAGGCATACACCTGCCTCCAAAGGTGTGTCCAGATTGACACTCGCACGTTGGAACATCAGAACCATGCTTGATACAGTGAACAGTGGGCGTCCTGAGAGCCGTTCTGCGCTAATTGCCCATGAATTGTCACGACTTAACATCGATATCGCTGCTCTCAGTGAAGTTCGCCTTCATGAGGAAGGTAGCCTCAAAGAACATGGTGCTGGCTATACACTCTACTGGTCAGGCAAACCCAAAACTGAAAGTCATCTTTCTGGAGTCGGCTTCATGATTAAAAACTCCATAGCCTCTAAACTTGAAAATTTGATGATAGGTCATTCCGACCGTATTATCGCCTTACGTCTTCCACTACACAATAAGCAACATATTGTTCCTTTCAGCATATATGCTCCAACTCTGCAAGCTGACCCTGCAGAAAAAGAAAAAGTCTACTCCGACCTGCGTCACCTCACTCAGAAAGTTCCTATAGAAGATAAGATCATAATCCTTGGTGACTTCAACGCCCGAGTAGGAAAGAACTTTGAAGCCTGGAAAGGAGTACTAGGCAAGCACGGTGTTGGCAGCTGCAATGATAACAGTCATCTCTTACTAGAGTTCTGTGCAGAAGAACAGCTTACCATCACCAACACTATCTTCCAGCAGAAAGACAGCTGGAAGACAACCTGGATGCATCCTCGATCTAAATATTGGCACCTTATTGACTATGTTTTAGTGCGCCAGAGAAATATTCGTGATGTCTGCCAGACCAGAGTGATGCCTAGTGCAGAATGCCAAACAGACCACCGCCTTGTGCGTTGCAAACTTAATTTCCACTTCAAGCCCAAACCTAAGAGGGGCGGCATTCCAAGGAGGAGGCTCAATGTTGATAATCTTCAAATAGCTGCAGTGAGGGACAGCTTTCAGGCTAACCTTCAAACTAGGCTTGAAGACCAACTTATAGATTCTTCTCCTGAAGCGCTTTGGCAACATATCAAAATCAGCATCCTGCAGTCCTCCGTAGAATCCATTGGGTTCTCCTCAAAGAAAAACAAAGACTGGTTTGACGATAGCAACCAGGAGGTCCAGGAATTGCTGACAAAAAAGAGATCTGCTCATCAAGCACACCTCGCTCAGCCACTCTGCCATGTAAGAAAAGCAGCCTTTCGTCTTGCATGTAGCAAACTCCAACAGAAACTTAGAGACATCCAGAACAAGTGGTGGCTCAACCTAGCAGAAAAGACCCAACTATGTGCAGATTTGGGTGACCACAGAGGATTCTATGAGGCTCTGAAGGCAGTGTATGGACCCACATTCCAGGTTCAAAGCCCCTTACTTGGTGCAGATGGCCAAACGCTTCTTACAGATAAAATCTCCATCCTGAATCGTTGGTCTGAACATTTTCAAACCCTCTTTAGTGCTAATCGTGTAGTCCAAGGCGAAGGAATCCAGCACATTCTGCAACACCCGGTGAAAAACGAATTGGATTTAGCCCCTACCATGGGAGAGACTCTTAAGGCCATACAGCAGGTGAAAACTGGCAAGGCAGCTGGGGTTGACGGAGTCCCACCTGAAATATGGAAGCATGGAGGCCAAGCACTTCACGCTAAATTTCATGAGCTAGTTGTGTGCTGTTGGGAACAAGGCAAAATACCGTCAGACTTTCGTGACGCAATCATCGTCACTCTGTATAAGAAAAAAGGTGTCAAGTCAGACTGCTCAAACTACCGTGGTATAACTCTGCTCTCCATTGCTGGTAAAATTCTTGCAAGAATACTATTGAACAGACTAGTACCTGCTATCACAGAAGAACTTCTACCTGAAAGTCAGTGTGGTTTCAGGGCTAATAGAAGTACCACAGACATGGTATTTGTTCTCAGACAATTGCAAGAAAAGTGTAGAGAACAGAATAAGGGGTTATACGTAACTTTCGTTGACCTCACCAAAGCTTTTGACACTGTGAGCAGGAAAGGCTTGTGGCTGATCTTAGAACGATTAGGTTGTCCCCCCAGGTTCCTCAAAATGGTTATTCTGTTACATGAGGATCAGCAAGGCCAAATCAGGTATGGTGATGCACTCTCTGAGCCTTTCCCAATAACCAATGGTGTGAAACAAGGTTGCATTCTCGCACCCACCTTATTCACAGTCTTCTTTAGCATGATGCTCCAAAGGGCTACAGCAGACCTCGACGAACAAGACGGCATTTATATTCGATATCGTACCGATGGTAGCCTATTCAATCTAAGGCGACTGAAGGCCCACACTAAGACCCTAAACCATCTTGTCCGTGAACTGCTCTTTGCTGATGATGCCGCCCTTGTTGCCCACACAGAAGCAGCTCTGCAGCGTTTAACATCTTGCTTTGCGGAGGCGGCTGAGGTTTTTGGGCTGGAAGTCAGCTTGAATAAGACAGTAGTCCTCTACCAACCTGCACCGCAAGAAGATCATCGCCATCCCCATATTACCATCGGCGAGTCAGACCTTAAGTCAGTTCATCAGTTCAGCTATCTGGAAAGCATTATTCCCTCGGATGCCACGATCGACAAAGAGATAGACAACAGAATAGCAAAGGCATATAGAGCCTTTGGAAAACTCCATAAAAGAGTCTGGTGTAATAAACACCTGAAGAAAAGTACAAAGGTCAGTGTCTACAGAGCCATTGTATTGTCTACTCTTTTATATGGGTCTGAATCATGGGTCATCTACCGTCATCACCTGCAACTCCTGGAACGCTTTCATCAGCGCTGCCTCCGTACAATTCTAAACATCCATTGGACTGACTATGTGTCTAATGTCACTGTCCTCGAACAGGCAGGGGTCACCAGCATCGAGGCCATATTGCTGAAATTGCAGCTGCGCTGGGCAGGGCACATCTCTAGAATGAAGGATCACCGCCTCCCCAAGATCGTGTTTTATGGTGAACTTGCCACCGGTAGCCGCAAGAGAGGTGCCCCAAAGAAGAGATATAAGGACTCCCTGAAACAATACCTTAGCCTTGGCCATACTGACTACCATCAGTGGTCCACCTTGGCCTCCAATCGGGAGACTTGGAGGCACACCATACATAATGCCGCTGACTCCTTTGAGAGCTCACGAAGAACTAGTCTCGAGGAGAAAAGACAACGCAGGAAGAATCGTGTCCCACCTGTTCCACCCAAGGAGACCTTCTGCTGTGCTTTTTGTAGCCGGATTTGCCTATCCCACATTGGCCTTCTTAGTCATCAGCGTGTTTGTAGTAAGCGTGGGTAAATGCCCTTCCCAAATCTTCATTCGCAAAGTCAAGCCATGAAATTGGCATTGATATAAAGATAGAAAAACTTCAATTATCTCGTACGATGGAAAATATTTTTCGGTCCCATAAAAGTAATAGGAGACCAAAGACTGGGAAACCAAAGATGTATAAAGACCAAAGAGTTTAGCTTCTAATAAGCTGTTCCAGAGGCTGTGACTATGTCTTTGTAGGCAAACGGCCTCTTCATTAAAAAGGGGGCTTTTAACCTTTTGGGGGTAAGAAAGCTCCAAAAAAGAAAAGTTTCAGTAGCTATCCAGCAAATCTGTAATCCTTGGTAAATTTTCAAAATACAGATACAGAAAACCTGCAGCTATCTAGATGCTAATAGAACCACAGAAAGCTCCTGGTTTTTTGTTTTTTTTTTTTTTTTTACATGCATTCGCTTCTATATATAATCAAACAAGATGTATAGATTTTGACTACTGCATTGATTGACTTTAAGGAGTTATAGTTAGGCAGCCATTATATTGCACAAATGCTGTCTCTCAACTGAATTCACTACACAAATCATTCTATTGAAAGTGGATAGCTAATTGACAGCCTTATAAACGTAGAAATCAGTAAAAAAATATCTGATAGAGCATCTCACTAAAGTTTTATTTGAAAAGTTAAATGAATTCAAATTGGCTTCCATTGAAGCATTAAACTATGAATTCAGAAGTGATGAAGAGCCATTAACCAAGCAAGATCAGAAGATATGTTGCATAAAGTCAGAAGGAATATTTTGCAGGCTGTCTCAGGAAAACATATGAAGACTGCTTTTATTCACCGTCTTCATTCAAAAGGGCTGAGTCAACCACAGCACATTCATTACACCTGCACTCTCCACTAACCCCACTGGGAAAGCAAGCATCAGCTCCAAGGACTTGATCCTGTAGGTCATGCACAACTTTGTACCATGGAAATCTCTGTTGTGTTTTCAGCCACAACTTTCTGCCATGACATTTTAGCTTTGACATCATGGCTTCAGCAGTAGGCTTCTGACTTTCAGATAATCTCAAAACCTTATTTTGATCCTTGGAAGTTCAATTATTTTTCTCCAGATGTCGTGAAGGTTGTACAGACATCTGTTTGTGGACTGTCACTGTGCAAGAGTAAGTGGCTATTGCTTCCAGCTCAGTCATGGGTCTGCCAAATGACCTTGAAAAAGTCAAGCCTTCACCCAAGAATAATGCTATTTAGCTTTTGTGAATGTTTACTGAGTTACTGGTGAAAAGTGATAGATATTATTACCATCACTCAGGCAAGATGACACATTTATTAGAAAGAGCACTGAGAAGACATTTTCTTAAGTTTGGCCACAGAGCTAAATGTTTAGCCTAATAATATCTAAATATTATGTATATTTTGGTATATTTTGATAAAGTGATATATTTTGATATTGTTACACAACATTTTTGCCACATAGGGAGCTGCACAAAAGGTGAATGTAGTCATTAACCCCTACCTGCTACAATGGTGACTAGAGCCACTTTATCAAGAAACAAGAAATATATATGGACACTTTCTCCCCTCATGCATGGTCCTCCTAAGACTATATTTTATTATTACTAATTTCACACCTGACACTCAAGAATTCAGTAGTCTGAATTCTGGGGGAATATTACAACTACTTACATTCAAAAACACTGCTAAATTGTGACACTTGAAGAAAATGTCACTGAAACATCACAGATGGGTTACTTACGTGCATTTCTGGGTGGTCCAAATGACTGTGGGACTGTTAGGTCTTAAAATAAATTTCTCCTGTGAGTTAAGCAATGCAAAAAAGTCTTACATATGGTCTGGAGAATCAAAGGAGGCAACAATTCTGTGAGAATCTGCAGAAAGAACAGTACCTTCCTTAGGCTTTTTAATTCATATTTGTAGAAAGGTCCCACAGATTCACGTAGAATACCTTTGTGAGAAGTCTCATTAACCATAGAACAGTTAGGGTTGGAAAAGACCTCAAGATTCTCTAGTTCCAAACCCCTGCCATGGGCAGGGATGCCTCACCCTAGACCATGTTGCCTAATGCTCAGTCCAAGCTGGCCTTGAACACTGCCAGGGATGGAGCATCCACCACTTCTTTGGGCAACCTCTGCCAGTGCCCCACCACCCTCATAGTAAAGAACTTCTTCCTTATATCTAACCTGAACTTCCTCTGTTTAAGTTTGAACCCATTACCCCTTGTACTATCAATATAGTCCCTGATGAAGAGTCTCTCTCCAGCATCCTTGTAGACTCCCTTCAGATACAGGAAGACTGCTCTGAGGCCTCCACACAGCTTCTCTTCTCCAGGAAGAACAGTCTCAACTTTTTTAGCCTGGTTATAGTTACTTGTCTAAAAGCATCAGTAAGAGAAAACCCAAAACCCAAACCACTGATGAGTCAGCTACTTCAGATCACACGTGACATAATGAGAATAAAATATGTTTGCTTGTGTGCTGTTGCAACAGTACACGTATTATTGTGTGTTCCAGAAAGTGGGACTTGTGGCAAGGCAGTGGTGGCTATCTGTACACCTTTAGGAGTATTAAAGGAATAGAAATAATTCTTACCGGGCTCTTTCTGATCACAATTCAATCCACAGACAAGTAAAACACTAAAAATAAACCACTCTATTAGCATGCTTCAGATCATACCTGACAATGCTAACCAGGATCCAGATCAACTTTGGTGGTCCTGGAGAGAGACAAACGGTTAACTTTGCATGAATCTGTCTGCAGCTATCAGAGGTTATCAGATTTTCAAGCATGAAAAGTTTACAGCTTCCTAAGTACCTTTACACCACTTTCCCCGACTATCTTATATACATTGTAAGGTGGGGTGTGGGTGTGTGTGGGTTTGTGTGTGTGTGTGCACATACCTGTACATTTATGAGAATACATATATGTATGAAACCTATCTCCAAATACACCTTTAGCTGCCTTTCCACCAGGGAGCCTTTTTTCTTCAAACCTTCAAGTTCTGAAATCATCTGGAAGAGTTTAGAGCCAAAGAAATATAGAAGTCAAGAGGGTAAAATAGCTAGCTTCCAAGTTTTGTTTCATGCACACAACAATGCCAGCTTTCATTGAGTGCACAAGTTATTGAGGCATTTGAAGCACTTTGTTTTATATTCATTGATTGTCAACTTTGCCCTATGGCATCATTTAGCTTTCTTGAATCACACAAGATTACATGTGCATTACAGACTGATCAAATTGCTGAATACTAGAACATTGGTGGTTTAACTTAGAGATAATTATGCATCAAAAATAAACAAGACATGAAAGTGCTGAACAGCCTCTCCACTCTGAAATTATAAGGTGAAGCTAGGACAAAGTTAAAAAACCTCAACAGCTTTTACCAGCCCTTATCCTAGGCAAAAGAGTGTTCTAAAACCTATGACAAGCTATGAGCAGGTGACAGCAGCACCCCTCATGAGCAAAGCCACATTTATAAACACAAAACACATTGCAACTTTGCAAATCTTGAAAAAGAAAAAGGACATTTTCAAGAAGTGCCCAAGTTTCATGAGCTCAGTAAAAAAGTCTCTTGGAAACTTTTCTGAGAAAAATAGCTGTTTTCCCTCTGCATGAATTGAAACCCTGAACTTTCTCTAATGGTCAACAGGAGCAGTTTTTTCCACTTAAATCAGTTTGCTTGTTTCTATATTGAATGAGCAGTCATATGTAAGGAGTAGCAAGTAGGTTTCATGGATCATTTGGCTTTTAATCAATGGCAGAAGTCATACAAGCTTATAAAGGCAGGAAAAGATGAAAGTTCACAATATTTTTTTTAGCCTAAAGGGAAATTTTTAGATATAGAAAACAAAGACATTCTGACTTCTGTTGGAGTAGGATGGAAAGAAACCTCTGACCTGGCTCCAGATGGATTACTCATAGAGCATTCCACAAGAGCAGTCTTGCATGCTGGTGCAAACAGGAGACTTAGGAACAATTGTATTGCAGTGATGCAAACCTAGCAAGCATCCTGCTCCTCTACTCTGCACTGGCATCAACAACATGCTCTTACATGCTGCAGACGTGAAGTCTATTAACTTGATCAATAGAGCAGATAAACACAACTGTTGCTTAATATCAACATCTCTACTTTCCGCAACTTGCATTAGATCAGAGACCCTTAGCCTACCTACAAGAAAGGGTAAGAAAAGGAGTAGAGCTAGACAACAGCCCTGCAAGACAGTGCTCTGACCCTGCCATTTGGACAGGCTGGCAGCCTCCTGCTAGAGCCAAACTGCTCACTTGTCACCTCTTTCTCCAGAGAGATGATGGAAGGCAGCAACTCTCACTTTTCATGGAGTTTCACCTATTTACTCAGGTGATTACTTAATTATTTTAGCTACCCCTTATTAGCAATTAACAGCTACTTTCACTAAGTGTAACTGTTTTCTGCAGTGTATGTCCTACCCTGATAAGTTGCACCTGGTTTGGTCAAAATGCTTGTTAAATCACTAAGCCCTGTGAGAAAGTCTGAGTATAGGAACTGGACCATGAGAGAATCAGCTTTGATTCCTGATGCAATGTTAACACATAGTATTCATACAAGACTTCTTCTCTTCACTATATTGCTATCAGTTTTAAACAGTTGAGTCCTAACCTCCCACTCAATCAATGCTCAAAATCAGTATGCTTTAATCATCAATCAAAAGCATTTTTTAAGGGGAAGCAGGAAGTAGTGTTTTATAAGGAGGCAGCAATTTTGAAACCTCAGTTTTTCTTTGGCTGATTGAACTAAAGAAAAACTACAGTTCCTGCAGACGGCTATAGCATCACAACAAAGATACACTGCAGAAATCTGCTTTTTGAGGAAAGGCCCCATGCCTCAGAAGTTGGCTGAATGCAGGACTGAAGATCTATATCATGCTCTGGATGAGTGTAACCTTGATCCAGTGTAGACAGCTTTGGGCTTTACCCCGAATAGTCAATGAATGTTGACTGGTGAGTGTAGGAATACAGGACCTCAGACAACCATTTCTAAAATGGAACTAATATTAATAACACTAATTATGAAATATAGCCTATTTTCATGTTTCTCAAATGAATATAGCATAGCAATATTCTTAAGATATTTGAATTTCTCAGTGACTAGAAAGCTGTTGAACTTTATGAGGGAGAGTTTCAAAGGCACAAACCACACTTAACTTCCAATTATGCCTTGGAAAATGTCCCACTAATGGCTAATATAGCTGATTTATTTTCATAAACTTTAATTACTTCATACTTTTTTTTTTTACTGAACAGTATAATCAGTTCAAAAGAGCAATTCAAATGCAATGCACAAACTAAAAGAGATCTGCTCCAATGCCAGGTTTCTGTATTCAAGTTTAAATTCCTTATCAATTCTAGTATTTAGACATTTAGATAATTGTGAATATTGGCACGTTATATAATCTGCATACAACAGACTTATTAGCTTAAATTAAACCTGATTACTAGAATTTTAACTGGAAGAGATTTTACCAATGTTATTTGGATCAAATGGTTTGGAATGAAGACCATATTTTTGTTTTGGCTAGTATAAAGTCAGGAGCTTCTCATTTCCATTTAGGTTTGCATATTATATTTAGTAATACAAACAACAGCAGCAGCAAAGATCTGGCTCATTACTTGGACAGCTTGCAATGTCAGTACCTGGGAGATCCAGCAGGACAGAACAGTGAGGAAAAAACGTGCAATTTTAGCTCTCTGGCTGTGCTCTTGCACTCCAGGTGAAGGCTGAGACATTTGGTAAGCATTCAGTGTGATTTAGTGGCATATTTCTTAGAGCAGAGGTCTTATGTTTTATTTATTTTTACACATAAGAGTCTTAATTAAGGTGTTTTACCTGCCCTGAGGATTTCGAGACTCTTCTGGAAAATGCTTGGCAACAAGCAGAGCTGCCTGCTCTGCGTAGAGAGCAGGTGCCGTCTGCTAAAGAGCAAGAAAACATTGCTCTCTAGTGCTGAAACAAAGCAAAGGCTGCAGCGTCCTAGAGGGGCTTTTAATTCTTGCTTCCAAGATACCTGCCTCTCTCATGCTAACAAGTTTAAGGCTTGTTGCAAATAGCTGTTCTGTGAGATTACCCACCTTTCCAAGGGGGAGCAATCCTCCAGATCCAATAAACCCTCGGAGTCCTGCTGAGTGACTCATCAATGTCACCAAAACTAGAACATGGCCTCGCAAAGGATATTTCACTTAATACAGTTTTATCTTTTGATAAAATCTTAACTGGAGTTTCAGTAGGGAGCAAGATTCCAGCAAAAATATTCTTACAGTTATCAGAGTGATTTCCATTTCCCAGTGATAGGTGTGATTTCTTTTTATTTCTTCTCTCATACATGAGACATTACTAAATTCAGAACACTTTTTCTCATTTCTGTTGAATTCTGTCCACAGAAAAACTACGCACCTTGCCCACCTTTTGGCCAATGGGTGTGTAACACAAGTAGGGCTGTTGATGGATTTGCCCTCCATACAGGCGTACTACTCCCTTGGCAAGCTTCTGAGAAAGGTAAAGCAGATAGAATTCTGAACCTGACAAAGTCACAAATAGCCTCGGCAACAATTCCCCCTGTAAACTGTGAGAGCATCAACAAGCCTCTCATGGGCAAGTAGACCTATTAATTCACTATTTCAGCGTTCTGTTCATTGCTTGACAAGCTTCCAAAAGCAGTAGGAGAGTAGTATACAAAGCATTTCAAGAAAAATGAAAACTTTTCACTTGCATTTTCAAGATCCTGAACCAATACAATCAAGAGGTTTGTTAGAACTGTGTACCAGACTCCTAAAATATACTGGTAGATGATTTTTTTCAGTATCTTTCTTACAAGCTTTTTTCAGTTTTAGGTGTAAAGCTTAGGATGAAGGAATAGTTTCCAGAATGAAATTCAAAAGTGTAATCTGAGTTAATGGAGGAGGACACATCAATTAACAACTACCTGACTAAAATGTTTCTTCCTTGCAGCTCAAAAAATCATTCATAGTTTAGAGTCTCACATTGTTCCAATAAGTAAACAGTATAAGTAATTCAGAAAGGCATTAATTCCTGCATCAGCCCATACAGGAATTTAGTTATTTTTAATTGCCTCTCAGTCATGTGGTTTACTCTTACCAATAGTAATTTTTTCGTAAGTTTTAAGTAGAACTACCAGGAATTGCACAAGGGCTTCAGAGTTGGCCAGGCAATCAGGTTTAAGCCCCTTCTACTTCACCCATACAGTACAGCAGGGACAGACTGAAGTCCCGGTCCCTCAGCTGGAGGTGTCACTTCAGACAGCCCTTAAATGGGCTGTAAAGTACTGATCACTCCAGGTACAGAATGGAAACTGGAGAGAAAAGTTCTGCAAATTTGTGCTCTCATGCCTTTCACTTCACTTTCATGGTCCAACATAGAATTTGTTGCCCCTTTATACTTCTGAAGTTTGAAACTGACATGGAACATGGCCCAGTATTTAAAAAGTATTTACTTTATCCTAATTTTGTCCTGCATTCTTCAGTCATTCCCATTTGTTCATAAGCTTCCCTCTTAACTGAGATTACCAGTTATCAATCACCAACTTTATCAACATGTGTTTTTAATTGCTTTATGGATTTTATTTTATTTACTCTTCCTCTGATCCTTGTTGCAGATAATGTTAAGAATCCTCTTCATTGATTATTGGCAGCTGCTGCTTTCTGACAAAACCTCTTTCAATTTAGCTTTCTGGATCCTTTGACTTCCTACTCCAACGGCTTTATAACGTCCCTGACAGCTTCATAAATGCACTGCAATGGTCACATGAACATCTTGGAAGGGGAACTGGCACCTCTGCATCTTCTTGTTCCTACTGTACTTTAGGAGCAGAGAACCAAAAGAGCGGCAAGTCCAACAGAGGCTGAACGTCCTGCGAAAGATGAATCTAATTGTGAAGTTCCACAGAAGTTTCAGAACACTAGTCATTCTTCTGGCGACCTTCTGCTTGGCAAGTATTGTCATTTCTGCCTATTACCTCTATACTGGCTACAAGCAGGAAATGGCCTTTGTGGAAACCACTGGAGAAGTAGAGTGTGAAGACCTCAAGCTTCTACCATACAGGTCTGTGGAGCTGAAAACAGCTAAGCCAATTTATCCATCTAAAACTGATCCCACCATTCTCCTGTTTGTGGAAAGCCAGTACTCTCAGCTGGGGCAAGACATCATAGCCATCCTTGAGTCCAGCAGATTTCAGTACCACATGGTCATTGCACCAGCTAAGGGGGACATTCCCCCTCTCACAGACAGTGGAAGAGGAAAATACATGATTGTTATATATGAGAATATTTTAAAGTATGTATCCATGGACTCATGGAATAGAGAGCTTCTGGAAAAATACTGTGTGGAATACAGTGTTAGCATAATTGGTTTTCATAAAGCCAATGAAAACAGCTCCCCCAGTACAAAATTGAAAGGACTGCCACTACATCTTTACAATAATGTGGCCCTCAAAGACTGTATGGTAAACTCTCAGTCTCCCCTGCTGCGCATTACCAAAGCACCAAGGGTTGAGAAAGGTCCACTGCCTGGTGAAGACTGGACAGTTTTCCAGTTTAACCATTCCACCTATCAACCCGTGCTTTTAACCGAACTGCAGACCTCCAGACCACACCTCGCAGCATTGCCAAAGGCTGCTCTGTATGCAACTGTCATCCAAGATTTGGGGCTTCATGATGGGATTCAGAGAGTCCTCTTTGGAAACAACTTGACCTTCTGGTTGCACAAACTGATCTTTATTGATGCCATCTCCTTCCTATCAGGGAAGAAGCTCACCCTGTCCTTGGACAGGTATATTCTGGTTGACATAGATGACATCTTTGTTGGGAAGGAGGGAACTAGGATGAACATCAATGATGTGAAGGTAAGGCAAGAACTGAGGGATACCATGTATGCAAATGGATATTTAAAAAGAGACAAAGCCTGAAAAAGCTGGCAAGCTCTATTTTTGGGTAAAGGCTGAAAGTGCACGAGAGTAGCTAGCATATACAGGAACCGTAACTTAAGACTACTTTGCAAGTCTGTTTACCCACATACACAGGGATGTATTTATGTATGTGTATGTACATTGATACACAGAGATGGCCTGATACAGTAATGCATATAGCAAATGTACTGGTTGCTTAGTGCATCTGAGTAAGAAATGAGACTTTTTATATCTGACATGAGAGATCTTTCTTTAACCTAAATAAAAGGATCTCAGTTTCTTGAGCAGGTTTGCTTCTAAGATACCTGAATTTTTAGATAAGACTGTGTTTTACACTGCATTAATTTTGTTTTCCCCTATGCACACACATACACATGTATGTCTGCGGCATATACAAAATACCAGCTAATAGGCATTTTTTTATTCTTCCTTTCAGTATTTCTGAAAATTAAATGGAACAATAGAAGATGGTTGCCTTTTAAAATCTCACATAACTATAACTATATTTAAAAAGAACAAAAAAAAAAAAAAGGAAAAAAAAAAGCCTGGAAGAGTTACAGTCACATTTTGACTTAAAAATTTAGCAAGAAAATTTTCCTTAGCAGACTGGCAGATCAGCGTTTAAAGTTCCTAGTGGTAGGATGGAAGCATAGCCTATACTTAGCAAATGACATAAACACCTGGTATGGTGAAAAGCCCACAGACTTTAGAGGCTCTTTGAAATTTATCTTGTAGTTTGTACTATCCAGGGTTACAATTAGATTTGCTTAGAGTAACTTTCAAAGATGTGCGCAACTTGGACAGAACTCAATAGCATGACAATTATTTCCTTATAATTTTCTACATGTGGAAATTGCCTTATTCAGAGATTAGCTGAAGTTCCTAAGCATGCAACGTCACATACTTAAGCCTTTACTCTAAAGGTTTTGTTCCTGTAAATACCCCAATACTTCCATGAGCAATAGGCAAGCCTTTTGTTTTTAAACACATATTTCTATTTCATTACTTAATTCTTATTTCCATTTCTACAACTTCTCTATTCAGCTGCCTCCTCATCCAGTTCAGTAAGACAGGTATCAAAACACCCAGAAAAAGCAGTAGTCTCATATACAATTAGAACTATTTTGCACATTTGAACAGATCAGGTAATTCTATTAGCCAAACCAGGCATATGAATGCTCATCAGGCTGATTTCTAGCACAGGCACTTGCAATGCCTGGTATCTTGAGATGTGAGCGCTGTGCACAAGCTCGGTGACTAAGTGCTCTCTATGGAAATATATGTAAAATGCTCTGAGAAAGGGCTTGTATACAAGAGGAAATTAACTGAAAAGGCAATTGTGGAACAAGGTTTTCAGCAGTAGCTTTCCACCTGTATAATTTTGAGAGCATCTCTTCCTGATGTGGTTTGCTCCACTAAGGAAGTCTATTATTCTACACTGGGTAAAGAGCCTCTATTATGATAAGAAGAATGTCCACAGAGAGTCACTTGGAAATTCAAATCATACTTTTGACGGGAATAATCTCACTAGACAGAAAAAAAAACAAGTTGCCTCCTTCATTATCCAGCAATCAATATTACTAGCTATTAGTAGCCTGTGCTTGGGGGAGCAGCTGCAATTCAATGCTCTTTATTATGGATGGCAGGGAAGAAAACTCCAGATCCAGGGGCTTGAGTAGGAGGCAGATGGTGGAACCATAGCTGTTAAAAAGCATTCAGCATCAGTTTTACATGCTGAACACATTTTTCCATCTGAAAACTGAGCAGTCCACATTGCTGAGTATCTTGAAAATAGCAAGGAAAATCATCTGCTAGGACTCAGACTTTTCCTTAAATTATAAATTATGTTTGAGTCGAGGTATGAAGGGAAGTTTCCATTCTATCCACATTTCCTGAGTGCAGAAGTAGCATCCCACTTCTATCACAAAACCACCAACAGTACCACTCAGGAGATGAATGCTTTCTTCACCGCTAACAAGAAATCATGCCACAGACACAGACCATGGGGAGAAATCTTTTGCAGGCAGAGGCTCAGAACCAGTCTTCCCATCAAACAATCTTTTGGGGACAATAAAAATTGTATCGCACTTTAGAAAATGTTCACACGCAAATCCACTCTGCAACTTGACCATCCATTGATATTCTGTCCTTAACATCGTTGATTTCATTTCAGATCAGTTATCACGTACAGGTTTGTTCCTCAGGGTATTTCACCTACATTTGTGACAGAAATCAGTCCATTCTTATAGACTGGACATTCCCAGAATACATACACATTCAAAACTGGATGCTTGCTAATGAACATCATAACAACAAAGTCAGAATGCACATTAGTTAGTTTAAAATAAAGAATAATTACAGCCAGTTAACAATGTCCCAAGCCACTTGGGGAAGAATGCAGTTAAGAACCAGTCAGCCTTTTTTCATCCCTTAAGGCAGAACGGCTTTTTTGCTGGAAAGGCAAATACAGCAGAGTGAGACATTTAAGAAGCTGATGTGCATGTGGTGTCAAAGTACTTTTGTGCATTTGGAAGCAGCAGCTGTGGCCAGGTGCTCTGAGAGGGTTGTGTTTTCAGGGCATGAGATTTAGGGGCAGGTTGTGCTTGTCCTAGAGGGGTATGATAAGGGTGGAAGTATGAATGACTCCAACAGCTAGAGGGATTAGCATAGCATCTGTATGTTCAGCAAAATGTGGCAGAACTTGGACTCTTTCCTGAACTGCATATTACAGGTATATTTAGCACCAAAAAAACCCAGACACGCACCACCAAAAAAATAAATCCAAACAACAACCAACTCCCACAATCTATACGTATGATGTGATGCACCTCAAAAATAATATCACTGTCCCCTGCAATGCAAGTTGAAACTGTCAGATCACGAATGCAAACTAAAATATTTGTTATTTATACAGTGCTTTCAAAAACAAAACAAGAGAACCATATAATGCAAGGTTTGTAATGAAACAGTTTCTTAGCACTGGAGAATCCACTGTATTATGCCGCTATGTCACTACTTCTCCAGTTCCTTCAGTTCTTGTCATTTGTCACTGCAAGCAGTATGGTTTCACTTTGCAGAGACTCCCTGCTAGGCACTCCTAATGTGCCACTCACACTCATGTTCCTTGGGAATGCCTTCATACTGTGCCACTCACACTCACGTTCCTTGGGAATGCCTTCATACAAGGCAGATTCCCAGGTGCATACAAGATTACAACTGAATAGTTACACACCTCCCAGTTGCATGAAAAATACAGGTAAATAGCATCACTGTATCCAGCCTCTTAGGTTTTTCCTTCTTCCAGGGACCAAACATGTAGCAACTGCCAACCCAAAGGGCATGTGAATAGAAATGAGGTTTCTGATAACAGTATTTGTATGTAACAATAAAAAGACAAGTAACACTGTTCCTGTGTAATTACTTCCTACAACTCAACCATTATTATCCCCTCGCAAAGCCATTCCTCAATTAAGTTCTTCAGGGATATGTATAGTTATGCAAAGGGTGGCATCAGCTAGAGAAAGAGAGATTAGAGAACAGAGTTATTATGGGCTCTGCTTACCACAAAAGATCTCCTAGTCCTTGTATTATAGAAGTTGTGCAAGGTCATGTCTGGCTAAGTAATTAAACAGAAAGTCAGCAGAGCCACAGAAAGCTGTTTTCCCAAGCTTTGCAGGGATCTATCTTGAGCTTAGTGAGCTTCTGCAAATGAATTTCTCCCTTTCTCTCCTGCCAATTATCTTATGATGGATTTTAGAAGGCCAAAGACTCAAGGATTCATCAGTTAATTTGCAGAATTACCTTATTTGTATACTTGCAAATTACATTAGTTCCCAGCCACACAACAAGACGATGATCACCATCAGCATTGACCTAGTAAAAAGCCTAGAAACCTCTGATTATGCTGTGTCTGGGATTACCATACTGAGGAAACAGAGAACTTTTACCTTCACAGTTTCCTTTTAACTGAGTACAAACAGAGCTGTGCTACCCAAACATGTAGCAAGAACTTGCTAAAGTCTCTTTTGTTGTTGTTGCTATAGTAGGACCTACTGCAATATTTACATGCTCGGGAATGTCATTTGGGTTACTGCTGACCATAGTCCTTCCTTCTTGCAGCACCAAAAAGCGCATCTGTATTCTCCCATCTTTTTCCACTCTAAGCTTCAGTCTACTTACTTCAGCGGAAATAAGCATGTGGAAATAAGCATGGAAATAAGTATCTGACAACTCTTCACTTCCACAGGTTTGCACTTCGTCTTTGACCTTCATCATCATTAGAATGCCTTGAACACTTCAAGGCTGTGGTATCTTGTTCATTTTCGTATTTTAAAGACAGGAATTCATGTTGGAGTTGCATCTTTTCTGGTAATTCTAAATTAACAAGTGCTGGCTTAGCAGGAGGCTGAGCTCCATAACTGAATCTCTCCAGCATATGCATTTTATGATCTTTCTGCATGAACAATTGCTCTCTGTTGGAATAATTAGAAATGCCACCAGGCATGGCAGAAGGATAGTCAGTACAAAGCTGCAGGTGGGCACAGGGTGAGTAAAGCTTTCCACGCTGCTGTGTGCAAACCTTCCTCCCTGTCCATGCAAAGTCTAAATGCCTTTTGAAAGAAGGATTTTAATATTAAACTGTTGTAGATTAATGCTTGTTCCTGCTTCAGTTCTGCTGGGATGCCTTACCTTTTGTGCTGTTTGGAGTTGCTGTTATGGACTCAAGCCAGCCAGATGGATGAGGAATCTATTTAACAACAGACAGGAATGTATTTTTGCATCTCTTCACAGAATTTGGCATCTAGTGTCACAGAATTTGCCCAGCTTTCTATAGAAATTTGCCAGCAGTGGTCAAGACCAGAATTAAGATTCTGGGAGGATTATAACAGACACTTGGATTTCTAACTCAGGTTTTTGAAGAGTTTCTCTGGATGCTCTGCTTTCTTCTGGCCATCCTGCACTCACACCCAACTGCAGGGAAGGTCCTAATGGAAATAACAGTGGCCCAATACCTCAATCTGCATCCAGTTAATTCCAAATGTACTCAGTATCAATCTCCCCCAGTGCTTGGGCAAAATTTGAAACTTCTGGCGCTATAAATAGGCACTAGAAACACTTTTTTTTTGTTTGTTTGTTCATTCATTTGCAGCTTTCTCCTTCAGCAGAAGCTGCAAACAGCAATTGATTCCTTGCTGATGAGATATAACAGGCATCCCTGTAGTCTTTTTGTAATAAGAAAGTCCTGCCAGTGAAGTAACCACACCAATGGACAACACAGAAGAAACTAAAAACACAAGATGTATGAGTGTAGGAAGCTAGAGGAGACAGCCAAGCATCAGTCATTATAAGCTGTGTTGCTCCACTGTCATCTTTTAAAGCACTTGAGAGTGGCAGTGAAGAACATAATGAAGCAAAATGCTGGAGTTAACACTTTTGGATGGTCTTAAAAAAATTAAAAATTAATGTAAAATGAGCTGAGAAGTTATTATAAAAAAAAATCTAACGATCAGACAATCTTTCTAAAAATGGGATTGTGTGCTCCATTCTGCTTCAGCCAAGACGACACTTCATTCAATATTTTCCCTGTTTAGGTCTCTTGAATCCCCCAGTTCTTTCTGCAGTAATCTGGGTGTTGAACGCTGCTCAAGTGCCTTGTCAAGATACATCACACAAAATATTTCATACTTTTTTTTTTTTTCTGTTTCAGTAAAGCCTGTTCTTTCATCCATTCCTTTGCCATCAGCAAAACATTTATATTCCTCCTTGGTGGCCTGGTGGATTAACTGTCTGTCCAAGAACCCCGCCTGAATTATAATAGATTTGGGGTTCTCTCATCTTCCAGGTTTAACACCGAAGATATGGAAGGTCTCAACAGTGTTTTACAGAGTCTTGCCAGAAAACAAATTTTGGTGTCTTTAATCTTCTAATTCTTACATTTCATGAGTTTAGACAATTAGATTCTTTCCATGTGTCCCACATGTTATAGGGGTACTTCTATCACATAGTCTAAGCAAGATTTTCCTGTGTTCTCCTCACTCAGTGCTTTTTCCCAGAGGGTGCACTGGATTTTTTGCCTGTAGAGTTAAAAGATTCCAAGCAGGGCAATTTGATTCTGCTGTACAAGCACTTCAGATTTATCAGAAATCCCTTTCTTTTTTATTCCAAAAGCGAAAAGGTTTACTCTTTCACAAAGGAAGCAAAACAGAAAAATCATCCGTTATTCTTTTTAGCTAGCAATAAGAGCTCAACAGAACTTAAGTTTTGAAAAGATTAACAATTCTGAACTGTTAAAAACCAGCACAATACCTGTTAAAATATAGAAAGGGCAGAGTTTTTCATTACTCGTCTAATTCAGAAAGGCTCACAGCCTGCATTCAGCATCACTGTCTACTTGACAAATTCCTCTGTCTATGCTTCCACTAATTTCCTGGATTTGTACTGATTTCTCAAATCCTTTCTCCAAAGTAATTCTGAAGTCATAGGTTGTATCATACTGGAGTATATTTCCAGGATATACATGATATTCTGTTTAATTTAGCTTCATTTAATTCAGTTTAAATCATTTTCATAACATTTAGGGAATTTGTAGGAGTCAAACCACATGGCTGCTTCATATCGGCCTCTCAAGAGGCCCACATCAACCTGAGTTTTAAAATAATGCATATTAGTTAAAAAGAAGCAATAACAATTGCTGCTTGTACAGCAAAATAAGAATCTATGAAATTATCAAATATCTTTCTAGAAAGGCTAGGCAATTCAGACTTAAAAAGCAGTCACAATTACTGCTTTAAAAGCACTTGATGCAGCAATAAACACATTACCAAGAATGCTGTATATAATGCAGTTACTTTAGTAGTAGTGTTACTCAAGTAACTTTAAATACTCCTTTTTCATCCAAATGTGAGCAAAAGCTCAATTTAGCATCTTTGGCATTATTCAAATTATTTGAAAATGGCAATACTCAGAAACAGGGAAACAAGTTGAATTGATTGAAGGATAGACAAACAGATGAGATGATAGAGAAAATCTCAAAGAGAAAAGGAGAACTTTGAAACTCAAAATGTTTAGCAATAATTAGCTAGGCATTTTCTGCCCACCTCTGTATCATAACATAGTATGAAACCAAATCTTCATTTATTCCTATTTTTAAATCCTTACATATATCATTTGAACAATCAATATAACCATATACCTATATAACACATGTACTCAACACAAATTAAATCTCATGGTCTTCGTTATCTCTTCTATGAATATGGCCATAGCCCCCTGCAATTAATACTTTCATTTCTAATCTTATTATGTCTCCACTTGTCTTCCGTCCATATAGTCAGAATAATGTAAGGACTTTTAGGTAAAAGTTACCAAATGCCAGCTTATGCAGAGGGCAGAATAAGTGCTGCACCTCAAGCACTGAGATCGGTGTCCCTCTGAAGTGCAAAAATACTTTCTAGTAGAGGGACACTGTTAATTGTCAGTCCTGAAGGTAAGCTTATGGAACTTCAAAAGTGGTAAATCACAACCAGATTGCAATACAGACAACAGAATAAACTTCAAGCTAAACACCAGCTTCATTTCAGAACAAAATGACTTTGGTCTAAAGAAAGAAGAAGCTAAGCAAGTTGGGACTGTTCAGCTTGGAGAAGAGAAGGCTGCATGGTGGCCCCATAGCAGCCTTCCAGTATCTGAAGGGGGCCTGCAAGGATGCTGGGGAGGGTCTCTTCATCAGGGCATGTAGTGATAGGACAAGGGGTGATGGGTTTAAACTGAAACAGGGGAAGTTCAGGTTAGATACAAGGAAAAAGCTCTTTACTGTGAGGGTGGTGAGGCACTAGAACAGGTTGCCCAGAGATGTGGTGAATTCTCCATCCCTGGCAGTATTCAAGGTCAGGTTGGACAGAGCCTTTGGCAATACGATCTAGTGTGAGGTGTCCCCGCCCATGGCAGGGGGTTGGAACTGGATGATCTTAAAGTCCTTTCCATGCCAAACCATTCTGTGATTCCAGGGGCACGGATCAGGGATGTGGCAGGGAGGCTGCCTGCTCTGGTAAGCCCCACGGACTATTACCCACTTCTGGTGATACATGTGGGTGTTAGGGATATAGATAGTAGTAGCCTGGGGAACATAAAGAAGGACTACAGAGCCCTGGGAGAGGTGGTTAAGGGCTCTGGAGCTCAGATAGTCTTTTCGTCTATTCTCCAGGACAGAGGGGAGGACCTAGAAAAAGCTAGGAGGATTAGTCAGGTTAATAAATGGTTAAAAGGGTGGTGTCACAGTCAGGGGTTTGGGTGTCTTGAACATGGGACCCAAGTTTGTAGGCCAGGTCTAGCGGGGGCTGGTGGAGCTGGTCCGATAAAGAAGGGGAAGGACAGTTTTGGTAGGAGGCTTGCCAGACTGGTCAAGGAGGCTTTAAACTAGATGTGTTGGGGGAGGGGGGCATCATTCCATCCCAATACACCCAGTCAGTTGGCAGCACCTATAATAAATGCTCGGAGCAATGTAGAGATATTCCAGCTGCTCCAGCCAATGAGCCAGCTTCATTTGGAGCTCGGCTCAGATGCCTGTATACAAATGCCTGTAGCATGGGGAACAAACGAGGAATTAGAGATGTGTGCTCGTCTACGGGGGTATGACATTATAGGAATCACAGAAACATGGTGGGATGGCTTGGAATGGAAGGTTACAGACTCTTTAGAAAAGACAGGCCCGGCAAGTGCGGAGGGGGAGTTGCCCTTTATGTTAGGGATAGGCTGGAGTGTATGGAACTCTCTCTGGGGACAGGTGAGCAGATAGCAGAGAGCTTGTGGGTTAGGGTTAAAGGGAAAACAACGATGGGGGACATTACTGTGGGGATATGTTATAGACCACCTGATCAAGAGGAATCTGCGGATGAAGCACTCCATAGGCAGATAGGAAAAGCCTCGCATTCACAGGCCCTCGTTCTCATGGGTGACTTCAACCACCCTGACATCTGTTGGAATAACAGTACAGCTCGGCACAAGCAATCCAGGAGGTTCCTCGATTGTGTGGAAGACAACTTCCTTCTGCAAGTAATAGAGGAACCGACAAGGAGAGGTGCCATGCTTGACCTTGTGCTCACCAACAGGGAAGGGCTCGTTGGAAATGTGGCACTCCAGGGCAGCCTTGGATGCAGTGACCATGAGATGGTTGAATTTGAGATCCTTAGGACAGTGAGAAGAGCATGCAGCAAGCTCACTGCCCCAGACTTCAAAAAAGCAGACTTTGGACTCTTCAGGAACCTGCTTAGTAAGGTTCCATGGGATATAGCCCTAGAGGGCAGGGGGGCTCAAGACTCTTGGTTGGTCTTCAAGGATCACCTGTTACAAGCTCAGGAGTGTTGCATCCCAACTAGAAGAAAGTGCAGCAGGAGGGCCAGGAGACCTTCTTGGATGGATAAGGAGCTCCTGAAGAAAATTCAAATGACAAAAGACCTTTATAGAAAGTGGAAGCAAGGACAGGCAGCCTGGGAAGTGTAAAGGGTTATTGTCCGGGAAACTAGGGACCAGGTTAGGAAAGCTAAGGCCCAGTTAGAATTAAACTTGGCTAGGGATATTAAGGATAACAGGAAGGGATTCTACAGGTACATAGCAAATAAAAAACAGACTAGGGAGAACGTAGGCCCCCTCAGGATGCTCTCGGGTGAACTAGCTATGCAGGAGTGAAGGAGACTCCTGGAGAAGGCTGAGGTTCTGAATGACTTCTTTGCCTCGGTCTTCTCTAGGAAAGGCTCTGACCGCACCACCCATGTCTTGGAAGGCAGACACAGGGACTGTGAGAATGAAGACCTTGGGCCCACTGTAGGAGAGTAATTGGTTCGAAACCATCTTAAAAATCTGAATGTGCACAAGTCCATGGGACCTGATGAAATCCATCTGCGGGTCCTGAAGGAGCTGGCAAATGAAGTTGCTAAGCTGCGGGCCATAGTATTTGAAAAATCATGGCAGTCAGGTGAGGTTCCCGATGACTGGAAAAAGGGAAATATAACCCCCATTTTCAAGAAGGGAAAAATGGATGACCCAGGGAATTACAGACCAGTCAGTCTCACGTCTGTGCCTGGCAAAATCTTGGAGCAGATTCTCCTGGAAGGCATGCTAAGGCACATGAAAATCAACAAGGTGCTTGGTGACAGCCAGCATGGCTTCACCAAGGGGAAATCCTGCCTGACCAATTTGGTGGCCTTCTATGATGGGGCTACAGAACTGATGGACAGCGGTAAAGCAGTTGATGTCACCTACCCGGATTTGTGCAAAGCGTTTGACACTGTCCCACACGACATTCTTGTCTCTAAATTGGAGAGACATCAATTTGATGAATGGACTACTCGGTGGATAAAGAACTGGCTGGATGGCCGCACACAAAGAATTGTGGTCAATGGCTCAATGTCTGGCTGGAGACCAGTTACTAGTGGTGTCCCTCAGGGATCGGTGTTGGGTCCGGTCTTGTTTAACATCTTTGTCGCTGACATGGACAGTGGGATTGAGTGCGCCCTCAGCAAGTGTGCCGATGACACCAAGCTGTGAGGTTCGGCTGATACGCTGGAGGGAAGGAATGCCATCCAGAGGGACCTTGACATGCTTGTGAGGTGGGCTCATGCCAACCTCATGAAGTTTAACCATGCCAAGTGCAAGGTCCTACACCTGGGTCGGAGCAATCCCAGGCACAGCTGGGCAGAGAAGAGATTCAGAGCAGGCCTGCAGAGAAGGACTTGGGGATGCTGGTCAATGAGAAAATGAACATGAGCCGGCTTCAGGGTGTACTTGCAGCCCAGAAAGCCAACCGTATCCTGCGGCATCAAAAGGAGTGTGACCAGCAGGTCGAAGGAGGTGATCCTGCCCCTTTATTCTGCTCTCGTGAGACCTCACTTGAAGTATTGTGTACAGTTCTGGTGTCCTCAACATAAAAAGGACATGGAACTGTTGGAACAAGTCCAGAGGAGGGCCATGAGAATGATCAGGGGACTTGAGCACCTCCCACATGAAGATCGGCTGAGAAAGTTGGGGCTGTTCAGCCTGGAGAAGAGAAGGTTGCGTGGAGACCTCATAGCAGCCTTCCAGTATCTGAAGGGGGCATATAGGGATGCTGGGGGTGGACTCTTCATTAGGGACTGTAGTGGTAGGACAAGGGGTAATGGGTTAAAACTTAAACAGGGGGAGTTTAGATTGGATATAAGGAAGAAATTCTTTCCTGTTAGGGTAGTGAGGCACTGGAATAGGTTGCCAGGGAGGTTTTGAATGCTCCATCCCTGGCAGTGTTCAAGGCTAGGTTGGACGAAGGCTTGGGTGATCGGGTTTAGGGCAAGGTGCCCCTGCCCCTGGCAGGGGAGTTGGAACTTGATGATCTTAAGGTCCTTTCCAACCTTAGCTATTCTATGATTCTAAAATCTAGGATGTAAACACTTCTTACAGTGAGCTGTTCATTCATCTATGGGAAGATTTAGGCTTTCCTCAAAGAGATGGACTATTTTTGTATGTTTTTCCTTTTCTTCTGGCCATATACAGAGCCCAAATACTTTTACAGAGACATAAGAACAAATGACTTTCTGCCTCCATTGTTCAACATGAGTCATGCATAGTGTGGAAGAGTTAGAATGAGTCATATATTGCTTTCAGCAGTGTTTGCTGGAGAATAGTGCTTTGCATACAAACACATTGATTCGTCTGGAGAATTTCACTTTGCAAGAAACTATTCTATTTAGGAAATTTTATATGGTCTATATGCAGCTACTTTAATAAATAAAAAATTGAATGATTTCATAGAACATTTGAAACTGTGACAGTTTGATATAGTTATTTCACTGCTGAAGGGGACATCTGTGCATCAGAGAGTTACTTAAGTTTTTCTGCAACAATCATAAATACACACACAAAGAATCAAATTTGATGAGAAAATCATCCTGACTTTTATGTTTATGTCACCAGATAATATTCTGGTGCTAAGCATTCAGGGTTTGCTGTGAAAGCATGAGCTACAATGAAACACTACATAATGCATTGTGGTTTTCCACCAGATTCCAACTAGCTAGACCTGACAGTTTTTGACCTATGACTATTGGCATGGAAACTCTCCAGCCCTTTATGGAAACACAAATCAAGGTTCTCAGCCTAAAACCAAGAGCAGTGACAGGTAAACCCTTTATTATTTGCAAGTATTTTTTTAGGAATGGTGGATAGTTTCACCAGCTGTGATCCTGGAAAGTGGTACATGTCTGGGAGTCGTCTCTCACTTTATAGAAGACCCTGCAACAGTGCAGTATCACTCAGGCTTTCAGACAATGATTCATGAACTTACAGATGGACAGCTCTCCTGAATAAGGCTAACATCTGTGCACACCATCTTACTAGTGCACCAGCAGTACTGAATTGTCTGCATTGTCAAGTTCCAGTACTTATTATCATTTCAGCTGAGTCTAGGTTTAGGTTATTTTTTTTTTTGTCATTGCCAAGATATATAGCAGGCTGAACCGGAAACACGTAGGACATCAGCTTGTTCTCCATGACCATGGACCACTAGATGCTAACTTGTCTCAAATGCAATCCTCTGCTTTGCTACACAGGGCACCCCAGGTTGCTGCCCCAACTTCTTAAACCCCCTGACAAAGAGACTCCCCTTTCATGTGGTTTTGCTGCCAGCACAGATGATTACTCATTCTCCAGGTCGGGATTGCTCCCGTTTCTTTACTGCCGCACAGACGCTAGCAGTAACAAGACTTCCCAGTAAATCCCCCTGCTTCTTCACTGTCAGCCTATTCTTAGTTTGGTAGTGGAATGCCAACATCAGTTTTAATTTACCTTCATTTTTATTTCCTGGCTTTTAAAGTCTTATCCACACATTTCTTAGCACTGCTATCTTCACATCCCTTGCACAGTGACTGTTCTGAATAGACAGTTGTACCCTTTCCAAGTGATGAACAAAGATGTAGCACAACTTTGTATCCAACTGTAATACTTTTCTGCAGGGAGGAAACACAATTACTACATAAATAGAGGAGGTGAGAGGAATAACCTTATGGGCCAAATGCACCAGGCAAAGTTCCTATGAGGGTTTTTTTGAGATAAGAAAGAAAAGTAATTTGAGAACTACTGCCCATAAGGAAGCATCACCCACAGAGAGGAAGCCATGAAACATTTTTATTTTGATGTCAACCTTTTATTCTGGAAACACTGTCCTAATGAAGTAATATTTCTGCTTACAATTAGTCTGCTCTATCTGCCAGAATATGCAGTGGTCCTAAAATCAAGATTTCTAACTGTCTATGAGATTCAATCGCATAAAACCTTACTGCATAAGTGGCTTTCCATTTATTAAAATCATATTTCTTTCACGTTCTTGGTTTTACTATTTAATATGACCTTATGTAAAAAACTTGCTAGTTCTACAATACTTACATAAAAATTATTTCTGAGTGCTATGAATTCATTTATCAAAAAAAAAATAATAAAGTTTTGGTCTCATTTGCAATTATAATCTTATAATTGTGTCATCTCCTGTAGCCAAAATGCCTAAATTTGTAATGGAAATATTAAACATAATTCATCATAATTTCAATAGTTACAATATTTTATGCAGAATATTTTATAGAAGTTAAGAAGCCCTCTCAAGAAATGCCAGGAAGAAAAAACCTATATTTTCTTTAAAACCTTAATCAAATTTCATTTTCAAAAATAAAAAGTAAATGAAAGGATAAGCTATTCATAATTTCCTGCAAACCAGTGTATTAGTAAAAACACTCTGGAGCTTTCCGAACAGTGTTTTGGTTCATTAGGATTTGATTTATTGCAACACGTTGCATGTATTAAAGGTTTCTGATTTAAGACTCCACCATTTAGCATTGATTAGCAGAGCATACAATAAAAAGCTCTTGTATTTCCAGTTAAGGTTGGCACAGAGAGACTGCTAAGACAATGTGCTGTCCTTCACATCTGAGAGATTATTTAAGAGTGACTTTGCTTGTTTAGTCAGAGGTTGTCTTACACAGGCCTGTCATCCAAGCCCATAGAGCTCACAAGGGTGGTTCTGCAGATAGGAAGAAAAGTAGTTTCAGCAAGTTGAAATTCTTGAAGTTGAGTGAAACTCCTTTTTTTTTTCCTTAATTTGTTTATTGTTTTGGTGGGTTTTGGTTGGTTGGTTGGTGGGGTTTTTTTTGTGAGACCAGATCTCCTAAACCTTGGATTCCTTTTAATAAAATGAATCTCCCTTTTTGTTTAATTAGCAGTGAGATTTGCAACAAGCTAACAAATGACATAATAGCCTCTTCCTTTCTCAGGCAGGACATTTGATCAGTGAAACCATTATCCCACCTCTAGCTCGTTTTGGAAAAGCAAAACCAGTAACTGGCTGTTCTAACTTTTACCTGAAAGCAATGCACCCCCATCCCCAAACATACTCTATAGCATAATATCACCTCAATGTTCATCTCTGGTATGATGTTTCCGTGAGGAAATAAACCTACAGATATTTTTCTTTCCCTTCAGCAGTTCAAATGGTACATACCATTTACCAAGCTATGACAGTTTCTTTAAATATCTGTAAACCCTACTCTTTCATATGTTTTTAATTCTTTCTTCATAATACCAGCACTCTTTTAATCGGCTGTTCATGTTTTAATGCAGGCAGCACCCAAACAGAAGTGGGCTCAATGACACCCTGAGCCCAATAGAAGTGGGCTCAAAGACACACTCAGCTTTTCTAGCATGACATCCATGCTATTTTCAACACTTCTGATTGAGAGGGCTGAATTAGTTATCTGAGAGTGTTTCAGGTTTTTACCTGATGTAGTCACTTAACTGGCATTTTTCATTTATTTTTAAATGGTTACAAATTAAATGTATTAAAACTTGTACCTCCTTCCCAATTCTTTCTGACCAAGATATGTTGAAATTCAAAGAATTAGAGTTTAGGCTTTTAGATTTCCTTCCTTCCAACTTGTTTAGCCATCTATCCTTGGACTAAATGGGTGAAAAATGCTTCCAAAATGGCAAAGTGGCAAATCAGGGGAAAATGAAGTTGATACTCCTATTACTTTATTAACTTGGACTGCTCCAGTGAAACAGTTTTCTGTGGCAAAATGTTGATTTATTAAATTCAGAATGTTTCACTGCAATATGATTTAAACAAAATTCTATTCGACCAGCTCGTCTGCTCAGGCCCGGAAAACCAGACCATTTGAAGACTTATTTTTCAAATATTCCAAAAGATCATAATTAAATGTAGCTTTGAAATTTCTGATCTTCCAGAAATTAAAAAAAATATTAGAAAAAATAATTCACACCCTGCTGAGAGATTTTCTAACATGAGAATATCCCAGGAAATGGATATTTCAGGTTTTTACTGCCCCTTCATTTCATGCAAAAGCCAGGATCACCATAACATTTACATTATATATATATATACATTAAATATCAACATTTGAGCAACTTTTAAAAGTTGTGTCAATATTACATTTGAATTGCCCAGATCAAATCAAAGAAATGGGCTTCAAGGACCTATGATTTTCACCCCAAGACATCAGACCTTCAAGTAAAGGCTGTATAAAGAATATTTGAGTTCACATTTTTGACAGCATACTGTATTTGCTTGCCTTTCTCAAAACTCATGAAATATTGGCTCTTAAAACTGGCAATGACTCTTGAAAGCACAAGTGCTCTTTTTGGTTAAGATTCAATTCTTTTAATAGAGTAAATCTCAGCATAATTTTCCATTCCCTGGGTTTTTAAACTCCTCAGAACTCTGTAGAACTGTGCATTATCCTTCTCATTAATAGTGTACTAGCAACAGCCTGTCATCTGTTTGCTTAATACAAGGGAACATTTTGAGTTGATAATACATACATTTATAATATTGAAGGGAGGCTCAGAAATTTGCAGATATGAGGATCTTGCCTGAGACTTCGATGTCAAATAAATTATGCCCAAGATTTTGTGAAGGGTGAGAGGAAATTGTCTTTGGAAAAGGGAGTTTATTAGTCTTTCACTGTTACGGTTTTCATTGGGTGGCACAGCTAGCAAGCCCTGTATACTGCACTCTGAAGGCAATATAAAGAATATCCACTGACATGAAAGTACAATGAGGTTTAATTGACTAAATGTGTCGGGGGAAAAATTTTGGCTGAATCATGTACTAAGTACTTGTCCTTGCTTTTCTCTGTTGCTATATTGGACAATATTCTGTACTGTGCCAGTTTAAGAGGACAAGCTTGTAAACATGAAAAGCTACAGTTCATTGCAATATATACAGACACAGCTATATGCCTGTAGATCTGTGTGCACACAAAAGGCTGGAAGAGTGCACTGTAGGATGGTTAAAACCAGTCTTCCAATATTTTTCTGCTATTATCTGCTGATGGATAGGAAAGCTCTGCAGAAGGATCTGGACAGGCTGTGACCAGTAGCATAAGGTTCAACAAGGCAAAGTGCATTTGGGCCAAAACAATCCCATCTAACACTCCAGGCTTGGGGAAGAATGGCTGGAAAGCTGCTCATGGGAAAGGACTCGGGTGCTGGTTGACAGAGCTGAATGTGAGCAGCTTGTGCCCAGGCAGCTAAGGAGGCCAACAGCATCCTGGCTCATATCAGAAACAGGGTAGCCATCAGGGCCAGGGCAGTGATCATCTCCCTGTACTAGGCACTGGTGAGGCTGCAGCTTGAATCCTGTGTTTAGTTCTGGGCCCCTCACTACAAGAGAGATGCTGAAGTGCTGGAGCAGGTCCAGAAAAAAGCAATGGAGCTGGTGAAGGGCCTGGAGCACAAGTCTGATGGAGATCAGCTGAGGGGCCTGCTGGGATTTAATCTGGAGAAGAAAAGGCTGAGGGGGGACTTTATCATTCTCTACCAACTACCTGAAAGGAGGTTGTGGTGGCTTGGGGTTGGTTTCTTCTCCTAAGTAACAAGCAATGAGACAAGAGGTAACGGCCTCAAGCTGTGCCAAGAGATGTTTAGACTGGATATCAGGAACATCTTCTTCACTGAGAAGGTTATCAGGCATTGGGACAGCCTGCCCAGGGCCATGGTGGAATCACTGTACCTGGAAGTATTCACAAACTGTGTAGATGAGGCCCTCAGTGACATGGTTTAGTGGTGGCCTTGGCAGTGCTGCAGTAATGGTTGTACTTGATCATCTTAAAGGTCTTTTCCAACCCAGCTGATTCTATGATTAACCTCATCAAAGCCAGATGCTTAGATGGTTTGAATCCTGTCTGGGTTTAGTCATTTCAGTGGCTGGTTGCTGGTGCTATAACCTTAGTCAGCAAAGGTTTGAGGTGTGCTAAACCCAAATAGAGAGAGGAAGCAAAGAAGGGGGAATGCAGAACACACAGAAGAGCTTGAGGAGCAAGGAAGATTTTTCACAATGGAAAAATATCACCTGTTTTTTTAGCAATTGCTCAACTTTCTGCTGCAAATTCTTTCCAGGATCTGAATGTACACCTTGTTAAAAAATCCCATTTGGGTAGCAGAGCATTAGCTAAGCAAAACCTATTAGAACAATCCAGTACTTACGATTTTTAACCTGCCTTTCCCATATAAAATATGGCACTTCTCCACAACTAGGAGAGTAATAGAACCTCTCAAGTCAGAAATGAGTAGAAATTTAGTGTAACACCTATAACTAAAAGGTTGGTACTTTGCTGAATATATTTTCCTCAGTTTAATGATCATAAGTTACACTGATTCATACTTTATACTGCAAGTAGCTATACAATTTTCAAAAGAACTATTTAGAGAGGAAAGTACTACCTATAATGACTAGCATCAAAAGCAACTAGATTTAAAAGTTAACTGGCTTAGTAATGCCACTTTCTGCCTACCATCAAAATACATGTGAATGGCTTTGAGATAGGAATATTTTTAAAATGAAAAACAATACAAACATATCCCTCTACCCCTCTTTCTGTGCATCTTTTGTTTTCTGAGATAATACTATGCAAGCACTTAATTTGCTGTTGAGCTTGGCTTTCTTCACTGTCTTAACTGTTAGAAACTTGGTCACCATAAAGACTGTCAGCTGCTGTCCTCATATATGTGAGAATAGAGAAAAAATGAAAAAAGCAAAATTTCAACTATTGTGAGACCTACAAAGGGGTGACAAAGATTAGAAACACTGATTTTCACTGAATTATTATTGTTATCAGACATTATTTTGCTTGGAAGACATACCTTTCCTCTAGGATGTGGGCTGAATTTCTCACCAAAAAACATTCCTTGTGGAAGGCTCCATATACCACAGAAATATCTTCTTATTCAAATGATAAGCTGGGGAAAAGAATAAGAAATTTAAAATTACATTCCCATTCTCTTCCAATGAAGCCAAGAAAACATGTAGTATGACATCAGTAACCACTTTCTGATTAAAAAACATTTGCTAGAAATGTTTACTCTCCCAAATAATTCGCTTTCTGTACTTGCAGCATAGCACAGCATTCATCCTGTGTAATCTAGAAAAGCAGGAATGAGGACCTTGAAGATAGCCAAGCATACCTTTCTAACAGGAAATACTTCACAGATGCGTAATGCTTGGGGGAATTCAAGGCAGTGCAATACCAAAAAAGGTTGTTAGAAGCAGTTTTAGAAGCCCTGGGGATAAGTCATCCCTGTCAGCAATGATTTAGCAGCATCCAGAAAGGGATGAGCTCGATCAGCCAGTTGGAAGATCACCCAAACCCTCTTTTTCTTTCTTGTGGCTGAAATACCCTGCCAGACCTCCCATTGCTGGGGGGAGGGGACAGCTACTACCGCTGCTCAGGGCTTTTTCCATGGTCCAGGAAGCAAACAGTCATCTTCCCTTCTCAGGGCACTTGGGATACACTGGCTTGCCCTGAGCACATACACAATGTTAAGCTGGGAAGACCAGGAAGAACCATTGGGATAATTTGGTGTGACATCCTAAATAACAGGGCATACAGACTCATCCAGATCTGGGCATCCAACAGAAGCCTGGACTTTTCTGCTGCCCCTGGATCTACCTTGAGTGTGGTGCCAGATGGAAGGTCTCCTTGTTAGCAGGACTTTCCTTCCTATGACATCACTGAAAGATGGATGAAAGACTTCTTCATACTTTTCAACAGTTACACTGTACCACTTGAATTTCTCAAGGGTGTAGGTTTGATTTTTTATCAAGCCCCTAATCCAGAGTGATCTAAAAAAGGGCAGTACTTCAGTTTTGCTCTGAATAGTTTTCCCACTTTTTGAAATGACGCGGTGATAATTTTTAATCACGCACCTGAAGCATTTCCTCTGGATCTTAGAGAGATTTGTTCTCATTTTACCTAAAATTACTTTGGCTTATCTTTAACTTAGACTCTGATTTTTCTGATTTTTATGGAGAGGGTGGGCAATGGACAAACTTGCAAAGGGCAAAAGAAAACAGGCCACAGACACAGCTGATGTATAGGTGCTAGAAGTGGTGTGAAAAGTATAAAGAAATGGTATGAGTAATTTTTTTGTGATTCTCATTGCATTCTTTAGAATGGGTAATAGGAAACATAACAATTAATAAGAAAGACAAAATTGGAACAGTCGGAATTTAAAAATATCTGTTCACAGACCAAAAAAATGCTGGAGAGCCATGTTTCTGCTCCTGTATTTGGATATTTTGGATATTCCCATTTTTTACCAGTAGTAAGGAACAGAGAAATCAAAGACTGCAGCAGTTTCCTTGTTCACCTCCCAGTCCAAAAGCTTTAGAAGCTCTTAAAGTCACTGGTTATATCCATCATCGTGCAAACACGCCCGTTCTGAAAACTGAAGGACAGACCTGAACTCTCTATATATCACCTCTGTTCCAATCTCTCCTTTGTGATTGAATGTCTGTTGGAAAAAAAAAAAACTTAATTCTTCCACAAAGTGCATACATCAGGTTTTAAGCAGTAAATTTAAAGTAGACATTTAAGATTGCTGGTAGGAGTTCAGAATTTTGAGATAAATATCCATGATGAGAACTCGAAGGAATTTTTACTTTTATGAGAAGCTACCCAAGTAAATAATTTTCAAGAGCAGTAAAGGAGCAGAAAACCACTCTGATTAAACCTTAGTACATCCAAATCCATAAATTGAAGAAGACAAATAAGGTAGCCTCCATTAGTCCATCCCTTAAATAATTTGTAACAACTGAGTGCCCACTAATAACAGGTTGGGTTTTCTTTTTCTTGTTGGCTTTGTTTGGGGTGGGTTTTTTTTTTTTCATTTGTTGGTTTTTTTTGTGTGTATGTGTGGTTTTTTGTTTCGCTTGGTTGTTGGTTTTTTTGCCTAAAGAAGCAATTCTGAACAACCAAGAAACAAGAGGCAAAAAAAAGACAGCATATACAACTAAAAGAAAATACAGTTGTCAGTGTCACTTGTCTTTTACTCTATTTGTATTGTGCCAAAGAAGGGGAGACTTCGTTCTTTTCTTTTCGGCACAGCCCAAAAAATTACTTAAGAGGAACTGTAAGTACTAGTCTCTGTGTTTTACTGTTAATAAGGTGCAGCACAATGACTGACACCAGGAGAGTTTGCTGCAACAGGATCCTGATCAGCGAACATGATTTTTTAATTAACATACTATTTTAAATCTAGACATTGTCCCTTTAAAGCTTTGAGATGGGATGTTTTGCCCTTTCATTGCTTATTTTAGTGTTGGGTTTTTTTTTCTGTGACTGATCAGATCTAGATGACAGTTCTGCCTCTGCATTCTGGCCTCTCTCATGCTAGCATTCCAAAAGAATTGCAGATGAACAAACCCCACCTGCCTTGTGCAGACACGGATAAGGGCAAGATGGAAGAAGTATCTCTTCTTTGTGCAGCTGTTGTATGGGCCAAGCAGAACTGCAGCTGTAGGGAGCATGGGAGCTGGGGCTTTTTCAAGAGATTTCTTTTGCTGCAAATACTTAGGCTTTTGAAAAGTCAGAATTGACAAGAAATAAGCTTTAAGCCCATTCACTCCCCTGCTGAAAGTGCTGCTGGCTCCTGTCCCTGCTGCATTCAACCTTCAGGGACAGCAACAGGCCAGCAGCGGGGCTAATGCCAGCAGACTCTAACCCCCAGCCACAGGGAAGCGCCACATGTTCTCAGCTTGGGCATGTGCTGGTTTTAACCTTTCCAGGATTTGCCAGTAGATTTCATTAGTATTCCTAAAAAGTCCTTCAAAATCAGTAGCCATTTATATTAAAGACCTTCAGTGATTTCCCAAATAGGCTGTAAATCTTTGTGGCAGTAACACCAACATAGGCCAGCAATCATTGGTAGCAGGTAACCAGTGCAGCCATACCCTGCTCCTACAGTACCAGAAGCAGCGCCCGTGGCTGATCCCCACCATGCCTAACGCCTTTGATCTTCCCCAGACAGATATTGCTGGAGAATTGGAAGCAATCCCACTGACTCATCTACATGGTCCTGCATAAAAGAAACCCTGCTTTTCATTAGTGCTCTTTATTCTTAATTCATACTTTTTGCCCTGTTAGACTGTCCCCTTTCTCCTCATTTGAGATTTTTGTTGCTAGATCTTCTAACAAGTACAAGATGGTTGGCTATGAATTCCTTTTCCCAAGAAGAGAGACTGAATAATTGCCATAGCTATTTATTTATTCATGTACCCTCACATGTGTAGTTGGGTAAGGTTCTCTCAATGCCAGGGTACCTGTGTAGCTGTCCTAGCATAAACTCTCCTGTAATACTTAACCAAAAGCCTTCTTCTGAGTTCTCAGTTGATGTTATTAGCCAGTTAGTCATGAGTAGATAGTAAACTTGCTACACCACCAGATTCATCTAATTCACCTCAAACTACCAGAACCTTTACTGGAACAGATGCATTCCTCTGTGATGAATTACATGCAAATAGACTCTGGACAGTTTCTTGACTTTAGGTTTGAGTCACAAAATGGCAACAGAAGTAGATCTGACAAACTGGATATTCCACTCATAAAGGAAAAATGAATTTTGCTGTTTGCAATAAGCATATTACATATGAAAGCAAAACATGAGGGTTTTTTCTCACTTCAAATAAACTCACATATCCTCTCAGACCTCACACTAAGACAGCTACTCAAGGGAAATGATAAACAGACTCAAGGAGTAGCTCTATAATAAAAAATAGATCTGCAGACAGAGCTGGCTGTGTTCAGCACCATCAGAGCCCTCCCTATTAATTATTTATATAGCATTACAGATTAGCATAGTACTTCACAGAAATAAATACAAAAAAAAAAAAAAAAAAGGGAAGTCCCACATCTCAGGAAGGCAGGACAATGGCCAAAGTGCTGCTTGCACCACTGGCTGCAGTGAGTGGTCTGCAGCCAGCACTGGGAATTTCCTGGGCAAAAGGTGTCTGAAGAGGGAATGTAAATACATGAGGATTGAGAGCTGTCCACTGATTTGGGGCCTGGTTAACAGCTATTCAAATCAGGTTTGGTGTAGCCAAATAGGATTCCAAAATCCCATTAAAGTTTTGACTAACCCCAAAACTCCTTTCAAAATCTAGCCAGTAAGTCAATAATGTGAATTCTTTATAATACCTATATTATAGTATGAAAGAATTTTCTGATTTAAAATTCTGTTACAAGCATGCAAAGTGGGCTGAAATCCTCACCACACAGGAATCAATGACTCAGCTTCACTGGGTTTATAAATTTCTCACTGAGTTAGGTTTTAAGAAGTGCAGATACAACTGATTTCATTGTCCCCCTTATGGCAGAAATTTGTACTCCAAACTGAAAGCTAAAAACTAAGGAACCTAGAGTCCTGGCTTTGCAGTGACCCTGTCAGTGATGCCAGGCTAGACATCTCTTCTTTTTTTTTTTTTTTATGTTTTTAAATTCGGTTTTCATATCAGAAAAACAGTAACTAGCTTTTTCACATCATTTTTATGATAGTTGTGATTATTACTATTTCATGGTAGTCCTACAAAGATTGCATTTGCTTTGAAGGTTGCCAAGACCACATAAGGCATTGTCAGATTATTTTTTAGCATAAATTTGTGTGAGGGAGCAGGAAGAGGCAACCAAAAATCACATCCTGACAGCAGCTGCTCGCAGTGGAAAAAGCATTGCTGAAAGTATTGTTGTGTTTTTTTTCTCTACAAACTTGCAGCTGGAAATAAAGAGCAAAACTATTACTTTGTAGTTCTCCAACTTCCCATAGACCACCAGCAAATTTCACAGAGCAGCTTGGCAATGAACCTCAGGCTATATAACTGCAAAAGCATTAATGACAGATGTTAAGAACAGAAATGAATAAATGCATTAGAAGGCTTGTTGATATTATTAACAAGACTGACAAAACTGTCTTGAAGTGAAAAATCCAGGCAAAACTGTCATCAAATCTTAACGTAATTTTGGTTAGAAGGGATTCCTGCAGGTGATCTAGTCTAAACCCCTGCTCAAAGCAGAGGTTAACTTCAAAGTTAGATCAGATCATATCTCAAAGGACAGAGATTCCTCACCATTTCTAGACAACTTGTCCCAGGCAAAAATCTTTTTTACTATGCAATCCATACAAACATGTATAAAAAGTTTTACTGGTTTATCTACATTTCTATATTTGCACATACTTTATTTCTGCTGTACATATAAATAAATGTGTATATGATGATCATATATGTATATACTTTATGCACACACACATGAAAGAAAAAAACCAAACCTGCAGCAGTAGAATCACTGTCCAGTGCTAGGATCCATTCCCAAATTAATTATGACTTTGAGTAATGGCAAGTTAGCCCATTTTTGACAAGAATCTCAGTCATATCCTTCAGGATGGTGATGGGGCAATGTAACCTTGGTCATGCAGTCCTGACATGCCAGACATTGGCACATCCTCCCACACCAGAAGCGCTTCCTAGAATGAGTCTGTGGAAACAAAGTAATTCATGATGACAGCAAATTATAGTTACACTGAAGAGTAGAAATACGAAACTTCCCGTCCATCCCTTAATCTCCTTCTAAACTGTAGGAAGAACTATAACCTTTCTCATCTGCCCTCCACATTGTGCAGCCCATATAGACCGGCCGTGGAGTAACTTGGTACCATGTTTCCTTAGGCAGCTCCATGTAGTGAAGTGCCCCATAGGCTAGGGCCCCTTGGCACAGGACCACAGAGATCCCTGACACAGAGACGTGAACCTTGAGGTTTTGCTGGTTTCCAAAATTCACATTCGCAATATTGCCTCTGGGAGGCCACGTGCATGACCAAGAGCCCGGAAAGAATCACTTGGCTTCCTGCTCCACACTGGGGTAATGTTGACTCCTGCAAACCTTGGGTCCCTCCTAGGCCTCTTCTGATGCTCTTGGACACATTCAACAACTCTGGGAAGGTCCTTAAAGCACATGCCAAAGTCAGGAATTTGGTTCTTTTTTTTTTTTTCAGAAATAATGTTTAGAGCTGCTAGAAGGACATTTTGACAATATCAGTCTTCATGCTAAACAATCTCTGTGTTTCACAAGGTGTTAGGATTTTCCTCCAAAAGCAGATTTTAAGTTTTCACCAGCTGTTCTTACAGACACTGGTCCCTTCTTTTCCCAATATGCTCCCTGTCTCTAACACTATTACCTGTGATGTGAGCAGTTGCTGGAATGAGAGGCACATGAACCAATATTTGGTAGCCTTCCTTTAAGATGATGACCAGGTGTAAAATGCTGGACGAAGGACAAGGATGTGTGTATTAATTCCTGTATTTAATCCTTTTTTGGTTTGGCTAAAGTTTCCACTCTCTATTTTCAAAGAAATGGATCACCAATCCCATTTATGTGCATTTGCACAGACGCACACAGTGTTGCCTATACCTCTGGCTCCCTACAAAAAGCCCCCAGTATTGATCACATTCACCTCACATTCCCAGACAAGAAATATGAGATTAACCTTCGCTGGCTTGATTTGTCTGGCATGTGTCCTCTGCACCCTACAAATCATTGCATATGCAAAGAAGGGCTCATGCTTTAGCAGCAGTATTGATCCAGGCAGACCTTTGGTTTAGGAGTAGAGCCTCTTTAATTACTTTCGGTGACTTTCAGGGTTTGTTTTGGGTTTGCTGGGTTTGGGAATTTTTTATCTTTACAAAGTCTTGGGAAGACTAGTTCCACATTTTAGTGTCGTTATCACTTAGCTTAGACTTGGAGTTTTGGTCCCCAGAGAAACACCTTCTACCTCAGCCGCCTTCCCATGCCTGCCATCAAAATTAGAAAAAGTCATTCTTTTACCTTCTCTAAGGATTTGATAACCTCTACACTTTCCTTAGCCAGAGGTGTTTTGACCTTTAATTAAAAGGAAAATTTGTTGTCTTCCATTCAGAAGGCAGCAAATAATGAACTCATTAAAATGAGGTTAGTGTTCAGGCCTCAGAGCAATAACAGCCGAAGCCTCATTAGCAGCTAACAATCCAGAACATAGCACATAAATAAACCTAATATGGCAGAGCAAAATGCCTTGGTGCATTAAATTTAAGCAGAATCAAATGTTTACAGTCAGTGATGTCTGGGCATGAAGTTTTAATGTATTTAATAAAGGAAAGCAAATTGCTTCTTATTAGGCACAAAATGTTACTGCAGATATTGCCCCCAAAATTTTATTATGTAAATGAAGGGTAGAGTTCTAATTAACAAGGACATAGAGGAAAATATCACTTTTTCTTAATAGATGCACCAATTATGAAGACACTGCAACTTCAACTCTACAAAAGGTATTTATATGGATTAACAGCAAAGACTGCTGAATGTAAATGCAATATAAAGAAGAAACCGTATCTTGTGGCTGTCAGAGAGAAGCCTCATTGGCAAGGCAAAGAGTCAATTAATAAAATGAAACCCACAAGTTTGGAGAGATTTCAGGCAATTAAAGTTTTGTATTTGAAAGAATGGCTTGATTTACCTCAAAAAAAAAAACCCATAGTTTATTTAGCCTAGCAATGAGATAGGCCTGTTCGTCCATGTGCAGGTGTGCTCCATGGTTCTTTCCATGGGGTAGAATAATTATTTAGCATGATCTATTTAACTGCCTGAAACTAAAGCAACGGTGAGTTCCAGCTGTTGCTTTAACATACCCCTATGAGTTCAATGGGGAACGCTAATCATGTTCTCACATGCTTTCCTCCACTTAGATCTCTTTTAAGCTCCAGTACTCAGAGGAAAAAAATGCAAACCCACCAACCCTGAGGAAAGGACACACACTGGTAGAGATAACTTAAGTACTGTGGTCAGATGAAATATGAAAAATGATTTGTACAAAATTAGGTTTGCCATGCTCTTCCCTCCTCCCCCCCCCCCCCCCCCAAGCTGTACGAATTTCTCTTCTGCTGAAGTTGTGGACAGTCCCTACCACGTCTCCCTCAGTGCTGGCAGCAGATCCTGAGGTCAGCATGGGATAAAGGTGAGACAGGGGAATGAGGGCTGCCAAAGGGAACTGGGGACGGCGTAGCAGGACCAGGCAGAATGTGAACAGACGTGTTTGTGCTTGGCATTGGGCAGGATTTCCAGCTGTTAAAATTCAATAGTCCTTCTGCATCCTGCAAAACCTTCAGAATAAAATAAACACCTTGCGCCTCACAGGAAGGCTGTGCAAATCCCAGAAAGGTGTTGGGCACTGGATGCCAGGAGTGTGCAGCTCCTCCATCCTACTTCACCCAGGAGCCACAGGACTGCCTGCGCAGCAGTGTTTGCGGCTGTCCTCACAGACAGGCAGACAAGCAGGGGTTCAAATTCAGCCACCTGGGAGAATGCAAGAGGGGTGATGGAAGAAAGTTGTCTGCTCTTCTCCTGCTATGGTACTTTTCTATGCTGTGTGCCCTTAAAGCCTGTACCTACAGGAGACAAAAGCTCTCATTATCTATGGTGTAAAATTACCACTGAAGGCAGTATGAGTCATTAGCAATTTTGTTTGAACATATGTTTTTTTAAAAATGGGGAAAGCAGACCCTAATCACATCAACAGAGACTGCTTTTTTAGATTAAGGATGTGGAAGGCACTACCCCCCCCCCCAGGAAAGTAATGACAAAATATGTTTGAACTGACTAGCTGAAAATACCTTTTCATTATCAAAATCAGGTAAGGTCATGAAAATGAAGTCTAGTTGCATACTATATAAATTAATATGCATATAAAGAAACTGAAATAAAAAAAAATCTTTAGGAACAAGCAAAATCCAGTTTGAGTTACACATTTGCCCTTCTGACAGAGAATGCTTGACACACTGCAGGTTACAGGATTTATATCTTAATTCTTGCTCTGCATTTTTAAAGAGGCTACACCAGGCTGGAAGGCATCTCCCTATTCCACAGCTCTGTCATGTTATTGAGATGTGAGTGTGAGGGAAATCAAAACGAAAAATCAACAAGATATAATGATATTTGTTTCATGTGCCTTCTTATACTATATGTTAAGTGATAACTTCTCAAGATGTTCATTCCTCAAAGGAAAATTGAATTGATTTTGCTCAGACCATCAGTCTTTCTCAACATCTATAAAATGCTCTAGATTGCTTGGATAATTATGTTCTAAATACAATGACTCAGATTCTATGCTTGTGAATTTAATGGTGTAAATTTAGTGCCAGTTTTTACCAAGTGGGGATTTTTCTCAATGTCTTTGCTAACAGTGGGTTTGATCTCTATAGTTTTACATTTTAGTGAACATTTAGCTGTTTTATATTATGTAAATATAGTCCCATATAGAATCATAGAATAGTTAGGGTTGGAAAGGACCTTAAGATCATCAAGTTCCAACCCCCCTGCCATGGGCAGGGACACCTTGCTCTAAACCATATTACCCAAGGCCTCGTCCAACCTGGCCTTTAACTCTGCCAGGGATGGAGCATTCAAAACCTCCCTGGCAACCTATTCCAGTGCCTCACTACCCTAACAGGAAAGAATTTCTTCCTTATATCCAATCTAAACTTCCTCTGTTTAAGTTTTAACCCATTACCCCTTGTCCTACCACTACAGTCCCTAATGAAGAGCCCATCCCCAGCATCCCTATATGCCCCCTTCAGATACTGGAAGGCTGCTATGAGGTCTCCACACAGCCTTCTCTTCTCCAGGCTGAACAGCCCCAACTTTCTCAGCCGATCTTCATATGGGAGGTGCTCCAGTCCCCTGATCATCCTCGTGGCCCTCCTCTGGGCTTGTTCCAACAGATCCATGTCCTTTTTACGTTGAGGACACCAGAACTGTACACAATACTCCAAGTGAGGTCTCACAAGAGCAGAATAAAGGGGCAGGATCACCTCCTTCGACCTGCTGGTCACACTCCTTTTGATGCCCCAGGATACGGTTGGCTTTCTGGGCTGCAAGCGCACCCTGAAGCCGGCTCATGTTCATTTTCTCATTGACCAGCATCCCCAAGTCCTTCTCTGCAGGCCTGCTCTGAATCTCTTCTCTGCCCAGCTGTGCCTGGGATTGCTCCGACCCAGGTGTAGGACCTTGCACTTGGCATGGTTGAACTTCATGAGGTTGGCATCAGCCCACCTCACAAGCATGTCAAGGTCCCTCTGGATGGCATTCCTTCCCTCCAGTGTATCAATCGAACCACACAGCTTGGTGTCATCGGCACAATTGCTGAGGGCGCACTCAATCCCACTGTCCATGTCAGCGACAAAGATGTTAAACAAGATTGGTCCCAACACCGATCCCTGAGGGACACCACTCGTTACTGGTCTCCAGCCGGACATTGAGCCATTGACCACAATTCTTTGTGTGCGGCCATCCAGCCAGTTCTTTATCCACCGAGTGGTCCATTCATCAAATTGATGTCTCTCCAATTTAGAGACAAGGATGTCGTGCGGGACAGTGTTGAACGCTTTACACAAATCCAGGTAGATGACATCAACTGCTTTACCACTCTCCATTAGTTCTGTAGCCCCATCATAGAAGGCCACCAAATTGGTCAGGCAGGATTTCCCCTTGGTGAAGCCATGCTGGCTGTCACCAAGCACCTTGTTGATTTTCATGTGCCTTAGCATGCCTTCCAAGAGAAACTGCTCGAAGTTTTTGCCAGGCACAGACGTGAGACTGACTGGTCTGTAATTCCCTGGGTCATCCATTTTTCCCTTCTTGAAAATGGGGGTTATATTTCCGTTTTTCCAGTCGTTGGGAACTTCACCTGACTGCCATGAAATTGTGAAATTGTCACGGGATTGAAATAACCCACTTACTAAATGCCTGGCACGATAGGATGCAAATGATACTGCTATCTTAATATTTAATTCTAAATAAAAAAGTTTACTGTCACTAGATTACTTGATTTCCGTTCGCAAGGGAAGGAATTTGCTCAATGACTGTTGCAGCCAATAACCACTATATTTGTTTTACATCTTCCTAAACACCCAGGAAATGTCTCTGTTTAAGAAATTAAGGCAGATGCACAGTCTGACAACATCCTGTGTTACATTCCTGAGCCGCCTGGCACCTGAGGGATTCCTTTTTAGAAGGCAGTTGTTAGCAAATGATGCTTCAGAAGAAGCTTGTGCTCCAACATGTAGGGTGCCCAATATGCCTCATTAGGTGGGAGTCAGTAACTTTAAACAGCTAATGTCCTACAGCAAATGCTGACAGAAGCTGACAACACCTCCCAAAACACTGCAATATAAAGGAAATCTGATAAATAGTGAGACCACCGAAACCTAACCTGCTTAGTTTAGCTCCGCTCTGGATGATGATTGCACAGGCCACCAATTGGCACCTCAGCCACTTAAACCCTGGTTTCATCATTTACAGTGGCCTCGATATGCATTTAGATTGTGGTCATAAGTAGAATTTGTTGCTGTTGGTGTTGTTGCTTAAATTAGACCAGTGGGTTGAGCAAAAAGGTAAAGCTATTTTCTTGTAATGTTAAGTGAAATTACTAAGGACCATAAAAAAATGTGATTTTTTTCAAATGAAGGGAAACATTAGCTGGACTCAGACTGTGCATAAATCAATGCATTCATTTTGTCTTTGAACTGTGCAAGAACATGATCATTCAATCAATAGAAACGTTATTAATTGATAATGGGAAAAGTTCTCAAGAGCCACATAATGGAGACACAGAAAACTGTTGAAAATAGAACTTATAATCCATTCAACACTGGCAAGCACAATAGGGAGATAAGTGCACTATCCATCTCACATATGTAGCATGTCCAGATTATCTGGGCTGGTGACTGAAAGCAGACAGATATCTGTGGAGCAAAGACTATCTTTAGCAGCAGTGCAGAGCTGACAGCTAACAGTAAATGTAGATAATTCATGCAGGCTGAACCATTCTTTCTCTAATAGTTGGAAATATGTCCAAGAAAAATGGTGACCAAGACACCCATTTCTTCTATAAGCAATACCCATTTCCTCCATGTCACTTAGACAGGTCTTACCTTTTGTTTGGAGGCAGAATAAAAAAAAAGCGGGTTTTCATTTCTGACACAAACACTACTTCTGCCATAGGTCAAAACTGGAGTTTTGCTCATTCACACTTTAGCATGAATTTGGTAATCAGACACAATCAAAAATGTTTCTGCAGGTAGGTAAATCCCAACACCTCTACATTTCAGCAGCAAGTAGCATTCCTAATTTTACTTAGGGTTTTAAGTACATTTCATCAAGCTTCATTAACAACCTAAAGCATGAGTGGCTTAGTGATTTTGTATATCTGAATGATGGAATTCAAGTCCTGCCATAGATCACTGCAAACAGTGTTCAGTATCTTGGTCCAAGGTACAGAACTATCACCACCTTTGGTACTTAGGTACTATTACTAGCATTGCAAGACCATCAAACACTGATAGAACAAATTAAGCTCACTGTAATAGTTATAAAAAAGAACAAGCCCAAAATAGAATGTGAAACATTTAAGAGGGTCATCTTTTTTGTATCTCCTCAATTGGACATAACCTGTAAAACGAGACATTTCAAAAAATAATACTAATTTTTCTAAATGCATGTTAATTTCTTATTTATTTCAGGCTTTACTAGAGACTCAAAATTTACTGCGCACTCAGGTTGCAAATTTTACCTTCAACCTTGGATTTTCAGGAAAATTTTACCACACAGGTAAGAAGGAACTTTGTGCTTTCAGGTAGTGGCAGTTAAATAGGTATCAGGATTTTTAAACCTAGCTTTAAATATGCCCTTTTAAAGAAACATGTTGACTAGTTGAAGCAGTGGGAAACACATGATCCACCATTTTAGCATCAGTGTCTAATTGAGTGTCCAAAGGGGCAAAGCTATATATGAGCTTCTCTGGAACATATAGATGTCCTTAGGTGCTTTTCTGAAAGATATGTGGTAGTAAATCTTGGAGTTATAAAGGAGGCAAAGTAGCTGCTAAAATGTCTATAGTTTCACTAAAGATAGGACAGCACAGAAGACATACTAGGGTTTTTCCAGTACGACAGATGTGATAAAATACAAAAGATAACAAAAATCGTGTCTCTCAATCTCTGAAAAGGCAGAAGTGTTTGAATGGGAGACACAACATTTTGTTATGATTGTAAAGGTCATCTATCTCAGTGGTCTGCAAATCAAGAGGGATGGTAAAAGAAAATGAAAATAAATTTGTATTGAAACCCTGCTCCTTTCACACTCCATGCAGTAATGAGTTGCACACTCACGCTGTGTTTCTGTGGGAGATGAGGCATTTTTACAGCTCCTCCTCCTGAGTCCTTTCTGTCTTTTGCTCAATTTCTCCACAATACAATGCCCCTTTTTTAATTATTTTTTTCCTCTCCTCCTTTGCTCTCTCCTTAATACTTTGCAGCATCTTCATTCAGGCTTCCCTCTCCTGCCACTTCAGCCATTCTGCTCCCCAGTACTGCTAAGGCAAAAAAAAAAAAAAAAAGATACTTAAAGACTCATTTCAAAGGAGATACCTCTTGTCCTTCTCTATTCTAAGCCTCATGGCCTTCCCACTTTTGAAGATCACCTCCAGCATCCTCAGATGCCAACCCATTCCACCACATTTAGCAACTCTTACTAAGTTATGCTAGGGAACCTTAGAAGTTTATCTAGAACAGAGGAGGCATTACAGCAGCAAAAGGACAGGAAGGTAAGTTTAAAAGCTTTGAATGATGCAGTCCCGGCTGTCACAGGCCATGCGGTAGCTGTGGAGTAAGGCAGGTCACCCCTCACAGGGTAGATGTAGCTGTATTTCCCTTTTCATAGCCAGTATTTGAACACTAAACAGATGAGCTTACCCAGCTCTCATGGCTCTGTTTCACCACCCGTTAGGAGAGTACAAGGTCCCTGGAAGACGGAGAGATGAGGAAGCATTTGAGGGATGAGTAGAGAGAAGTAGAGAGAATGTAGAGAGAGTAGAGAATGATGTATTTGCATCCATTTTGCTTTCAAAGTCCAGGCTGTTTTCCCCTTGGGCAAGCACGCAATGCTAAGCAACTGCTGCCCAGGAAACCTTATGAACTAAAGATATAGGCTGAAGAACCTGAGAAAAATAAGAGGTAGAGAGAGATGGAATTACTTGCCTGGGGTCATATAACAAACCAGTGGCAGACCTCTGATCAGAAAGTAACTTGGGAGACCGAAGTTCAGCATTCTCCTCACTTCATCTTTAGCTGCCTATGTAGTTATTCCTTTGGAGATTAATTGGGCACACACATAACACATCAAAACAAACAAAAGTAGCCCAAGGCTCTGAGCCGCTGTACCATATGATGCTGCTCGGTTGTGGCTATCGACAGCGTAAAGGTATCAGTCATGACAGTGTCCACTGCAGAGAAAGGTAATTCAGGGAGAATACTATAAATACTATGACACGAACAGTGGCTGGCATACACCATGCAGCCTTTCAACAAAATCAAACCCCTGACCTGCCAATACATTCTTCATTCTGAAGGCCTCCATATTGTTGTCACAGGTTTCCTTGCCCAGCTGATACAGTGCTAACCAATTTCCAAGCTCCTACTGCTGTAGAGAGAGAAAATAGATGTGCCTGTGTTCCTGTCCTCCTAATGCTCTCAAAGATTGCAAAAATGAAGTACTTAAGAGTTCTTAGAGTTATTAAGAGTTCTTAGTAGTTTGCAGAACTACTTAATGAATTGAAGCACGTCACTGGCCCCTTTAAGGGACCTGCTGCTGCCTATACTCAGCTATGCATCTGAGTTTTTAAGTGAACACTTCATTTAGAGGTTGGTGGTGGCATCCTGTATCAGCTTAGTGGAAAGGTTTCAAAGTATTCTCCATACCACATACACTTTATTGAGTCATTAGAAATAAACCACGGAAAGGTATTCTTTAACTACCGTAAATGTGGCTTGTTTGCCCAGAGCAGCTTTTAGTAGCAGATATTCAATGTTTTGTTTGTGCGTTTCAACTGCTGTGTCTTACTGAGTTGCTTAATGTGTGATTTTGTTATTTCCTTTCCAAAACTTGGATCATTTTAAGACTACAGGAGGGAGATAAGTGTGGGAATGTGTTGGTAGATTAAAGTTATACATTTCCATCAGAAGATGTTGCTGACATCTGTACTACAAATACCAATTCCAGTTGGTATTCCTGCACATAACTACAATAGCTGACACATCAGCCTCACTGCTCATCATCCCACCATCACCACACCCTTCTGTGCCACTGGTGAACTATGCACTGTAGGCATAACGCTATTAGCGAAAAGCTGAGCAGACCCTACCAGTTATGCAGTTCTAGCAAACAAGTTTCTACTTGTTCATGCAGTGGCAACAGAAATTAAAATGTTCTGCGGATTTGCATTTAAAATTTGCGAGGTTATTGGTAGCAACTTCAAACTTAGTTTCAGTTTTGAGCTCAAACAAGATGTCCAAGTTATGGTTGCAGTTTTAAAATAAGGGATCATTTATTATGTGCAAATAACCTTTGCATTATTACATACCTCTGTAAAATGCATACTGCATCTCAAAACACAAACATATTCACCTCTTGCTTGTAGGTATTCTGCATTTTCAGATTTTGCATTAAAATGAAAATGGAAAGTTACATAACGAATGCTGACTGCACAGAAATTAAAACCTCAAAATCCCTTGTTTTGCCTCCAATACTCTGAATAAGGATCGGGATGAAATATTTAAACGATATTAGTACTCACTAAATACTCCATTAAACTTTGGCATGAAATGTTTTTGAAATAACGCTACTTAAACATTTATAAGATCAAACACTCTTTTTAAAGGCTTGTGAAGAAAATTATCCTCAAAAGAAACACCACCACCAAACGTTAAACTTCCAACCATTCAGTTTCAGCTCTGCTATTATGGGGGGTGGGAGTGTTTGTTTTTCTTTAAATTCAAAAGTGTTATGCTTTATCTTGTTTGATTTTTGTTACTGTAAAACAAAGTAACAAGTTTGGTTAGTTATATCTAATTTTACAAAGAAATTAGTAGGAAAAATAGGATTTGAAAATATAGTTTTTAATACTGAAATTATTTCAAGAACTATATTGTACTTCAAATGTTAATAAGGCACTAGATTATACTTCAACCTAAATCTTAAGTCAGGCGATTGTGGCTTTTCATATTTTTCAAATATTCTCTTTCTTACTCTTCACCCCTCCTGTCAGTTTTCTACCTTTGGGTTACAAAGAGATCTTCAATGGCTTCACATACTGCTAATTCCTTTCTCCTCTGTCCTATTTTGAAAGCCTATGTTAAATTTCTTTCCCCAGGCACATTATGCACAAGAGGTCTTGCACAAAGGAGCAGATGTTTGCAAAAGGAGCAAGCTATCGGTCCTTTCTTTTCAATAAAGGATTACCTAGTAAACAAGGTTGTTTTTTCAGCAGTGCTCCCATCAGTTGGAGCAACTTGCTTAGAACTTGCAGAGTGCTGCAGAGGGGAGTGAAGTGATTCAGTGACACCAGGAAAAAGTTTCAAAGTAATGCTCTGCTTGCGTAGTAGCACTCTTCAAAAACCACTGCCGAAGTGAAAAAAAAGCCAGGGTTGGAGTGAATGCACAGAACAGACACCTCTGTACATTCCTACCTCGTGCCACAAAAGTAAACAGCAACATCCATGAAACATTCCTTGCCAATAAGTTTTGCAAAACACTGAAAGGCTTGTAAGAAGACAAAATACCTGTGTTTGCATCAGTAGACTGATCCTGACAATTATTTCTTTAACTGAAACTAAAAGAAAACATTTAAATGGTAAAGGAACAAGAGGGAAGGCTGCTAATAAACTAAATATTGTTGAATAATTTCAGGGTGAGGTTAATGAAATGTAACTTTGCCTTCTCAGTTTAAACAAGTGCTGCAAATACCTGTCTGCAGATGGTGGAAGCAGCATTGTATCATTTCGCAAATGGAAGGTATTCTTTGTTATAACCACACATGCTTGCTTCTGCCTCAAGCAGGTACTCTTCACTAACAGAGGAGTTTTTACTGGTTTTACTTCAAGATTAAACCTGGCTAAATATTGAATGCAGATGCACAGGAAACAACATTTGGAACCCCTTTGCCATTACAGCTTCGCACCTTCCGCTTGGTTTACACTTCACCAGAAATTATCTGATTTCAATTTATTGAGGCTAATATTAAAGTAGCTATGGGGCGGGGGCAGTGCTTGGCATTGATAAAATTTCATTTTTACCCATATGTTTTCCTTATTCCTTTATTTTGTATTTGACAGTGACATTATTGTCAGAACAAACCATCAAACAACAGATGTATTCATTTGTTTCTTTTTAAATGATTGATTGTCATCTTCTGGTCAGTTTTCAAAAAAATCACCACTCTCAGACCTGGCAACCAGCATTAATATACATGACTCTGTTTTGTCCTGTTAAATCCAAGTTGTCAGGTTATGGTGATATGAGATAGTGTGATATTAAATTAAAGCAAATATAGAAAATGTAGTTTGCTGGTTTTCTAAGATCACAGACACTTAAAACAAAAAACAAAATCAGACTGGTTTTATGTAATATTCCTTTGTTTATAAATATACCAATAACTGTTCATATTTTAGCTAACTGCTTTCTATTCTCATCCAGAGAGCAGCTTATCTTCACCAAAAAAAAGGTTGTCAAGCACTGGAACATGCTTCCCAGGGAAGTGGCCCAGTACCCTGGAGGTATCTAAAAGATGTGTAAATGTGGCACTTGGAGACATGGCATAGTGATGGACCTAGTGGTTTAGGTTAGCTTTAGGACTGGACTTGATGACCTTAAAGGCTTTTTGCAACCTAAAGTATTCTATAACTGGCACACAGTTCTCCAGGATGCCTCCTTGTCCAGCTACAACTACGCAGTGTCTGGCAGGACTAAAGCAGAGTACCAGTGGGTATAAGTCCATCTGATCTCCAATTTCTGGGGGAGCCTGAACTTCTAAATGCTCCTGGCATGCTACACAGCACAGCAATCAGCCCTTGAAAACTAATTCTTGTTAGAATTACTGTCAGTTAACACCATGCCAGGAGCACTGATGCATCCAGGCCAAGGACATTAAGTTTCATGGCAGCCTCTTCTGTGTTTAAAAAAAAATTATGGGCCTTTTCTGTTGTTACTTTTCCTTTCTTTTGCAGGGACTGAGGAAGAAGATGAAGGTGATGACCTGCTGTTGAGATCTGTGGATGAGTTTTGGTGGTTTCCCCATATGTGGAGTCACATGCAGCCTCACCTCTTCCACAATGAGTCGTCACTGGTGGAGCAGATGATCCTCAACAGAGAATTTGCAATAGTGAGTAAAAATTACCAAAAGGCTCACTACAATACCTTGACATACTATAGTTATGCTTTCCAAGCTGTTTTTATGTTTATCTATATTATAAGTAGAAATATATTTACATAGATATACAAATAAGGCTGCAAGATTGGAAAGACAGCCCCCAAAAAAGCCCCAAAAAGCCTTTCTGTGACTAAAACTTGGGCTGAATTTTGTCTTATATTTATTCACTGACAGGGCCTTTCTGGAGAGGTAGCAGTCCTTCATGCAAGCACCCTTGCAAGACCACAGGAATCAGAAACAGTGAAATCTAAGTAGATATCACACAGTATCACAGTAGGTTAGAGATTGGAAGGGACCTCAAAAGATCATCTAGTCCAACCCCCCTGCCGGAGCAGGAACACCTAGATAAGGTTACACAAAAAATATGGGTTTTTTCATAGCTAACCTATTGCTGATATTGCCAGATAAGGTTTCATTTTTGCTCATCTGGATTGTTAACTTACAAGAGCTATCCTCTCAGCATTACCCAGATCTCAGAGTACCTGTATCATTTAGAGTCCTTTCAGGATAATCCTACTTGCTTACTGAGCATGACAAAGAAAATCTGAAACCTGTAAATGCTCTTTTTAGAAAAGACACTGTATGATCTCTAAGAAGGCATAGACATGCCAAACAACCAGAACCACTCTGAAGAGCAGAGTGACACAGCAGGGCTTTCTCTGCTGCTTAGGGAACCCAAACCTCAGCTTTCAAAGGCCAGCCAGCAGCTATCTGTTCCTCCCATCCCTCATGTGAGCCAAGGCAGCTGCCTGAACAAGCAGTTGGAAGCAATTTATTCCTTTGTTTACAAAAATATTTTCCTAACAACCTTTAAATAAAACTCATGAAAAATGACTTAACTGTTCACTCTTCTCATCAGATTTCCCCCCTTCCCATGATCTGCTTGGCAGGGTGTTAGTACAGAGGCATTGCTAGTACAGACTTCTTTTTCTGTCTACAGTTCTGCTTTACTGTCAGCCTTCATTCCTGGCATGGCCTGTTCATGGTTTTTGTGTAGCCCGGCCTGGAGACCCAAATACAGTTGGGATTTTAAATGCAAGTGTAGTTTTTTAAATAGTCTCCATCTCAAAAATACACAGTCCATTCATCTTTAAACCTGAGGGGAAATTCTCCTATTTTCAGGGAGCATGAAGTCCTCTAGGACAAACCACCTTTAGGAGTAAATCCATAACATAGCCTGAAAACAGGGCTTGTAATAGAATTTCTTTGCAACCTCAGCTACAGAAAGATAAATCCCATGTCCTTATCATCACTGAAGAGTAGAGGCTCTTTAGGGTGCTTATAAAGATGGAGCTAATGTCGATGAAAGGCTGCTGCTATTACCATTTATTTGCTGCTAACGTTTGGACAGGGGTTACACCAACTTCTTAACCTTAAATATGTATCAGCTGTAAAATTATTTATGAGAAAACTTATTTTCAAAAGGCTTTATGTAGAATTCTCTCTGTGGGAGAAATTTATCTTCCCACTACAACAACCTTCCTGACAGCTATCAGAGACTCCACAGTAGTTTTGCATCCTCCTATGCTTTCTCATCCTCAGCATCATGTCTTATTTGGCAAAGAAACTCTGTGTTCTACAGCTGCACTTCCATAAGTCCTCTAAAGTTGAGGCAAACCCCTTTTCATTATTTCTTGAGTTCACAGTGTGGATCAAAATTTCAATTAGAGATCTAGAACAATACATACATGTGCTTTTGTTAAACATGTTCTATTTATGCTCTATGATATTTAATTAGTATTTCACCCATGGCTGATGCCATTTTCTCTTGCATTTCCTATTTGACTATATCTTCCCACCTCCAGTTTTAGCTGCAGGTACAGACAATACTTAGTGTTGCTGCCAGGAAAGTCACAACAATTATTTGGAAATATGATTACATTAATTCTTCACCTGACATGGCATTTCTTCATTCATTTATTTTTAACATGGGTAAGAAGGTAACAGTGTGGGATAGTATGTAATTATACCTGGGAAGAACAGTAAAGGTTGTTTCAAGATCCCAAATACCACAACAAAATTCTGTTCATTTAAGACCTGTTGGCACCTCCTGGCTGTAACGTTTCAGAAGAAAGCTAAAACAAATCACACTGTCCTGAAACCTGCACCCATACCCCTTCACAATCAGCAGTTTCTCCTTGCAGGACAGCATCAGACTTGGGGCTAACATTTGTCACTGGGGGAAATGGTTTCATGAAAGGGATGTCCTTTCAGGTCAGGTTCAGTGCACCTGAAATGGTATTTAATGAGTATTATCACATGGAGCTATAAACATACATGACCATAATTGTTATTGGCTCTTGTATTTACACTGTATACATAATTTTCAGTTTGCGGGAGCTTGAGTACACATACAGAGTGCCGAACAGAGGCACAAAATACAAGTGTTACAGCTGCAGCTAAAGAAAAGACCTCGTTCTGTTTTACATGAATATATTCATACCTTGCAATGATACTCTAGAAAATGGGGACTTACAATTGCAGCTTGCCGGAAGCCCCTGTGTCACAAGATACATGTAGAAATCAGATGTCTAAATAGTTTTGTATACATACAACTAATTGCTAATTCGGCATCTAATTGTCTTGCTTTCAGCACAGATGTGTATACCTTTATGTATCTGGGGCTTTGTAAAATCAACAGTCTTTAAAGGATTCCTTTACATGTAAATTGATTGAGAACCAGGAAACTGCCTTTAGCAAGAGCCCTCCAAATTATTCTGTTTCATGTGTTACTGATATTTATCATTTCTACTGTTTCACATCTAGTTGGTTCAAAGAAGAGACTTTCTCACATTTTCCATAAATGTTCTTGTCCGACTGCTCTGGATCCAGCAGGAAGCATGGGAAATCCATTCTGCATTGCCTGGCAAAATCCTTGTCCACACATGCCTGAGAGACAGGCCCCAAAGCTGCCGCATCCACAGCTCCATTCCCACTGCCCTTGCTGTCAAATCTCTTCTCAGAGGAACAAAATTTTAACTGTACTAGAGTTTAGACTACCCAGAACTTTGCTATCTGACTATCATATAATTTACGTTAATCATAGAATCCCAGAAAGGGTTGGAAAGGACCTTGAGATCATCCAATTCCAACCCCCTGCCATGGGCAGGGATGCATCACACTAAACCATGTCACCCAAGGCTCTGTCCAGTCTAGCCTTGGACACTGCCAGGGATGGAGCATTCACCACTTCTCTGGGCAATTTTTCCAGTGCCTCACCACCCTCACAGTAAAGAACTTACACCTAACCTGAACTTACACCTAACCTGAACTTCACCTGTTTAAACCCATTACCCCTTGTCCTATTGCTACAATCCCTGATGAAGATGAATATGGTTATATGCTCTAGAGCCTGGCTAAGGAAATGTCAAATGACATCTATTTTGATTATCAGTTGGATTTGACTAGCAATATTTGGGGGCTTTTTTTGGTTTGTGGGTTTTTTTGCTTTCTTGTTTCTTTTTCTTTGGTTTTTTTTTTGGGGGGGTGTCAGAGGAAAGGGGTGTAGTTTGGCTTTTATTTCTATAAGAAGATTCCCAAATCCTCTAAAGCCACTAATGGATTAAGCCTTAGATTACATTTTGCAAACTGATATCTCACATATTATTCTCCATGTTTATAGGCAACAGTCGATACACAGAGATAAATGGATTGCAAACAGAAGTCTCTGATAGTACATATCACAAAACCAAAACAAACCAAGTTTTCACTGCCATTCTTTAATCAGAAGATATCCTTCCTCTCTCATTTTGTACTTTCTTATCTGACAAAACTAAGTAGAATATATTGAAGACAAAGCATGTAGCTCATTATTTTGTCCCTTGATTTGCTTGCTACATGATTATCTTCTGCGCCCCTTTGTGAGTACATGTGCCTGAAGCATGGCAGAAATAGGGCAAAAACTGTACTCGACTAAAAAGACAGCTGTGATCTGATAGGAAAAAATGAAAGACACATACAAAACAAATTCATTTGGAACTTGCCTAGTAGCCCTCCTTGGCTTCAATTGCCTGTTTATAAACCAACTACTGATGCACATCAGCACTTCCTCTGCATAAAAGGAAGCACTTCCTCTTCCCTTCCTTTTGAGCTGCCCCAACCACAAAGAAATAAGCTTTTAATATACCAGTTAAATACCAAGAATATGAAGACCAATGACCACATAGCAAAGGCAAAGTATTTACATGTGAAGAAAAGAGAGTCCAATTTGTCCCATCAATAATATCTGTAGTTAATGTTGGGAAAGAGATATGCCCACTAGAGATTGCTTCTAAAAATGTTTTGTAAATTGTCTGCATATATATAGGATAACACTGTACTTTGCAGGCAGGATAAAATTTATTTTGCGTAACCTTAAGATCCTTCTGAAATAGTCCATCTTCATTAGTACTTTTGTCCTTATCAAGAACATGCTCTGACAGCATATCTCTAAGACTGCCTCTACCTTCCAGATTCATTTGGTACCAGAGTCATGCAGAGTCTAAGTGTTTCTGAGCCATGTAAAGCTTCCACCATGCTGGACTGCCTTTCTTCATTTCACATCCTCAGAAACCTAAGATCTTAAATCCCAACATCTTCCCTGTCTCTCGGTAGTCTGCTGCTGTGCAAAGCATGTCTAGAACAAGAGTCATGGTGATATCTGGGAGGCTTCTATGTAAAACTAGTGAAAAGCTGGCTTTTCCCATGTTCCTGTCAATCCTGGATCCGACACTGACACCAGAAAGCCTGTTTAGTTAAGAGCCCTTGTACTGTCTGCTAGGTGAAAGCAAATACCAACAACACACAGAGGCCCCATATCTCAATATCAATCACATGTTTGCTGAACCATCTTGTCTACCTTAGAGAGCTTTTCAACACATTTTTAAAGATTAGAATTGATTTAAAAGGAATTGAAGGCTGTAATATTTATTCAATAAAAATTACCCAGAAATGTAACCCTTGAGAACAAAAAACATACGTCCACATAAAGGATAAAATACAACATTTTTGTAAGTGTTGACAAGCAAGAAAGTAGCAAATTTATTTACCAAATGAGAGAAACTTTAAAAAGTATTTTAAACTGACAGAGTAACACAGTATTTCTTACAGGAAATCTCACCATGTGCATCAATATTAGAAATAAATTCCAGTACTAAAAATATGCGAAGCTTTTACAAAGCTTTTAACTTCAGAAGGTAACATCTTAAAAAGTACTGCATTTATTCTACCTCCTGCTGTTGGACAAAATCAAAAGGTTTAGCAAATTTACCTGAGTTTGTATTGGTAACTCTTTCATCTAATAAAAGTCTTTACACCAAGGGAAATCCTGCAGTTCAACTGGCTGTGGGAAAAGATCTACAGTAGTCATGAGATTTAAGAAATTAAAATCATAGAAACATGGAAGTGTAAAAGGTTGCTGTTTAATTGTTTAATTCTTTCTCTGAGAATGGCCAATACTAGATGTTTCTGTAAAACAGCGACCTTTAAGAACAATAATGCCAGTTGTGTTATAACAGGTTGAGGTTTTGTTTTCTTTTATTTCTCACTGCATTTTAACAAGGACTTGTAATACTTGGTGCAATCAGAAGCTGGGGGTTTTGTGTCAGACAAGTTCCTGGTAATACAGCCAGTCTTACACAGATTTCTTTTTATACACATTTCCAACATGCGCCCACAGAAAAACTGCTACAGGAATGCAAACTTACTCATTGAGGGTATACCTCCTGGAGAGCAGTGCTCATTCTGCATTACCTGTCCTTTCCCTAGCAGCGGGGTTTTTCACAAACACAAAAGTACACACAGCACATCCAGACTCATGGCAATCACAGCTCATTGCTGTACAAACAAGAAAAAGGTCAAAAGAGATTAGGAGTTTCAAGCAAATCTTCACTTGCTTGAACCAAGCTGATAATTGAGAGAGAGAAGCAGTCTTGGCAGACTGCTTCAGCCGTTTAGATCACCCATAGAAGTACCAATCCTACTCATGGGAACTTTGGAGGGAGCAAAGATGAGCCAAGCTACCTTGGCAGGACTATGAGTTTGCAATTCCAGATTCTCTGGTTTGAGTGCATCAGCATGACTGCTGTTGGCCAGAAGTGTGGCCACATGCAGGCATCAGAAGACGATCGGTTTGAGTGGGTTTTAGTCTGATCCACCTACCACCATCTCACCGATGCCTGAGGACATGAGGTGTACTCGTGAAGAGATACTCTAGTCTGTCTAGCCCTTAAAAGAAGGCAGGTTGTGTGCTCCCAGATTGCACCACGAAACAAACTAATGCATGGGAAGTAGAGACAACTTGGGAAATTTCCTGCCAAAAATGCAATTCTTTTAACTATTTATCTCCCTGCATTCCACTGGTTGTAACAGAGATTCTTCTCTAACATTGAACTTGTCCAATGCACTGCTGCAGCTTCAGCTTACACTGCCATTTAAATTAGAATTGAAAGTCTCTTCATGCACAAATTGAAAGTCTCTTCATGGGAATACAAATTTAGGCTGTCCAAAATCAGTGGCTCTGTGGTCCCACCTTAAGCATGTAAAGGAACGTACATAACACTGCTGCTTTCATTGCCAGAATGGTTCAGAAATTTTCCAAAGTAGACAAACACATGCACAGAACTTTTGAAATTAAAAAAAAAAAAAGAAGTCTTTAATGTAAAATCTTGTTATAAATTATTCAGTAGAATAGATAAGAAAATATACTTCTCATAGGCATCTCCTTTTCTGCTCAATGGCTTAGATTTCAATGTACACACTTCCTGTAATACATTAGGTCTCAATCCCAAACTAAATTTAATAACAAAATGAGAGGAAGAAAGGAGAGAAAGCAACAGAAATCACTAAAAGAGGACACAAAATATTTCATTTACCTGAGTAAACTGAACACAGAACTGACCGAAGAAAATTTGATTATTTGGTAGTTGTTTCTTCTTAAGGTCACATTGAGTATTTGAGTGACTGACACGGATTTGTATGCTGAACTATGTAGTGTGCAAGTGTTATTCAGATGCTAATTAGCCCTTTCTATTAAGAACTTATGAAAAGGTGCCTTAATTTATTTGTGAATGGCAGATTACCATGTCACCATTCTGTTGCTATGGCAATACCAGCAGCAAAAAGGAAGTAGAAAACCAGGATTTTTCATGTGTTGGTCCATGCAATACAGACATATCATTCAGAGCAGTGTTCATTCTCTAGCTCAGAACGCATCTGCCTTACATTATGTGTCTGTATACTCCCTAACACAGGGTTGGTGAAGGTTTGGAGATTCCAGTTAATACAGTATACTTCAGTTAGCACAGTGTATTTGACAGCATGACCATAGTCAGTTACTCGGGCAGAGTAATAAATAGCTAGATTTGTCAGAAACTTTTAGATACAGTTTTTTCCTTTATACATGTTCACAGAAAAACTATAGAGGAAAGAGTGTTTAACACTTCTCATTTCACCATTAAACTGACTCATGCCTTTCAGGCAGTTAACAACATTAATAAGCAGAAATTACATTTTATTCTCAGTAAATTAAAAATTGTGAATTTGGGTGTCTTTTTTTTTTTTTAAGATCAGCCAGTAACCTAAGATATTTACTAATAAGGAATAGATAATTTTAAGTGGTTGTATTCTGTGAAGGACAAACAAGTGTGGCTTACAGGTTTAACTTTATTTTTGTCAAAGAACCACAATGGTTTCCTTGCAAAGTACCTGAAGATGCCCAGCAGCACCTGCTGTTCCTGGAATTAAAGTAATCAATGGTTCTTGGATAATGTGGGCAAGAGGAAGGACAGAAAAAAAAAAAAAGAATAAAAAAATCATAATCTCTCATTTTAGCCATTTCCTTCTGAACATCAATTTTACATGAATAGGAAACAGCTGATGTATCCTGTAGTACTGGGAGTAATATTAATTTGGTTAACACCCAGAGTGTAGGAAGGGATCCTGCAAGAGCCACAGCTGTGGGATGCTCTTGCAACCTGGAAATGCTGTGAGAAAGTGGAAAAGGGCTTTGACTGGACATGCTGGAAACCAGCTTGGCAGAAGAGGCAGACTGTAATCGTCCTTCATGTCAGTAGCTGGTGACAGACACTGGATGCATCTCTGAACAGTCACTCAGCTCAATTAAACTAATTACCCCATTTTCATATGAAGCTTACACTTGAAATATTCTGCTCACTTTTAAATATATCCTGGCCTATAGATGTAGTTATCAGCTCTTGTCATCAGATGGGGTTTTTCAGACAGCCCACACTGAGTTGGGAGCAGAAGGGATGAGGAGCAGAACAGAGGCAAGAGAATATCAGCAGTGAACGAAACATGCTCAGCATGCTCACAGTTAAGCTTCTTCCTTCCTTAATTCTCTTTGCCTGCACATTAACTGCCTCATTGTGCCATTGGAAGATATTTTCAAGATAACCTATAGATTATATTCATGAGAATGCCCATATTTCCTCATAGAAATGGAGTTAAATATTTATGAAATGAAAAACATGTCAGTCAAAGTCCAGCTTTTTTTTTGCTATCTTAATACCATAGGAAAAATATAAGTGGATTCAGAACCTATGGGAGATATTCATCTATTTATTAATTGAGTCAGGAAAGAATCTTGCTTATATTCCAGAAACAGGAAACAAAAAATCCTCTTTGTTACTGCAACCATTTTTTCCATTTGTTTACTCATCTAATGGCATTTGATACCTTAGTAACAGTATATAATGAACAGGCAGGCAAACCTATCCCATGTAGCAGCAACGCAACATAATCGAAACGGATTATTTCTCACTCCACAGCTATCGAACTGTGATTCCAGTTCCCTTCATCTCTCTCCTGTTTTTAGCTTGTGCTACATACTAACAGATAGAAGTTTGGCCAAAGATAACAGCTTTCCAGCTGTCTGCAGGAAAAATAAGCTTTGAATAATTACATGCTCCGTTTCTGTTCCAAAATGTATTCTTCCCTCTCCTGTGTTGCAGGAGCATGGCATACCAACTGGCATGGGATACGCGGTGGCGCCGCACCACTCTGGGGTTTACCCGGTTCACATCCAGCTGTACGAGGCTTGGAAGAAGGTTTGGCACATCCGAGTGACCAGCACAGAAGAATACCCGCACCTGAAGCCTGCACGGTACAGACGGGGCTTCATCCACAATGGCATCATGGTACACTGCATTTCCATGCTTCATAGCAATAGTACTTCAAGTGACTCAAAAGTATGCTATTTTTACCAAATGCTTCAAGTTTTACAGCAATCATTAAAATTCTCTGTGACCAAGGATTTGAAAGGATGCAACATAGTGTATTTATTATGCAGCTACTTTAAAAAAAATTAAAAAAAAATCACACAACTCAGGCAACTGCAAATGTAAACCTCAGAAACTGAATGTACTTGTAGTTCCATCAACTACCAACTGAGTTATAAATGCATATTTTGAAATTCATTAAACTGCCTAAGACCTATGTTTCAAGTTCTGGTTCATCTTTATGCATGAAAGGATTAGGAACCCACCAGCTGGGAAGGAAGGTGAGCAGTTGTGAGCAATCTCCTCCACCAAGTATAACACTTCCCCAAGGCTGAGAATTTTCTGAGCTTTGCCTTGGAAACTCCCAGAGACAGGGTCCAGAGACGTGATCAACTCCTCCAGACCATCCATTTGTGTGAGAAGGGAAAAGGTTCCTCACATACATGCTTCAGCTGCATGAAAGGCAGGAAAATGTACAAAATTATTTGGCCTGACTTACCAGCCAGCTGCAGCCCTATAGCTGGTAAAACACAAGAACTGAATATGCATAACTGCAGTCCCAGGATGCTTATAGCCCCAGCTGACTTGAATATTGCCTATGCATCCAAAATCAAAATTGTGATTCCCTGAATAAGACAAAAGGAACTTCTTAATCAAAACCAAGAAGTTACTGCACAGAGCCCCTGTTGGAATTACTGTTGGAATGGTCTCAAATTCAGCTGTGCATTTACACGTGTATGAAAACGGTCTGCTCAGAGTGGGCTTTTTTGTCCTTTTAACTGAGGATGAATGAAAACACTGACTGGAGGGAAACCGAAGGCCTTCCCCAGGTGAATTATGTCTCTGAAGGGATTAGGCAATACCTGTAAGCCCTGACAGTTGCTGTCTTTACTTGACCACAACCCTTTGATAGTACCCAGGTACTAATGTAACCAACCCATCTAGCTCTCCACGACAAATTTCTTTTCAGAGGCAGGCAGCCTCTCAGTTCCTGAGGTGATGGGAAGCTGGCCTGGAGCTGCTCTCACACAAGCATCCCACCATTCCTGTACACAAACACATTCCTTTCACAAACAGGAATGAGGGCTCAGTATGGTTTCCAAGACTGAGGAAAGTATGAATAAACACGTCTTCCGTGGTCTGCAGCCCTGAATACAAATTCAGTTCATTATCTCAAGAACAGTAAGATGAGTGGCCTGAGATAGCAAAGATGACCAGGAAGTACTATTTATCTTCAAATAAACTAATCTTGCTGAGGGAAAGGGGTTTGGCTTTTTGTTTTCTTCCTCTTGCACAAGCCAGGAAACAAACACAATGAGTTCATGAGCTCAATAAGAGTCTGCATGAAACCTCAACACGTGTGTCTCAGCTTTTCAGACCTGGCATCTTGAAATTTCCACATCTCCAGGGTCATGCTTTTTTACCACAAGAGCACAGAAGACCCAGAGGAGACCACAAATAGCCACGTCAGAGGCAGAAAGGGTTGCAGCTTTGTTTCCTTGAGTTGATGGAGGGATTCGGGTGGCTGTGCCAGGTTAAGTTTGCAAAAGAAGTTAATGTCACAATGGCGCTGTTATTCTGTTCTCAGGTGCTCCCTCGACAGACCTGTGGCCTTTTCACTCATACCATTTTTTACAAGGAATATCCTGGGGGTCCTCAAGAGCTGGACAAAAGTATCCAAGGAGGTGAACTCTTTCTCACCATTCTCCTGAATCCTGTAGGTACCTTCTTTTGCTATTTTTTGGACAAAGTGACAAACAGGGAGGAGGGAGACAAAGAGGGAGGAAGGGAAGGAGATCAGTTTTCCTTAATCTTGTTTGGGAAATAAAAACCGAGACCACCTGCTCAGAGGTAGCAAGCAATTTAAGAGGAAAGGAGTGAAACGTGTTCTGCTAATTTCTAACTACACTTGTATGCAATAAGTTACTGGAAACTGCATTAATTTCAGCTCCATCCTGTTTCCCAACCTCAAATTAGGTCCCTATGAGAGAAGAATGCACTGACTTGTCTGAGACTGAAAAAAATTGAGGGTAGAAAAAGACTCAGTGATTTTATTCTGATTTTCCTTTTTTCCATATGCTTGGGTCTTCAGGCACTCCTGATAGAACTCAATAGAACCCCGGGCCCAGGCCTGATACCATTTCCCTACCACTGGCTCTTCAAAATAGGTTTTGTGAAGCTAAAAAAACAACCCAACAGTACTTAACCTTCTAAGGAACTCTTGCTTTGCTCAGCGCAGCATTTCTTTTGCTCTGTCAACATTACATGATCCCTAAACTATATATATGTATGTATGTGTGCACATGTTAAAAAAAACCTATGTATGTACAAGCACCCACGTGTGTGTGTATGTATATAGAAGTTTTAATGAAAAGTGTCACAGACTTTATGGATGACTTTCAGAACTATCACTCAATTCAGTCTCAGCTAATACAGCGATCTGAACTGTGCTGTGTTAATATAAACATGCACAAATATGACAATATGATGTAGTAGGGCTTATCCAGGATCAAGGAGGAAAGCTAATGCTACATTTAGATATATATATATATGCTATACTTTGAAGTCACATTTCTCTTGATGTGAACAACAGTCTGGTGCCATTTAAAACAGCAGCCTAGAGGTGGAAGGAAAAAGAATTAGAACAAAAAAAAATTATACATCAATTATTCTTTTTCATTGTCCTGACTTCATCCTGTCCCACCCCAACAAGCTGTACCACTCACAAAACACCCTGTGTCTTGCCAGGTGGCCTAATTTTCAGTGGTTTTAAATTGCTGTACTCATGGACTTCTCTGCAGAGTTAAAGAAACTTCAGGTAGAGATGACTCTCAAATCCAGGTCACTTTTATTTAGCGACCTAAATATAGATTTTGGTATTATATAATTAAATGCTTATAGGTGAACTTTGGCTGGGGAGTCAAGTTGGTTTCTGACTCAAAGAACCAGTGAACTTTAAGAAATGGGACATTTCAATTAGGATTTTTTCTGTACCATACACATGACACCTAATTTGAGAATAAAACCTGTCTCTGTTCTTTATCCTGTCTTTCCATGGCCTGCAGTCCTCTCAGGCTGGCTTTTCTTCCCATAGTTTTCTTAAGTGTAACTTGGCTCAACTCTGTCCTGGGATGCTGCTGGAATTTATCCTTACCTTTATCACATTATCATTATCTTTGACCAATAGCTGTGTACTTTTCACTTATCCAAATTTTTCCTCAGACTTAGGCAGTGCAGCAATCTGTAGCAGAGTGTGTTCTTACTCCACAAGAGATACTTTGAGTAGCCACAGTTCCTCAATTACTCACATTGTCTAAGGCTGTAAGCATGCTGACTTCTTTCCCTCCAGCTAGTCTTTTCTCTCATGTCAGGTTTTTCTTCCTGATAGTCACAAGCTCATAATTGCTTATTAGAAATCTCAACTTTTCAAACTTTTCACCAATTTTGTCTAAATGTTCTTTCCAAAGCCAGGCTGAGGCTATGGAGAAGGGTAGCCCTTCAATTAGTCTAAAATTTAAAGGCTGCTACTGAACTCTGAACAAAATCAGATAGCCTATGTCATCACTTACTACACTTTCCACAATCTGTTATCCTGGGCACTCCAGGCAGCTCCCCAGAGGACCAAGCTTATAGGGGCTGGAGCACCTTCCTTCTGGGAGCTCTAATAGCTCCAGCTCCTTGTGCCAGCCCCACAGGAGGTTTCCTTCAGCCAGGCCCAATTGCTTCTCCCAGAAAAGAGCCAAATCCCTCCCTAGGCAGGTCTTGCAGAGCAGGTGGGTGCTCTTGTTGTCCTGCTGAGCATGGCACAAAGAATGCTTGAGAATAGCATCTCTACCATCTGCATTTTAGGTTACAGGAGTGATGCAGCAGAAACAGGACCTTTCCTAGGAAGGCAATATATAACAGCCAGCAAAGCATGCCAGATTTAATCATGCATCTGTGGTACTCACGACAGTTATCTTCCAAAGAAAAGGAGAGGAGGAAGAGGGAGGGAGATCTTCTTTGATTTTCTGCAGTACATTAAGTCATTGCTTTGACCAAACTAGGTTCCAATAACTTGAGAGTACAATATATATTATTGGGTGGTACTTGAACAGCTTTTCTACACTGTTAATGTTTGATTCCCCCTTCCCACTTTTATGATTTTCTACCTTTACCTCATCAAACTTGATATTTTACTGAGCTAAGAGACACAAGTGAAATACTGACACATGCTTCCCTAACACAGTTAAGCACGAATCTGTTTTAACATAAGTGCTTATTCAAACAGGAAGAAACAATTTAATCCTGTGTGAGCTGAAGTAAGAAATACCACAAAACCCCACCATCATTCAAGTCAGGTTGGCAAACTATCCTACGAAATATGCACTGACTGACAACAGTAAAGGCAAAATCTAGCCTTATCTCAGATGGAAACTAGTGTGAGTAGAAAATAAAATCTTCTACATTCAGACACCCTTTTTCTTCTGTTAAATACCAAGTTTGGAGAGCACACAACAAGCAAATGGGAAGACTTCTATTCAGTGTAAGAAAAGGCAAAGTGTTTTGGTGGTTAATTTGAAGAATCTTACAGATCAGTATCTAAAATCTATGGTATCTTCTTAAAAGGATCAATAGAGTGCCGATTCCATTGGCCAATCAGAAATTCAGTTAAATAAAACAGTATGCTTTGAATGCTATGTGGTCTCCCATTTGGCAGCAGTACATACTGCAATAGCAAGAAGAAACTTCCCATCTTATAACCCTGGAAGCTCTTCACTCATTAATAAGCTTCCTTAGTATTTAGATATCAACATGTGCAGTTCCGGGGATTACCGTGAGCAGTTCAACATAAGCCAGCGTGTGCTCTCCAAATGGATCATGGAAAAGAACAACTGTCCAGAACAAAAAGGCTTTTTCAAAACCATAATTTAAAATGTTGTTGTTGAGTCCTATTGAACAAGATGCCTAATGTAGTCCATGGATAGAAAACATACCCATAAAATAGAATCTTAACCGGAATGCGCCATACCCCCCCCATAAAGGCTGCTTTATACATTGTTACCGTTATCCTACTTCATGTTTTGCAGGACAGGGATTGCCTGTACCGTTGTTTGTTTTTGCATTATTGACATTGTTGAAAAAAAATTTTCATTTACTCTTTAAAAACACGGACCAGTGTCCTGGTGTGGAGGAGATTTGCAAAAATAGCTTCTCTTAATTCTACTCCATGTAGTTGCATAAGCTCTCCTGCTCAGTGGCTCTGGTGTCAAGTGGGTGTGTGAACTTGCCACTGGCATCAGTGTGTGTTCTGTGCACACAAGCTGGGGCAAGGGGAACCCCTCCACACACCCACAGAGCTGCCAGGCTCCCACAACAGCTGAAGTGACATACAAATTAGGTGTGTAATTACCAGAAAAGATCATATTCCAGAGCCCAAGATTGTGTTAGATATCAACTTATGCAGCTCGTTACCTGCCCAGTGGTGTGCAATGCTGTTTACTACCGTGCTTGGTTTGAAAAGCACAGGTGCAACAACAAAAAAACCAACCAAACAAAAGGAGTATCTGGTTTCACAGAACCTTTTCTACAACTAGAGGTAGATGGTTTCCCCATAAAAATTAGCTAACTCATAAATAATTGCTAATACACTTTATAAACTAGAAATAAAGTGAGCTGTGCAGTTCAATGACATTTTCCCAAAGCAGCCAAAGTAAGGGATGGTCTCCCACATATTGCACAACTGCCTCTTTGTTCCTGGCTTCTCTTTTGCAGGCAGCTGCCTAGTTTCCTCCAAATCAAAACCCTGGGCCTGGATTTTGAGAGTGGTTTACTTTAGGGTCTGCTCCCAAAAGCTAGTCTGGACAAGGGTGCTTTGGCTTTGAGTCTCTGCAGACCTCCAACACCATTTGCAGCAAGCTCTCAATTCTTATGTTTTCTTATTTTTTCAGTCCATGTCCTTGAGTGTGCAGTATGTTGTTATTGATTGATTGATGGCCTGGCTTCGCGAGCAAAGATTTGGGTTGTTGCTAGTGTCATGCCTAAAAACATCCCTTAAAAGCAACAAGATAGCTCTCTCACTATTTCAGACACTTAAAAGCAGAAATGCAAAATAATTGGTATATTTTTGAGCCATAAGTCCAGAAACACCATGTGGTTGAAGCAATGTAAGCATGAATTTACTCCACGAATGGATGAAGAGGAGTAGCACACTCCACATCTCATATCCCCACCTACACACAAAGCATCATTGCTGCAAAGTATCTCCTACTGCCACATGGAAGTTACCAAAGCTGTTGGAGCACTAAAACCAAAAGGCTTCTCTCACTTTCAGTTTGCCTCATTGAAGATACATCTACATGAACCTGTTGCTTATTAAGAAGCAAACTAACAACACTAGCTAAAAAAGTGCAGAGGTGCCATATTCACCCTCTGCTAAACAGAGCAGAGAGAACACACACACACTTGAACACAGTCTTGTTCAGACTGTTTCAAATTTTAAAAATAATCATGGTGCATTGATTAAAATCAGCACACTATCACCATCTGCTGTGGATTCCAGCCCTTCAATTGTCTGAAAGCAAACTAAAAGTCAGCTATTTCTGGTCTTCTAGCTTAAGATGTCAGGGGCAAAGAAACAGAAACCTGAAAGGTTGTGAATAAGTGGTGATACAAGCTGATGAACAGATTCTAGCACAAAAAGCAAAAAATGAACTAAAAAACCAACAACAGCAAACACCTCCCCCCAAAAATAATTTAAAAAAACCAAAAAACAAAACCACCCCACCACCAAAAAGCCAAAAAAAAAAAAAACAAACCCCAACAACTAAAGCACAACAGAACCAAAGTCAACACTTGCAGGAGGACTTGTGCTGGCTTTTCAACCATACAACTCCCAACCTAAGGCATTCTCTGCATTGGCATCAATACATTTAATAAGTCAATAACATTCAACTGAACCATCCCCCAGCAGAGTTAAAAAAAAACAAGTAATACATCATGGTTCCTTTCATCACATGAATGAAAAAGACTTGCCCAAATGATGTAGCTGAGGGTTTCCAGGCGCAAAGCAGGGACATGATTTGTAGTCGTGTATATAACAGAATTTGGGAAGTGAAGATGGGTTGCAAATGGCAGTACAAAGAAGTTTATGCTTCCTTAGGCTGTCATGACATACATTTATAAGTCTTTTATCGCATCCTCCCAAACAACTACAAGTAAGAGCACAACTTAAACAATCAAGTTTTGATTAACCTTTTCTTCAATTAGTTTGATTACTGGAGCACATTTCAAGCATAATTAAACGTGGGGAAGCAAATTTGCTAAATAGGAATAATGTATCAGATAAGAATTTTTTCACAACTAAGGTAGGGTCAGACTAGTGTAGGGTCAGACTGTAACTCAACAATAATCGCAAGCAGTAACATGGACATTGCAGTACATCAATTGCAACATTATTTCCTCCGTGAGTATGCATATTCCATGTACTTCATATGTGGGAAGTTCACAATGTGGCCTCGGCAGGGAGCATGTGGGAGATAATGAAGATTTTGCTTCAGGTAAGGAACCTGCAACTAAATCTGCTAGCTTTTCTGGACTGTGTAAATCATGCCACCAATGAAGTCTACTGGCAAATTCTCTTTTTTTCCCCTCCTGTGCTTTAGCAAGCAGGTGGTTTACACAAATCCTACTTGTTATTCAGTATTGAATTAGCAATTTCAGCAACTGTATTACAAATAAATATCAAGCTCATATACCAATAATGTCTGCACTTCCATGAAACAATACCACATAAATGGTTATATTAGGAAATCCCAAGTGACACTGCATCAGGATAAAGAGTTTGCAAAAAGATTGTCAAGGGGATCCTCCAATGCTTTTTGGTTTTAAATGGCTTCTACTGAATCCCCTGTGGCTGAGCAAGACAGTTTCTTATTTATGAATCCTAAAGATGAGTCATGTCTGGCAGAAATGATTTAGTAGTATGCATAGGAGGGGTAAATTCCACCAAGACAGACAGAAAACAGACCAACTTTTCTTTGAGTTTTAATGAGGGCTAGAGGAATCCCAGCCATCCCTCTCCAGGACCCAGCTAATGCAGAAAACTGTTCAAGTCTAGATTCTGGGGCTTATTCTTTGCATAAACACTTCAAAGCAAAACTCATTAAAGTTAGTGGAAAAAGTCTCAACAGAGTGCAACTCCTTGAAAAGTTATCAATCTAGCTCTCCCTGAAGGGTTACGTTCATTTGGAGGCTTAGAACAGTAACAAGGAGCTTCAGTTGTATTTACAGATAAGAGCAATACATATACAGTTTGGGGCAGAAAATGAGGCATTACTGTACTCTTGGAGTTTTCGTTTACTATTTTATACAAGAAAAATGAAATGCTCAACTGAAATACTTTTTCTCCTTGCCCAACCAAAGGCAGATGTTCAATCAGTGCTATGTTATCATATATTATTATATATCATAGACTTTATTTACTTTGTAGTTTGACAAACAACATCACTAAATCCTTATTAGGACAGAACTCCTAAAGGTCATAGCGTTAGCACTGCCCTGTCAGTTGTGAAAATAAAGCAGAAAAATTATCACCTTCTGTAGAAACAAGCAAGGGAAGAGAAAAAAAAAGATAAAGATTTCAAACTTCAGTCAATCATAAATGTAAAAAAAGTTGTATAAAACTGCTCTGTGCCTAATCTAATTCTGATACTAAAATAAAACTTTTTGCAAGACTGTTACCCCTGTGCTGCGCCAGCATGTATGCCTGCATGAACTGTAGCTGGATCTTAAAACCAGACACTACACTACTATTTAAGAAAGTATGTTGTTACTTAAGATATATCTTCAAAACCAGGAATTTAATACCAAAGTGCACTAGAGGGGAAGAATACCAGGTCCTCAGCCTGAAGGTGACACTGCCCAGACACGGAAATACGAGCAAAAATGCTCTGTCTCTGACCAGCATTTAGCAGCCCAATCCCTTGTGAAGAAAATATTTAGGTTTTCTGCAGTTGTGCAGCATTCTAGTGCTTCCACGCATAAAACAGAGTCAGTTTAAGACTTGCAAAATTTATTTGCTTTTTAAACAATTTTGAACTGCATTATTTCTTTCTCTCTCTCCCTGAAGCTTGCCAATTCTTTACAAGCTTTTTGCAGTGCTCTGAGCTGCTTCCAAATATATTTTTTTAATGTTTACTTCCTTGGGTTATATAACTTTAAAAAATTGTATAGCACCCCAAGGACTTCAACATGTCAGTCATTTTCAGCACGTTTAACATTCCGATCCTCATTATTTTCTTAACTTAGTTGTCCTTTAAATAAGTAAGTGTCTCCATTTCCAGAATGTAATTGTAAAATGTCCCTTCCTCTTTGCTCCCTTCACCAGGGCTGTGCAACATTCCTTTTCTTTGCCCCTTACCAGGAACAAACAGGGAGAGGGAGGTGAAGTGAACAAAAGGGATGAACAAGGCAAATCCTTTCCTTTGTTTCAAAATGAAACATATGAAAATTTATAATTAAGGAACCCCAAAGTGTTCAGAACATACAGATCCCAAACTGAAATACTTTAATCAGAAAAATCAGATTTCTCATATGAAAAGTTAGGGAACTCCACTGGATTTTAAATTTAAGGAGGATTTTCCACATCCAAATGTCAAGCTCAAAACTAAGTGGGTTCCGTCCATGTTCTCTGACTGTTGCCCTTCACTCAGTCTCCTGAGAAATGCTCTGATATATTTAAAGCATGCTCTTACAAATTGTTTCACATATTACATCCTCAGCATCCTCGAGGTCTTCCAGTATCTCTTTTCTACTTCATCTCCTTTACTCCCCTGCTTCACAGACAATAAAGAACAGTCATAAACATCTAATAGTCAAGATAAGCTATTAAATACAGCCCTAAATATTATTGCCCCTACAAAGAGTGAGTCATTTCTCGAAAAAAAAAAACAAAAACACAACAAAACAAAACAAAAAACCCTTTTTGAACCAGAGAGCTTTTTAACCCAGCAAGGGACAGCAAAACAGGAACCTCAGTCAAACACAAATGCAAATATAAGTGCATCAGGCTTTAGAAGAACCAGTAAGATCCACTTGCTCAGTTGAGCAGTCAGTTAATTGCAGTGCCCTTCCAATTACAATTCAAAGAAATAGTAATTTGTAATAGTATTACAAAGAAATAGTAATAAATGGCTGTGTGTCAACAAGAGGGTTACTGAGTAAAGGGAAAAAGAACCTCTTACCTTCAAGCACACACCACAGGATAATTTAGTAAAGTGTCAGGAGCAAGTCTTAAAGGTAAAAATGAGCTGACTCAGAATTCTCTGATTATTGAAAATGAATCCTTAATAGAAGTAAATGGACAAGAACAAAATTTCCTTGCTGTGTCTGCTATTCAAAATTAATTGGAAAATGGCTGATTTGAGAATATTATATCCTCTAGTGAACTGAAAATGTTGCAGGTTTGGTTTTGTTTTTATCCTTAAAAAAAACAAGCATGAAGAATTAAATTAACTCTGAGGATTGTTTGCTCCGAGTAGGCCAACAAAATGGCTTAATTAATCATCATTTATGAACGCTCTATAACACAGAGCAGTCAGCTCTTCATAAAACTGTTAGAATATCAACATGAGAGTAGAACACTTATAAAAGCAAATGATAAATTTCCTGTAGCTCCAATCTATAGCAGCTTGCCTGGCATTTCTTTCTTTGCCATCTAAAAGGAAGTATCCTGCTGAAAACCCTTATTCAGTATGTATAAGAGATCTCAGTTTGAATGGGATGCCTTAAGTTCTACAACTCTTTGTGCTGTGCTGGGCCCTAGGCAGTAATGGCCACAGGGAATATCAATATCGCTCCAAGAGACTTTACCTCCCTCTACCTGGAGACTACAAAGTGCCACATTAACGATAATAGACATAATTCGCTCCATTATTCAAAACAGTTAGAAACGTATCTTATTTCAGCACATCTATAAAAAGGAACATCAGAGATGTCTGCTTATCCAAAGTAATGATCATTTTGACCATTATTTGCCATCAGCAGATAGGTGAGCATATTTCCGCCACAGTTCAGTAAGCTCAGAGGGTTATGTTTTAATTCACTGATTAGAAGGGTAAATAGAGAGAACGACGACTGAAGATCCAGCTAAAAAAAAAAAAACAACTTATTTAAGTCCTACTGAAGAGAATTGTATTGAACTCTAATCTGTGAAATACTGTGCTTCCTCTGGGAGCCCCCCAGCAACACATTAGACACCTGCAGCACTAAACCAAATGTTTTATTCCTAAACGTGGTCAGTCTGCCAACCTTGAAGTCCATGTTTACTTCAGAATTGGCTTCATTCTGCCTAGAAATATTGCCTTCCCTAGAACCCCCCAGAGTAGCCAGGGGACATCTCCAAGCTGCAAGATGACAAAATTTAACCCCTGGTCATAGTGGGTGAGAGCAATTTGACAGGGCATTCCCAGGTGACCCACAGTGTATATGCAAGGAGGCTCAAATCAAGCACACAGCTTGGCTCAAAAGCATTATTCATAAATATTTATCACCATAGTTAATAGCTGTTTGGCAGCCTGGCCGCTGCTGGCTCCCCTGGTTTAATGCTGACTGGTAGTTTACAGATTGCAGAGTGGAAACGTCTCCTCTTTTTATCCAGGAATTGCAGCCATATAGGTACTACATGTGTAGAGCAGGCTCTTAATTGTATGTCATCATATCCTCTATGATCTACATAACTAAGGCTTAATGTTGCTTAAAATACATGCACATCATATCTAGCTTTCTTCGAGCAAGGGAATGCTGTCCACTAAAATACAATTCAAACAGGAAGAAATTTCCTATTTTCCACTCATACAAATAAAAGGCCCCTTAGGATTATTTTGCAAATTCTGGAAAAGTAATAAGCTTTACTGCAAAGATATCTATTCTATGCTAAAAAGTGACCCCTCCTGTATTATTTGCAACATCTACATGCTACTAAACCATGTTCTTGTTTAATTAGATATCAGGCTTTTATGAACAAACACACACAAATAAGAGAGCAGCAGGTAAATACCATGCCTGTAAGACAGTGATACACAGGTACTGCCTATGGCACACCACTCCAAGGCACTGCAGAGGACGTAGGCTAATGCTGGCCTGTGGTGGCCACTTACCTGCCAGCTCAGGCCAGCTCTCCTTCCGCTGTGCTGGCGGTACTGTCAGCACAGTATCTGCCACATGAAGGACAGCAAGGGACACCTATCCCTACTGCAGTGCAGGAATAGAGAAAGCCTCATCATTTGCTGTGGATGCAGCCAGAGTGGAATTTAATTTGGCACAATAAACTGGTGCCAAGGACTACTCACATTATGCACTGGCACAAAATGATTGAAGCTGAAAATGATTTTTATTTGTAGAGGATTATGACTAAAGAGGTCGACAGCCTCAACCAATATTTAGTACTAGCTCAACAGAAGTTAAAAGGGAGCAGGCAACATGTACCCTCAAGGAAATGGGGCATTGATAGCTATCTCCTCATGCAAACTGCTCTGATCATCTTAAAAAACTGAAGACCAAAACCATCTGAGACTTCTCAGAGCTGGATCTTTGAAGATACTTTTATTATTCTGTCAGAAACAGTTGGCGTACAAATTTGACTTCAGGCAATAGTGCGCAAACCCTTTCTCATCTGGTTCATTTGTGTAATGTGAAGATGGGGTTATTCTCAAGTCTGAATTTTTTGTTGTTTCAGAGGAATTTTATAGTCTGAGGAAGTCTCTTCAATGGGAAAACACAGATGGCAACAAACCAAATTCCCATGTCATGAACTTCACTTAAAAATTAAAATATGTGCCTATAACAGGAGGACTGACTTGCTCTAGATTTCTGCAAAGCTTTCTTGGGGCCCACAGATGTAACTGGCAGCACCATATTTGCATAGAACTTGTTATACTTCGGTCACAATTGGATGTACCACTGATCACTTATACAAATGCAACAAATTAACAGGCATAAAACAATCCATTTTGTTTTTCCTCCCTAATGCAGCCACTCACTGACTGCAAAATGTCTTCATCAACAGCATTTAGTTTTTCACAGACTTTGAAAGTATGGCCTAACAGTAAAAAAACCCCACTTTTCTTAAATTCAGGTTAATATATATATATATATTTAATGAAGTAGAACCTCCTATGTGGCTTCCTTCATCTAGGACCTTCTGCACCAGGGGTATCAAAGATGTATGTATCATGGGAAACAGTTACTGCGTTGGAATGTGGTCTTGATTTAGCCTTTATTTTAGAAGTGAGAATTGGGTAAATATTGGAAAATAAAAATAGATAATTTAACATACCAACTTTAGCCTCATAGGGAAAGGTACAAAGCACAGGATTTTTCTGTCAATAAAAAAGAATTCATTTAATCATACCAACTAAATAATGTAAAAGGAGAGTGTTCCTGGGTAAATGGGAAACAATTTTGCTCTTTGAATAGGGAATGTTAAAACAACATAGACATACTACAACATTTGTATGGCTGTCCCAGTGACACAATACTGATGATGGATTGCAGCTTCCCCTCCCATTGCTAGACACATGTAGAGTGGGATATTCCCAGTATAGACACTGTAATGAATATGGGCATAGGAAATATAACACCATTCAATATTTTTGTTTCCCCTTCAATCAAAGACAAAAGTGTTTCTTTCCAAACACTGTGTTTTTTTGCTTCTTGTAGAGATATCATGTTTCAAAAATATTTGATTATCCTGTCAAGAATACTAAAATATAAAAAAAAAATTTGCAGAGTGGAAATAGAGTAAAAGTGAAAAAAAGTGGTTTTCCAGCATATAAATTATTTTACTTCAGTAGCAGAGGAGTCATGAATATGAATATGAATAGTGCTGAATTCTAGAAAAACAATTTGTCATTATTAAAATTAGTGCTGTGTCAACACAAAAAACTCACAGCTTGCTTTTTGTGCTGCTGCACAACCAGCTGCATTAAGGGCTCAAGTGTTCTGGGGTTCATTATCAGTGAATGGGGCTCTGAATCATAAGGTACCAGACAAGTCTGTAATCCATAACAGAAGGCTGTTCAAGATGTGAAATATATTAAACACCTGAAACAGAAAGACGTATTTCTGTGGTCAGCCTAGCATAAGGCTGCTTGGTATTAGTAAATGAACACTTGACAGTTTTGCATTTCTTAGCTATGACATTCTATTTACACATTCAGAAACACAACATGCTGACATCTAGATCCAGTTATTAGAGGTTGCTCTTGGAGCAACTGTGCAACAGCATTTTCTGAGTACAATGGAAAAAGATGGAACAGCAAAATCCATTTTTCTGAGAGACATTCATGAAAGAGAGGAGCAGAGAAGAGCAGGAAATATGCTCCCACATTTCTACAAGAACAGGATGCTGCACCATGTATTTCCCAGTGTCTTTGGTTTGCACAAAGTTGAGCTACACTCCTGATTTACTTTGTATGTGTTAATTCTTCCCTTCTTGCAAATGTTATTTAAGAGGTGCAGAAGTGAGGAAAAAAGTTGTTAAAGACAGTGAACAACAAGTTCCTCTCAGAGACGCAGAATCCACACATAAGACTACCTCTGTTCCTGGCCTTTTCCAGCAATGGGGAAGGGCCAAAAGATGAGCAGAAGGAAAGGACCTAAAAGGGAACAATGATGCTATTTAATTATTGAAGGCTGAGTGAGGTAGAGCAAATCTATACATAAGTTTTGTAATTGATTTTTCAACTGCAAGTGTTAGATCAATGAAAAGGCGCAAGTTCAAATATCAACATATATGGGCCAATATTTGATTCCCAGTATCACATATTGGGTCATCTTAGTGACCTTAGTTGGGTTACACTTCAGCTGAAAGTGGGAGCTCTAACAGTCTTTTTTCCAGGAATTTCTGTTCTGGAATGTAGCCATATGGTATTCTCAAGGAGAAGCTGGAAGCTTTGTGCGATTTTCATAATTGTTTCAGTTCACTAGGATAAATGGCAAGGACATAGGTGGCTATGTAGCATAGGCTCCTGGGATCATAGATCAAACAGCCTTGTTTAGTATCAGCTCCTGTACAAACACACACAACTGCAGATTTACCTCAGGCTGGAGGGATTCACACACACAAAGGCAAATATGATTTCTAGTCTTAAAGGAGACCAGCATCCTAGTGGCCTCCAGAGACAGGTAGCTAACCTTTGTCCAAAAATGAGTGCTTTTAGTTAAGACTGTATTGAATTTGGCACTTATAGGAGGAAATAAACCTCTATTCTGCATTAATAGGTACATGGGGCTGTGGATCTGGAGAAAGTGCACTAACTGAGTAGAGAAGGCAGTTTTGGCACACTTCAAGCAGATCCAGCATTGTTTATATTCCAATAATTTTTTAAGCAAGCTTCTTATTTTCCTCTACTAAGATAACCTAGATTTCATTTCATGTATATGTCGCAAGCATGCAAATACAAATATTACATATAGAAAATTCTGTGTATATCTATCTATAATTTCTGGATGTAACTGATTCTAAAAAGCCCTGGAAGAAAGAACTAGATAGTAAAATTGTGTGATGACCCTGTCATTAGTTTACAGACAATCTCATATCACAGAGACCAATTGCCAAAGCTGATGAGATACCCCATCAGAACAAACTACAGCATCACTTGAACACTGCTGTCCTGCAGAGTGTCTGGGCTGGGCCTAGTTGGGGGAACAAACTAACACACAATTGACATTGCTTCCCATAACGTGCTTGCTATAAGCTGTGTAGTGACCACAAAGGGTTTTACTCAGTATATTTCTGCACATTTGTGTAACACAGATTGCTTATGCTAATTTAACCTCAAGAGTAATGCAAAGCACACAGAGCCCTGTCCCCAGCCTCAGGAACCTGATACAATTTATTGCCTCTGTAGGGCACCTTGCACAGAGCGGGATCCTGACTCCCTCTTGAAAGCATTATCCCACCTGGTGAAGTGCTACCTGCCTGTTTTCTTTTTGTCACAGAAAGTATAAAAGCAAAGCTCCTTCTCTTTTATTTGCCTGTTTTTCATAGAGCACTGCAAGAGGGGACAGTCACTGATTTTCAATGGTCTCCTCACTCTTGCCCCTAAGCCTGGTTCTGAAGCCCTTTTGGGCACCCCAAAAGAGCCCAGTAAAGCAGTGCAGCCCAGCACCACCCTCAAGGCATGCCACAGCAGCACTGTGCTAGCTCAGCACATTTCTAGACTATTGCATTTTCTATGGATTGAGGCATTGGCATGAAAACTAACATTTGTGTCTCTCCATGCTGTAAACATGCTGTTAATACCCATCTCCTATTATCTCAACTGATTCGGAGACAGATGGCAAAGAATTGGATGTGGTTTTATCCCATCTATTGTGCACCACATTTGGAGATTTTCACTTAAAAAAAAAAAAAAAATCAATGGAATAAAAGAAGTCAAGAGAGATGTCCCAGATCTTTTGACTCCATAAAGAGTGATCAATTGGAACCTTTGTATTGGGCTGCAGCTTAATGAAACTCTGAAAATAACCTAATATACATCTCCTATAAGTACCTTTTAACATTAAGAAAACCTCATTCTAATTCAAGTGTAAAGAAAGCATAAAGAGCAACTAGATCTACTTTCATACTTTATTTGCTGCAGTAATATTGAATTGCTGCAATAATATTAAATGTCATTGACAGACCCTCTACTACTTATAAAAAACACTTCTGAGACAAGATAATATTCTCTATCAACATTTCCTGTGTTTTACACCATTTTAAAACTGGGTTGCAGGAAGCATTTGTCATATCATGAAGAAGCTGAATTCTAAATTAAAAAGGACATGTTTGTATTGGTATTTTTTGGGGGGTGACGGAGAAGATCAGCAGACTGCAAGCCCAAAGAAAATTCACAGCCTTCCTTCTGTTTCTGGGGTACTACATATGGACCTGCCCAAAGTCTAGGGCAGTTTGAGTGTTCACTCCAGTTAAGTCAAACCCACAGAACACAGATCTTGCACAGTTGACAATCTTTGCTCAACAGAGGCTCAGTACAGAATGAAAGTGAGGAACAAATTACCTTTTGTGGAATAAAGTGGGCACAGGGTAAACACACTGCAGATGGGCCATAAGGGACACTTTGTCCTTCAGCTCCATCCATCTTCACCTTATAGAAGAATTAAAAGCCTTGTCAATAATTTAACAAACTAATGGCCATGATTTTAAACATTGTGGGCTAATGCTCTAAGCACCACATTGGCAGAGCAAGATGGTGAAAGTAGAAAGCATGTGGTTTTGCATTCCATGATTATTTTGAAAGTCAGGACACAGTATTTTTATCAGCAGCCTTTTCTTCTGCCAGAGCAAAACCCTGGGACCGCACACCAGCAAAAGTGTGCAACGACCTGCATTGTGTGTGCAACATTACCACTACGATGTCATTTCTTGATAACAGCGTAATTAAATTGCATTGTCATTGCGCATCCTATCTTAGGCCAATTCACTGAGTAGAAGAGTCAAGTAACAACACTCAGTCTGATAGTATATTCATAAAACTGAAAAATTACCATCTACAGAGAAATTAGGCCTTTGCAACTGCAAAACTGAGTTTAGTCACCCCATGTAAAGAAAATACTGGGAAATATATTCTTCATGTTATTCTTACAAATTGTCTTTATCCCTCTGAAATTATAAGATCTACAAAGCAGTGGCCACATACAGGAGAACCAGAGTAAGGCTGACAAAAAGGCAGCCTTATTGGCTTTAAGGAGAAGACCATGACAGTGATATTTAGCTGAGATACCATCATTCACAAAGGCTTGAAATCTTTACATTTCAGAACTTACCTACTTCCAGCTATGCCAATTTAAACAAATTAGCCAACCTTCATTCATAGGAGACACCGTATTAGTCAGATTTTCAGGTTAATTCCATAAATAGCAGCCCTGAAATTAAGCTTTGCCTACATGTCTGAAGAGCGGCTGTCTCCCTCAGATGTTCTGGAGTGCTGGGAATTCCTAACCGAGGGCTCACATTTGCCAGCGCCTCCCAGACACCTGCCCAGAGACGAGGAACAGCAAAGTAAACTTAAAGCATTCAATGAACAGTTTTTATGTTGTTTGTAAAAAGAACTCAAAACATAATATTGACAAAAATATCTCCAAGAGCGTCTCCTGAATACCACTCCATGGGGAGCTCTTGAGCAATACATCGCTTCAGGTAAGGGATTTTAAAGAGATAGTGCACATATGACAAGTTTGGAGATGTGACCCTCACAGAGAGGACAGGAAGTGCAACTAGTTTAACATTTTTATTGCCTTTTGGTTTGGGGGTGTGGGGTGTTTACAGGGTTTAGCAAACCTCTTGGAGCCCCTGTGCCCACCCTTCCATCCAGATGCTGCTATCTCCTGATACCCTGTAACTGAAAAGTTTCTCTTGCCTCCCAGATCAGCATCTTCATGACCCATTTGTCTAATTATGGGAACGACCGCCTGGGCTTATACACCTTTGTCAACTTGGCCAACTTTGTTAAAAGCTCAACTAACCTGAACCTGCAGACACTGCCCCCCGTTCAGCTGGCTCAGAAGTACTTTGAGCTCTTTCCAGAGCAGACAGACCCTCTCTGGCAGGTAATGTTACAACTTCTTCCTCCTCCAATTACAAGCCATTTGTTGAAATAAGAATCTTTTCCTATTAAAACAATAAAATAATCCCCCTTCACATTCAGGTACGTTATTTCTTCCTGCAGGCTACCTTAGATTATTTAAGTATTCTTGAGACGCCACTGCTTTTGACCAGAAATGGGTTAGCTTCCACTCCCCTTAACTCAGGCATGGTAAAAGCCCCTAATTGCCATTTATATGTGAGAAAGCTTCCCTTCCCATCCTCCCTGTTTGTAGTTCTGCTGATGCATTGCCTTGTGTTCACTAATTGTGTTGCACTACCCATACGATGCTCTCAGCCAGCCAGGTGTAAGAGATGCAGAGTCATTGGATCCCTCAATGGGAAATCACTAACATTGGATCACTGTAGCTACCAGGAGGGTTTCCTACCACCTGAAACCCCTTCAGTGGAACAGCAAGGAAAAGGGAGAGCCGGAGGGGTCAGCAGCAAACACAGAATGGGCAGCTCTGTTTAAGAATGAAGAGGGTTTTTGTATAGACTATATGTTTCAAATGTGATGCTTGTAACCTCCTTCAGCACTGTAATTACCTAATCATTGTTACAGATGTCTGGCTCTTCTCTTACTCAGAATATGATATGCCAAGCTGTGCTTTCAAATATGCAGGTATAAATTCAGAGAGACACCATGGAGATCTGGGCAGTTATTCTGGGCTTATCCTAGCAAAAAGGAGCAGAATTTTTCCCTGTTATTTTTGGTCCAGGTGCAAAAGAAGTCTAAATCTGTATTTCCACTGGCATCAGTGGAGCAGCAGCAATTCAGATCAGTTAATGATTTTCTCCATTGTATTTTGTTAACTTTATTCACTAGCAAAAAGTATCTTCTATTACCAGCCAATACTATGCAAAAACAGTATGCATGTGATAACTGCTTTAAGAAGTAGTCAATCCTAACTATTTCTGTGGCATCCTTTGTTCACACATTTTATTTTGCATTCATAGGTAGTAGGAAGATAAGGAGATTAATAATATCCCACATTTCTATTTTGTTCTTCCTTTTGGGTGTTTATGTAAATTAAAATTGGCACTAAGTTCCATATATCTGAAACCATTTTGTTACGTAAGAAAGTAATGCCTTGAAGCTATTCAGAGGTTTCCATTTTTACCTCAAATGAAAACTTGATTAAATCAATTTTTAATCTTTTTTTCTTATTTTTTTTTCTAATGAGTGAACTTAATAGTCAGTCATGCAAAACCATTACATATGCATTGATTCTTACCCAAAGAGACCACCTAGGTGCCTACAAACTCTGAGTTTATGAAATAAGCCTAGCTAATGGAAAGAAGGAAATGCAGTAGTCTCACAGGGTGTGGATTTTGACACCAATCCTTCCAGATGTGCACAACTGTGTAGCCTTACTGACTTCTCTGGGACCCCTGGAAGGGCTGGTCCTGGAAGATACCTGAGACTTTGGTCCCTGTGTACCTGAATGCTCCCATGGATGAGTACCAGCTCAATATCTGCCACGAGTAAACTCTTACGAGGAAATACGGGGTTTACTACCTAATGTAAGGCTCTGGCATTACTGCCTAACACTTCTCACTTGCAAAGACATGCAAACACATAGGATACCCCAGCATGATGTACACAATTGCATTTTCTTCTTCAGAATCCATGTGATGATAAACGACATAGGGATATTTGGTCAAGAAACAAAACTTGTGACCACCTACCCAAATTTCTGGTGATAGGACCCCAGAAAACAGGTAAGAAGTAATGAATTTGTAACCAAAGCTGGCCACCCAGTTTTGCACCTGTGTATTTGTGTCCTGTAAATTGAAGTCAACTCCCTGCCTTAGAAAGGGTTCACTTCCAATCCCTGTGGGATTCAGACACTAACTCCTCCACTGCCAACAGACAGGGACAACTGTTTGTATAGCAAAATTGCACTCACTTGACATAAAATGTTTCTGTCAGGCTGCCTTGTGCTAGGATTGCTATTAACTTCTTTGACAAATTATTTCAACATTGTTTAAGAACCTAACTGACAACAAATGTGCTTAACACCCTGCAGACCTCTGAGGCTCTCAGGGCATTATTTAAATTAAGCTACCAATTCCTTTTCCAAGATGGTGATTACTGTTGTGGACATACTACACAAAAAGGATGCGGAGGCAGGGAAATAATTGACTAATCCAAGATCATACAGAAATACTGTGACAGTGACAGAGACAGCAGGTTTTAATCCATAGTCCAATGACAGCTTGCATTGCATGAAAACATCGAAGTGCAATTTTAAAGAGACATTCTCCAAATTTTTGTTTACCACCATATAACATTTCCAGGTGTTTTTCTCAAACAAATAACGAATAAGTACTGTTACTGGGATTTGAAAGCATAATTACCACATACAGGCTTAGTAGCATTGAAACAGAATTTTTATTCCTCAGTAGCAGACCCCCAGGACAAATGCACAGAGGGCAAAAAGACAGTTCTGAAAGCAACAAAAACATAGTCCCACAGTTAGTGCTTTGGAGAAGTTTTGTGCAACATGAATAGTTTGAAAACAAAGATGTTCAGGCCGAATTGCCTCAGAGGTTTAAATAGTCAAGGAAGCAATGCCTTCAGCAGCAATATCAGGCTTGTATCACAGAGCAGAATTCAGGGTTTGGAAATGACAAAAGCTCAAAAAGCAGAAGAGTCTGCACATATCGCCCATCCCTCTGAAAGCCCCTTGTGCTTACACAGGCCTTTCATCAACAGGCAACTTCCTTATAAAAAGTAATCTAATTCTCCTGTATATCTCAGCATGCATTGATTTAAAGTACTTTATTGAATGAATAAAGTCAAAGGTGGGGATTTTTTTACTATTTCCTAATGGCATCTCTTTTTGTTGTTGTAGGAACAACAGCCCTTTATTTATTTCTTCTGATGCATCCTTCCATTATCAGCAATCTTCCTACTCCAAAAACTTTTGAAGAAGTTCAGTTCTTCAATGGAAACAACTATCACAAGGGAATTGACTGGTAAGAAGAATAACAAAAAAGAAGCATTCATTATTAGTACATGGTAAACCATAATGGAACAATTACAGGAGCATGTATGACATCAACACAATTACTGGATGAATTTGTTATGCTTGACATTATCAAACAAAAAGAAACTAATTTGTAATGATGGGACATTTAATCAAGTCTTTAATTTTGTTTAGATATCACAGTCACAATTTTCTTATTTTTTCATCAATGAACACAATGGACAGTTATGATGACTCTCTTCATGCTGAGTAACAACTCTTGTCTTTTCATAACTGTTTCTATACTGAATTATACTCTCTTTTTCCAAAAGTGGCTTTTCATGAAGTAACATTTGATTTGTGTCTTCTTGAGAAAAAAACAAATGTAGAGCATTTCAGCTGGTATTCCTATCACACTTTAAAATATTGCTTTTACTATTTATTTCTAAGAAAAGCATTTGTGTAAGGCTTTTTTTTCCACAGGGAACAGCAGTTCTCATCCTTGTGTGAAAGCCTAAATGTAAGATATATATCACACTCCACATTTTAACCTGGAGTAGTTTCCTTGCTGGCGTACAGCATGGAGAGTGTGTGGAGTGAACAGGCCTGACTGATATAAGCAGGCTGTGCCCAGTCACAGCACCAGCTGCTCAGGTCAAGGTGGCACAAACAGTAAAGGGAAAGAGAAATAAATGCTTGGTGTTTGTTGTTCCGTGCTACATAAAGAGGAAGTTCACCATGGCCATCCTACATTACATGTATAATACACGTGGTGAAGGAGTGGTGAGGGGGCAGCAGGGTGTCTCTCTTCTGCAGCCCCGTGTAACACGTAGAGGAAGAGGCCAGCCTTGGCCAGCCTCTTGGAGACTCCTTCTGCCAGGCGTCACCAAAACTGGCCTGCAGGTTCCAAAGTCAGTGGGGTCCCGGGCAGAGAGTGAGCCCTGCCTACTTTATTTCTATTGAAAGGACAAAAAACAGTGAGTCCCACCAAAACTGGAAGCCCCAGGGTGCTCAGTAAAATCAAAGGGACCCGAAAATACCTCCAGAGAAATTTCACCTTTTGTTTCATTTGATTTTTTCACCCTTTCAGTTGAACCTTCTTTTCCACTTTTAATTCTAATCAGTTTTAAGTGGAAAATACTATTCAAAGCCAAAATTCAAATTTTACATTCTGAAAATGTCTAAAAGGAAATATTTGCTGGCTCCAAAATGAAGTATTTTAACAATGTTAAAATTAAATGGTTGACATTTTGAAGCTTTTCCCATTTTCTTCTGCAGCTAAAACCAAATTCATTCCAAACTGATGAACTTCTTAGCAAAATCCCATCCACCAAAGGAAAAACCTAATTACCTGACTTCATGGAAGCTTTAACTATTACCAATACCATGTAAGAGCCAAGATGTCTTCCCCCTATTCCAGTTCTGGAATGAGCTGAGAAACTCAACTTTGTTTCTTGAGCATTACGTCTGAAAACCCACCTTTTCACCTACAAGGAAATGGGAAGCAGAGATATGACCCATTTTTCATTTTCGCTAATTCTAATGAGTTCCTTCATCTCCCAGGTATATGGATTTCTTCCCCACTCCTTCCAACACTACCACTGACCTTGTCTTCGAGAAAAGTGCCAACTATTTCCACTCTGAGGATGCTCCTAAGCGAGCTGCTTCCCTCATCCCCAAAGCCAAGATCATCACCATCCTCATTGACCCATCTGATCGGGCATATTCCTGGTACCAGGTATGCACCTTGCCTTTGAGAAATCAGCGGCAGGGGATGACGGCCAACATTTGTGGGAATTTGAGCAACCCCTTGAGCAAGAATTAGAGTTACCTAATTTGAACTCTGTAGAAGTGGAAGGATGCTGAGTGCCAGCTTTTGCAGTTGGCATCTGTGACACCAGTGTCATAAATGATGAAACTTCTCAGCACAGAGCTGCCACCAGCTGTAAACAAACAGTTTAATCTCAATTACAACTGACACTGCATCGAGGAAAAGCAGTGTGCCTCGCCCAGGGGAATACACGAGAGAAACAAGCATAGCCTAGCTAGAAAATCAGAGCTCTTCTCTTGATGCTGAGAATCTGGTACATCATCGCATCCTCCAGCATGTAAGTGAAGCTACATGGGGTGGTGTACATATGAATGCAGTGTCTCCTAAAGTTTCCATGGAGTTAAAAAGGTCTGTGCCTGGAGAACTGAGGTGGTTTTTTTTCCTCTCCTTGGAAAAAAAAGAAAGCCTGTTGTTTTTCTGAGGAAATTCTAGGAAGCACTTTATCTTTTACCAAGTGTCCTGGGTTCAGCTGTGTTTTTGACTTTCAGCCTGGGAACAAAAACCAGCAATGTTTTTAATTGTTGCTGCTCAGTAATGTTTATTCTGACTAAGGACTTTCTCAGTGTCATGCTCTGCCAGGGAGGAGGGGAAGTCAGAAGGAAGCAGAGACAGGACACCTGATCCAAACTAGCCAAAGGGTATTCCATACCACAGCACATCATGCCCAGTATATAAACTGGAGGCAGTTACCTGGAAGGGCTAAATCGCTGCTTGGGTTGGGCTGGGTATCGGTCAGCGGGTGGTGAGTGATTGTATTCTCTTCCCTTGTTATTTCTCTTATCATTATCATTATTGGTGGTAGCAGTAGCGATTTGTGTTATACCTTGGTTACTAAACTGTTCTTATCTCAACTCGTGGGAGTTACATTCTTTTGATTCTCCTCCCCATCCCTCTAGGAGGAGGGAGAGGAAAGAAGTGGGGGAGTGAGTGATCAGCTACACGGTTCTAAGTTACCGGCTGGGCTTAAACCACAACACCAAGCCTATGTCTTTGCATAAGAAAGTCTACTCTACTTAAAAAACATATTTGTAAAATATGGTGTAATCATACAGATAAAGGGCATATTGAAAGCAGAGTTAAAACAGACATGGATTGCTAATGTTGCAATCAGCAACAGAGAAGAACAGAGAACAACTCAGAAGGGCAGAGAAGAGATTCAGAGCAGCCCTGCGGAGAAGGACTTAGGGGTGCTAGTCGATGAGAAAATGAACATGAGCTTGCTTCAGTGTGCGCTTGCAGCCAAGAAAGCCAACCGTATCCTGGGCTGCATCAAAAGGAGTGTGACCAGCAGGTCGAAGGAGATCATCCTGCCCCTCTACTCTGCTCTCGTCAGGCCTCACTTGGAGTATTGTGTGCAGTTCTGGTGTCCTCAACATAAAAAGGACATGGATCTGTTGGAACAAGTCCAGAGGAGGGCCACGAGAATGGTCAGGGGACTGAAGCACCTCCCATATGAAGATAGGCTGAGAAAGTTGGGACTGTTCAGCCTGGAGAAGAGAAGGCTGCGTGGAGACCTCAAAGCAGCCTTCCAGTATCTGAAGGGGGCATATAGGGATGCTGGGGAGGGAATCTTCATTAGGGACTGTAGTGATAGAACAAGGGGCAATGGGTTCAAACTTAAACAGGGAAAGTTTACATTGGATATAAGGAGGAAATTCTTTCCTGTTAGGGTGGTGAGGCACTGAAATAGGTTGTCCAAGGAGTTTGTGAATGCTCCATCCCTGGCAGTGCTCAAGGCCAGGTTGGACGAGGCCTTGGGTGATACGGTTTAGAGCGAGGTGTCCCTATCCATGGCAGGGGGGTTGGAAGTGGATGATCTTAAGGTCCTTTCCAACCCTAACTATTCTATGATTCTACGATTCTATAAAATACACCATTTCTGATACTGGTGTTACGATTTCTGCAAGGAATAAAACATGGCCTAGGGCTGCAGTCTGCACCATTTTTAATAGCTCACTTGCACCTTTACAATTGTCAATGTGAGAGATGCAAAGCAGTAAAAAATTGTGTATATTTTGACAAAATTTGGCTTTTCAACTCCCCTCCCGCTGTGCCAGCACAGCCCTCCCAACAGATCTTGGGAGGCTTATGGCTTCATCGTTAGCATCTTTGTGATACCTGCCTAATATCTCCCATTAGCACCAGCGATCCCATGAGGACCCTGCTGCCTTGAAATTCAATTTTTATGAAGTCATTACATCCAGCCAGTGGGCGTCCTCAGAGATAAGGACCCTCCAGAAGAGATGCCTGACACCCGGCTGGTATGCTGTCCACATTGAACGATGGTTAACTCATTACCCTGCTTCACAGGTAATTTTCAACCTGTTGTTTAGCCAAGCTCATCAAAGTCCCAAAAAATGAGCACGACCTCATCAGTAGAGGAGCTGGGATATTTCCCACTGCGACTCTGAGCTGACAGGAAATGCAGTTCTAACACGACCAAGCTATTTGGCAGAAGTGTGTTGATTTTTCTGTTTTCTGGTGGAAAAGATGCAACGGGAAAATGTTATGAACTGTGGCCACATGGGCCTGTTGGGGGACTTTGGGGATTCCTTCCAGCATCAGCCAAGGTTGACAAGGCTTCTAGGTCCCAAGAAACAAGCAGATGCAGCGTGAGACCTTGTGGGAAGTTTTGACAAATTCATTTAGAAAATGGCAGGGCTTTAGAAATTTCATTCCACTTCCCACTCACTCCCTTTCATAAAAAATTCCCCATTTGTTATATCCTGATCTGGAATTAGTCTTTCTCAGTGTTAGAGCAGCAATACCTTCTTTTGCTTCCATCTTCCTTCAGATGTCTTACTGAACTGTCTTTCATAATCTTTCCCATGAAAAAAATATATGTAAACACATAGACCTAAAGAATATTCCCATTACTAAAAATACTGTTTACAGATATAAACCTAAAGCAAAATTTTAGTACTACAAAATATACACATGGGCACTCTTGACCCATGGATGTTGTCCATAGCTCAGTTCATAAGTCTACCTACTGTAAGAAGAAGTAAAAGGGTGCTTAGTGAGCAAGTATAATGAACAAGTATCTCCAGAGATTACCATATGTGGGACAGAATTTTGCTGAAAGGAGGTGGAACTGAGTGTTGCCTGTTTAGACATGGACCTGAAAATCCAGAAAGAAAATAGAAGCTTTGTCTTTTTGCAATCCTCCCTTTTCCTATTATACAGTCTCAGCTGTACTACAAAGAGGAGAAGCAGGCCAATCCCATTTCCAGGAGAAAGTACTTTCTTCTTTCATCCCTGGCCTTTCTACTCCTTCATAACAGGGAAGCAGTACTGTCAAGGCAGTATGGCCCTAGGAGCAAACAGGGTATGTCTCCTCATCTCCAGCACAGATCAACTTCTTCCTTTGAAGGAGAAGGGGCAGTTCTGATGAACTTGGAGCATGAAAAGGATGCCAAACATCCCACGCCCTGTTACCTGTGCTCCTTCTTTGCCCTCATCCTGCTTCTGTCCCTCTCATGAAGATTTCTCTCCTTCTCTTCCAATGAAGAGTGACTGCAGCCCTCTTATTAAACATTCAGGGGCACACTGACATCTTCCTTGTAACACTGGTAACCACTCATGTTTCATGGTTACAGTGATTAATTTTACAAGATGCACAACAAAATGCACTCATTCTCAATGAGATGCACAGAGAGAGAGAGCACTCATAGTGCTTACTAACGGGCCTCAGTAATGTGCATTCTCTTGGCATTTGCACTCAAAACCTTAATAATTCACAATAAGCCTTCAAAATAAATATAAACTACATCTGCCTGAAATAGTTATTAGTAATACTGCTTGGTACTCCATGACACTTTTGATACACTGTCTGAATATTTGCTTGCGGAAGTCAATGTACCTTTATGCCACACTCCTCTTTAATTAAAAACAAAACAAAAAAAAAAAGAAACTTTGCTAACAATTTTGCAAACCTGCATGGCTGAGAGGCTCGTGGCGAGTTTTAAATAAATTGCCACAATATCACTTTTGAACATGAAATTGAGTAGCTTCTGAACATTTTATTCTAAGATAAAGATATACATGAGCTTTCTGCTACTTACCTTCCATGACAGATTTCCTAAAGACACAATATAAATCTCAATCATAATTTTACATTCCTTCTTTATCTCTTTTTATCAGAATTTTCTGAGAGTCAACATTGGCTTGTGAGATTTAACTGTTGCATTTGAACAATGTGCACACAGAGTTATAAAGTGCTCACCTACACAAATTCAACAGAATGAAGTATATCTAAAAGGAAGCTCATCTGTAATAAAACTGTACAGAGTCACATGCTAATTTAATCCCATGATATTAGCCTCAGTCTTGGTTCTAAATAACTAGCATTTTTACCCCTACAGTTGCTTATTATTGATGGACAACAGCTAAGAAGTGACCCAGCTACTGTGATGGATGAAGTGCAGAAGTTTCTTGGAGTCTCTCCTCATTATAATTACTCTGAAGCTCTAACGTGAGTGTGTTCCTTTACTCTCTGCCTTATGGGATCATGCTGTACATCCCCACTTGATCATTAATTGCAATTAACAAATAAAAAAATCCATAACAACACTAATTTTGCAAAGCTTGAGGTTGTCTGTGTAACACCCCTCCAGTTTTTCCTTAACTTGCACATATATAACACATTACAGAATTGATGACTGCATACATTCCCACATGCAAACTCTACTTTGCACAACATCCAGAACAAATACCTACACAACCTGCTGTATCAGATGCAGGACGAACATACAGATTTACGTAAAAGCACATCTGCTAAGTTTGAGTGCCTGACCTGAGGCACCCAGTGCTTGTTTGCTATGGGTATCTGTTTTGCTTTCATCACTGGATCATTTAAAATGTACATTCTGCTGCAGTGAGCTGTGCACGTAAGAACTCAGCACACATTTGCACATCAGACTGTTGAACGTTATGCTAGTCTTCAGAACCTGAAGACCACCTAGGGTCAGGTGTGAAAAATTTGGCTTAAAGGTTGTTACCATATTCTTGTTGGAGTCTAGTGACAGACACTGGGTTAGAATTGCCCAGTATGAGAAGATTTGTCTGGTCATATAGTTTCTTGACAATTTCCTTTTAACATGGACTAAATATATAATTTCCTAATCCCATTTTCATATATGGAAAGCCCTTTGATTGACTTCCCACAGCCTTTGGTTCAGATCTAGCAAAGGCAGCTATGATGAGCCCTATCACATTTCTCACCCTCATTACCTGGAAGGTGAAGCTTTCCCCATGCAAGGGGAGTAATGGCCTGTGTGGTGCTCTGAGTCTTCTCAGTTCCCCACAGGAAGACAGTCTCTGCAGGGGTGGAAGGTGGGCTGAATTACTTTCTTGCTTCTTAAACTGGCAGAAAATTGTAAGTAGCTTTTGTACTGAGCCTCTACATAGGAGGAGCATCATCCCATTATGGCCCAAAGTGCTGGGCTCAGAGAGCCCTGGAACATCTATGTGCTGAGAAGCCTGGCACTGCAGTAGGGGGTTTTGCCAAGTCAGTGTGCAAGCAGAAAGCATGAGCCTGCATGTGGGGTGGGAAATAGCAAAGCCTGTACCTTACCTTCCCTGAAGGCTGGTACCAGGAAAAGTGAGGGGAAAAGGAGACCACAGGCTTTCCAGTAACCCCACACAGCCTCCTCTCACGATTGTTTAATGTTTCTTTCACCAAGAGGGTTCTGGTTTTTTATGCAACAGGTTTAAAGAGAGAGTTGAGTGCTTGCTGGTCTTTGGGCCTTAAGAATGTTGCTCTGCCAAAATCTTTTTCTAAAGGACAAATTTTAGATTTGACAATGTAATTTTTTAAGTCATTGTTTTCCAAAGCAGCTGAAATAGAGGAGGAATTTGAGTCCACAACTGAACTACTGATCTTTGAATAATTGCTGCCGCACATCTGCAGTGCCTTCCGCTTGGGTGTTTAAATACACACCCACATACATACATCTTCTTTTCTGTAACTAAATTAAAGCCAGCAGAGTCAGACACAAGGGATAAACTTCGGCCTCTTATTTGTTTGGACAGGAAAAATGGATTGTAAACACAACTATAAAATTATGCAATCACTTTTTAGAGGCACCAAGAATGCAAATGTGCTGTGGGAGCACACACTTCTGTACAGATTTAGGATTGAATTGAAAAATGCACTGAACAATGTAGCCACTTTATGGTAGGACTGTCAAAGTAAAAAAAGATTGCATAGGATTGCTCCTTGTCATTACTGCCTAATAACTGTACACCACAGATTTTTAAAGTTGTCACAAAGCAGCCTGAGGACCCAGACCTGCAAACACTAGGGAGCAACAAGTTCATCACCCTGAGTAATTATGCGAACATCTTATAGGAGAGTAAAATCAACCCAGGCAGAAGGAAAGTACTAATCAGAGCCAGTGGAAGAAGACAGCAGAGGGGAGACAAGGGGCTCAGGCATCTGGAGAGAATTGCACATTATGTCAGGTTAGCAAGAGCCACAGCTGAGATGGGCAACTAGGTCATTGCTTCTTACACATACTGCTAAAGAGGACCTAAATTCAGACTAGACACAAGGAAGACATTCTTTACAATGAGGGTGGTAAGACCCTGGCACAAGTTGCCCAGAGAGGTGGTAGGTGCCCCATCCCTGGAAGTGTTCAAGGTCAGGTTGGGTGGAGCTTCGAGCAACCTGGTCTCATGGAAGGTGTCCCTGGCTCACTGCAGCGAGGCTGGAGCAAGATGCCCTTTAAATGTCCCCTCTAATCCATCTGTGATTCTATGAATCCATGACCTGAGAGATTAGAGTAGTGAAAAGAAATGAGGAAAATCAACTAATGTTGCAAGGCTTTCACATGCAATGCCATCAGTAGATGTTAGGGTAACCCACAAAACGCTAGGAGAGGGAAACTAGTTGTCTGCATGAAGCTCCCACTATGGCACTGAAGAGATGTTTCCCAGCTCTCCCCCACCAAACTCATTTTCACAGGGAGTGACAGCTTAAAATTTTAAAGTGTCTGAACTTTATGAACAGAAACCTAGGACAAAATGCCTTTTCCTCTAGCCTGGCTCCTCACACCATGCTCTGGCCACGGAAGCAGCTCCACATCCACCAGCCTCGCAGAGGAGATTTCCCTCGTTTTCTCTCCTGTGAAGAACAGGAACGAAAGGAAAAGGCAGGATTAGAGGAGTGTGCTTAAGAAAATGTTTTCTCTTGGAGCACTGCAACATTTGTCAGAGGATAACAGAAGGATCCTCATGGTGGCATTATCTCTGCCCTCACAGGCACCCACCCTGCCTCTAGCATCAGGTATTGACTTCCCAAGAGGCGGGGTGAGCGTAAAGGTGTCCAGGTTCAGCCCTGCACCTCCCACAGCCTTGCTCTGTAAGGGATGAAAAGGTAACCAAGCCTGGAGGAGAGGCTTCTGCTCGCTGCTTTAAAGAGCTCACTTGTAACTTTAGCCTTAAAACTATCACTATTTTCAAATAAATACTTCCATTGTGCCCAATTACGGTTTGAGAGTTTCATAATGCCTGAATGCATTGACTGAATTCAGCCCTAGCTGTCTTACCCTCTTTTCCCCCACCCAAATCCGTTCAATATGTTTCTTCTGAGGCAGAAATATTGTTTGGTGCACAGTTTTGCAGTTTTCCTTTCCCAGCACACTATATTGCTGCTTCTTTTGGGAAATTAGTGCAAGCCAGCTCAAGTACTTTGCCATACAATGAGCAGATGGAAAAGGCCAAAGCAGAAATAAATTTATCATTGATATATCTATTTAATCAATGATTTATTTATTTTTAATCGATACAGCTACTAAAAGAATTTAGGAAACAAGGGTCAGGCCTGCCATAAAGAGTCGGGCAAGAAAATGTGCAGAAGGTTCACCCTTCTCCAGAAATCAGTTCACTTATGCATAGTGGCAAATTGCAGGTGCACCCATGTTGTATGGCTAGACCTAGGGCAACAAGGTAGTCTGTAACTCATAAACAACCTGTTCCAGCTGATTTTACTTCATCCTTTTCAAACATCTGCTGAATAGCAGAAATCCAAACCTTGCTAATGTTTTATGCATGCTGCAAGTCCTGCAGCAATAAATTCAGTACTTAAGGCTGCATGTTGTTCATTCCTTAGTGAGTATGTGCTTTAAAGCCTTAATCTAAAATTCCTGTATCTTTGAATTTTAGACATCCAAATCAAATTGCGTATTTCAGATATGACTGCTAAGACAGTGTTTATGCTCTAATGCCATCTTTGGAATGAAAATTACATTTAGATCTAATGATATGGAGCCACTAGCTTCTCAGGTGCAGTTAAATTACCAATCAAACCACAGTTCTTTCAGTAGACCTGAACACTGCTTACTTCACTCAAAAAACAACATAAAACCTGCCAGTATGATATTTCTTATCATGTGGTAGTCACACAATAATCACTTCTCTGTACAAGTAGACTTAGGGACTGAGCCCATGCCTGTTGAAGCCAGCAAATAGACGCTTGCCCTTTTTAGCCCCTCTCACCTTGACAGTGCTGACCAGTGACAGCATCAGATCCAGCTGAAAGATGGGCAGCTGTCCTTTAGCACAGCTGGTGGTGTCATGAGAATACAGCACATCTAATTCCAGAGAAAGAGATTATAAATTTTTTTTCAGCAAAAAGTTCTTTTCAAGTGTAAATTGATCAAAACATTACCATCCCACAGGGATACATGGAGCAGTTTGACACTAATAAAATCTCTGACCAAAACCAGACAACAAAATATGAGTCACAGTCTGGACTGGGGCTGTGTAAGATCCTTGAGACTGAGGCTCAGGACCTTGACTGGCATCCTCCAGATCAACACTTAAAACTTGTAATCTATGTGCTGAACAAGAAGAATAAAAACTAGCTAAACTAGCTAGTGTAGGTAAAGCACAATGTGAAAAACCTCTAACCTTGAGCCACTTCTAAAGAAAATTTGTGCAGAAAAAAAAATAAATTACTGGAGCTTTCACAAGACAGGAAAGCTGTTTCCCACTCTGTCCTCAGTATTTCCGTTATCTAAAGAGATGTGGACAGCAACATTTGTTGGCTAACACTGATGTCTTAGTAGCTGGAGGATTATTCTGTAGTGAGGTCTTTAAAAAATATAATCCTCTACAGGTTTGACCCTCAGAAAGGCTTTTGGTGCCAGTTACTGGAAGGGGGGAAAACAAAGTGCCTGGGAAAAAGCAAAGGTCGGAAATACCCACCAATGGACCAAGAGGTAAGGGCTTTCCAGAGATTCAAGTTAACATGTTTGGATATTGAGCTGTTTGATTCCAAAACTAGCCACACTGAGCCCCTTCCTGGGAGCAGTGCATAGCTCCTGGGTGGGTTTCCTTCCTTGACTGTTGTTTTTTTTTCTTTTTTCCCCATCCTCCTCAGTCTCGAGAATTTCTGTCGAGCTACTACAGAGACCACAACGTGGAGTTGTCCAAACTGTTGCACAGGCTGGGGCAACCCCTGCCCTCCTGGCTGAGACAAGAGCTGCAGAAGGTCAGGTAGCACACAAGGGCAAGGGACCGAAATATGGACGATTTTCTTCACCGTCAAACCCCTTGTTTCTCCAACTCACTTGTGATCATCAGTAGAGGACCTCATGAATAACACTCTTTCTATTAAAAAACCCAAAACCCACAGAAGAATAACACCCACCCCACCAGTGCTGACAGACACAAGCATCGACCCCTTTTGTCAGCTTCCAGGAAATAATAGAGAGCTACATGGCATTATTCTTTATCCAGACCAGGATTTGTGCATAGCTTAGTCCCTCTATACACCAGGAAGTACCAGAAACTGTGTGTAGGATGGATTGACTTCAGCGTACAAGACAAACTGCAGTCTGTCAGGACCTGAGCAAAGGATGGGAACATCTCCCACTGGACCATGAGGTTGGTCATCCACTGGGATTTTTCGTGTTTGCTTCTGCTGGGTTTAATCCGAACCCCACAGATTTTCCTGTCATTTTATAGGGGGATATTCAGCAGTTTGCAGTTGGGATTCCTAATGGTCCTGCCATGTCTAGTGTCAATGCACCATCATTGTTTTCTCTACAGCAAAAGGTGGGCTAAATTCTCACCTAACTTGCTTTCCTGGGATTCCATTAATAACTGATGACAGTCTGTGTTCTTTCTTCTGTTGATCTGGGGTTTTTTCCCCCTTTCACAAGGAGATATATCCCGATTTACTGGAGTTGTATGGGTGGTTGAGGTGCAAAGCAGTGAGGGGATGTCCTCCCAGATCTCAGTGAAATCCATTGCCTGCCTCTTGGACAGAGCTGCTTTGCCACCCAGAGGTTTTTCATCACACCTGTTGGCTTCCTACAGCAGATGTGACAAAGCTCCGAGATGTGAGGTCATATCAAATGTTTTGTTTCAATGCCAAGGGACTACTCAAAACACTCCAAAACCTTTTAAAGTCTAAGCAGGCCATGCAACCAGTGTACTGACAATAATCTAATACCAACAATCTTTTTTCTATCTGAAAAGCTGTGGGTTTGCTCTGAAGCTTTCAAAGTAAGCAATTAGGTTAGCCAGCTAGGGTCTCGGTCTGCAAGCTATTATAGAAAACAAACTTTAATGACCAAGGTGTATGTTAAGGTTTTGAAAAAACCTGCAGTGTGTTGAAGAACAAATGCCTTCTACAGACTTTAATGGAGTTGAAAGGACAGCATAGCCACTACATATATATCACATACATGACACATAAGTTTTATGTCTGCATATCTACCTACAGTATTTCTAGATCAGACATACGCTTATACATATCTGCTTTTTGTGCTGATGAAAGTGTGGTTTACCAGAAATACAGTATTAAGAACTGCACTTTTTTCCCAGATACGTGTGGGAAAGGTTGACAAGACTGGGCACAAACTTGCTGGGAAACTTAAGTCGAGGGAACAAATGCCATTTAGCCATTTTACCATTGTAACACTTTTTCTCAAGAACACCAAAGCTGTCAAAGCTTTGCTACACGTTCTTCATGCAGCACATGGAGGAGGGGCTGAGGTGCAACCAGCACCAAGAACATACACAAACATACTGGAAAGCCTCAAAGACAGTCTTAATGTTTCCTTTTAAATACTGATATGGTATTTATCTCACATAATTGAGACGTCTACTTTATTTTATAGGTGATGAAGGGAAATAGCACTTCTAGGGAACCATTCATCTCATCACAAAGCAGGCTTCTTAAATGAGTGAGATTAATTTTGCTTATTTCTATTGATTGTAAAAGGACAATAGACAACTCATTCGGAGGAAGAGCTCAGCTGTGTAAGTCTAAAACTAGGTGATCTGAAAAGAAGATGGTATTTGATCTCACAAATGAAGATGAGAGGGAGCTGTGAGGGTCTGAGGGAAGGTTTTGATTTCTATTTCCTGAAGTAATTTTTTAGTTCCTATATTTTGAGCAGGAGAACTCTTCAAAAAGAGCTGGGGCAAACCAAGAGTCAAACAAAAGGAACCTCGGGGGGGAAGGGGGGGGGCTTGGGCTGGCTTTTCTTTTTCTATTATTATTTTTATTGGGGAGGGTGGGGTGCCAGTTACATACTTTGTTGCAAATTCACACTCTTAACTTTTAGCACTGATAATGCCAGAGGTGACTAGTCTGATGAGAGTTTTGGATAAGTAAAGCTTGGTCAGAGAAGAATAGCTAAATCAACCATTTGATAACATTTTAGCTGCTAAAATGCCTTAGAAATGGCTCATCATTAATTAGAAGATGACTTCATAACTTCTGGATTAAAATCTAAATAAACATGAAATTGGTTTCAGAAGTTTTTCAGGGAAATGAGACAAACACCATAAAATGTGGGAAATTACTTCTTGTTCTTGGCTCTTCATTTAAAAGAAAAAATAATTGTTTCCATCTCTCAGCTCTGTAATAGTATCATGTCCTTAGAACACACTGGATATTTCTATACCACATTGTTATTTTCTCAGTTTGAATGGGCACCACATTTCCGAGAGATCTCATGCTCCACTGAAAACCAACATTTGAATTGAGCTCATTATGTGTCATATAAAGATGAAATAACAGTATTTCAAAGTTTCATTCCTTCCACTTGTAATAGAACCCATCAACACAGAATTTCTCTGTACCACTGTTTTATAGAGAAGCCTTTGTGAACTCACTGCAAATTATCTTGATTTCTTTTATGCCTTTCATATTGCTGACCACATAATTGCTGGGATTCTTAAAGACCAGAAAAACAAATGCAATAAAAATGAAAGTTATTCATGGCAGGGGGCCTGTAGCTAGGAAAGATAATGATGGCCCTTCTCTGCTATTCATAAGCCACAGGATTTGTCTCCACAATACCTCCATGTGATGCAGGCTGTAAATCAATGAGTTTCACTTCGAGGAGGGGTGCAGCTGCAGTTTGCTCCCATTCCCCTGGAAATACAGGTTCCCGGAGAGGTTTGCAGGCACCTTGCCACACTGAGGACCTGACCTACTGCCTATGCAGATTGGTGGGAGTCTATTAATTCCAGCAAACCACAGTGTCCTGGGTTCAGCAGTGGCAGTCATTGTTTCTCCTTCTTAGTAGCTGGTGCAGTGCTGTGTTTTTGACTTTCAGCCTGGGAACAGCACTGATAACACCGATTTTCAGTTGCTGCTCAGTAATGAAAATGCCATACCCTGAAGATCCCCCTCTGCTCCGTCCTCCCTGACTATGAGAAAACTCTATGGGCCAGATAGAGGTGTCAGGGTCTGTAGCAGCATATTTGATGATTAAAGGAGGACTGCAGCCCTCGGAAAACCAAGCTTATATAATCAAGGTTGTCTTTGAGCAAGAAGCAGTCAGAATGGAATCCAAAACCTTCTAATTATGCATTGACCTCTCAAGGTCAAAATAAAGTTGATGCATTAACTGCTCATAGATGTTTTCTAATAAAACAAATTTTCTCTCTGATAGGGAATCAGACTGATGAGTGTCCCCAAAACAAATTAAGATGGCAGAATAATAAATTCCTAGTGGAGGAAAATTTTGCATAATCAAAGTGCTGATAGGTCCAGGCTCTCTGATGTGATAATAAGGCATCGGGAACGTGTCCTGAACACAGAAGCAGAAGCTGAATGTTTTCTCCTTTTCCTTCCCCCTCCTCCTCTACCTTCTTATTCGTGTTAAACTTTGAGCCAGCATAGTGCATCTGAAAGGCACACAATGGGCAGAGCCCATTAAGCAGGGGAACATTATTCATCTCCAGAGCAACCAGCTGAGAATAAATTAGATGTAGGGTGCTCTTTTCCCCTAAGATGGGCCAACTTTAGTTAGACATCAAGTCATTTAGTTTCTATCAGTAGCAAGTTATGTGTTTATAATGGGTTTCCAATTGATGTTTATAACTGTGCTGTGAGCATGTGACAATTGTGTAAAAGAGGTACAACACAGATATATAAATCAGGAGGGACCAGGTGTCTAGGTGTCTAGTTTTATTGTAGTTAAGTAAGATTAAGATCACTGCTGGTGTCAGAAGCTCTTATTGCACATGCAATTCAGATTTCCCATTTTAGCTCTCCGATTGCAGTGCCATCTCTCTCCTACTAGCAGGGGCTCTTTCTCTAAGAGTTGAAATGTCATATGATCACCTCACTATCTTTACCCTCACTGATATCAGATAATGCAATTTAGTTTTAACAGTTTAGTCTGTCTACCATTATATTAGTTCATATACCTCTGCATAAATCTGCCAGGAGTTGTTGCCTCAGAGATTTTTGTTTAAGTGTGTGTTCCTGGGACAGGAATTTCCTGTCAGACATTTCTTACATTCTCTTTATTTTTCCTTTCTTTCCTTCCAGTTTATCCTTTTAGTGTGACTGCAAAGGTGTGGACCTGCCTATGGATTCGGTTCCTCCACCACTATCCCATCTAGAAAAGCTGCCAAAACTAAATAATGATTTGCAAGCAACGCATTCTGAACTATTCAGTGCTCCAGTCAATGGATAACTTTTCTAAGACTTCTTGTAATTTCTGTACTATTTCAATACAAAAGACATCTTGATAGAGCTGAGGAAAAACTCCTCTGTCCTGCCCAAGCTCTTTTCTTTGCTTTTTTTTTTTTTTTTCTTTATCCTCCTATGTGACAACAGCAAGTCCACTTGAACAAGTATTTGGTGTTGAAGAGAAAGGAGACCAAAAGACATTTGGATCATGTGAAGTATCCTCTTGGGGGGGGAGGGGATGGGGTGAGGGTAGGTGGGGTGGGGCCACGAGGGAGGTCAAAGACTGCTAGAATTGTTTAAAATACTTGATGTGCACACACCTTATTATTGGTTCTTCTCGCTGCTGCAGAATAAACACTTCTGAAGGTGTCTTAGAGAGAGAGCTTTTCTTCTTTCCTGAAATCCTCTCTCCCATTTTCTGAGCCAAAATCTACTCTTCAGTAATCCCTGCCATATACTTCAAGTGGTGCACTAACTCAGCTTCTCCTGCCTCACCAACTCATAAGACTTTCACCCCTTCTTCACACAGCAGCCCCAACACCATGGGATTTACAGAACCAGCACTGGGAGTGTCATTGCCTGTGTCCTCCCTCCTCCTTCCATCTCCCAGGCAGGGAATATGAATTCAGGCAAGTCTGACACTCAGATGTTTGTTAACACTGCATAAGACACAGTTATGGGCCTGCCTTTCAAAACTGTGACCCACCTCCCCTCAGTGAGAGGTGTGGATATTCTCACAGCCCTGTGTAGGCTTTTTCTCTAATTACCACACCAGTTTTTTTTCCTCTGCTCTGTTTAAGGAATCTGAAAACCACCCAGTTTCAGCTGATGCAAATCACCTTGAATGTGGCTCCAACTAAGTGCTCAGAATGATGAGACAGTGATTTCAGCCCCCCCCATACCATAATGCATCTACTTTTTACTGTAAAATATTCATTTTCTTTATAGATCTATGTCACAATCAGCTTAAATCATACCAGAGTCAAGGATTCTTAGTACAAACCTTACAGAATAGCAAATCATGCCTCACTAGAGCTTTTATCATTAAGCAAATCAGAAATGACACTACACTACCTTAATACATGTTTCGGCTTTTTTTCTGGATGTGCTTGATGCTTTCAGACAAGGGAGACATGGTTGGTAAAATTATAAAAATATTTTAAAACTTTAAGTATGTTCCTAAAAATAAATAAATAAATAAAATCACTTGTAGGCCCTTAGAAACTAAACAGCAATCAGATTTCTATCATAATTATTTGGTATCAACGGGGTCAGACAGGCAATTTTAAAAGCCCTCACACCTGTCTGGTACTCTGGATCCCAAATGCCTTTTTACATCTAAATTAGCAGATTACTGGAGAAAGAGAAAAAAAAAAGCAAAAAAAAACCCAAAAGGCAATTTTTTTTTTCCCCCTGTCACTGAGATGTCCCTGCCTTTTTGTGGCCACCTCATGCATTTCTTTACTATCCCCTGAGTGGGAAGGAAGACATGAGGAAATTGCATCTGAAAGCCACCAACAAACCCAAATGGGTTTTGCCTAAATCAGGAATCTTTCCAGGCTCCATCAAGCTTCATGCCCAAGTTACTCAGTCAAAGAATAGTTGAGTTCTTACCAAAATTTACCAGTTCTATTAAGTTCAATATGGTTTGCATACCCCCTTCTAGCTTCTGGAATCAGACTGTTCTGCACTCCCAGACCCCTGGAAGCCTGGAAGCACTAAATAAACTTCTGAGCTCATCTGTTTGTGGAAAGGATTTCTTCTATGTGCAGCTTGTGAGAGGGGAGAAAGACTGATTTTTTTTTTTTTAAAGCATGTAAATATCCAAATTCCAGTTAGAAACTGATTTATAGAACACAGAAGTGAATTCTACATATAATTTATACTCCTGTTTGCATCAATGAAGAGTTAAAGACTTCCTAGGGAAAACAGATTGCTATTTGCATTTCAGTCAGCTGTAGATGTTGGGTAGGGAGAAAACCATTTAAAATATCTAAATAAACCCATACCTGCCACTTTGGGTTTACAAAGCTGTTTGTCCCAATACAGCTAACTGTAACCAAACATGGACTAGTTTCATAGTACTCCTATTTCTTTGGGAAATGTGACATTTTGATGCACAGATCTGTTTTCATCACAGAAGGTCAACCAGCATTATGAGCTGGAAGTTAGTCCTGTTTTTTTTCAGAGGTTATTTTCAGCCAGAGGAAGGTTAGCAGTGGGTGGAATGGGATTCTTTCGTGTAAGATGCAATTCCATAAAGTCTATGGTGGTCGAAATATGTGCTTTATAATTTGGGAGATAATTGCATGACATTCAACTGACTTTGTACTTGCTACTCTTCTGTGGTGTATGCTCTGCATCTTGCAGATGATGACATATTCCCTGTTGGGTAATTTAGCTTCCCTTCATAGTATGATCAAAACATCAAGAAAGAGCTGGACATATGAGGGGATGAGTTTCTGCAGAACTTACTGTGAGGCAGATACTTATTTACAGAATTTTTTTTTTTAATTTTATTTTTTACACTGTGTTTGCCTCAGCGAGGGAGTCATCTCAGTATTAATCTGCACACTCTCCAAAGACAGGCAATTCCCATTAACATCATTGATGATTAAATATTCTTATGAAGTAGAAAATAAACTCACCAAAGTAAATTGTTATTTTGTAACACTGTGGCTACACAGCACATTTTCCTGCAAAGCTTTGTGTAGCCACACCAAGTTAGCAAAGAAAAATTGTTCTGCAATGTTGAGCATTTAAAATTTCATAGGCAATCTGTTTTTAAAGGAAGAAGCAAACCCCACCTTTTGTGTACCCCATCATGACTAAGGATTGAAGGCACCCAATGATTTTATTGATATGAAACTCAGCATGCACTACGTAGCTGAAGAGACCCCATATCAAGACCTAAAGCCAAATTCTCTATTGTTCAGGTTCTGTGCTAGGCAGGAAACCCAAGCCATGCCTTCCAGCAGCCTGAGACACATCTAAAACAGCACACCATGAACTCATGGCTGAGGAGGGCTTACATCCAGTGCTCAGGCTATATGTGGCAACCTGTGTCTTTGTTCCCCCACAGTTCCCAGATGTGAAAGTCACCCGAGCAGCTGCTGAACACTCATGTCAAAATCTACAGACTGAAGGTGGATCCCTGCTGCAAGGGGACCTCTAATCTGCCCTACAGGATTGGGAAGGAGATTAAATCCTACCAAGTCCCTGAGTGTTATCATATCCATAACTGCATGAGATTTCTATACTGCACCTGGCAATAAAAATTAATATTACCTGAACCAAAGACTTTTTATATAGAAAAATAAAAATATGTATTGAAATAGTCTTCTCTTAAATTTATTTATTATACAGATATACAAGGCTCAAATTTTTTGTTTAAGGAGAAAGTTTTCTGTCTTAAATATTTGTGGTTTAATGTCCTCTTGAAGGGCCTTCTTCCTTGCTATACTGTAGCATGCTTCCCCCTCCATTCCTTCCCCCCTAACCACCCTCCTTGGGACTACTCATCTTCAAGATCTATAATTTTACCTCTACATTTTAATACCAACTGCCTGCCTTTCTGTACCAATTTCTTCTGCTCCTACCTTCTAGGGGAAAAAAGAAAAAGGCAAATCTCCCAAGTAAGCATCATCTTTCATTTCCTCAGCCATGCTGACTTTAATTAAACATTCTAGTTAATTAAGACAATATGTTCTAGAAGCGTGAGGTGGCTTTCTACATTATTGCCACACTCTTTACCCTCTTCAGATGCCCAGCACCATTCAGTAAAGCTGTTTGGTTATAAAGCCAGGCAGAGCTGGATGGCACCCTGTGTAAATCTGCTACCATTAAGTTGGGAGCTGCAATGAAATTATAAGTTGTCATCTTAAGTAGGAAGAACATTTTGTTGGATCCTGGTTCATCCTCTGCAGACTTCAGCTACTTCCAGTAACTGCCACACAGAACACACTAAAATTTGTCAGCTGCTTGGAAGAGGAGAGAATTGAGCCTGGAGACTTAATTCCCTTCAATCTTCTTAAAAGATATGATCCAATACCTAAAGATAAAAAACACTGCCAGCTTAGGAAGATACAGGGAAGCAATCCAAAGCAGCCAGGACAATCAGGAGAGACAAGCCCCTTTGCACAACATTAAACCTAATTTTTCCAAAGCTCAGAGGCATAGCCAGGAAGCCACCTCTCTTCTTTCCCTCCATGTTAGAAGAGCTGGCTGAAGAAGAAATATTTCAAGGCTTGCCTGGATCACTGCAGGAAGCCATAGCGTAAGTGCTATACCACAGACCACGTTGTTGTGGTCCTTCATGTGGGCCAATTTCATGAGAAGCAAATTTCTCCCTCCCCCCTCCCCCCTCCGCACCATGTAAGACAAGCCGAGATGCAGAATTTTAACAGACATGTTTTAGATTACTGACATCGTGCTCCAGTGTTTTTGCTCTGGTGTGGAAAACATCTGTATAATTGAGAATTTTTATGAGCACAAGAGCCTGCTCAGCAGCTCAGGGTTTTAGTAACAGATCCTAAATCACCATTTCTGTAGTGCTGCAGGGTTTTATTTCAGAATAGCTCTACATTGTCATAAACCCCAAGTACTCTTTCTGAAGTCTTTGCACATGCACATGACAGAGCCAGCCACTAACTGGGCAATGAGGTCGACTGTGAAATAAGAAAAAGCATCCATAAAATCAGAGTCTCACACTAACACCCACATGCTAATCACACACTGATTACTGCATCCACTCCAGCCCTGCAGGAGAGGTGTGCACAGCAGTTAAGCAGTGATGTCACTGGAAAAAGGGGCATCACTGCCACTGGAAAAAGGATCCAGTCACAGCACCCAGTGAGAGAAAGCTATGCACACTCTATGAACCCCAAACCCAAATGTGTTCATGCACAGATGAACTCCAGAGGTGCTGCAGCTGGTCCTCTGTTCCAGCATCACTGTTGGGTTTCACGGGCTGAGTCGGTAAGTGAGCTTAGGACAGAAGCAGAAGTCAGAAACATGGGCCTACCTGTGCTACCTCTGTGACAGTCAGTACACTGTTCTTTTGCAAGGAAAAAGGAATTTCTGTCCTCCTGCACAAAGACCACTTCGGAGACATAAGCTCCAAGGGGAATTAACTGAAGCATTTACCCACAGCCTACTTTTTGCTCTCTAGTTCCACATCTTCCATAAGACAACACTTGACAAAGTATTGGCTACTACAGTAGAAACATACTTTACAGACTTGTCTTTCCCATTGACCTATTTAAATTTAATACTGGCACATTAAACATTTTTATTTTACTCATTAAACAAGAATAATTCTGGAGACTTAACAGTGACACAGTGAAGACATTATAAAATTTGGTAATGCATAAACTACTTTCATAAATGCCTGACCATTTACATCCATTTTCTGGTTTTCTTCCCATGCAAAGTTATGCACTCCTGCACCTTCAATTACAAAGCTTAGAGCCAGTTTAAAGTGACTTGCTTGTCCACAGGCAATTAATTTCATTTTGGTTGCCTTTTTCATTTGCCACCTGTTGATTAATTACCTTAATAATTTAATCCTTCACAGCTCTGTTTGTATCAGGTCTGTCAGGTGGCTTTCATGTGATGTGTGTCATTTCCCAACCAAAAAAGCCTATTCAAGCCCATACTCACAGCAAATGGGCTTTGTGAACTTTGTCAGAGGGTTAAGCTTGTGCCTAATGTGAGAGGTGCATGCAACGTATTATTACAGTAAGAGTAGGAAAAAATTGGTGGCAGCATGAAGTACAAGTCCTCAACAAAGGGAATTTAGCGGCAAACAAATTAGATGTCTTACCTTAAGAGGTACTTCCACAGGGACTAGAGCAGAGGAGCAACTGCAGTGTTCAAATACTCCGTATTATTAAATGCTTCAGCAGCATTGGAGGAGGGAGCTGGTTTCAGACACAAACCACCTGGGCAGAGTTCCAGCAGGAATTTCCATTGCTGCAGGAGCTCCTGAGGTCTACCACGTGCATCACCCCTGCAGCTGGGGACAAGGAAGAACCCAGAGGTCCTGACCCTTTTGACATCTTGCAAGACATTTTCTTTTTTCGTTGAAGACTCCCTGAGAAAGCCAAGTTTACTCCAGGAAGCTCTACTACTTCCATTGTGATCTACACCATGTATGCCTCATTGTAATTAGCTCAATGAATTGCACCATCACTCACCAGCTTCCAGTAATAATCGAACCGCACAGGAATCCAAATCTGATTGCAAAAACACTTCTCTGAAGCTGGAATCACTTTGGGTATAAAAGCATAATCCTATTACAGTGGCAGAATTGAAATGCTTTCCTTTATCCGCCACAGCAAAGATGACAGCAAGCTCTGTGATCAAATCCCTTCAGCACAGGAGTCGGAGTGGGCTGGAAATACTCTGGAGGAGCCTCCTGGAAAGCCCAATGTGTGGCTGTGGGTACAGCCAGGGCAGAGGAGGACCACAGTCAGATATGCATTTACAGCATAATGGGAAGAAGAAAATAGGGATCAAGGAAAATCTTCATTAATCTCAGAAATCCCAAATCTCCACTTCAGGAATAAGAAGTGTAATGATCTAAAATCTTTTGGCTGATCCCAAGAACCCAGGATGATTCAAGGGTCTTGAGTCATAGACTATGCAGGAAAATGCGCTCTGCTGAACAGAGTTGAATGGAATAAAACTGAAATAAGGTGATTAGAACTCGAAATAACTGCATGTACTTGGAAAATTTTAAGGAGCTTTCTCAACTGCCTCAGGTGACAGTTACCAGGTACAAAAAGCACAGACCTCAAAGTCAGATATTGTGCCTCAAAACACCAACTCAAAATATAATTTATATATATATATACATATATAATGCTAAAAAAACACTTTGCTTAGTCTTCTTGCAGCGTTGTGTGTTGGTGGGTAACTCAAAAACCATATTTTAATCACATAACTAACTTAACATACTAAAACAGAATCTACCATGTAGCTCTTTTGATAAAGATTCTTTGCAAGTACTTCTCCTATTACTTATTACACTGCATTAGCTATTTATTACACTGCATTAGCTCTTCTTTTTCTGAAGATATACTCTGAACCTTTTCATTTGAGTTTGTGAAATAACTAAATAAAAATCTCCCTTAAATCTGCAGGCTGGAAAAAAAATCCTGGTAACAGTGTATTGACAAGACACACAAATCAGATAACTATCAACTTCATCTGCACTTAACACAAGGGATTTCATAGCATTGTGCATGTAGTATGTAGTATGGGTCATAATCAATTATTTTCCACAAAGCACTGAATTTAGGCCCCAGGCAAACTTTTTCCTTGCTGTAACTTTATTTGGCTGCAATAGAGCTGCACAATCCACATATTTGGCCCAGGGTTTCTGAAACTGAGATTGTCTTATCCACTGAAGCATCCCATGGAAATACGTGCTTCTACCTCCCCAGCACAAAAACCTCTCCATAATCCAATACCGGTTTGCACACAGCAGTTCTTTCGCTTGTCCAAAGATATTTTTTTCTTATCCACACACCAAATTTTATGCTTTACATTAAGGCCAGTAGATCTGCCCTTCTCCCCCAGACACCCAACTCTCAGGATAGGGTCAAGTGCTGCTTCTTCCACCTCTGCTAACAAAGCTGCTTCCACAATGGCAAAAAAAAAAAAAAAAAAAAAAGCCAAAACCAAACTCATCACTACTCAAACTGCTGCTATCAAAAGAAAAAGGGGAGGTGGGGAAAGCTTTGCCAAGACATTAGCTAGAATTTAGCCAAATTTAGCTAGAAATTAGCACGTATTCAACTTCTTTCTTTGCAACTCTAAATACGTTGCAAATGTTTAACAGCAGATTTCCAGATTAACTTTTCTCTTTTTCAGACTGGTGATGAGTATTTCTTTATGCAAAAGAAGAATGGAAACTGGTATAAACGTATCTATTTTTGCTCATAGAAAACAAAACAGGGAGCCAAATCCCAAGGTGGCCCTTTCTGTATGTGTGTGAGAGCAGCTTCAGGCACACTGGACTTCCAAAAAGCTTCTTTCCCTTGGTGTACTTAAAAGCCTACTAGCCAATTTTGAGAATTTCAACCGTTATCTTTTGAGAGAGGCAGGTCTGAAGCACACCAAGGACTGGAAAAAAAAAAAAAAAGAAAAAAAGAAAAATAGTGAAGGTCATCTGCTCCCCCTGATGTGTCGTGAGTAGAGAACTTTCAAGACGTCTTGACTGCATCCATACTATTGTATACCATCATTGCCTGATGCCATTCTACCAAGCAACGGGAAATAGATGGAACTTACATTTACAGAAAGAAAATAAAGAAAAAGGATCTAAGATTAGTACAATGGCAACAAGGTATGAGTTGAGTAATTACAAGTCTAAAGAGCAAACCCCAGGTAAATGCTATGCCGCACTGTGGATTTTAATCATGTTGGAAGGTGGGCACCATCTGGGATGGGTCTCCAGGGAACCTTACCCCAACAGATGGGACTGTTTTGTTTTCAGATTTCACAATATTAAAACAAAAGTTTTAAGCCACTAGGAGCCCCATGAGTGCTGAGTTTGAGAGGTTAAAAATAAGACTCCTCCAGATGCAAAGTTCCCTTGTGTGTTAGCCTTCATTTCACTACCAGCCTAGCAGCAAAGGAGGCATTTTTAATCAAGCGCAAGACAAGTATGGAAAGCTGCGCTCAAGAAACAAGGAAGAATAGGATTATTATAATCCAGTGAGACATAATTAAATGCATAAATCAAAGGCTCCTAGTATCACAGAACTTGTTAGAGCCTTGAGCACTTTAATCTGACATGCCACAGCTTATTCCAAAAACAAAGATTTTTCAGAAGGAATGAAATGATGACAGAGACATTCATAAATCATTTCAGAAAAAGGCAAAATGAGGGGAAAAACTAAAATAAAATCCATAAAACAACATTACAGCAGAAGCCTGTTCCCCCAAAAAAATCTAAACCCAACAACCCTGGCAGCACTGATGATGACATTATTTTGAAGGCTATATTCTTAATGGCGTCTTAATAATAATTTCGGTGTATCAGTATTAGGTATTAGAAGGAAAGTAGACTAACTTTGCCTAAGTGTATCGATCTCTAGTTGCCAGTCACCCTGAATGATTGGCCTGCTGGACTTAGTGAAACACAGGCTCCTGGACCTCATCCAAAGTTTGTTTTGAGTCAGAAGGTTCTTACCAAGATGGGATCAGACTCACCGGTACATCACTTCTGCCCAAACCTACCCTCTCACACCCTGGTCAGACATCCCTGTGCAAACACTTACAGCCCCACATCATTCGAGCCTCCCATCACATCATGCCCTCCTCTCTTACACATGCTTTTAGGATCTGTGGTCTTGAAATTAACAAATACATGGTCCAAAATGAATCATAACAAAAAGATGCCTTAAAAAAAAGGCAGTTTCTAACTCCAGGCTTTACTGGGAAAAAGCTACCTGGATATTTCAGCTGCTTTTATTCCCTGATAACATGGACAAGTTATTTTTAGTAGCTGAAGCAGTCAGATTGGGCAATACGAAGGAGACGTGAAAGAACCACACTTTGCACTGGGAAAAGCAATGACAAAATTTCAAGGGTACTTGCCTTGTGGTCGGTGACAATGCAATTTCAAGTGGGCTGCTCTGCAGACTGCAGTCCTGTTGGGATCAAACCATGTTAATGAAATTACACATTTTTCTCATCCTTTTTCAGAGGGGAGTAGGAGAGGTCAAGGCTTAAGCTGCATTGTTTTTCATGTCCCACCAAAAGCACAGAACACAATGCAAACAAGTTTCTTCAGATGCGTGAGGAGGATTCTCCCACAAGAGAAAAATTGTTTGTCATTTGACAGGACTAAATAAAGCTTTAATTTTTAATAGCCATGTTGAGACTTAAAATGCAACAGCTCCCATTTCTCTCTCTCCCACAGACACGATGCTCTGGATGTTATTACCACATGTATGTGTGTATGTGTGCTTTTCCATTATGTTTCCAAGAAGGCATTACCCCTCAAGCCAGTGATCCCGACCTCCTTCCTTTCCCCAGCCCTGAATGAAGCCATAGGCAGGGAGGGGGTGCAACCACAAACATCCTCTTCTCCTGACAGGCAATCTGGCTCTTTAAGATATATACTCTTTATCTTCTTTTTTAAAAGATTTTCTTTAAAGCCACACTTGACTATTCCAGCTGGCTCTCAGAATTGTTTCATACAGGGCTGGAGGGTGATTTAAAACAAGGCTGCTCTGTGCCTCTCTTTGTCCACGGGGAGAAAGGTTGAAATGAATACAAGAAGCGTAATCAACAGTAATTCTTCAGGAGTCTATCATTAAATTTATCATTAAACAGTCTGCAGCTACCTGGCCACCCAGCCACCAGCAGCAGCAAGCTGTACACGCCGTGTAATGGCATTTTGATAGACTGTCTTTCCTGCAGCCTGCTCAAGATTGGACTGCATAATTTACACCACCAGCACAGCATTGCCTCACTGTTATTTGAACAGCGAGGCCCTTGTTCTGTTGTGATTAGACTACGATGAATTGAACGCCTGTGTGCAGACTCAGTGTATGCCGATGTGGCTGGTTGCCAAGTGTCGGGGGCGTGGCACAGAGCTGGCACAAACCCCCAGCTAAACAGCCCGGGGATCTGAGCTGATTCATCCTACTTCACCTACAGTGTGAAAAAGAAGCCACCCTTGTTTTTTTTGTATTTATAGTATGAAAAAAAGGTGGAAGAGAGAGGTCAAGGCTTAAGCCGCATGGTTGTTCATGTCCCACCAAAAGGGAATTAAAATGAACAATTCTGCGACCCCAGCAGAGGATGGATGTGTCTTGGGGGAGAGAAAGCTCTCAATAAATTTCCACAGGATCCAAAAAGCACCATGAGTTTTTCCAAGCCCTATTCCCAACATGAACCTCACTTCAGAGACAGTCACTCAAAGTGAGATTATGGCACATGATATTTATGAGAGGAGAGAATACTGCCTATTCTAAAAGTGAATATGAGAAAAACATGCTTTCCAGGCAGCCTGCACAGAGCAATTGCTGAAATGGTTTTTACCAAGGTGGTGACTTACAGACATATAAGTTCTCACAAATGCCACGCAACAGATTCACCAGCACCTCCATTTTGAAGGTTAAAGCTGATTTGGGGAAGCCTTTTTTGGTTTTGGTTGATTGCAGTTTATTGTGTCTCTGCCAGATTCTGACAGATGGAGTGCATTTCCTGGCTGATTCCAGCTATTTCTTTTATCCCAGATTTCAACTCAGTCAAAGTGATTAATTCAGCTGCAGCAGCAGCCTCTCATTCACCCAGATTTCCAGATCCCTCCTAACACTTCACTATTCTCTGTGTACATGTACAAACCAAAATAAGGTGATTTCACCATGTATTAGAAGACCATACATGTGACAGATAGGTTTGTTATTAGAGACTTGCAGCCCCTACCCCCAACCTATGGAAAAGTAGAAATCTCTTTGTTTTGGGGTTGGGTTTTCTTTTCACACTAGCAGACGTGATTTTTCTCTTACCAATGCCTTTCCACTCACACCCTCCAGCCACATGCCACACTCCTGCCAGGAATCCAAACCTTGGCAAAGTTCATTTTTTTCATATGTAATTATTCATCTGCAAATAAAGGAGCAATATGAAATTTGTTACTAGGGTGGCCAGAAAGTGCTGTAACTGAAACCCTCTCTACCCAGAGTTGGGTGCAGGTGGCTTCCCTTGACCGAAAGCCCCATGGCAAGCCATGTAGCATGGCCATTCCCCCCATTCTGGCAAAGGTGCCCAGCACAAGGCTGAGGTGCAAGGCCAGGGACACAGGGATGCTCTGGCTGAGTGCTGGCAGCAGGTCCAGCACAAGCACAGGACTGTAAAGCAAGATTGAAGGACACAGCCACAACACCCTTGAAAGATGTTGCATGTGCTGCTGCTGCTTTCCCAGCTGATTAATGTGGCTCACTCCAGACACAAAGGCTGGCTCAGAGATCTCCCTGTGCTAGGGGATGATGCAATGAAGCTCAGTAACTTGTCATAGACACAGTTATTTTTCTGAGCATAATTTTCTCCAAAGGGGTAGAAACTTGAGCAGACGTAACTCAGTGAATGACCACACAGCCACACGTTTCCATTGGGAACTTTTCAGTGACAGGCAATATTTGGTGGGGAACTAGGAACCAGGACACAAAGCTTGTGCTCTTTCCCTCCCAAAACCTCACAGGAAAGTCTCTCACTTCTCTGGGCTTCATCTCCTCTTTAACCTGATTTACTATTTGTATTGTTGCAGAGTGACAACCCCCAGATATGAAGGCCTTTTTTATAGGCAAATTAAACTCACATCCAAGAGGGACAGCTTCTTTTCCAAAGAGCGCCTGCTTTCTGAAAGGTGGCTCAACAATTTGGGAATGCATGGACCAGCCTGCTTGTGCACCCCAACTTAATGAAGTTATATGCATTTCTTATCACTTTTCAGAGGAGAGTAGAAGAGGCCAAGGCTTAAGCTGCAGCTTAAGCTGCATTGTTGTTCATGTCCCACAAAAAGAGACATGGACAGGCAGTACAGGTAATTTAAAGGCTAAGGCAGAGTCAAGGAATATTCTAATTCTTCCATTTGTGTCCTTCATTTACCACAGAGCTTCTCTGAAATGCAAGGAGCTTGCTGATGGAAACAATTCCAGCTTCTGCAGCATAATTTGGGACACAGACTAGAAATGAGCATCTTCCCTGTTCACCCAATTCTGCAGCACGCTAAGCACACCCATGCCCTGATGGCCTTTGCATTTTGACTGGGAAAAATTGTGCCAAATCAAGGTCTCAAGTGGTTGCAGAAATAAGATTAGCTCCTGGTGCTAGAAACCTGAGGTACACAGCTCCCACTTTTCATAGCAATGAAAAATAATTTAATTCTTTTTTTTTTAGTAATTCAATAATAAAACAAATATTGATTGGATTAATAAAACAATTTCAGGAGTTGCCTTTTCAGGTTTGGGGTTGTTGTTTTCTCTTTTGAATTCTCTCTCGTCTAGTTGCCATCCTTATTTTCCTCTCCTCCCAAGACAGAAAAAGAGAGAAAAATGTCAAATAAGAAGTGTATTTGATTGGCCCACTCTAAAAAAAAAAAAAACCAACAAAAAAAAACCCCAAAACCAATCCCAAATCCCTTAGCTTTTGCCACCTTTTTTCATTTTCTCAGAAGAGAGAAACAGAAAAGCAAAATGGGGCATTTCTTTTCTTTTAACAGGCTCACAGACGGTACAAAAATACACAAAAATTTATTGTCATCCCTTTCTTAGCAGCTAGCAATCAATATAACTGAAGAAGCGTTTCATATTGATCTCTAAGCTCTCGTATCCTTTTGCTGGCCCCAACAATATATACAGGGATCCTGGGTGGCGTATAAACTGAAAATAAAAGGCAGTATGTCTGCTGTGGTAAATTGATTAACTAGCTATAAAACCATTTTGGGAGAGTTATCCGTAACTGCCTGTCTTTTATTGATGTCAAAGGCCCAGTGCTTTGGGTGAAAGCACCTTTGATACTTACAGAGATACAATCTCTGGGAATAAATACTATTGTCTCATTTTAGCTGACTACCTACTGAACAGATTTTTCTCCAGCAGCTTGATTTGGAACCTGAGATATAGTCTGACTGTGGAAAATATCTTCTCGCCACAAAGTAATACTGACAGGTTTGCACTCAAGTGCTTGGCTGACTTGTGACTATAGATGTGCACTGGGGTCCCAGTTTTTTCTTCAAAATATATGAGACCACACTCACACCAGAACACTTGGAAGTGATCAGCTCCAGGACCTCAGAAGACAGCATGCACTGGTCAGTGAAAATCCTTGTGGTTACCTGCATCACAAAGTATTGCTTCTACTCAGCAGTACCATTATCCTAACGATAAACATCTACCCACATGGCACAAGCAATTCAACTCTGAATGCAACACTGATCAAAAAGCTTTGCTCCTTTCCAGAACTACAGGATGACAATTCAGGTTGCTAAACCCTCATCATCTGAGAAATTGTCTGCAGCAAACCATAGAAGCCGCAGCTCTATCACAATACATCAGAAAAAGTACAGGGATAACAGGGGGTGAAAGTCTCTCTTGTTGAAGCCCCATGGAAATAAACAGGGAGAATATTCAATGGCTGCATCAACATACAGATGTGGCCCAAAAGGAAGGGACCGCTCTATGAATTCAGGTATTTAAAGCTGCTCCTCCCACAGGTCAGGGCAGAGCCCTTTCTCATGACAGGAGGGATCAGCAGGAATTTACCCATGACTGTAAGGAAAAACATAGGGAAAAAGTGCCCTCAAAAGAGGATTTTTCCTCAACTCCCCTTTCCTGGCCTTACATCCTATCAAGGCTAGTTCAGCTTACAGGTTGGCCACCTTCTGATGCAGAATGGCTTTTTTTTCTCCACCTTTAAAAGCTTAAATACTTTCAGTAGCAAAGAACTGTGCTTCTTTCCTAACTTAATTTATTCAGGTTTAAATGCATTTCCTGCCCCGCCCCCCCCCTTTTTTTTTTTTAATCAAGTAAGATAAGAGAGGTAGCACCAAGTAAAGCAAAGCTAAAAAACAACATATACCTTCTACTCTCACTATCTGGCATTCAGGGTAGGAAGCTCCACAGTGCCACCTTGCCCATTTAGTTTGCAGCAGCAAGAGGCACCGAAGAATTGAACTGGTTTTCTCACCACAGTCTGGTGTTACAACCAGGGCACAAACACGAAGACTTCCTCCCCCAAGACAGCAAGCATGTTCCCTGGGACAAGAGCTTAGCACTGTTATATCTTCTGGGTACTTTACCAAAAGAAGGGTAAAACTGTTGGCAGTGATAGCTTAACTTAAACCCAAGTATTTAGACAGAAATTAATCCATATGGTCTAAATTCACATATGCATTTTCCTGCTCCCATTCCTGCCTTGAGATGCTAATGATACTCCTTCCAGCAGGGAGTTAAACCACAGGAAAGCCATCAGCAATAGCTCAGAAGGCCACTCAAACACGCCAGGAGCCACATGCAGAAACCTTACTCATAGCACTCACACAGACTTGCTCTTATTTATGAATCTCTTAGTATTATTTTTGTTAAACCCCTGCTATGCCTTTTGCCAGGTGGACTGCCTCAGTTTTCCTTGGTATGCAGATCCAGGTAGGAGATTTGTCCTCCTTAAACTAGCCACCACACCCTTCAGAAACAGCCATCTCTTTCAATTAAGAGCTGTATATTACACACACATTCCACTTCCCATACTATGCACACAAATAAATTTTAAAAAACCCAAATGGAAAAAATAACCCCTCAAAATCTACCCCCATCCCCAAAGAGAAAAAAAAGGAGGCACTTTTCCACCAACCAGCCCTGGTGCAGACAACAGACTTTCCCCCTTCAGCCCAGGAAATTAATTACCTGGGTGCTGTTCCCAGGATTATAAAAGCTTTCAGGTGCTGCTATCAGCTAGCTTGTTTCTATTATAAGCACATGATAACCTATGGTGAGTTGTGAGAAGCAGGGTCAGAAAGTACTCAGGGGACTCTCTGGGAGCTACTGAATATGGCATTTTTATACTTCCATTTTATATATATATAAACAAAGGAGCATGGGAGAGCAGCCATGCGCACAGTTTATGACCTAAAATCTTACTATGGGCAGGTTCCATGTATTTTCCAGGTGTGAAATATCATGGTTTACAGACTTTCACTACAGAGTTCACCTCCCTTCATCCTCTAAAACCTCCCCTGCCATCCTCCCTGAAAGCCACTGCCATGAAGCTGTAGATCACTGGCATGCAAACCTGGGAAGCTGAAAACACAGACTAGTTTAACACTCATGCCCAGCATAGTAGCACAAGGCAGAAAAGTAATTACAAGTCACGCTGTGTTATTCCTTCTTGTAAAGAATACAGAAAAAAGAATTTTTTCCAGTGTGTCACACAAGCAGGAAACAAGATTTAGGTCCAGCCTGTGCAGAAGCCCAAAGGGGTGCCTACAAGGGGATGCATCGTAGAAGGGCTCCTTGCAGCATGGCTAACCAGTAATGTACAACTCAACAGAGCTCCGAGTACATATTCAATATGGCATTTATGGGTAGAAATAGTGGAGCTCACTGGCTTTATTGAGTGCAACATTCATGGTATTCATTGCATTTCCTGGTCTTATATGGAACTCCCTGTAACAATTTCATTCCAGCCCTTACATACTAACATATCTGGAATTGCCTAGAATGGGTTTTCAGCACTACAGAGTTGTGAAAGAAAATACCATACATGCTTAGAGTGGTGCAAAGGAAAACAACAATACCGACGTTACAGACAGCTGAATTGTGGAAGCAATATCCAGTGCAGAACAAAAAACTCTTCAATGTCACTGAGCTGCCTCACATACAATCAAAGACTCAGAAGCCAGGTACCAAAAGTGGTGCAGCAGCAGGATCAGGTACATATCAGTTTCCACTAGCATATGTCAGCCCAACCCTACTTTTGAAAGCCCTCTACAAAGGAAATTTAACAGCAACCCCCACTAAGGACAAGCCAATGGACAAGTAATGAATACCAGACTCAGGCTTTCACTTGTCAAGACAGTGATCTTCACACTATAGGTTGCGCACATTTGTGATCCTGCCTGGACTCCTGATTCCTGCCAGATGCTATGACAGCAATGCTTTTTTTGTCGCCATTCTTAACGCAAATCAGTGCCAACAGGCAGCCAAGACATTAAATTAAAGCTGGAAAGAATTTATCACTGGCTATCATGTTAAGCAGAGCATAATATCCTATAGAAGTTGTTCTAGTAAACAGGTGCTATGAAGAAGAGAAAAAAAATCAGCCCCAGGACTAAGTTCCAAGTCATATCATATTTTAGTCCTGTTTCCCCTCGTTGCACATCCACCTCTGTCTCTGATATGAGTTTTAGAGAGTCAAAATAACAGGGTCACAGAGCCCATCACCCAAGGTGGATCACTATTAATGAGGTGACCAAATTCTTAGAATCGTCCATACATACAACATTTTTGCAAAATGTCACTGACAACAATGTGAACACTGGCTTTACAGGGTAAATATAATCAAACCAAAAATGCCCATTGCCTCAGTCACTGTTACTGTGAGGATATCATTCCTTACCCTACCACACCAGCTATAGTATCTGCTATATTCTTTATTACAGCTCAGCCAGTGGCATGACACATGGTGGAGGTGACCTAGCACTTCTGTTTAGAAAATTGCTGGGAGAGGCATCCTGGGCACAAAGGAATGGCTCAGAACAGAGTCCTTCAGAGGTTCAGTAGGTGACTCTGCAGCCCTATCTTCACGGTTCTCACTCCCTTTGTTTCTTCTCCATCAAAACTGGTACAAACAGACAAGCATTGTCCCACTATGCTATCTATACTGTACAACATAGAAAGATTCAGCATCCAATCAATGGGTCTTAAAAGACTAATAAATAGCCCGGAGAGTCAAACAATGTCAAAAAGGTGACAGAAGGGCTGCTGGCACTTCATGATACCTACCATTCAAAAGCACCTACCCACCTAAAATATACATATACTCCAGGATATATAGCTGCTACATACTTAAAACATCTGTTAATTATTTATATAATCTTTATACATATGTTAATATCAAGTTTCATCATTAGGTTAATAGCAACAATCTGTTCTTGCTTTGAGACTGTGTAGATGTACTCAGCAAAATTAACTTGAAGGGCAGGAAAAATGTGCCCAAACATTTCCTACTGAAAAACTGCTCATTTAGTAGGAAGGTCAATTCTCTGGGGCAATGCTAGAGCAGATAGCTATCTTTTTCATGCCCTTTAAAAAATTCCACAAGTAGGAAGGCCATAAAATCTTGAAACTTACTTAACTAAAGGCTACTCCTGCATGACATGGCATTAAATTGGTGAACTTTAAGATAGTTAATGAATCTTAATATACATCCTGAGGACTACTAATGTATTTATGTACTTCTTTTCTACCCACAAGTAAAGCAGCAAAATCTTGCCTTGTTTCACTGGGGGATTGTGGTTAATAAATAAATATGTATCTCAGAGCACTTCCTAGCTCTTATCTCAAAATATTTGCATTGAAGATCACGTATCTTGAGTTCCTAAAGCATTGCATCTAAATATTCCTGATCATTTCAAGCATTCACAATTGGTATCATACAGGATTTCTTTGCGTTTAATACTGATTTACCACAAGCTTGCACTTGGTTTATGTGGAGGACTGCATCCAGTAGTAAGAAACCCCAGCTCTTAAAGCACTTTTTGCAGTGGGCTCATTTGCTTGGTGTTGCCCTTTCCCCTGCAGAGGGGAAATACAGAGGAAATGGGCAGCAGACCCTCGGGTCTTCTTTCTTACCATCACCACTGAGCGATGCTTCCTGGGCTGCAGCCATTTTGTCCAAAAATGGATATATGGCTTCAAAGCGATTGGAAAATTATTTCTGGGAGAAATTCACATAATTATTGTGGATATGAGCTACAGTCTAAAGATGAAACTTGGATAATATGCAGCATGGACTCTCCTCCCCACACACCTTACAGTGCCAAGGATAGAGACCATTTCAGGAAAAACTGGGAAAATGGCCATTCTTCACAGTACTTCTAGCTGCACACAGACTGGCTGATGTGGAAGGCACACACATGGAAATACAGGATTTACATTTGCTGTGTTTTACAGGGGAGGAGAGAGATTAAATAGGTGCTGGAAGACCACCTGGACAGAGACGGCCAGAGGGAAAGGAGCACTCTCATATCTCAGAACATGGTTTGGATGTTATTGGTTGATACCTAAAAGCAATATAAAGAATAAATATAGAAGAAAAAAATAATCCATGCCCATGGCACAGGGCAGCTGCACAACAGAACTGCAAGACTTTACCCCTGTGTCCTCTACTCACTGGATTAATTTGTCTGATGATTTGGCACAGGTGCCATGATCACTACCAGTAGTTGTGAATGTGGGGACCTGGCAGCATTGTGCAATACACTCTGTGCTCAAGGAGACCCATTTCTCAGAGGCATTGAGGAGCCACAGCACCTAATGAGGTTCCCAAAATCTGTAAACCCTTTTCTGTGCTCAGCTGTGAACAATTTATATCTCTAATTACCCAGCCTAAAAATGCTGGCAGGTAGGCATGCCAAAGTCACCAATCTGCCAGAAGGATCTGTGGCAAAGGGCACTGAGGAGCCCACCGTAACCTCTCTCTCCCCTCTGTTTGTGCAAGAGACTTTAAGGTGCATGTATGATAAATGATCAGCGCAAAAACACACTACCAAAAATTAGTGTTTGCAGCAGCAAGAGGCCAAGAGCAGGGAAGAGACAGACTCTCTGCACCCACTCCAAACCCTCTGCCAAATTGCTGTCTGAGAATGAAGGAAAGGAAAAAAATAGTCATTCACTCTTTGAGGCATAAATATAAGCTAAATTTAAGCCATTCTTATCTGCTGACTCACTACAGACTCCTGTGTGTGTGAGTCTTGATCCCTGGCCTGTCGCCGATGTCCTGTAAGAACAGGCAACTGACAGACCATTTTCCCTGGCTAAAAAAAAGATTGCACAAGGTCACGCCAGGGTTTCTCCTGAGATCTTTCCAGCAGCTGTTCAGGAAGTCACTGAACTAGGAAATCTGCTAGTGTTTAGATCATTGCTGGAAGCAGAATACTGATGAGCCTGATGGCAGGCTCCTCCTGAGTCAGCATCCCATTGTATCGCATAAAGCCCCAGAACTGGGTCCTTCTGGTCTTCTTCTGATGCATCTCTATCAATTTTGTAGAAGCTACTTTGCAGTTACATCGATTCATTTGAAATCAGAATCAAGTCTCGTTTTGCAGTTTGGCATTTCTACCCCCAACAGGTAGCAAGCTCTATTGAGCCAGACAGAGACTTGAGACCTTTATTCCAGACACCGCAAAAGACATAAGGCAGCAGAAAATCTCACCCTCATAGTTTATCATCTCTAAATGTTTAGCATTAAATTCTTGAATATAGATTTTAATTTTTTTATTCCTTAAGCAAAAAACTGTCATAAAGTGCATGACATTGTAATGCCTGGAATACTCACAAACAGAGAGCCTGACTTTACTTTTTATGTATTATGTCCTGCAGGTAGGAAGCTTTGCTCTTGTAGGACCACCTGCTAGTCTCATTATAAAATGTCTTGTACTGAGTGAAAAAATGTGATAAACTAGAGAGTGTCTATACAGACAGTAGCATCCCTGCACCACAGGCTCCTGCAGCTGGGCAAGCCCCTCAGGCTTTGTGGTAAGCCCATTGCTCCTTCCCTCCCCAGGGAGAGGAAGCCTACTGAGATCAGTGGATCGAGATAGGAGGAAAAGTGGACCCCCATATATGGCCCACTAAAATCCTGCTAACACTTGCCCCCAGAAATCCATGAAGACTGCATTTCTTAGTAATATTGCAATGCCTTCTGCTATCAGAAGGGATTGCACGATGGTATTGCCCTTTACTGTGAGTTGGTTGCTCCTGCATCTCCTGCTGCAAGCCTCAGACAGCCCTTACACACCTGGAGCAGAGGAGTCAGCAGGGCAGAACCCTGCCGCAGCCCCGTGTCTTGTCTGGGTAAGAAGTTTGTCCAAAGCAGTATAAATAAAAGGGGCTTTCAGTAGCATTGGTTAAACAGACTGTCTTTGAGTCATTGGTATGAAACTGTCATCATTAGTACATCTCCCTCCACGCCTCAACTTCTGGCTTTTGCAGGTGTAGCATATATACATGATCTGCTATTAAAGCACTTATTTTGTCTTCCAGTAGAGTTAGCCAAAACTAAAATGAGCATTTACAGCCCTCCTCCTCTTCTTGAAATTGCCCAGTGAGAAATTCATTGTGTTTATTAGCTCTCTGATCAAGCAGAAAGATAAGAGGGGCTCTGAAAACAAAGTCACCTTTATGGCACTTGTCAACAGAATTTTATTACTGTTTCAATCCTGATGGCTGTCGTGATAAAAGGAGGAGTTCCTTCAAATCATACAATGGATGTAACTTAATAAATGGTCAAAAAAATTGCCATGAACATAAAACTCATATTGTTCCCTTTTTCCCTCTCCTCTGCAGCTAAATGATTAGTCTCACATCCCTCTCAACTCCCTGTATTAATTCCCATCTATGGCAATGGTGCCTACAGAGCAAACATAAGGGTTCTGGGAAGATGACATGTGTCCTTCATCCCCTGCTGCGATCACAGCTGCTGTGAGTTAATCGTCTTCGATTCACAAGACTCCATCAGAGCTTCCTCTCCTTAACACTTCATGGGGAGAAAAGCTTCCAATCGGCACATTTTCTCTTGGGAGTTGCTGGGTCTTTAACCTGAATAGTTTGTGGTCATACATTCTCACACTGCCTTTTTTTTCTATGCAGCCAGCCATATAAGTTTTATCTCCATTTTCCAAAGCAAGGCACTTAGGATTTTTAGGACGTGCTTAGCTTAAAGCAAGAGAGTATCTATCTGACAGTGGAACATTCCTGACCTTAAATTTTGGGCAGATGGTTAAACAAGTACCTCAATCCTGACCTATTATGAAAAATAAAGATTATTTTCTGCAAAAGAATTGGAATTTGCTAATTTATTTTCCTTGTAATTAATTATCTCTCTTCCTTTATATATCTTTCTGAAACAAAATTACAATGTCTGGCATTCTCCCCTGAGAAAAATGTCATGACCTGTTTTTTTAGCATCTTCTGAAATCTTCCACTCTCAGAAATGAAAAATAAAATGCATTTTAGACTTCTTATTAACAGGAAGAAAGATGATGACAGTTTAGCAATACATATGAATTATAAGAGCAATAGCATGAAGACAAGCACTGAGAGATTTATAGCTGAAACAGAATCATCCACACAGCCCTGGGGCTCCCTTTTTCCATCCTGATTCAAACACCATCTGCCTTTGCCACTGCTTGGGCAAGTGGCTTAGCATGATCTACATTCATCAATATTCTGCCACCTCATAAAACACTTCCTCAAAAAGGTGATGTCTGAATTTCAAACTGGGTTTCCTTATTTTAGGGGATTTCATAACCCTGATTTAAATTATTCAGAGTTTCCTTTTCCCCAGAAGTCTCCACCAACAGATCCAACCACAATAGAGTGGTTCAAAGGGCTTGTAAGGGGCTCAGAGGAGCACCCCACATCCCTCCCCCCACCCCCAGCCAAAGAGGTGCTGGCAGGAATGACAGGAACTTTCAGCTGGAAGCTGTTGCTAAATATTCTCTTTCCCATTCTGTGGGGCTGGGTGTTCCTCCCCACACTCCCAGCACCCTCACCTCCAGCTCTGCTGACTCAGGTGTATGCTGATTGCATGCTGCTGTGCCCACAGATGATCATCATTCAATGCAATTTTCAGCTAGGCCAATTTTTAAATTATGTTGGGAACTATAATACTTAGTTCTGTAAATGTTTACCTGCTAAATTTCAGATGCATTAATTTCCCAGCATACTGAAAGAGAAATCTGCATATGAATGAATGGGAAATAGAAATGGTCTCTGGTATACAGATGCACACAAAACTGCAAAAGCTTTTGATCCAGACACTTGGAAGACATTATGTCGTTTCTCTGATTTATCTTGTGTCGTTCCAGCTGCAGAAAATAGAACCTTAAATAATATCATAATTTTTGATGACCAGCTTTTATGAATTCCAAGGGATATTTGTGGAAATATTTCCTACTCATCTTCTAATTTGATGGAGGTTATTCAAAACACGCTGAATAATTTTCTCGTCACAGATAAAACAGCCCCTCTAGGAGGATGTGGTAATAAATAGTATGTGAGGGAGTGTCATGGTTTAAATCCAGCCGGTAACTCATAACCATGCAGCGCTCGCTCACTCCCCCCTTCCTCTTCCCCCGCTCCTGAGGTATGGGGAGAAGAATTAAAAGAATGTAACTCCCACAGGTTGAGGTAAGAACAGTCCAGCAACTAAGGTATAACACAAACCACTGCTGCTACCACCAATAATAATAATGATAAGGGAAATAACAAGGGAAGAGAATACAACCGCTCATCACCCACCAACCAATACCCAAGCAGTGATCTAGCCCTTCTGGGTAACTGCCTTCAGTTTATATACTGCGCATGACGTGCTGTGGTATGGAATATCTCTTTGGCTAGTTTGGGTCAGGTGTCCTGTCTATGCCTCCTCCCGACTTCCCCTCTTCCCTGGCAAAGCATGAGACTGAGAAAGTCCTTTGTCGGAGTAAACATTACTGAGCAACAACTAAAAACATCACTGTTATCAGTACTGTTCCCAGGCTGAAAGTCAAAAACACAGCACTGCACCAGCTAAGGAGAAAAATGACTGCTACTGCTGAACTCAGGACAGGGAGACAAACTTGAAAACTTTAAAAAAGATTTTGAAAAAAGTTCAGAAGTGAAGACAAGGAGATGATTTTTGCATGCTACGATTTTTTCATAGAATGAGGACTTCTGCAACAGATATAAGTGCATGGGAAATGAGAGTTATCGGATGTAAGGGGCTTTAGTGACTGCACTGATAAAATTACTCTCCCAACAGAAAGCAGTCTGCCACTAGTATTAGTGCATGCTAGGTGATCAGATGAGATGCTCAACCCTTGTTTGAGCTCCTCCATTAAAGATATATCTCAACTTCTTTTATGAGAGGCACACTGTCCTTTGCCTGCTTTGCTCCCATAGCTTGTTTTTTCTATCTTTGTTATGATGATTCATAGCAAGGGATGAACTAGAACTAAACTGAGAATATTGGCAGGATAACTGAAGGCTTTACAAGGCCATGAAATGCCAAGGGGAGCAGAATTACAGGCCGGCAGATTTAACATGCTTTGTTCCTTCACTGTGCTTCTAGAGAACATCCCTGCAGGTACAAAACCCATGTCCTTGCCAGGTCCCAGGCATCCTGAGGATTGTATGAGCTTCAGCTGGAACAAAGCAGGAGAATCCCCAAGCAGGCAAAGCATTGCTCTGCTTCAGTCATTAGTACAGAGGTAATTTCAATCCTATTACCCCAAAAAATGAAAAAAAGACAGGACTTATCCAGCATCCATGGGAAAATAAGTCCTGTTCTAGAGGAGACAAACTTGGGACTGTGGTGGGAGGGGAACTCAAGTCCATGCTCTGAAGAGATCTACCAGCTGTGCTATTTTGAAACAAGGGAAATAACAGCTGGATGGCAAGCGCCAGTCTGTGCCAAAGCTGGGACATTTAGGCTTTTGGCAAATAACTTCTCTTACTTACGATTATAGGGTTTCTCTTTTGAAAGAGGGTTTCATTCCCTAATTCCCACAAATTACTTGATGATAAGGGGATTTGTTTCCCTAGGCACATCTGTTAAGGGAAAGATTTCTGCAGACACCCACATGTACTTCTGGCCATCTCAGCTTGCCCCACACATTCTCTCCTGAGTCGCTCTGTTCTTTTATTCAAAGATTAACAAAACAAATTAATGTAACTTTGTATTTCCAGGGAGAATTTAAATACTGTATAGCTACCGGGGTGATTTATCAGAGGCCTCTGTCATGAGAATGTGCTTCAGACAAGAAGTAAACAAGTTATCCCTTGTTTCCACCAGCAAAGTTAGACAATTTGGTCAAAATGCACAGTTTCCATTATATTTTCTATGCAAACCTGTTGGCAGTATTATGCTTCTTTAGGATGGCATTCAAATGTAAAAATTGATTCTGACTGAATCTTTGTGGCACACAGCAAATTAAATGGGAAAAAAGAGTAATCTATGTTGAGATCTTATTACCACTAGATTTCAATATGTTCTTTATGTATCTAGTGAGCAGTGAAGGAACATTTTAACAGAAGGTTTTGCATCTGCTACACTGGGAACCAACAGCAATTAATTTTGCAAATATTTATACATTTTGCAATTACTTTATGTTTTGTACTTCTTTGTAAACTAACAATTTCTGCAAATATTTTTGGTGAAGACAGCTAGCAATTTGGCTATCCCTGAGGAAACAACAGCAACAAAAAAAGAAGTTATTTTTCTCTATTTGTGCAGCCACTCATTAAAAAGATGATGGTATCTCTCTTCAGAGCTGGAACAATGAGGGCAGCTGCTTCCCCTTTTTTTGTCAGAAGTCTCAGCCCTGGGGCTGGTCAGGCCAGGTCCCTATATGCTCAGTTCCAACAAGATAGCACCCTCCAGCTGATGAATTCATAGGTTTACCATGAAATTCCCACTTCTCTCAGAAATATGGAAGTTAAAAGCCTAACATTTGCTTTTGGAGTCATTTGTTCCTTTCAGGTAGCTTCAAGAAAGATGTCAAGAATTTAGACCACGAGCTGGTTGTCAGCGTCCTTACCTAGTGCAGATAGAAGGCTCCTGGTTAATGAGCGTAACACATCTGTAAGTAAAGGAATCTCTGTTTACTCTAAGCTCTCATCAAGGATTTGCTCAGGAGACATGGTAGCCTTGTGAGTATCTGGTGTTCAACAAGCTGCTCTGAACACCTCTGTAAGTATAACAGAGGCTTTTGCTCTTTGAAGTAATTTTTTCAATTAGGGCAGTTTTGCTTCCACATCCCCAGTTTACTGCAGAGGAATAATTTGACAGGGTTTCATTATACCACCTGTAGGGCTCTCGACAAGTAAATATACTATAAAGTGAAAATAGCAGGATGCATCCTGCAGACTGTATCTCCTGTTCACTTTGCATTTTTCATTTCCCTGACGTGCTGCATAGTGGTAGCCCTTTGCAATAACGACGACTGTCGTCTTTCTATCACTATTCCATCAGCTGACTCTGGGGAACCAAGAATCAGACAAAAAGTACAGCTTTTCACAAGCCAGAATTGGCACTGTCCTCCTTCTGCCTGACAACAAATCCCTAGATCTTCCATATGGGTTTATTATCCATATCAGGAGCATCTCCACTTTGCAGGGAATGATTCAGGAGAGAGGGACACATGCAGTGACACTCCAGAAGGTGGTGGCAGCCTGGAGAACGAACCGTGAAGTCTGGGTCAATGCACTTAGCATATATGTCCTCATTTATACATAAATTTTGACTCATGTTCTTGTACATTTATTTTCTCCGTGAATAAAGCCCCTGACTAAGCTCACTCTCCAGATGTCGATCCCTACTGCAATCAGCTATTCCACAACATCAACCCCAGCAGCAACCAATGCTACAGGCTTCTGAGAAAGACAAATAAAAAACTTACAGAACTTTCAGTCAAGAGGAAGCTTTCCCCTACCATACCATACTGAAGTTTATTCTTCACCACAGCATTCAAATCCCTACCCATTTCCATCCTATCTTCCCTCACCATTTAATTGCTGGTACCTAACGGGCTCACTGACACACATATCCTCTGTGCTATCCTCATGTCTTCCTCCAAAACATGACTGAAGACGTGATTATTAAGGAAGTACCTCTGGAAGAGTGAAGGAAAAAATAAATAAAAAATGTCATGAAGTAAATGCCATCCAACTGATCCCTTTCCAGAGTATCAGCAAGAACTGGGTTAACACAAACATAACTCTGGTGACCCTCACAAAGGAAAACATCCTGGGTGTTTTCTCACTGCTGAACAGTTGAAATACACTAAGCTAGCTGCAGTGACAGCTTCCTTAAATCAGGGCTTGATCCTACAAGAATATGCATCTCCCCATGTTTTTATTTATCCTTACTAAAAACATCAGGCAAACTGCCCCAGACAGACCCTGGAGCACACTTGTGTTGCACAGATACTCACGCGGAAGCTGTGGGACTTGCTAAAGCACTGAGAACATAGAGGCAATGTGCAAAACCCATCATGAAGACCTTGTCTACAAGGTAGTTTCTGTGTCAGACAAAAATCTGACATCATTTTATTTTAGAAAACACCATCCAGAGTAAATGAACCTCTTTCTTTATAATCTATTTGGTCTGTCTTCAAAATGTGGCAGAACACTTTGTAAATGGGGATGTTACTGAAAACATCTTCCGTATCGAAACTTTTGTATTCTCTCGTGTGCCTCAGCCGCAAATGCTGCAGGCTCCCATTTCATGAGCATTATGAAATCTCTGCTTTACAGTTGGACTGTCTTTCTAAGTACTGCTTTTGTAGGAGAAGAGTGATTGAAATTACTTCTGTAACTGAGGGCAGTCTAGTCTACTTCTTTGTTATAATCAGGAGTTTGACAAACTATTTTTCTCAAAGCCTTTGGCCAGTAAAATTATTTAAGCCGTCAAGACTTCACTCAAGCAGTGCAAGAAAGGCTATTTTCCTAGTTTAGAATAATGACCAGAAAAGCCTCTATGCATCACTGTTTATTATACAGCTCATTTACTTCGATGTAATGCCAATAACTAAACCAAAGTTCAAAGCCTGTGGAAGTCACATTTTCCTACACAGGGAAAGCAAATTTTGGTCATTTGAGAAGGTACAATTTAACTCTGGCAGGAATTGACAGTGTCGGGGACAGCTTCTGTCCTTGCACATCTGCTCAAGTGCTCCTATACATCATTTCAGTAACACCTGGATTTCTTGAGGGCTTTTCTGAAGCCATACCAGACTCCTGCACTCTTTAACCTCCTTCCTACAGCTTGTATTTTTGTTTGCTTTTGGCTTTATCATAGGGGATTTCTTATCTCCTTCGGTGTCTTCATAAATTGAGAATGTTCACAGCAATGAAACTCCAGGAAATGAAAGGCAAAACAACAAGATTTCAAAACCATGTGCTTAATTTCACAGTCCAGTTCCCAAATACAGAAGACAGAAATGTCTCTTTTATGCATCCTCCAGCCTCATAGGCCTATACTCTTCAGCAAATTACACTCATCAACTACTTAACACACATTCTTATAGATTAAACTGTAAGACCAGAGACTATTAAAATGCCACCTGACAGTGCAAAATTTATGAAAAGTTTAAAAAAATGCCTACATCACCAATTACCTGGCCCCAAGCCATTTCACTGCAGGTGACAAATGCTTGGCAGCTGTGGTTTAACACACACCGAGAGTACCCATTCCCAAAAACTTCTGTGGTTTGAATTAACTTCAGAAGGGTGAGGATTTCACTTGCGTCACACCTCCACTGAGGTCAGCAGAACAACACTGTGGCAGCAGAATTAGGCCCTGTATTTTTCCAGACCTTACTATCCTCTCCCAGCTGTAACAATGTACTTGCACGTTTGCAGCTTTTGTCTTTGCACTGCAATTTTTCTAACAGGCTAAAGTGGAGGGGGGAAAGGTTTGAGTAGAAGCCAGCCTCTGGAGCTTCAGGCTATACCTAGGATGTGTTTTTATTAACTTTGCAATAATTTTTCCTATACATAAGCAGTCAAATAGCACAGTCTGGTACACGTAAATATCCTACTGTACTAATGAAGCTTGAAGCAAAAAGCATTGCTAGAGCAAAACCACCTATTTACAAGCAAAATCAGGAGGAAACATGTCCTGGGGGAATCGTCTGCCACATGAATCAGCTCACAATAAATGCACTGATATGCCACAATGGTTTGCCTACAGGTTAAATCAAAATAACAAGATGAAATTAAAATCCTTCACTTCTGTGATGGTCTGATTCATCTCTGCTGATGAAAGACCTGAGGTGCCACTTAAGCTACAAAACCTGGGGTTACTTTCCCCTTGCTTTATGGATTTAAATACATCTGAAATCTTAGCAGAATGGTTAATTGTGGCAGATTTTCACTGTTCTGTCTTAAAAAGAGGATCTCACAAAATCCTGGCTGGCAAGATGCAGGCCTGGGGAGCAGACTGCTGTCATCATTGCTGAGGAGCACCTCGACCATGCAGCCTGGTTCTGCCACGCTCTGCAGCAGCACTCAGGCTCCAGCCTTTAGAGAAAGAGTAAACTCTGCCTGTATATTACCAGCTTTAATTTCACACTAGATTAACTAAACTATTGCAGCTCTTTTGTCTTAGTGTAAAGTAACTTCTGTGAGAAACAAAACATTCCCAGGTACTTTGTAATGAGCAAGGTCCAGCCAAGTAGATTTCCTCTTGAGCCTTTAAAATACTGATTCACTTTTTTTAAACTACTGCAGAACCTGTTTGGGTTGAAGATGAATGTCAAAGAAAAGCAATTCAGCAATGCCACCCATGCTTTAAACAACCTTCAACCTCACCTTGAGAATGTCAGTGTGTTATCAGGGACAAAATATTATTTACAATAGGCAACAACTTCAACTCATTTGCAGCTTTCCCAAGTAAGGGCAGATGAAAGGAATAAAGTCTTGAAATGGCAACCATCCTGCAGTACTTAGTACATGATTATACAGTTTGCTCAATACAATCTATGCTTTTTTTGCACCAACAAGGGAAAATACACTGAGAAAACATGCTCATTTCTTACCAAGAAAGGTGAGGATTTCCTCAACTAAGAAAAAGAGGGTGGCAATACAGTTTAGAAACATGCACACCTTCCTTCAGAGTGAAGATGCAGCATAACTAAGGGGTAAGACACAATCGTGCATACCTTAAAATCAACCCTGCCAAAGGACACAGCATCACTCCTTGCCCTGATTTCTTAAGGCTGACTTCCCTGGTAGATCAGAGAAACTGATAGCTAGTATTTGTGCTTGCATGCATGGGCCTGATTCCCCCATCCAAGATAAATCTCTGCAGCACGTCCTGGTTATATTTTTGCATCACATTTCTTTGCTATCAGTAATTCCTTTCACAGCTGCATTTACAACCAGATTTTCTTTTCTTCAGAGCTAAAAGTGAAAATGCTTCAAAGCTGCAGATTAGCAAAACAAGGCCCCATCCTCAGCACAATACACGGCTGCAATTTCATCCCCCAGATTCGGCTTCTCCACTTGAATTCTGCTTTTGTGTTTTATGACATCAACAGAAACATCTCTGAATCGTGCCTTGCATTCAGTTACAAACAACACTCACTATTATCTGGCTTTTTGCAAAACAGCATCTCTGAACATATCCCCAGTGCACTGGGAAGAAACGCTTGGACAGGGCTGGAGGAGCGAGCAATGCTTTCTTTTTATTCTACAGAGCCAGAGTGAGTGTACTTAGCCCCCAGACATCCACTTCAACAGAGGTAGCACTCATTCAAAACCACTATCAGGTACAGTGCAAGTCAATGGTGGCTCTCACAAGGTGCTGTGAGATGATGCAGGCTGATTATTTCCCATGAAGCACATTAGAAACTGGAGTGGTCCTGACAGCTTACACTTCAGAAAGATGGTGTTATTCATCCCTCTGTCCTGGAAGTTCACCCTGAGCATTGATTACTCAGGAACAAGGGTCTGCCAGGATTTCACACAAAGGAAAAGGCTCATTCACTCTTTGCAGACATGGCATCATCCCAGAAAACAGCAAGGTTTCTTGTATGAGAGGGTTATATTTCATGTTCTGCTAAGGCAAAATAAATTATCCTTACCTTTCACCAGCCCTCAACTCCAAAGTCAGGAACATTAACAGCTGCAGTTTTTGCTTCTGACAACAAAGGCCTAACTCTGCCCTCAGACACTTGCACAATCCACCTGATGTAAATATGCTTTTCCACCATGTCCTGCTTTAATTGAGGATGGTTAAGAACACATTTTGGCCAAAGATCACATTAGCATTTACAGCTCCTTTTAAGTCCATCCCACAGCTGGGGGTATAAGATCATGCACTTTGGTTTTTGAAACATTGGGGGGGGTGTGGGGGGGGGTGGTCGGGAAGAAGGGGGTGTGTTTGTAGGTAACATCGCCCAGAGAAGCAGAAGGAAAGCACTTTTCCCAGCTCCCTCCCGCGTCCGCGACGCCAGGTGGCAGCGCAGCCCCAGGCATGGGAAAGTAGGAAAAAGGAAGGAGGAAAGTAGGAAATAGAGGAAGGAGGAGGGAGGGAAATGGAAGATGGAGGCGAAAGGGCATCGGATTTCTAGCAGGCTGCCTGCGGTGAAATCAGCCCTGCTGCGGGAAGAACCCCCATGCGATGCTGGTGTTCCCAGCTCTTGGCAAAGAACAGCTGCAGCCGCCGCGTGGAGGGTCTGGCATGTAGGACAAGGAAGCACAGACATGGGCACAGATGCAGACACATGGACACAAATGCATAGATTATTTGTTCCTTCTCACCCCCCCCCCCCAAAAAAAAAAAAAAAAGCTTATTGCTAATAAAACAGGCAACACACATTTCAGAGAAAAGCTATCTTTCAAAACAGCCGTGACAAGTAAAGGTTATGCTTGGGAAATACAGGAATGGGCCGTTTCACACTTACAACTTTTTGCCAACTTATTTCCAAACCCAGAAAAGCCTAGAAATCAAGTGGAGGGGGTTGCTTTGAGTGCGGGAGGAGGTGCAGACTGCAAGAACATCAAACTCCAGGGTGAAACCAAGACGTATTTGCCTCCTGTAACTCCATTTCAAAGACTGTTCTGGTCCCACAGAATAAAATCACCAACGTATATATTCTCCTTGCCAGCTTACACCCATCTGGTTTTGCCTCAATATTGGTCTCTATAACACATTCCCAAGTGTTTTTTTTTTCTGTTAAAGATGCTGTATAATCTGAGTTCCTCCTAGCCTGTGTCTTTTGGCCAGACTGAGCAAGCCGGGAACTGGCCTTTCCTCTCCTGAAACTGATACCTTCAATGTCAACAAATTCACCTTTTCCCTTTCACATAAGTGTTATTTGCAAGTTCCCAGCAGCTCCTGCCTCAGGTGCTCCCAGGGCTGGGGATAGCCCAACTTCTCCTGCAGCTTGTCCTGGCCCTGCTCAAGCTGATTAGAGGGACAGAATGGACCTGTGGTCATCACCACCCTTCAGATCAAGGGTTTTGGCTATGCCTAGAGCAGTATTCAAATGCCATGCAGGTGACATGCAGCAATTGTGCAAAACAAGGCAACTTTGCCCCCAAATGGCCCATCAGGTTCAAAACTAACAATCTGACCTCCGCATAAGAGTGTTCTTGAGACCTCAGCAACATCAGCTCCCATAATTACCTCAAATACGCCCCAGCTGTCACCCTTGGACCACACGGCACCCTCCACCATTTGCTGAGGATTTCAGGGCTTGTTTCCTGATGGCTCCCTCCTCCTGTAGTTCCAGCAAATTTGAAGATTTTATCTTGTGCATCTCTGTTAACAGCCCTTCTCGGGGAGCTGGATATTCACCAAGCCATCCTTGGCTACTGACCTGGCCTTATGTTTGCCAAGCATATACTGGAGAAATGTAACCACAAAACCCAAGGAGCACAACAGGCATACACAGTACCCCACACCTCATTTCACAACCTAACAGACAAAGGCCCTTTTCCCCCTTTCCCACACGTATAACTTCTCTGCATGCTTTCTTCCCACATCGGCATTTCATGGCATTGGTGCTGGGGAGGTGGAGAGGAACTCCTGTTGAGCAGGGATTTTTGTGGGAGGTTGTTGTGGCTCCAGGTTTCTTACAGGGTGAGTCCAAGCATGAGGAAGACAACACAAATAAAGGCAATGAGGAGAGGGCAGCAGTGCTTCAGTATTTGTAGGAATGTTGATATTCAGCTCAACTGAACTGAATAGAGCTGACACACCAAAAAAACTGTGAATAAGAACTATACTGTTTCGTTCCGCGTGACTGGTATCCTGAAATGGGTAATAATCTCTCTCACACAACACACCTGTTTATGATCCTGTATTTGGCAGGGACTGGACACAATGTTCTTGCAGATCTCCCAGCCTGAGAATTAATTGTTCTGTACATAGAAATTTCTGAACCACACAGATATGGAAGACCTATCTCTTGAAATCCAGATTGCCAATGGATGCTAAAGACAAACCTACAGTTTTGCCTTCACTTCACAAAGATCATGGTGATTCAGGCAAGCTGGCCTAAAATATAGTTAAAACTAATAGTTCACAGTCAGAGAGCTAAAGGCTTAGGACATTTATCTTAAAAAGAGTGTCAGAAATTGTATGTTGCTTAAGTAGATACTCTCCTGAAGCCCTTCAGACTGAACAAGACTATATTTCTTTTAACTTCACCTAATAGCTGGGCAGTCTTCAGTCATGCTCACACTCACAGCTCCTTTATTCCTTTATTCCCTATCCCTGTACTGGGATTTTGCCAATATTCCCAGCCATTGGTATGAGAAACATTGGTATGTTTTCTCCCAGCAGGAATCTGCAGCACAGCCATCCCAGCACTCCATTCTTGAGGGCTCCCACATGGCAGAGGGAATGGCAGAGAAGCAGATGCCTTCTCCTGCATCACTGTCAACCAGACACTTGGCTGTTAATGACACTGGGGGAAAGATAGCGTAACACAATTGTATTGTTAGCATATTTCTTTGTTACACAAATAAATAAACTGGGAATCCCAAAAAATTCCCACTGCACAGAAATAAAGACTACATTTTAACAGAGGTGGGACAGCAAGCTGCTAAGTTGTAGGTACATATTAAAAAAAAATATAAATGCTGCACAGAATGGTACAGGTCTATAACTCACTAAATTGTTCAAAAAATGGCAGCCAGAAACATCTGTGGCAATATTTTATCACAGACAAGAGCACAAGGGAGTGATATGGATAAGCATGGGGAAGACATGAGGGGGTCCATAAGGGCCCGCTACACAGAACATAACATTACCCAAGATCAACCAGTGTGTGGTGGCAAAAGCCCCTTCTGTCCTGGAGCAAATGGGAAAATCTGCGCATTGCTGAAGACTGTGTCCTGAAATAGCCTGTCCACAAGAGGGCCACCGTGCATTTTTTGAGGAAGACAAAAGACCTGAAAAAGGGTCAAGGACATAGGGAAATAGGAAGCAGAGTAGAAAGACAATGCAATGGTGAGACAGTCCTAGACTTGACCTACTGTGAGCTTTCACAAACATGATCCTCACACCATATGACAAAATATCAGAGAAAGGAGCTTGCTTGCTTCCACATGCTTGCTCTTCCTCACCCCTCAATTTTCTCTCTTAAAACAGAGGCAACATTTTGAATGTATGAAGGTGTGCCCTCCACATGGGAAGCCACACAGCTGGACATGTGTTGGCTTATATTACACAACTGGAAGTGTCAAACTTTCCCAACAGCACAGTCATTTCCTCCCACACCCAGGAAAGCAGGACTGCCCAGAAGCTGTCTGTAAGAACGCATCTGATGAAATCGAGTCTAGACTCAAAAGAGAGAGACAGGTTGTCCTCCAGAAGATCTAGCAATCATCCTGCCGTTTGTCTTACTCCTGAGAGGACATGCTTGCTCGGGAGCCTCAGATGCTTCCTGCCACCACCACTCCTCTGTCCCAGCTCCAAAGCCCCTTCAAGAGTAGCTTCCAGAATAGCAAGTTATACAGGCTACATCCATCCAAATAAGTTTCCTGATGTGCAAAGGTGGAGAGGGTAAACTACAGGGAGGGTCTCGGTGGATCATCCCTCTTCCTGGATTACAGTCCCTGGGTCTATTTCCCACATGAGGTGCTTTTAGTCTTCACACTGATGAAAGAGCACTATTTCCGAGGAGAGGCTGCTGGCCAAGCCCAGCATGGTAGAATTAGACCATCTCCCTGGAGCTAGCATCTAGCAGCTGTCACTGATGTTACCAGCACAGAACAGACATGAGTTGTCTGTTCTTTCCCTTTCCCTCACAACACAATGATGGAAGAAACCAGGAAGAACACTGATCAACAGTGAAAACAGAGAAAAACAAGTGCTCATTTGACGTACTCACTGGTAAAATGTTGATGTATGGCCATTCTGGCCTGGCGGGGCACAATGATGAAAGGCAAGCAGGAAAGCAGCACCAGCTATGGCTAAACAGCTGCTTCTTGTCCTGGAGTCAGAGGTCAGCAGCAGGCTGTCAGCTCTGCCAACACACACCCACAAAAGCAGAAGGCATCACCCTACCTCTGGTGTGATCTGAGAAGATGCTGGCTGGAGGGCAGGGCATCCTAAGGGCTGCTGGAAGGAGCTGCCTGTGTCCCTTCCCCATCCAAAGGACCCCAGCATGTGGTGGAGGAGGAAGAGTACTTGGTCTCTCATCTGCACAGAGACTCACCATGTTTTCTCAGGATGATGTAGTCAAGAATGGTCTATTTCCTGAGGATTCGGTAATGATGAAAGTAGCTAGTGGCAAGGAACTTGGTCACAGGTCTAGGAATTACCTGTTCTAAAGGAAGTTGCTTTTATACAGTCTGATCAAGGACGACAATTTGTTTATGACTTAAAGAAAGTTGTCTTACCCCATGTTGTTAACTTTAATCTCCTTAACTGAAAGCTTTATTTCTTCATGCAGTTAATAACCTTCTAGGGCAATCCTATCAGTGGTCCCATGGATAGGCTGGAATGCTTCATGTTATTTACTTAAGATGCTCTTCCTCACAAATGAGGAGGCAGTGAGCTGCAGTTGATGGCAGAATGAGTGGCCAGCAAGAAGGAGTCCTTAAAAGAGAACACAAAAAGCTCTTGCACCTAAATAGGATCCAATAAAAGAAATTGTTGCCTTTGTTGTATCCTGCAACCAGTCACACTACAAAGTCCATATGATTTCATCTAAAAAAAAAAAAATCTAACATTTGGTTGTTTTTTTTTTTTTTCCAGGAAAGTAATGCAGATTTTTAATTCATGCACACTTTTTCAGGGTCACCAGAAAACCCAATATTGCACCTTCTTTTGGCTCATTAGACAGAAGTTGTAGAGCCAAAACCAACAGTAAAGAAAAAGAAAATAAACATTTCTTTCACCAGGAAGCTTGCATGGTTGAAAGGCATCATCTGCAATGAAATCAAATGACCCAACTTACAGCCTTAGAGCTGAGCTTGGAAGCATTCCCTGGAATGACAACCCCTCTCCACCAGAAAGCCATCAGAGCCCATCCAGGACAGAAGGGATACACAGGAGATACTTAAGCATTGCATACAAACAGAATTGGGAGGAGTTATTGGTATAGCTTCTGGCATAGTGATGGTACCATCCAGGAAAGCAATACCAGGAGGACTGGTAGATACCAAGGACCTTCAGCAAAGTAGCAGATCAACTCTTGATATGCACAAAAACTACACACACTAAAGCTCTAGTGACAAAGGTTGCTGCAGACAGAGACACATAAAGACTGGAAAAGTAGGCACAACAGAGAAGATCCTCTTATGAACATACACAAATACTTCCTTATAGAGCTTTATTTCTAATATATATGTACTTGCTGCCCTTATGAAGAATTTTTCAGCTCTGGTAGCAGTTGTCTCCTGGAGCTGAAAAATATTTTCCTTCCTCTAAATCCCACAGGAGTTAGAAGAAGGGAATTTATTCAAAGCCTGTACCTGAGATTATCAAATATATCCTGCTTGTTTACTTCGTGAAACTAAGGTGTCTACATTTAGAATGGGAACATTTTCTTCCTATGAAGCTGCCAAAGGAATTCAATGCATCTTTCCACAATGAACTTTGAAAACTACCATGTAAGTTTAGCCACCCTATGAGAAGTACAAATGCCAAGAAAAAAATACTACAGAAGCATCCAAAGTGGAGAACTAGCACCTCTTTCCTCGCTTTATGGGGGTTTGATATTTAGCCCAAACTTGCCATGAAAATTCTGATTAATGATCTTTAAAGCTCAGTACCACTGCAGATTCAGCCTGTAACTGAAACTTCAAAACCAAGCCTAGCAATCTGTCTCCAAGCAAGCAATACCAAGGAAAGAGGTAGAAGATACCAAGGAAAAGGACAAAGCTTTGATGTAACAAAAGGGGAACTTGCTTCACAGTTCTGGTTAGCTATTTCTTTTCTCATGTGTTGAGGAGATAGGAAGATCTGCAATCTTTTAACCTGAGACAGAATATAATCTTGCACATTCATCATGTACTTCCAACATTCAGGCATCTAAAAAAAGGGTTCTCCCTTCCAACCCAAACCATTCTATGATTCTTGCTTCTTGCTGAAGCCTTGTATTAAATCATAGAATGGTTAGGGTTGGAAAGAACCTTTAAAGGTCACCTAGTCCAACTTCACTGCCATGGGCAGGGACACCTTCCACTGGACCATGCTGCTCAGAGCCCTGATCAACCTGACCATGAATGTTTCCAGGGATGGCGCATCTACCACCACTCTGCACAACCTGTGCCAGTGCCTCACCACCCTCAGCATAAAAAAAATTCAATTAAATTTGTCCTGTCACTGCAGGCCTTTGTCAAAAGCCCCTCTCCAGGTTTCCTGTAGCTTCTTCAGGCACTGGGAACTGCTCTAAGATCTCCAAGGAGAGCCTTCTCTTCTCCAGACTGAACAAGCCCACCTCTCTCAGCCTATCTCCAGAGCAGAGGTGCTCCAGCCCTTGCAGCATCTCTGTGGCCTCCCCTGAACTCACTCCAGAAGCTCCATGTCGTCCATGTGCTGAGGGCTCCAGAGCTGGACTCATGGCAACAACTTAGATTAACTGCATATTATGCAATACAGTCTTTTATTTTCATGAATCAGCTTAAAATGTGCTGGTCTCTGATTTTCTTCTGAGTTCCTTTTTCATTGGGAAAGGCACATGGATGAGTTCTGTTTTGCTTTCAGGTACTATTATTTTAGATTCTTTGATTACGTCAGGTTTATGAGGTTCCTGTAACCACTCCAGTTGAGGGAGTGGTTACTCCAGCCTCATACTGGTACAACATATGTTTTTTTCCTTTTGTTTTTCCTCAGGCCAAACAGTTTCCTCTTTTTGTCCATTTGTGGAACTATCTTTTGTCCATTTTATCTGTTGAGAGTAGCCAAAGCCTAAGGAATCAGAGAAACTTCTCATCAATTTACTTGTGTTGGTTTATCCCTAAGCACTCGGCTGATACATGCATCAAGACATCCCAGAGGATGCTGAGCATTCTTATACTGACTGCTCACAGTGCATCTCAAACAGCCACTTACTCAAAGCATCCTCTCTCCTACTTCACCTTTGCCCCTTCTGGTTTTGAGTAACTGATGCAATTCTCTATGTTCTTAGAACGCCAGCACAGATAAACATATAAAACTCTGCTTACATCTCTCCCAAGTTAATTATTACACTGCACAGCCAAGTCGGTGCAACACTGTGTCAGGCAAAGTGGGACAAATACCCATTCCTCCATGGTTTCCTAATCTCAGCTTTACCAATTTGCTTTCCATGGTGAACAATTTCTCTAGAAAGCAGGAAACTGTCTATACCCATGTATTTACCCACATTATTCTACAGTCCTTGTAAGCAACCTCCCAGTTTTATATGATGTGGCAAGATTATTTTTCATAACAGAGACTAGAAACATAGGTAACAAACCTCTCACCATTAGTTTGTCCTAGGTGATTCTTAAATATGCAGGAATGTAGAAAAATGTTTATTTCCATGGAACTCAGATAATGAATTATATAAAACTCTAGTAAAATCTGGTTTTGTCCTGCAGTAATCAATTACAAGCAAATCAAGACAAATGGTTGCACACAAAAGCAACTCCCTATCTCCTTTGTTGTCACTATTCTTACAGAGATGTACTAATTCTGAGATGTATTCCGGTCTCTTAGTCTGGAATAAAAATGTCTATATTCAGATTTATTTTGATTTGTAATTAATTGCAAAAGTTCTCTTTTCCCATGCAGAAAAGAAACAAGAAGAAAGAGTAATCCCATGCCTTCAACTACAACTCCAGTGTAGTTGCAGGGACATTCACTCCTAAGGGTTTGCCTGTATAAATACCCTGGCAATCAAAACTGTTTCAGTAACTTTCATGGAGAACTGCAAGAGAACCTAGGGTTGCCAAACTAGATGATCAATCATCTGCATATGTTGACTGCTGTGAGTACCCTTATATAAAAGCCTTCTTACAGACCAGCATCCAAATTATTTCTTCTCTATCAAGTATTGTTATGAAAGGTCTCAAAATTTCTCTAGAGAAGTGCCCTGAAGAAGGTAGAACTTTGGTTAAGAGTGGGATTTTAGGATATTTTTCCAATATGGTGAGATGGAATAGTACTGGAACAAAGACTAACCAGTTATTCAGCACTTTGGCTTGCTGAATGTTGAACATATCCTATATAAATGAGATATACCCAGTGCAAAGTTTGAGGCTAATCATAAAAAATTAAAGTGGGGATTCTGCAGCAGGCTCAAGAGACAACAGGACATAGTGAAAAATCTGAAGGAGTCCTACAAGGATGCCAGAAAGAGGTTCTTCATCGGGGACTGTAGTGATAGGACAAGGGGTAATGGGTTTAAACTGAAATGAGTTCAGGTTAGATAGAAGGAAGACGTTCTTTACTGTGATGGTGGTGAGGCACTGGAACAGATTGCCCAGAGAAGTGGTGAATACTCCATCCCTGTCAGTGTTCAAGGCCAGGCTGGACAGAGCCTTGGGAGACATGGTCTAGTGTGAGGCATCCCTGCTCATGGCAGGGGGTTGGAACTGGATGATCTTAGGGTCCTTTCCAGCCCAAACCATCCTATGATTCTATGAATCGGACAACTGTTAGTGAGATTAAGATACTACATGAACACTCATTTTATGATGAGTTGACTACATCATTATAAATGGAGTATCACAAGGCAGCCCTGAGCACATGGGTAGACTTGTGACAAACATCGCTTTTGAAAACACCACCAGATGTTCATTACACTGTTTGACTGGTAACAATCTTCATGCTCAACTGCAAAAATTTAGTCTGTGTTGCTTGCTTTAGCACTCCCCACAAGCCTCAGTTCTAAACACCTAGACATGCAATTATTTCATTAACATATAATCATACTAGCCTTAAAAAGCCAATTAATGCCCCATGCAACACAATTATGCTCTGTTTGTAAACTGATGCTTTTGTCTATATTTACATAGACTGGTACTTCCATGACAGCACTTCTAACCTCACTGAAGACTGCTGTTTGTGGTTCAAACACCAATTTAGCACGCTTTAATCAAGAGATCCTTAAATTCATATCTCCCCAATTCATGAAGTGTACACTTTTCCTGTAACAGAGCAATTCCTGAACTATCTCACAATGACTTCCCAAGGAAGTTTTGGTACTCCTCATCTCTTCATTTTCCTAACTCCTACGTAATACCTAAATAATATAAACCTAATGTATCCTCTTGGCCACAAGGAACACGTGAAGACAACAGTAATTTCCAGCAAATATTTTGAGATATCCCTATTTTTCAAGCCTCCATCATCTCCTCAACATATGTAAAATAGTCTTTTGTAACCAATTTTGTTTCACTAGAGTAACTGAGAAGACTGACATGCTCAGATTTTATTTTCTAATGAAATACAATTTAGCATTCCTTGTGTTTTGTTTAAAAAAGCAAACACCCCCACCCCCTTGGAAAAATTACTGAAAGGTATACATTTTGTTAGGATAAATAAGCCTCAGCTGGTCTGAAATATTTACCAAACAATGGCAGAAGGATATCTTGGCAGATTAATTCAGTTGAAGACCATCTTCTCTGTTCAATGCATAATAAACAGTATTGAACAAACAGGTGAGTTAAACCTCAGACTTGGTAGCATGATTCAATATGCAGTCTGAAGTTACACATATATTTTTAAATATGCCTTTTTAACATTCCTTCAGCAATCTGGCTGATTCCCATGCTGGCTGAGCACCAACACCAATCACTGCCAGATTCTTTGTTTTGAATTGCTTGCTATGGCAAAGAGGGAAGTTTTCCTATTGTTATCCACAGTTCAGATTTGGAATATGTAGTGAAACATACCTAGAGGGAGGGCATTAGGGAGCTGAGTTTCATTGGTTTGTGATATTTTCTGCATTTACTAAGTAAAATGCTGTAATTATTCAAATGCATGGAAGGAGTTATCGTCTTCCTGAATATGGATTACTCTCACTCACCAGTGCTACTGGACTGAAATAAAACCAACCAAACAAAAAGTCATTATTTGGTTTTCTTCAGAGCTCTGTAATAAAACAATACACAGAAGGCTTCTACAGATTTCTCTGAGGAAAATTCTTCCTCCCCTTCCTTTCCCCTCAAGATTATCCTAATCCTTATCCTACTTGTGAACTGTTAAAAAAACCAACTCTATAGTTGTTCAAAACCAAACTGCATAGGGTAACTTTCACCTTTGTTCTATATACACCCTAAACATTTAGTAATATCTACACTTTTAATATAAAGAGTGGCAACATGACTTCAGAGACTCTTCTATCATATTTACATAACTGAACCTTAAAGAATGGCTGAGCTTCAGAAGGAATCAAATGCCTTCTGCATGCATACACTATTTTGTGTCTCTTCACTACAGGTGTACAGAACTGCAGAAAATACCACATATTTGCCATGCCATAGAATAAAATCAAAACATAATCAGCTTGATGAAAAGTGGTATCTTTCAAGAACATAAAAAAGATTAACACAGAATAGTAGTAAAAATCTGATTTTGCAAGTAATCTGGCGAATATAAAAAAAACGGCTAGCACATTTGCTGATTTCCTTAAACTCCAAACTCTTGATAACCATTTCCAAAACTTATTTCTGTAGGTGATAATTAAGCAGCTTTCTTCTTGAATCATTGAGCTACTCAAAGGAAATCAGAACACCAAAACCTATGGCAAGTGCCCAACTGTCTCAACTCCCTGAAAATCTTTATTCAAGTGGCAGTTCTTTTCTCCTGTGGGTATTTCCTGTCTGTTAATTTTGCCCAGAGAGTGTTTGATCAAAGTTGCTCCCATTACCTTTCCTCTTATAGTTGGGAGAGTGGTGAAGCCCGTTCACAAAGCTGTGTGAGGGCTGCAGGTTCCGCAGCTGGGCTGCGCTGCCCAGGGAGTTGTGCACACCTGCCCAGGAGCAGCTAAGAAGTGACTAATTTTGTACCAGTTTTGCTCTCTTCCTGTCAGACATGTTTTGTGGAAATGTTCCCCCACACAAACCATTATCCACCCACTTAGTCTAAGACAGGTTTCTTTATTACTGCAGGGGGGCTAAAATGAAAAGTAACTACATTATCAGATCATATCTGAACTTACAAGAAAGAAACTTTGAACACAACAGACATTTCTATAGATTTAGTGGATCAGGCCCATCTGGAAGTTTGGTAATACAATTAAGTAACAGCAACTTCCTCTTTTTGCAGCTGAATTGCAGCATGTTTATATCTACAGAGACTACTGAGAAATCAATCATCCCATCTAATATCAATGTGAAAAGTCTTTTAAGTTTTGCTTTCAAAGAAACAGGTATAAATCAACACATAAGAGATAAAACACACTTTACCAGGAATGTTCATGCAAAGTTCCCAATATTTAAAGTGATGTTAAGAAAGAACTCAGGTTAAGCATTCCGTCTTTCAATTGATTCAACTGATGTGGAAAACAGATCCCCATTCACAAAATATATTCATTTTAATTTCAAGTATATTGTGCATCATGGTATACACAGAGAAGAAAGAATCTGTATATCCTAGTAAGTATCCACGCTTACGTACACTCTCACACACTGGGCACCTGAAAATAAACAGCATTCATTTGAACAAAAATATACTTCCAACAACAGAATTTCTCTATTAAATCCATGTTTATTGCTTAGATTTTATCACAGTGGAGATTAAATTATGCTTAATCATCCGGTCAGTGCTTTTTTACCTTCTTCAATGCCAAAAAAAAAAAACATTTAAACCAAGTCATTCATACACTCTAAGTCTTATTACCATCCCACCATTCATTGCCTCTGTGTGCTCCTTTAGTTGCCACAGACTTCAAGATTGTAAAAAGGTATAGCTAATAGGCTTATTTATAATACCATTTTCTTCAAGTATTCAGAAAGCAGTACAAGTAGCTGTACTGTATATAAGAAACATATCTGTACTGTTATTTATTGCTATAGGATAGAGGCTCCTGATGGAATGATAGTGAAATACTGCATCACTGTGTATGAAGATGATCTCAGCATCCTGTAATCATCACAACTCCTCCCATGTTAGTGAACAACACTAGATAGATGGATTTCTTTCCTTTCTCCTTCAGGCACGGGATTTCAAACTACAAATAAATAAAGCATACACTCACAACATGTGTAGTGCAAATTCCAAGTAAACAGAATGACATGGAAATAAACTCATAGTTGCCAACTTTAGTACAGCAGGGCAGTGATTATTTTACACTCAGTGCCCTGTATCTCCGCCCTTGGTGCACACCACCACCAGCATCCTGTGTCGGCAACAGTGGTTGAAAGAGATTGTTGCAGGGGAAGGAGGAGATGACCACTTCTGCAAACCTTGTTCTGGGGCAGCCAGGCTTCACCCCACGTGTTCCACCAGCCCTTGGAAGGAAGGTGAGCAGGCAGGCTAGTCAACCACACAGCAAGCAGCCCCACATCAAAGAATGTGGATTGGCAACTATGTGAAACATGGATTGCGTGGCCCAGACTAATAGAAGGTAGTATTTTTCCAGATACAACCATTGAAAGAGAACATCTACAACACTGTGATTTAGAAAGAACTTAATAATAATAATGAGAATTAAAAAGAAGAGGCATTCAGCTCTGGGGTGGGGGGATGTTTGTTGGTTTTTTAAACAAATCCCAAGTATCAGTTTGATTCTTCAGAGCTCTGGGCCATTACAAAACTATCTGCATTAAGCACAGGGATAGCTTTCTTTTTGTTGTTGTTTCATTTATTTGTCTTAACTATGCAAATCTACTTCCCACACAGCCATATTTTAAACTGAAATAAAACTCCCTAATATTTTGATGGCATAAATTATATATGCAGAGAAAGGCAACAAATATTTTTGTTTTATAAATTTAAAATTAGGACATATTGTAGACTCGCTCAAGACCCTTTTCTCCAAAGTACTAGTAGTGAGCAGAAGAGTCATGCAGTTTATCAGTAAACAGAGTACCTATTTTTGCCATTTTTCTTCCGTGCTCATTTTAAGTTTGTTGGCTTTTTGGTTGATTGTTGGGTTTTTTTAAATGTCTGTGTTTTCAGTCCAGAACTTGCTATTGCTTGCACAAAGACTGGAAAAAAAATGGGGTTTTTAAACAGCATTTTTACATAACACATTGAGCTTTCAACAAAGGAAACACAGAACTAGCACTAAAGTTCTGTCAACTAAAAGATGGATATCTTAGAATAATAATAAAAAAAAAAACCAAACAGAAAACACCTCTGCAAATAAAAAGAACCCTCTCCTCATTTTGGACACACACATTTAGCTTTTAAAAACTGAAAATTCATAAATACGGTCACTATTATAACTGTAGAGAATTAAGGCTTCTAAAAACTTCAGTGCCAAAATAACTTCTCTGCATCAGCATTAAGAATAAAATAATTTTCCATTTTAAGTTGTGCTTGCCTTTGTTGTTCTTTTTAAAGCCTTTTCTTAGTTCCATTGAATTTTGTCACATAGTATTACATACCAAAGGGGAGTGTTAGAATTGCTTACTGAGGTTTTAAGTATTTGTTAGACTAAGTTACAGCGATAAAATTTGATTACCAATCTGACTCATTACTACTTGACATGGGCAGTTGGCTCATTTCACCTTTTTTTCATGCCTAATGTGGCCATTTCTTCTATACTTGCCATTTGGTATCCCATTTTGGTAATGTCCATTAACAGTACTATGTTCACCATTTGACCAAAGAAGTTTGCTGTGTTTGCACATAAATTTTGTTATCCTGGCCAAAATGTAATAAAGTAAGGCAGCACTCACTAGTACAACAAAGGCAATATCCAGTAAGAAATACTGATAGAAAGAGATGCTGTAAACAGCGGCACGTAGATGCTGGGCTCCGTTGTGACGGAGGATGTAATTAATCCAGTATACAGTCCGGTTAACAGGATGACCAGGTTGGTCTTTGTGAATCTCAGACAGCCTCTGGGCCCGCTGTCGGTAGCTGCGGGGAAGAAAAAAGACAGACAAGGGAAGAAAGGAAAAAACATCGTCAGCACTTTGAGCAATGCAAGCCCGGGAACACTTGAAGATACTTAAAGCCTCTTCAGATCAAACCGCCCATTACCATGGGACTCCTGCAACCACCAGCATACAGAAGGCTAGACACAGCAGATAAACTGCCTTTAAATCAGTCCTTGTAGCTTCTTGATGAAGAAAGACTAGAAAAGCAGACCGATGTGTGATGAAAGGCAGAAATCCACCCTCCAGCAAAGCGATAAAGAGCCAAGCTGCCAGAGGGAACTCTTATCTAATCCAAAATGAATCCTATCAAGTGAGACACATTTGTCCTTCCCACTGTAAACTGACAACGTACCCTGCCTAATACACCACTCATTTATGTTATTGTGCAACTGAATTACTACAGAAAGGCAAGAAATTTGGTTTTGACTGCAACAGACTACTTCCACTTGGGGCTAGAGCTCAGCCTAAAACTGCTTGTTCTTCTAAACCAGCTCACCCAGCAGCTGATCACATCAAATTACTTCTCTTTTCCCTCATTGAAGCTGCACGGTCGACAGGTTATTTATGCAGGACTTGCCTTTAAACCAAGGGTAATTGCACAAGGGAAAGGTGATGCAACTGCTGTTACCGAGATCTCTTTAACGACATTCCCTCTTGCTGCAGTTTTGCTGCTTGCTCCTTACAGGTTTCTCTTTTGCCAAGGCAAACACCACTTCCAATACTTTGCTCCCATGAAAGCAAGAGACACTGTCAGCACCATACTCCAAATCTACGGCTAGCTGGACACAATAAACCACCAGCTAAGGGGTCATTATTTTTAATCTGGAGGTGGTCTGAACATCACAGATGCTTAAAACAGAGCAGTTTGGAACAAACTTCAGATTACTCTCCTTACACTTCAATATCCCTGAGCAAATTTGTTGGCTGGAATTAGAAGGAGTTATGAAAGCCAGCTCATGGGCTTTTACTTATTCCACCTGAGTAACAAAAATAATTTTACAAAAACCAGACTGGACTTCTCATAATCATAATAATTTATTAGAATACGGTCATTGCAACAAATGACCTTCTTGACCTTAACAGAGGTATTACTGCCCAACAGGAAATACTTTTTAAATGGGACTTTGGAAGAGTCACACTTTTTGAATACCTCTGTATTTTTAGTTACATTGCAAACATGCCACCCTACCATCATGTAAGTCTAGTTTGCTCCAGCCCCCACAGGCAGCACACCAGACTGCTAGATATGGAGAAACTTTAGTCTGCAATAAGGAATAAAGCAGGATAGGTTTGTTTCTGTAACCTTTCTGCCCTTAACAAGGCAACTGCACAAACAGCAAATAAGACAATTGGGTTTTGGTACACTGAACAATAAGCTTAGTATCTACACAGAAACCTGATCAAGTGAGTGAAACTGTGAAGTGGCACAATCATCCAAAGACTTGCCCCCACTATATAGACAATTAGATCTCAACATGCATTTTTTTCCCCTTGCACGAAGGCTCTGTACATGTATATTTAGCCCATAGCAATAGCAAAAGCATGAAACAAGCACTCATTCCATACCTGGGATCATTAATAACTTTTACTAGAGCTTCATACAATTCATTCTCAGTGACAGTCTTCCAGTTCAACAATATTCCCATGCCTTTGGCCTGCACACGAGTCATAGTATCATAATGGTCTCCAAAAAGTGGAATCCCCACCACCGGAACCCCATGGTACATGGTTTCAAAAATGCTGTTCAAACCTCCATGACTAAGAAAAGCTTTAATGTTAGAGTGACCTGAAAACAGAAGAGGCATGAAGATTAAAGAAAAGATTTAAATCTCCTTAAAGTTACTGAATGTTGCTTCAACTGTGTACAACACATTCATCATCACGTTTCTATGTCTGCAACTGAGGAAGGAAAAATGAATGCAACTTGTTCTAAAGTTCTCCTTAAACTCACTCCACTGACCTATCACATGCATTCGGTGATTTCATCAATGGGGTAATTAATTTACATTGTTTACTCCTGAGTAGCTGCAGGTGGTGACTACAACCAGTGTGACAGTACAAATGAGGCAGGGTGAGAGCATTTTTCCTCATTATTCATATGAAATACATGCCATTTAATAACAGAAGAACTGATGTTACATTCTCTAAAGCTTCACGTGCTTTACTTCAGGCTAGCAAGATCTGACAATAATGATAAAACCTTATGTAATGGAAAAATGAGACTGCCTCAGAGCAATTCAGTAACCAAAACAAATCTACCTGCTCTAGAAGTCATTTGCCTAATAACTACACGATGACAAATACTCCAGCTGAAATGCACCCTCAATGATGCATATGCATGCTTAACACATCCAACAGCACCCACTGTAGTGCTGGAACTGGCTTGTGAACACACAAACATCCAGATATCCCAGAGACAACCATATATATTCTCTGGCTCCTCAGATCTGCAGTGTGTTCAACTAGCCTCTAACATAGAAGGAAGGAAAATAAAATTCACAGACTCTTAATACTGCCTTCACCAAAAGATGGAAGAATATAAAATTTTGTCTATGCACCTGAGAACATGGAGTAACTTAGGTTAGTTACACAGAAAGGTTATTATCAGCTTGCAATACATGCCAAAGTTCTGTTAGAGCTTTCTTTGGAGAAAAATAAATAAATGTGTATATATACAGCCAGTATTCAGTAGAATATAGCTGGAAAAGCAACCTGAACGGGAGCGAGAATAAGCAACATATGATCAAAATAGATACCCACCAAGGAGATCGTTTTGTGGTAACCATTCTATAAGCTTCGTATTGTTGCCTAAATTCCTTGGTTTGTTTCCTGAAAACCTAGAACAATAAATCAAATGGAAGCTGAGTTAAAAAACTCCAAAAGCAATAAACCAGAGAATTGAACCAAACGATCCATGAGCCCTGAGCAGACATAACATGGGGATACTCTTTACTCAGTATTACAAGAAAACAAAATAAGCTCAAATAAAATGCTATAAATAGCTAGTAACTTCCAACTTTATGTTTTCATCCTTCATTTTCCTTGTGCTCTGGCTTGAAATGCAATGTTTTCTGTTAACATAATGACACTGTAGCTCCTTCTCAAAGCATATAAAACTTTCACTACGGCAACCACAAGGAGGTTTTATAACCTCTCTATGGTTTTAAGTTCATTGCTTTATTAAAAACCGTAGCTGGTAGTAGCTGAGAACAACCCATTGGCACAAAAATAATAATCCCTTACCATCAACACAACTGGCCAGTTTCCTGTAGCTTCTGATAATTGACACAGTCTTATTTTAAAAGGAGTTACTAATACCAGGAAAGGAAAGGCTGATATCTCATCTTACAAGTTTGGAATGAAAAGTTTGGGATCAAGCTATGAGAAAAGCGTGGTTTTCTTACTTTCTCAACTGCCTGAAACCCAACAGCAACATCCTGCTCACTTGAAGTTGCTGGACAAGTTTAGCCCATAAAATATGGGCTCAAAGTACAAACTGACTTACATATTAATCTTATGTACAATTAATAAAGAAAGCTAAATATATTCTAAACAGAAAAGAGAGAAGAAGCTATTACTAAGTACTAGAAGATAAAGCTGTTTTGTGACAGCTCCATTAAACAACTTAAAAATACTCTCGTTATTACGAGAGCTTTAGAACTGTAGCTTCACAAAAATACACCTGCATATTCCCAATGAAGCAAGCCTAGATCTTTACAACTATCTTATACAATCTGCATGTTGAGAAAAGCCTGTTATTTAGGCTCAGTTACATAAAAGAAAATGTTACTGGGTTTGGCTCTAACTAGTATTCCATCATCAGAAGTGGAGAAAGAACTACAAAGATTTCCTTGATTTGCCATTCTAACATAAGACTGCCAAGCAGTACTACCAACTTTCTCATTTTCAGAAAAGTCTAGCATAAAAACCACCTGTGTCTAACACAGGACACAGGTCTGAAGAATATCAACAACAAAAACAAAAAACAAAGTTGGACTTTTAATTTCGTTTTAGGATTTAATTATGGATCTCAGATTCCCACTTGACTCCAAGCCACTTGCTCAGCCCTCCCAAAGACTATGTCATACAGCTCATCACACCAACATCTTCCCATTCCACAAATAATGATGGAAAAAAACAGCAGGTGAGTTCCCTTATCCAAAAAGCTATTCAGCATTGCAGATAAAATCAGAACAAACCAACAGAAAAAAGAATTACAAAAAAACATCAGTAAGGAAATACTAATGAGGAAGGGCTTCAACTGAAATTGTTGCTTTTGCATTAATTAGCTATCCCAAGTAAAAATAATTTACTGATTACAGAAAAATAGATACTTCCTACAGAAAAAAATGTTTCAGGGACAACATTTTAAAGGGTAAAACAATAGCCAAACAGTAAGATCAACAGGGATTAATAACTAATTACAAGCCAAGCAGCACTGCAGGTTTCATTAAAGGCAAACGTAAAGCCTTGCCTCTACCTCAAAGAAAACCTGATGAGATCTTTACTACAACTACCAAAGGTTCTGTGCCGTGAAGAATTCCCATTTTCCTGTTCATTAGTGGGATTCACTTTTTCAATTATACACAGCACTGAAAATGGTCTCTAAGAGATGGCAGGGTATAGGCTGCTAAATGAACTGCTAATCCAACTCTGAGTGCAGCAAGGACAGCAGTCATAAATTTTAAGACACTAATTATTACTTGGAAACCAATGGTTCATATGAATTCCTATGAATCATATTCCAGAGCAACACACCATGTGAAGCAGAGCTGACTAAACAAGTTCTTGAATTTTTACAGTAAGTTGACTAGGCAACTTAAGATGTTTTTAGAGCAGAGAAAGTTTATTACTGATTTTTATACTCCTGCAGATTTTTCCTCTTCTAATTTCCTCACAAAAAAAAAAAAAAGACAAGTGAGAAGAGCAATTATGAAAGTCTATGTTTACAGATAAAGAGAAGGGTCCCCAAAACACAAGAAAAGAGAACAGAAAGAAGAAAATTAAGGATTAAATCAGCACAATGCCATTCTTGCTTCCTAAGGTGGCTTCTTCATCAGGAATTATGACAGTATGCCACAAATGTTATAACCTCAGACTCTCTTTTCACTGTCCCCAGTCCTTCTAGGATATGAATTCATCACAGAAACATAACCTAAGCCTTATTCTGCCATACAATCATTGTATCTTTCAAAAGCATCAGGTTCCCTGTGCCACCCAGACGATCTCTATTTCAGCTTCTACAACTCAAGATCAAGATGGCACAACAGGCAATAAGCGTGCACGTACATCTACCATCGCACTTACCTCCAAATAACTCTCTGAGGCAGTCTTGCCAGAGCATGTGCCAACTTATTCGCTATATCTTCAGACAGATATTTCACTCCAGCTCCAAAGGAGACAAGGACAAAGCCATTTTCACTAGCACCATTCACCCATGTCTGGAGATCCTGTTAAAGTAAAAATTTATACTGAGCAACACAGAAGCACAGGTAAGCCACAACAGGTTAAATAAACATTGCTTAGGAAGAACAGTTGTTGGTCCCTATGTTACATCACAAGCCACAATTCCAAAGTCATACACGTTTTAGAAATCACTGAGCATGATGACTCAATGATACAGAATCCACAGTACAGGCTATGAACAGCCAAATTATTCCAGATTTGTTTTAGCTTCTGTATTAACAAGCAGTTTCACAAGACAAGTTTTCCTTTCCTAACTGACACACAGTCACAAGTTAACACATTATATTTTAACTCAGCAAAATGTAACTAGATCTCGTAGTATCAGCGTGGAAGTACAACACAGGAAATACATGAATGAAGCCTGGGACTGTGGTTTAAAGAAAGTGAAAGTACTTCCAAAGGGTTGGTTCTGGGGCTTTGCTGGGGTTTTATTTTTTCATTCATATAAAAATAATAAACCTGAAAAAAAGTCAGAGCTTTAAAAAACACCAACAGTTCCCACTGCTCTAGTATTTTAAGGAGTAAGGAACAGTATCACACAGAATCATACAATCATAGAATAGTTAGGGTGGAAAGAACCTTAAGATCAGTACAGGGGTGGATGTCCCTTTTTCTTGAACCTACATCCTTTATCTTACTTGGACCTGCATGCCTTTTCCACAGCAAATTACCAATATTATATTAAACACACACAAGTATAACACAGGCAAAGCCCTTTATACCCTTAAGCTCGTCCATCTCTTGTAATTATTCTAAAATTGAGTTTCTTGCAACCCATTTTTTGATGACTCTCTTGATTCAAGGGCTGCCTCAACTTACGCAAGGAAGGCAACAGTGCAGAAAGCAGTATTGCACTGCTCAGAAGCACTCCAAAAAGCAGAACCAACATCAATCAACATGAGGGCCACACCATGAGATTCAAGTTCAGAGGTAGCAGCTTTTACAGCAGGACACCCTGTGATGCAGGTATTTCTTTCCAAGTTGATGCTTCAAGCAAGTCACAGTGAAGTTGTGAAGACGACTACATCATCCAAAGGCTGGGGCTGACTTGGTGTAAGTGGGATCTGTATCACTGATGACAAGGCAAGCCAGCAGATACCACTACCCACCGCCATATGATGTTCATTGACTTGGAGGGGGAAGGAGGCTGGGAAAGCGATGGAAAAAGTAAAAGTTGCAATGCACCCTCTGCTTTTGGAAGTATATATGTAAATTCTATTTTTTTCCAAAGCAACTGTTGGCAGTGGGGACTAAAAAACTGTACCACTGAAATACAGGTATATCAGTCTGCCAAAGAATATCTTGTTTCCCAGGATATGGCTTAATTCTGGTCTCACCAAATTTAAGTATAAGCCTGCTCAACACCTGTACAGCAATACAAAATGAGTAAAAGGAATATTCAGAGCCCTGTTCACAATCTGCATCTTGTCCTGGCAATAAATATCAGGCCAGACAGTAATAGAACAATGTTGTTCTATCCTGTCCGAGCACAAAACCACACAAGTTACCACAAAAACCAGCAGGTGTAACACAGACCTGCACATTAGACTTGAGGTTGTATGCTAGTCTCTGTTACACAGTGAAACAGGGATTTCCATTTTCTCTAGAATCCACACTTTCTCATTTTTCTTCATCCTTTTCCAGCACACTTTCTTATCCTTTCTTTTCCCCCCAACATCCACGGAGAGGGAAGAAAGATTAAGGGGGAGAAGTGCCTACAATATGCCTCAAAGCTGAATCATTTATTATGGGCTGAGCTTCTGACATAAAAGTCTCCAAGTGGTTTTGTGATTTATTTAAAGCTTGTGCTTGAATTTTACTTAAGGACCTAAGGCGTGCTACAAGTGGAATCATATTATAGTCACTTAGTGGTTCAGCTAGTCACATCTTGAACTATTTTCTATGTGTTATTTAAAGCTAACCAGAAAATAACCTTTTGTAGTTTCTAGGACAAACGATTCTGGAAAGCAATCAAGTGCCATGCTGTAAAAGACAGCTCTCTGCCCATTTGTGACATCCGATCAAGTTAGATTCTGAAAGCTGCAATCACCCATTACAAGGTGGTTTTCTTCTGACAACCAGAAGCAGCCCAGCATTCACAGGCTCTGGTCTTCATAGGGCACTCTTCCATCGCTGCAGTAACCTGGATGCTTCTGGAGTGTCTTCTTGATGACAACTCCATGACAGAGATGCTCAAGAAGCCAACAAGAGGCGAGACTCTGCTGGACCTCAAATGTAGAAACAAGGAAGACCTTGTCTGGAATGCCAATGTCGAGAGCAGCCTTGGCTACAGTGACCATGAGGAGTTCAAGATACTAAGAGTATAAGGAAGACAACAGCAGCATCTCTTGGACTTAAAGAGAACCAAGTCTGGCCTCTTTAGATACCTGCTTAGAAGATGCCCTTGGAATACAGCCCTGGAGAGAAGAGGGGGTCAGGAGAGGCAGCAGATATTCAGCAAATCACCTGCTCGAAGCTCAGGCACAGTACATGCTGATGAGCAGGAAGTTAAGCAAAAGTGACAGGACGATGAATAAAGGACTCCTGTCAAGGCTCACAGGCAAAAAGGAAGCATATATGAAGTAGAAACAGGGACAGGCTGCCTGGGAGGAATATACAGAAACATGGATGAGGTACTAGCTACACAAATAGGAAGTGAGATAGAACTGATAACTAGTAAAACTGTGGGGCCCCAACAGTTGTTATCAGTGGCACAAAGTCAGTGGAGGCATGTTTGCTTTTTAATAAGAAAGAAAACTGGACAGCTGTCACTACTGCTGAAATTCTCTCATTCAGCATCAGGAAGTTCTACCTGTGACTACTTAATATTTGGTCAGACATGTGGTTTCTGCTGCTAGAGATCATTCTGTTCTAGCTGTGGAACAGCTCCCAAAGCTACTGCTCTTCCTCTGTGCTTCATTACAGATTCGGTAAAACTCCACAAATCTGATGTATTCATTATGGGTCCTGCACTTGGGCCACAACAACCTCATGCAATGCTTCTGTCATGGGGAAGCATGCCTGGAAAGATTCTCAGGGGAAAAGCACCTGCGGGTGCTGACTAACGGCTGAACATGAGCAGCTTGTGCCCAGGCAGCTAAGAAGGCCAATGGCATCCTGGCTTGTATCAGCACCAGTGTGGCAGCTGCTGGCAGTGACTCTCCTGCCGTACTTGGCATGGGTGAGGCCATACCTCAAATCCTGTGTTCAGTTCTGGGCCCCTCACTACAGGAAAGACACTGAGGGTCCAGAGAAGGGCAATGGAGCTGGTGGAAGGGCCTGGAGCACAAGTCTGGTGGGGAATGGCTGAGGGAACTGGGGTGGGGGGGGGTTTAGACTGGAGAAGAGAAGGCTCAAGGGGGACCTTATCGCTCTATACAACTAGCTGAAAGGAGGTCATCATGAAGTGAGGTCAGTTTCTTCTCCCCAAAAACAAGAGGAAATGGCCTCAAGCTGCACCAGGAAAGGTTTAGATTGGATATTGGGAACAATTTCTTCACTAAGAGGGTGATGAGGCATTGGAACAAGCTGCCCAGGGCAGTGTGGAATCACCATCCCTGGAAGTGTTCACAAACCATGAAGATGAGGCCCTCAGTGACATAGTTTAGTGCTGGCCTTGGAAGTGCTGGGGTCATGGTTGGGCTTGATGATCTTATAGCTCTTTTCTAATCTAGTTGATTCTACGATTCAATGTAGTAAGAATTATACATCATTAGGTAAACATAGAGGAGGCATAAAATATTTCCTATCAGTGGAACTGCCATGAATAATAACAAATAGCTATTGAGCACTTAGAAATTTATTTATTTTTTTCTTTTGGGGAGGTGGGGGTGAGGGGAAAGAAAGGAACTTCACTACATACCACAGAATTAAGAATCACCCTAGAAACAGGCTTTTGAATTTTATTGTTGTGCAACAGCAAAGCAACCTGCTTTGTGTTTTTATAGCTGATTTCACACCCAAAGCTTCGTAACCCTAATCCCAGTGCTTCACTGGAACACAGCACATACAACAGGAAGCATAAAATCCTGTCAGGCCAGACAAAATCCTGCCCACAGGTTCAAAAGATGGATTTTTTTTTTCTTTTTCCATTCACACATATACATTCCTAATATTTACTTTAGGAAGTGCACCACAGAAACTGTGACACAGGACAAGCTATGAAAAAACACAAGCTCTGAGTGATTCTGAACACCTGAATTGTGTCACAGCACACACTGATGCTACAGGACAATTTTGTTTGCCTACAATTTTAGCATATCTAGCCACTGTAGCCTTTACTCACCTTCCTACATTCATTAAGGCAATACAGGTATTAGCCCCAACACCCTGAGTACCAGTCTAAATGAAATCGCCACTCCAACACCATACACTAAAAAGTTTCAGACACCTTGGCCTCACCCCCTGTAAATTCACCCGTTATTTTCCTTAGTTTCACTTACACTTTTGACCTCCATCGTTTTGTCTTCCCCTTCTAATGACACACCATATAAAAACGCTCTGAGTCACTACGAGTCATTAGAGCTGCCTTCATTAGAAGCAGAGTTCCCTGTTTAGGAAGCATTTTACAGCTCCTTCCTCACAACAGTAAAGTGACCTCCTTTCGTCCACTTTAAATGATGTTCAGGTACACTGTAAATTCAGTGCCTTTTTTTTAATGCAAGACAATGATGTTTATTAGTTGAAATTACACTTTCTAAACTCTAAACCTACAATAAAGGTCTGTTACATGACAGGTTGCATTACTGAGCCTTTCTCAAATTTCAAACGAATGCAGAAGTGAAATGGAAACAGCACTGACTTTTGCAGTTAATTCAACTTTAACATACATAACCATTTTAAAAAGTGCTTGACTTCGCAATATCTCTTTCAGTGACTGTAACTGATCACCTGATCACTTCCCCCCACCCCAATGTAAGTATTTTCAGGTTTTGGTGTGCAGAAAGAAAAACTCTTGCCTCATTTACTTGAAGTCCTAGCATAGCAGATGAAAACTGGCAGAACTGTGAACTACATTTACTAACTGAATATCATCTAATACATATAGTAATTAATTATCATTTTCACTGAAATGATTTTAAAGTTATGCATGCTAAGGTATAAAATGCTTAAAAGGAGTCCCAGTTACAGCATTGTGCCAAAACCATTTTCATGTTAACTTCTGTGCAAATGACTGTTCTTGGGCAAAGACTGAAATGATAAACTTTGTTTTGAAGCTCCCTACCTGTCCATTCAGATATCCAGTTTCACTTATGCTAACTGACTGATCTCAGCACAGAGTTCCAAAGAAAGTACCAATTCTTCTTTGACAATATTCCACAATAGATGTGCTTTCCAATCCCTTTTAATAAGTGATAATTAAACACACATACAGGTCTCACAGAGAGGTATGGGACTTGCACAGACCAGACAAAGGCACTCAGCAGCTCCTATTCCCTTCCTTCCCTAGGCAGGGAGCCTTCATACGGTAGCAGACTGGCTTTGTGACCATTTCGTCTCTCTCAGAAGTTGCATGCTTGCCTTTAAAACACTGCCTCAGGTCTGTCACATACACTGTCTACAGACTGCCTAAGCAAGCTTCTCTTTTTTCGATCTGGGTAATATTTATTGCAGTCAGAGCTTTGCCCTTGCACAAGAACAGTCACTACAACCTTGCCTTCTCTTCTCTGAGTTTGATTTGTAAAAGTAATGATTTGTGTGCAACACTGTTACTGAGAAGTGAAGGTTTTTCAGTATGTACTGTCCTCTTACAGAGGCTTGTATAGGAAGAATAAGCACTTACTGATCTATGCTGTACTACAGACACGAGGGGGGAGCAGAAGAAATAAAATAAAAAAATAAAGTAAAATAACTCTTTTGACTATTCTCAGACAGGAATGCTATTGTGTTAACCCTACTATGCGAGCTTTGTTCTGTTTGATTTTCTAATTAGCTATTCATAGCAGGCTTAGATGCTAAATGCACAGCTGTGACTATAGAGTGAGGACCCAGCTGGCAGTAACCAGTGGTGCCTAATACTGAGCTTTGTTTCAGATAAACAAAGTATACAAATACAAACATAACTTGGTTTAATATCCGAAGCTTTCCCTGTTCAGCTGCTGGATTCAAATGCGCACAAGTGTCTGTTCTTTGAATATGGTTGCAAACCTCCATTCCCCGATGGACAGCACAGGCATACTATGAAACTTTTACAAAATGCTACTTAGACAAAACCAGACCTATTTCAAAATAAATAAATTAGAAACCATATGAAGTGATCTACAGAAATAAGATACCCACTGATAAATAAACTGAAAAGTACACAGACCATTTGTATTAGAGTCCTAACTTCTCTGGCATCTTCTAAACAGTACTTCTCTCATGTGAAATACTTAGATGCTATATTAACACATTTTTTAACTTCATTTCAAATTCTACTAAAAAAACAATCTTGCAGCACAGGCGGTTGAAGGTCATATAAATGCCATTATACCTTTACTATCACTGAACAGAGACCTATCTTACAATCTGAAAGTTGTAAAGTATCATCTTATAAACCCAGAGAAACTCCATTACTCAAGGCAAGGCTGTCTATATTTACTTGCCATGAATTTGTAAATCAGTGTACAATCAAAGACAGGCTTTTTTTAACTTGCTCTAAGGAGCACAGGACATACGACACCGCAACAAACACCCGACTGCACCTAGCAGATGACTCACCTCTCCTGACTCAATACATCCAGCTGCCTTCTGCTAGCTCAGCTCAACATCTCTGCATCAGCCAGTGCATATGTCACACTCTGAAGGTTATTTTTCCACTAAGTCAAGTCCTGCCTTTTAAAAGCAATGGCCATAAGGCTAATGTGTTCAGCCCATTTTCTCAGGGTTTGTTCCTTTCCATAACATCAGGCTCAGTCAGTTCAATTAAGAGCAGTCACACTGCCCCCAACCAGGACAAGAAACTTCCCCACACCATTTCCCTCTGGAGTAATTGCAAGTTGATTTTCCTCTTTCGCCAAGTACAAGCTGCTGTCACGCACCAGCCTCCTTTCTTTTGCAAGCTTATAACTAAAGATATTTTCTTCTAGTTTCTCCCCTTCTCCTCTCCATTTTTTCTGCTGTCTTAAGTCAAAATGAAACTTCTAAAAATGAAACAGAAAAGGTGGGATATTTGTAAAGTCTCAGTAAGTTTGTATCTTTTCTTCCCTGGATACACTGATGTTGGCTGAGCTGCACCATACACTATTAAGATGCTGATAAATCTCACTGTTTTAGTAAGATCTACCATATATGAAGTCCACAGAGTTAATATTGAATCATAGGATCAACTAGGTTGGAAAAGACCTTTAAGATCAAGTCCAATCATAATACTGATGTTATTACTTCTTATTTTATTGTTCATATTAGCAGAGTGAGCTAATTCCAAAACCAATACTTTATAGACATTAAAAAAGCATACTCAGATTATAGCATTAGACTAAATTTCTCTATTTTCTTGCCAGATAAAGTCATGCTAACAGTCTTGGTTGGGAAACAAACTAAAATCTGAGCTGTTTTCTCCCTGGATCCCAAGCCCTGAACTGTCAACACATATCCACCTCCCAATGCTGTTGTTAAAGTCCTTCTTCAATAATATTACACACAGATTCAGCCCTGCTGAAATACAGACTTTTTCCTTTTATGTTACTCACTGATTATTTAGTATATTGATACTGCATATTTATCAAAATGCACTGGTGGGGAAGGTGTCTTTAAAGCTTTTTTCAGTGTTTAAAATGCATTTTCTCATGCCTGAACTCTGCTGCGTTTTCCTATTTAAGAACCAACACTGACAGAATTTAACTGCATTTAACTTTAAAGAAAAATAAAATTCAGACTCAAAAACACAGGTAAGAAACAGTACCACATGCCTTTGTCTTTTCTCCTGTATCTCAGGCCTCTCTAGAGTTACAGATATAACCAATGATGCCTCTGAGAACACGGACTACAAAAAACTAGAGGTCAACCAGAAAGCTGCCATGCAAGTATTTCCCTGATGCAACACACTCCATCAAAAAATTCATTACTCACTGGACCTTTGGCAAGCATCCTGGGAAAGCAGCCTTGCCTTCGAAATGAATGGGAGGTACTCAAAGAAGCTTGCCCTTCAAGAGAGGTTATTAAAATCACTGCATTAAGGAGCAAGTGCAGCAGAGGTATCCTCAAAACCAGGATTTAATAAAAACATTGTTGATGATACCCCAGAGGCAATATTCTGTTAAAAATATCTAAAACCCATTAACTTTCCTAAACATAAAGCCCTGTCATGTAATTTGCAAGCATACACAGAACAAGTTTCCAATTATTACATGTAAATGCAAATCAAGGTTTTGACAATCTTCCCACAATATCAATAGCTGCTTATGTAGTAGAAAAGCTGTGCAAGTAACAGTAAGGAAAAGACAGTTTTAAGTATGGAGGCTGCTTTTACTTACTCCTTCTATAGAACACTGGGCCAAATTAAATTTCAGCAAATACAGCAGAAAGGAAACTGCAAAGAAGTTGAATTTTACATTCAAACCTCAACATTACAGATACCAACATACAGCCCCACCCATAAATCCCCATTATAAACTAATTTAGGTGGAAAATTGTGTCTTTGATTGTTACAGTACAATGTCTGTGCTCTGTGGATTGTAGGAGAAATGGTAGGTAGCTCTCAGCTGAAGCTTGGATTCAATAACAGCAAGTTTTCTTAATTTCCTCTTCAGATTAAATAGCTTTTCTTTCTCCCTGGAGTTTACCTCCCCCCTTCTCTCTTAAGTTCTTATTAATATATATATGCACACACACATATATATGCCAGTGCAAATGTATAAACACACAAGTAGCTATAGACACAAGATACATATATTTTATTCTAATATTTATATATTTTAAACAGTCTGCCAGTCACCACCCATTCTTTAACAAACTTAGTTGGCTTCTAAGCCTGTGTTTAAGCAAGATGATCTCACATAATTCAATCAGACTGCCCTGATCTCTTCTGTTCCTCCACATAGTCAGGGTGGCCAAAACTGCACTCTAAGGGGGGGCCCTTGTGAGGCCCCACTTGGAGTACTGTGTGCAGTTCTGGGTGTCCTCAGCGTAGGAAGGACACGAAGCTTTTGGAGCAAGTCCAGAGCAGGCCACAAGGATGATGAGGGCCTGGAGCACCTCCCATATGAAGGCAAGCTAAGAAAACTGTTTAGCCTGGAGAAGGGAAGCTGTGTGGAGACCTCATAGCAGCCTTCCAATATCTGAAGTGGGCCTACAAGGATGCTGGAGGGGCACTCTTCATCACAGACTGTAGTGATAGAACAAGGGGTGATGGGTTTAAACTGAAACAGGGGAAGTTTACGTTAGATATAAGGAAGAAGTTCTTTACTGTGAGAGTGGTGAGGTACTGGCACAGGCTGCCCAAAGAAGTGGTGAATGCTTCATCCCTGGCAGTGTTCGAGAGCAGGCTGGACAGAACCTAGCATGACATGGTCTACTGTAGGGTGTCCCTGCCCACAGCAGGGGTGTTGGAACTAGATGATGTTAAGGTCCTTTCCAACCTGAATCATTCTATGATTCTATGAATAAAAGATCAATTTTTGAGGGGGGAAGAAGCTTTATGTGGAAATAATTTGCACCAAAATACATGATCATATGGTTCAGCACAGAATTTACACAGTACTCAAACTCTTTTCATCCTTAAAGGAGTTTTTGCCTCCTCAGCCTATGATCACATGCATTTTAAAACAGCTCTAGAATTGCTTCACATCACCAGAAATTTTCTGTAAGAAGTAGCTCTATAATACCTATTTCCCAGACTTTAAAAAAAAAAAAAAAAAAAAAAATTAGCAAAATGATGGTGTTATGACACACACAGAAAACATGCTGCTACAGCCTGCAAGAGCTTAGAGACAGCATCCTTGAATTGGACTGAAAGAGAAAAATCTGATCTAAGGAGTAAAACATCACTACATTCTTCCACTTTATTTTAAATAATAAATACTGTTACCAGCTAACACACTCCTAGTGAACACAACTGTCTGCAAGACTCAGGAAAAAAAAACAAACACAACTTCTTAGTGAAGGTATTTCAAAGCCACCAACTTCTTACATAGATCCAGACCTATGTAGTAACAAGGTTAGATAGGAGATCTACAGGGAGGAGAGACTATGTTACTGTAATTACTATTTGTTGACAGCGATGGTTGAAAGGACAGCTTCTAATTCTGCAACATGAACACCCTTCTTGGAGGCACAGAATTAGTTTATTCAAGTATGGAAGAATTTAAAATAATAAAGCTGTCATTGGCTTCTCTCTTCCTGTGAATGACAAAGGGTATTCAGTCCTAAATACCACCTCAAAATCAGCGAGGAAAAGTGCAGTGTTACACAGAGGTAGTTACAAGAACAACTTTATGAACTGTGCAGATGTGTAAAAGGAGTGGCTCAACTTAAACTACAGGGTATGGGGCATTTTAGTTTGTGATTAACTGGAGGTTTTTTTAAACTGACACAGATAGTTCAAGTACAACCATATCCAAAATGCAGGATCCAACTTATGTCCAAATATGTCTACATCATCAACTAGTTGATGAAAAGAAGTCCTTATGAAACACTTTACACTTGCATTTTGCAGCAAAGATAATTTCCAGTGCCCTCTGTCCCCTTCTCACCAGGGGCCAGGTATTTCCCAAGGTAGCTGCTCATAGTACCTGTTGGGTTTCTAACCCAATTCAAGGACATATCAGACTTATCATTGCCCAACTACTTATCAACTAAGACGCAAGATATAAATGCCATTGCAGAGGGTTTCCCCATTGTCTAAGATGTATGTTACTTGAAAAAGCCAGCTTTGTTCAGCTTTGCAAGATCCCTCTGAAGAAATATAGTAAGGAAGGGAGAGGAGCCCTTTGTTTCCTAATGGTCACTGCCAGTTATCTGGGAAATATGACAGGTAGCATCACATATGTAAGTCAGTGATGACCTTAATGGCTTGATATTCGGCCTGCCTTTAACTTTTGATCTTTTAAGGCTAATTCTGCTCACACTGTCCTCTATGCAATTCAAAACCTACTCTTTTTGGAGTTAACTGTACAAACCCTGGGGCCTTTCTCACAGCCATGTAAGATTTTATTCACTTATGGGTGATGGGTGCAGCCACATTAACCATCTCCTCGTCTTTCACACAGCACACTATGCAAGAAGCACCTTCCAAATACACATTCTTTAACCAGTGAAAATAGCACACTAACTACCACAGAAGATTAACTGTGCAGTGTCCATTGCCTACGCTACTAACTGTGCTGAGCTTTGTGAAGCTATCATCAGCCCTCCCACCACTATGAAATAAAGTTCCTCAGGTAACACTCAGCTTCATCCACCTGCAGCAGGGATTAGAAGAGCACAGGAGGAAACGTGACACCATTGTGAATTTCAGTCACTGCCTCTCTGTAAAGGGCAAGACTAACCCTGCTAAAGCGAGAAGAAACCTCCCGGCTGCCCACACCATGCTGTGCTGCATGGTGCCGCAGGGAGCCAGGCAGAGCCGTTATCTCCAAAGGAGCTGCTGCTTTCCTCATTGGCTCTTGGCTCCCGCTCCTCAGCATGCTGATCACTGCAACCGCACTGAAGGACACTACACCAAGCACAGCCAACATAAGGCCAGTGCCACAGAGGGATAGTAGAAAGGACTGCAGCCTGGCAAAGGCTTCCCAAGGCAACTGTTCCTAAACACATTTGCAGTTTGCGTACTGCAGCTGGGAGCTGCAGCTAAAACTGCCACAGAGTTGAGCAGCTGCTAAAAATCATGCATGCCACACGAGCTACTGCTGTTTCCTAGCCTATGCAGGGCAGTAAAGATACATCCCAGTAAAACCAGTTCACAGGTGATATGCAAGTTGCACAGCCAACATATAGGCCCCCGGGGCCTGCAGCCTGTTCCTACCACAGCATCATGCTAGCACAGCAGAGGCTCTGCACATACACTGTGCACACTCCAGCAGCTTAACTTTGACTACATCTACTGTGAACCCTGATCAGCGCATTCCTTCCCTCCCCCCCCCCCCCCCAAACACATCACTTAAACCATCCAAAAAGCCAAATGCTGCTACAGACCTCAACTTGAAAATAACAAACTTCCTCTGCTGATGAGGCATCAGTGGCACTGCTGAAGTACCTGGGTATTTTGTGTTTCAGCAAGTATTCTGACTTGAAAATAAAAAAAAACCCACAGATTTTTCTCCTAATCCTTCTCTACCAAAAAAGTAGACTAGGCTACTCAGAAGCAGTTTTAGAGAATGTAAGAGACGTGAAGGGCTTGTACTAGTAGCTTAAATTCACCTGTTAATTTCCAGGTAATCACCTGGCTGTTAATTTCCAGCCACATGCCCCTCTTCTTTGATGATCATCTCTAGACAGGAAGAACACTTTTGTTTACAAGACCAAGCACCTGAAGAGTCGCCATTTCCAGGCTAAAAGCTGCAAAAATAAATTAGCAAAGGATCCTACCTCAGAGATGCAGCACTAGCTGTCTAATTTTAACCTGTCACAATAAAATGACAGTTAGGAATTTTATCTAACTGTTCAGTAAAAGCAAACTGATTGCCTAACAATTTACCTACAATATATATTGTAGTGGATTATGCATAACAGTTTCAGCATGGACAAATTCTGTGCTAAAAGATGAACACACACACTTTGTCTCTTCTGCATTCAATCAAACCCCACACTTGGAACAGTGTAAGAATGAATTGCCCAATAAAACTGAAGAGAAGGTAAATAATGTCTTAGTTCACAATTATAGGTTGGGTTCCCCCCCACACTGTAAAAAGTGCTTGCCAGCATGTATTCTACCTGCAGGTCTATTTCAAGGTCACTGTCAGTCTGGTTATATTAAACATTTTACTAACTCTTCAACCTTCTTAAGTAGTAAGATATTTTAACAGGTTAACATCTGTGGTTCCAGAGTAAATTTAGAAAGTACACAGAAGTATATTCTTAAAAGGCTCCAAATATACATATGTGTGTACAAATATCTATCTATATACACACACCCCTTATCACAACACTGAGAGAAAACTGCTCCTTTTGTTCTGTCCACTCCATTTTATAAGAAGAAAGTACCTACTTTGAGGACAGGTAATTTTTTACCCTGTCTACAGAGAGAATCATAGCCAATATTAACAGAGTGACCAAATTTATCAGGTAACGAAGACATTTTTCTTCTCACTCAACAAAACATTGTTTTGGAAAACAAAGAGCTGAAATTCAATCCAACCTACAAGGTTTTGCTGAAGAGAACAGGCTTGTATTTTGTTTAGACAGCACAAGGCTACCTTTAGTCTGTTTACTTAGGGTATCTGTGCAGCCTGACACTTTCTAAACACAATCACATTAACATACACACAGGAAAAACATGTTACAAGCAATACTGTTATGGTCATCTCTGATGGCACCTTGGAGAACAGACAATAGTGTGTATTGGGATATAAGCCACTTGCATGTTCAGAGTGCAATGCAAGTGCCTGGTCCCACTCAGCTCAGATGCATTTCAAGTTGAGAAGGGAATTGGCTCAGTGCTCCACATCCTGCAGCCTGAATCAGAGAATCGTCTGATGTGTGCTGAACTGGTGACAAAAGGTACTGCTAAGTCAAGACTACCAACAGTGCAAAGAAGAAAAAAAAAACAAAAACAAACAAACAAAAAAAACCCACACACAAGCATACAAAGAAAAAAACCCACAAAAAACATCCACCCAAAAAAAACACATCCCAAACAAAATAAAATCAAACCACCAAAAACCTCAACCTTCTATGACCATTTTTCAAGCCAAAACAGATAAAAAGTAGGCCTGGCAGTTCCCATACAAAAAGCAAAGGGTGAACAAGGCATTTTTACAAGCAAATTGTTGAGTACTGCAGGTCTAGCTATCTATTTATTGCCCAGCCAGAAGTGTCCTTTAATAATCACCTCAAGATTTCTGTATGTGCACATAAACAAAAGTGTGACATGGTTTCTGTGAAATTTTTTTCTGCCTGTCACTCACCACTGTGCTGCTCTACAGAGACTTTCTTCCATATCAGGTACCAAAGATCACATGGTATATTGAAGTAATCACATGGTATATTGAATTAATTATTAATCTCCATCCAGAATTTCTGGAATCAATCCAGTCACTATCACTATTTCAGTCTGAAGTTTGGTACGTGATGCCAGTAAGTGCACAGTAGAACTCAAGTACAGAAGTGGTGCCATTTGTGCCAACTCACATAATCTCCATTTCCTGGCCTATACAGTTTCTTTCTGCTTATGTACACCTAGTTTAAAAGACATTTTTACATATCAAACTAAGGGAAGCAAACTCTGTATAAAAACACTAAGAGCAACAAATTATAGTGTAACATATCTGCAGGCTTCTTTAAGCCTAAGCAGTATTCATCCTATTCTTCCTTCTTCCCATTTGAACCCACACTTGGTTAGAAGCTACAGATGTAATTTTTAAGACAGCATGCACTTGTTTTCCTCTACTGTATCATTAAGACCTTACTTATGAGCAAAATACTTCCTGCAACCACAATAAGATCACATGGTGATCTTTCTGATGACATCATTCATTATGATGAGTTTGTGTCTGATAGCTCCCTTCACCACCACGCCAAGATCCCTCCAATGACTTCAAGGGGATATTTCACCAAGCAACAGTAAGAAAAACTAGATCCCATTTGAAATTCACTGTTTAAAAACTGACACTCATCATATGAGGTTAAATAAGATACCACAGAAATTACTGTAAAGCTCAGCAAACCTTACTTCTGGCAGAGGGCTGGCTGGTTTGGTTAGGATTCCTCCCACATAAACAACATTGGGTAGCGTAGGTCTTGGAAACTCCAGTGCTACATCAGTGCAAAGCATCCACAGGCTGGATCCATGAACCAAGTCATACATGGACCGCTCTGGCAGAACCTTGTATTTCTGCATTATTCTTTCATATTTTGGCAGAACCAAAAAACTGACTCCAAATCTTGAAATAAGATAAACGACAGTATTTTTAATCCTCTCAAACAGGTTCATGTGATCTGTAAGCAGCGAGTTAAATTCGGGGACGTAAGACAGGGGAGCTGGAGCACCCACTTCTGCTGGATACCAGAGGCCAGTGGAAAAAACAGCATATTTAACTCCTAAAAGATGAGCTATAACAAATCCACACATCTCATTGGGATCTACCAGCAGCAGGTCAAATTTTTCCTGTTTCAGAGCATGCATGAGGTTTTGGTTGCCAACAATCATGTCGCAGTTCTTGGAATAGTGGTCCAGGATGTCAAAGAGTTCAAGGGCTGTCAGTCTGCCAGAGAAGATACTCCTCATCTTGGACTGGAGAAAATCATCTGAGGTGCTGCTGTTAAAGATCCCTGGATAGCGCTGAAGTCTATAGTGATTAGATGGAGGAATCTCTCTGCCCTCAGAGAGGAGAAACACTGTCTGGTGACCTTGGTCATGCAAGGCTGATGCGAGAGTCTTGAAAATATAAAGATGGCTTTCAAACATAATTGGCGGCACAACCACAATTTTGGCAGCCCTTGCTATCCCAACAGCGCTCCACAGGAGAATGAAAGCTGGAGCGTACGGCTTCATAGCTGAAATGAGAAATCAAAGCATTACATCAACAGGAAACACATCTGTTTGCTACCTGGGAATTTCAAACAAGTTATTATGTGGCTGTCCCATGAAAGCTAATCACATCTCCACATTTCAAAGTGGTCAGGGGGTAGCAACAGAGCCATTGTGCTTCAGAACACAATTGGTATTTCTCAGTTTCCAGCAAGATCTGTGTTTTCTCCTCCTCTCCCTTTCCATCTGGCATTAAGGGTAAAGAAGAGACTTCTTTCTGCACAGATACCAATATGGTACCTGCATTACAAGGCAGGAAAAGCAACTGAGACAATGAAGTTGGTACTCTCCATGGTGACACTACATGCACCACTTCAGGATAATATATGCCATCCAACAGCTGTAAGGTTTTTAAGGCAGTTCTCAAAGTTAGATCCTGCTACATTTGGGATATATTTAAAAGGACAAGTGCATTACTGTTGCAATTTATTAAGCAATTAAGAAACTTGCTAAGTTCACCAATGCAAAAGCTGAAATCCTGTGTTCACATATAGAGCCAAAGGATGTACTGGTGATTTTCAGTGCATAGGATATGACTGTCTTAGAAAAACAATTCAGTCTTGTTCCCTTAACTGGAACTTCTAATACATCCATTCCAATTTTATAGTTTGGGAGTACCACACTTCACACTACTGTTAACATGGTTATGACTGTTTCTATCACAAGGTCTTGTTTGATAGTCACCCTCAGCTTTTGAGCTGTGGGTGACTCCTTCAAGCTGCAACTCTCAACTCTAAGAGTGACATTCTCCCCTGTTTTGTTTTCACAGAAGCCAGTGGCAATAGAAAAACACAAATTCATGCAATATTTTTCTTTAGTATCAACACTTATCAGAGACATGGGGTAGAAAGTCAGTCTGGCAGGAAGACGTTACTTTGAGCTTTCAGAAACTACGCTTTGTGTATGAGAACAAGTGAAATAACAGGAGTTAGAACTACATACATGAACATCACAACTTCTACTGAAGCACTTTTAGAAGTATTTACTTACATCAGTACTCTAGCACAAACTAATCTACGTTGGAAACCTCACTGCCATCCTAAATACGCACAGTTCCTGACAGTAGCAGGCTGCTGCAGAAAGGGAAGATACTTTCCCCTCACTCCTGTGTTTTAGTAAGTAAAGCCTGCAAAATTCTGTATGCACCAGATTAAAGTACATTAGAAGCATGAAGAAGGGATGGCAAAAAGCTCCTCAGTCACATTAACCCTCCTAGGACAGATAAACAAGCAGAAGACAAATTAAACAATCTGCTCTTTCCTCATACCAAAACAATCCATGTGGAAACTCGAGTTTGTTGCACTGTCCTTTTTAAGTAAGCACAACAGAAATGGGTAACACTGCTACTCAGTGCTTGTTATCTCCTTACAGTGTAGTCTTATAACCCTCCTTCAACAGATTGCTCAGGAGTTTATTTTTTTTAATGTTATATGGGTTACTAGCTCACGGACAGAGCATCTCGTATTTTTACTGTTAATACGTAATATTGAGCCTTCTGAAAGATTCTCCAGCTTCTGGAATTGGTTTGACTTGGAAACACTTACACTTGTGTTTGGTGCATACTTAAAGCTGAAACATCACCACAAGATGCACTGACTATTTAAAACAAGTTTCCCATGTGGAAAGTTTCTTTACTGAATTTGAAGCCGCCTTCACACTTGCCTTCAGAAGCATTAGCCACTGCCTAGGAGATTACCAACCATCATATAGAGAACTCTATCAGTTTTAAATTATCACCGTCAGCAGTGTGTACAGACACACATATGTACACATAAAAAAGTTCATTTAGGCAGATGCACCGGTGTTGGTGGGTTTTGGTTTTTCACTTTCCCAAGACAAAGCCCACAGCATGAAGATGCACAAGAAAACCTCCCAGTACCCATGAAACACAGAATGTATTGAGATCTCCACACCACTGCCACATTCACAGGCTGACATAGCATTCTGGGAAGTACTCAGAGATTTCACTGTTTCTAGGCACAAAGCTCTATTTTACAGAGATAACACTTCAAGGAAAGAGGCAGGTAATTACTTGCTGCAAATATCACCAGATATTTGAGATGTTCTCTATACCGCACCACTGCCATGGACATCAGGAGAGATATATTTGGGGTTTTTTAAGTTGCTTCAATTACGGTGTTGGAGCTTACCCTAAAATATGTCCTCCTTGGCAAACAGTAGTAAATTCAAACTAAACAGCAATCTTATTCGCTCTCCAGTGAAGCTGGAAAAAGCATTCTTACTGCATTAGAAACAGCCTACCTGCCAGCATGAAGGCCTGACCTGCCATAGAGCTTAAGGTATTAAAAATTGCCTTTTTAGTTTCAGCCTTGGATTTCACTGGAGGCTTTCTTGAAAACCACAGGATCCCACAGAGCTCAGCTGCCCTTCCAAGAGCTCCTGTTTGAAGGATGCGCCAGCACTGAACCCCGCTCACCATCCCACTTCATTCCCTCCCATCCAACTCGCAGGCTTCAAGCCACAGCAAAAGGCTGTGCAAGTGCAGAAGTCCATAGGCTTGGCAGAATGCTCAATGTAAATCCCAGCAAGCCATGCTCAGCTGTCCTCAACAGGGCCCCAGTGGAGGGTAACACTCAAAAGAGAAGTGTGGTCTTAAAATAATTAAGTAATGGTTGATCAGTGAAATATCCAAGAAAAATGATTCATCAAACCTGGAAAAAAAACCCTTACTGATTACATTCCCCATGCTATAAGCATTCCCACGGTATTAAGTTACTGCTCTTGTCAACAATAGCAATATTACAAAACCATGACTGGAGGTGTAGGATTGGGAAACTCAGAAACATTAACTGTTTCTACTAGCAGCATAAATCAAAGGTACCAGAAGCCTAAGGGCTAGTCATGATCCAGCAGGTTGCCAGATGCAGACATGCTGTACTTTGATCTCCTGACCCAACACAGGCCTGGAGCACAGCACAGGAAGATACAGTCCTCAGCCCTAAGGCATTATTTTGCACAGCCAGGGTTACGCACATACCACCAAGAGCCATGGGAACTACAGCTGTACTGCCATGCAATTATGACACTCCAGCTCTACTGTTTTCTATCCCCTCCCTCCCAAAGCAGCAACATTTTACGTAGAAATACCATTGGACATTTTACTTTTTATGAAGGTGGTATCAAGCACTATCCAACATGAAAATCTGTCACTAAAGCTACAAGCAATTTACCAAACATTAGTTTTTCTCCTACTCCTAGCTATCAGCACCAAGAGATGACCCATTATGCTGCCCCAAGAGTCTGTAGCTTGCACTATCTTCAGAACTGAGAAAAAAAATAATCCTGTCTCAAAAACATATTATTCAACTTTCCTTTTCAATGCAAGCATCTTAAACAGAGACAAGACAATGTATGTACAGGACCTGACAAGCCATGAAGATATTAAACACATAGTGCATTTAGAGAAATGCCAATTAAATGACATTTTTACTGGAAAAATAGCATTGGCCTTATACTGAACTTTTGGCAGAAACCTGCAGCCTCATCACTTCATCCCCTGGCTCAACAGAAGCAGGGAGCTTGGAAGGTTTGTATTTAGCAGGAATGAGGGCAATAAATAACAGCACTTTGCAAGCCAAATAATCTCAAACATAATTCCCACTGGGAGTGGGGAAGAGGTAGGTTCTTAGTGCCATCAGCAGGGTGACAACATGCAACAATGCAAGCTCAGGCTCAGGCTCCATCCCAGACACTCCTTCACTCCAAGGGTCCTCAGCAGTGAGCTCCTCCAGCACATCAGATATTTCCACCAAGACAGGGATTGCTGCAGAGGCTTGCCTGTTTCTGTGGGAATTTCTGATTCCGCTTATCTCCAAAAGCAATAAGCAGTGCCTAGGCAGAGGAAGCTATACAGGGGTCAGGAGACCTGAGGTGGTGCTCAGCTGTTAAGTCAGATAATCACAATCAGAGTACAGGGACTTCCCACTAACTTCCAGTCATATTACAACAATGAACTCCCAGAATCACTTGCCAAAATAAAAAGTATTAACATGCAATGCAACTGCTTCCTGTTTCTGAATACCAGGAGCATGAAAAATTGCCAAGCATGCTGCCAGAAAAAAGGAAAGAACACCCAGAGCCAGAGAATGGTGCATTTCTCCAAGATAGCTGACAGCATAAACAGTTTCTTCCCTCTATTTTAAGCCCTTCTACTTAGGATTTAATGGAGATTAAGACAGATTATTTTGGTGTCTTACCTGGTATACAACATCCTTTTATAAGACAGGGTGAAAAGAAAAATCCAAATTTTCCAACGTTTATTAAAAATCCAAAACCAAAGACAACCCACCAACACCCGACAAAAATATCACCAATTTGAAGCCATTACTACTTTCAGCCAAAGCCCTATAAGGAATGGTATAGAGGGACTAAAAGTGATGCAGAGTGACTTTATATGAGTGAAACCAATCACCAAGTGTAAAGAGCTCACGTACTGGAGTACAGCAAGAAAGAGTTAAATATTAAAGAAATACCAAGAGGTTAAACATTAAACCTATTCCAACAGCTTCTCCTAAAGTTAATGACCTACATGTGGGTTTTACTCAAATGAAAGAAATTCCAAGTTTGAAAGTGCATTACAGAAAACCAAGCACACCCACAGCAAACGGCTGAAGGGATTTTTTTAGCTGACCAGGACAGTTCTAAAATCCTGATTTTATTTTTTAATTTTAAAGAAGTATTTTTCCGTTCACCCAGAAAGACTAAGCAGGATCTAGAACCATAAGTGTGACTATACAGAAACTGGTGACTTCCAGAGGAAAATACAATGCAAAGGATCCTCCCCTCATTCACAAAGCCTGATACTTCAAAATTTGGCAATGTGGGAAGAAACAGAATGAGATTAATAGAAATTATATATAAACTTCTTAATATTTAATTATTACAATACTAATAGTACAGTAATATTCCAATCTAAAAATAGTTTTTAAATCATTCTAATTTATAATTTACATTAACAGTCAACTACAGTACTGGAATACATACTGAAGGTTTCATTCACTGCCAATCCTTAATAATAAGCAAATCACCCTGTAATTAAAACTTACAGGCATATTTCAGGGTTTCTTTTGTACTTTATACTACTCTGCCTACCTACTAATTTTTATTCTCACAGAAATAATCATTTTCAAGCCAGCCGTACCACTGTCAGTGTTTTCCTCTACTGTAACAAGATCTAGAAGCAAAAGCTCTTATGCACCTCCATACACAGCACATCTTGAATTCAAACTGCACAAATGTTTATCACTACTCAAAAAAAGTAAACAGCTCTTATGCACTTACACATACCATAACAATACAAAGAGTCCTTTTTATTCACTAGCAACACAACGCTCCTGACTTCTAAAACAGCAAATGGAAGTTTCACAGAGACCAAGTCCAGTGATGCTATTAGCTTTCTCAGATTCTTCCCTTCCTTCCAGCCTTTCTTAAGATTTGCTACTGCTGGTTGAGTTTACCTGGGCAACTTGGTGAGAAGACCACGACCTCTTCCTCAAAGGGTGCCATTCATACTGAACAGCAGCCTGCACTGACAGCAGAAGAGCAATCTTTCTAGCTGCTGCTCACTCTCACCTTACACAACAAGCTCAAATTACTTATTACAATTTAACAGATACCAGTACACATTAAAAAGGGCAGGGTTACCAACTAGACTTCTACCTCTGCAAACCCAAGAGTGGATGCTAGCTAACACTGAATGTTCAAACACAAAGATAATGATATATATCATGAGTACAATTATTCAAAAAGGGGGAAAATTTGAGATTTGTGCACATTTCAGCAAATCCAGCCTACCCAAGTTTGGGTAACATGCAGATTTATTACTTAACCTTGCTCACAGTATTATCCTCTCTTCATTGTCAGTTCATTACACAAAACTGAGTATTTTAGAAGGGAGAAGGCAAACCCTGCTTTTAAGGGCTTCAAACTCTCCAACATTTTATGTGATCTGAGTCAACTGCAATCAAAGGCAAAAAAACAACAGAAAATTGAGAGGGTGTGGAGGGAAGGAAGGAGAAGGAAGGAGAGAGAGAAGGTGTATTTTACCATCAATGAAACTGTTAATACAAGTTGCAAATCTGATGCAGTTTCTGCATAGGGAGAGCGAATCTACCACGCTGCCCACGGCAGGCTCCAGGCCAAGCTGCTGCAGTCGTCTCCTTCTCTTTCTCCAAATCCAACTCCAGAACAGTAATCCCAGCCACTCCTATCTTTGTGTAAGGCCAAAATCCAGAACCGTAAGTAGTGCAGAGTCACCTCAACAGCCAATCCCACCTTACCATGCCCAAAAGGAGCATTTACCACTGGTAAACATATATAGCACATTTCTTTCTTTTAAGATAGTATGTATTGTAGCCCTAAGAGACATAGAATCATAGAACAGTTAGGGTTGGAAAGGTCCTTAAGACCACCTAGTTCCAACACCCCTGGCATGGGCAGGGACACCTCCCACTAAACCGTGGCACCCAAGGCTCTATCCAGCCTGGCCTTGGACACTGACAGGGACTGGAGCATTCACAACTTACCTAGGTAACTCATTTCCAGTGCCTCACCACCCTAACAGGAAAGAATTTCTTCCTTATATCCAATCTAAACTTCCCTTGTTTAAGTTTTAACCAGTTACCTCCTTGTCCTATCAATACAGTCCCTAATGAATAGTCTATCCCCAGCATCCCCATAGCCCCTCTTCAGACACTGGTTGAAAGCTTGATCAGAAAACGCTAAGTTGTGACTGAAAGACCACTGGTTACTGAGAGCACTGACAACTCCCTCTGAAGAGCACATAAGCAGCTGCTGGCTGTGGTTTACTACTGCTTTTAATAAAAAAAGGAAGCATTGATGAGGAGAAAGAAAAGAGCACAGATCTCTGATTGTTACCTGATGGGTTACCTGTTTTACTGAAGCTCCACTTCTACCCTGCATATCCAAAATCCCATTAACTTATTTTACATGCAAATCTGTTTGCTTTAGCTGTTATTAAACAGTTTTACAGATAAATCATGGTATCCAGCCTTCACAGACCTGTAAACATTTCAGTTAAACAAATACAGAACCAAGCCCTACAATGCTAGTTGCATGATAGTTTGCCCTGTAAGCAAAGTATTTTATCAAGCCTAAGATAGCAAGGAATGACTAACAAAGAGCACTTACAGCTAAGTATAAAGCTAAAAGAGGAAGAAAATATTCCAAGACAAATAAAAGGTCCTCTAACGCTAATTATGGGGAGACTGAGTTCTTAAAAAAAGAAAAAACAGCTAAGATTTGGTTTGGGTATATGCATCAGCCACATGCAAGCAGCTGATATTAAAGACAAATATATATACGTACACACAAGCATGAATACATTGCATTGATTCAAAACTGGGGAAGGATGAACAGAGAAAAGAAGAGGTCTTTCTTTCTATCTGTGACATCCTCCAAGACATCTCCTGAAACAGTATCAAGCCACATCAGTTTGGGTTCTTTTTTTCCCAAGCACCAGAGTAAGGAATGCTACCCATGTGAGGAAAAGCACTGACCAAATTATGTGTAACAGCAAGTCTCAGAAGATGATCAAATTACAATAGACACAGGAAGATTTTAATTAGTGGCTTAACAAACAGTAAGACCATGTTCTTCAAGCTGGAAGTACAGCTTGACTCCTAAACCCTTTAATCTGGCAACTGTAAAATATGTTCCTAACTTACAGTATCACTTACTGTACTGTGCATATTCTGTAGGTAATAGGAAATATTACTACATAATCCTTTAGGAGCATTAAAGTAAATCAGGGCATAAGATGACTTCAGGCAGCAAACTGCAGTTTAAGAAGCAATTGCTACTAAGCAACCCTTGTGCTGTGAAGCAGAGGAGAGCATCAGAAATGTGTGAAAACACAGAGCCTTGTAGGGGCAAACCATTATATTATCTCGGAAGAGTCTCTGATAGAAGGCACTGCACAACCTTTGATTTGTCTAAGTTTTTCCTATCACACATCTTGTTACCAATTCTGAGGTAGTGCATGCTGTGATTGATGTGCTGCAATGTTTTAGATAAGTGGTAAGATTTGGCTTCTAATCACATGCTCTCATTTCATTCGAATGAATAAATTAACAAATTAGTAGAAATGATTAGTCAAATGTGCGTAAGCAAGGGTTGGTTTTGCATTTATTTTGTAGTTTCTTGAACTACAACTACATCATTCTATTCAACGACTAAAAAATTTCAGTGAGTCCCATCTACAGATAAAAGAGAGAGCAAGATTTACAGGCATTGCCATGTCATCTGTGAGAGTTATTCTGTGTCAGTTATTCAAACATCAAAAGAGTTAAGAGAGAATCAAAAGGATATGCAATTTATTAAACCCCTTCTAGTCAAAACCTCTTATGTGTGCAACAGGTTTTATCACACACTGATGGATTTTACCTAAGCCTTTGTACTTGAGAGTTGCAGAAAAATGATTTTCAAAGTCCTCACTCAAAAGGTAGCAAGGTAGACAGAGGAGGTAGTTCTCTTTAGAAGTACAGGTTTTACAGTTAGTACATGACATATATTCAATAGACAAGCTAGCAGACAGATCTTTCAAGAGGTTACATGGAAACAGAAAAGAGTTGTGCAAGGAATAATGTCCTATTAAGATGAATTTGTAGCAAATGACCAAGTTGTAACATTTTCTGTGGCACTTTGCCCCTGGCTTTCTGAAAGAACAGCTTTAACTTGATGATCTTAAGGTCCTTTCCAACCCTAACTATTCTATGATTCTATAAATGAGTCCTCAGAAGTTTCGGATTGTTTCCCGTAAGTATGAAAAGACTGATCATATCTAGAAAGATTAAAGATCTACAAAAGTTATCTGTATTAGTCTATGAATCTAGAACTAGATTCTAAAGTTATAACATTAATACATTCAACCTTTTCAACAAAGGTCACTTATAAGCCATAGCAAGGCCCACATACTTTCAGATGATAGTAATGCAGTACTAACAGCATCAGTCAAGAAGAGACTTACCTAAGAATAAAAGATTAAAGTCTAATTAAATGTTTTCATAATGTGAAGTATGCTACAACAGGGCCAAGGTACATCCCCCTTCACAGGACTTGCATTTCTACATACTTTATGCACTAGAACTAAGCAAACATTATTCAATTGAAAATCCAATAAATACTTCACTGAACGACACTATTATACCGGTATCCATTTTCAAAACTGAGCCCAACTAACTGCATGAAACTAAATTTCATGAAGATTTTACGCCCTGTGAAACACTGAGGTTCACAGACCTACCAGACAGGCATGTGAAAACAATTCAAAATGCCTCAAGAATACGTTTTCATAAGGCAAACCAAGAGAGCAAGAAGAGCAAGTTCTCTTCTATCCTGCTGTGCATTAGGCAATTTAAACAGGGTATTTTAAAATCCTTATAATCTATAAATCTTTTACTTTACATAGCTAAGCATTTGCAAATACTGTATCCACCTGTCAATGTTTTGTTAAAACTGAGAGCTACTGCAAATTCTTCTGTGAGGCTTAGCCAGAAGCACTGCATGAAGAAAAAAAACTATCCTTTCTGCTACTGGCCTAGGTCCAAAGCAGTACAGTGAGACCAGAGCAGGCTCCTAGCCCTAGCACCTCTGCAGCTGCACTGCATCCCCAGAACCAGAAGGGATGAAGGCAGAGAGATATACATCAGCAGGGCAGCTCAAATTGGGCTGTGCTTACTGCTTCAGGCCCTGCACCATAGCAAACTTCACCATGTATACACATGGTGCTGTGACTGAGCTGATGTGCTGTCCTGGACCTCAGGAGGCACAGTGCAGCAACCTGAGAAACAAAAAGCCTTCTCCAAAACCTATGTGGCCTTCAACCAAATGTAATTTTACTCAGTGTGCGACTCATATTCCTCTGCATTGGCATTATTATGCAGTTTCTTCCTTGCTGTCCATGGTTACTCCACCCCCAGCACCTTGGAAATATAAATGCTGACTACATATAGTGAAAAAGCCAGCTATTTGAAAGCAAAACACGTTTATTCCTTGTGGAGAGATTTATCTACTTCATCCAAAACAATGCAAATATTTTTTCTGACTAATTATGCATCCTCTTCACTTCTACTGTGGTTTCAGAGAAGATGCAGTATTTTGGCACCAACATACAAGCCCCTTGAGAGCGAGTCCCCTCAACATCTGGAGACCTTTCCTCCAAGTACCAAGAGCTAAAAGCAGTGTTTCACAACCTGCTGCAGCCATGCTGCACCAGAAAGAAACCAACCAGAAATATTGTTGTGGCATCAAGGGGTCAGGGTATTAACACAGAGAAGTCCATAAGCCTGCACCACATTCCTTACAGACACCAACGTTATACAACATGTCATTCACTGGCTCACGAACTGCAGCACTACCCTTGCTGTGTGACAGTGCACTGCGCAGAAGAGTCCAGTAACAGTAACTTCCTCCAATGTGTTTCATGCTGCAGGGTCACGAACAACAGAAGTTAAGTGCACACAGAAAAACTTCACCTGAAGAGAGCGGGGGGCATTGAGTACCACAGCAACTGATGGAGACAAAGATGTCTGCACTGAGGGGTCAAAGCTGCCCAGGAATCCTTCTCTTTCAAAGTGGCATCAAAAAACAGGTTGAAATACTGGCTGAATGAAGAATCAAAGAGGAAAAAAGGAAAAAGAAAACCAACCTGACTCTGCCTGATTTTAAACCAATTTTTAAACATCAGTGTCAGATTCTCCTTTGATAAAGGATTCCAAAGAAGGGGCTGGAAGAGCTTTGTTGTAGTCTTAATTTGCTGGTGCAACAAATACAGCATAATAGTTTGTCCTGGGTTTAGCAGCAGCATTCCTCCCCCCAGTTTCCCCCTCGGCATGACGTGCTGTGGTATGGAATACCTCTTTGGTCAGTTTGGGTCAGGTGTCCTGTCTCTGCTTCCTCCCGGCCTCCCCTCCTCCCTGGCAGAGCATGAGACTCACAAAGTCCTTGGCCAAACCAAAACATCACCTCTATCAGCTTTGTTCCCAGCCCGAAAGTCAAAACACAGCACTGCACCAGCTACCAAGAAGGAGAAAAAATGACTGCTGCTGCTAAACCCAGGACATAGTTCTATGCTACCATCACACAAGCATGAATTTTGCCTTATGAACAAGCCTCAGGATCTTAAATGACATGAGTTTTAAGCTTAAAAACATTTTACTGGGATTTTATTTGAACTTTAGTAATTGTTTGGAGGGATGCTTCATTTTCCACTACTAGCTTCAGCTTGGTACAAGCTCTCCCTGGTCACACCATCAGATGACACCTACAAGCACTGAATGAATTTCTTTGTTCGGTTTCTGACTTCATCTTATAGCAAATAACTACAAGCCACACAAACAGAATCACAAGGGAAACTATAAGAGGCTTGCTTCTGCAATGGGAAACGCAACTTTAAATAAAGTTACAATACTTGATTTAATAGTGTTTTTTGCGCTTATTCAGCTCAATTAAAATACTGAATTGCTCAAGACCGTATGCAGCAACCACACTCACCAACAACATTCAGCTTCTTCAGCCTGGTTTTGAAATTTACAGGTAGGGTTTTCTTGAAGCTAATTATTGTCCTTGGCTTTCAGATGTGTTTCATAGCATCTGCTTCAAACTACCTCCTAGAAGAACTCAATTGTCAGATTAAGGGTAAGACTAATGTATGTAGCAACTTTACCATGTAGTTTATTCCTCAGACACAGATTTTAAGAGCAAAACCACGTAAGAGTCATAGGGGACAGAAATCAACTCACAAACCTTCCAGAACTTGCAGATTGCTCTCCAGTAAAGGGTAAGAAAGATGGGGTTTGCAGTACCTGAATAAAGATTATTAAATACACAGAAACTTCCTGTCAGTTTCCACAATCAGTAGTTGACTACGACTGGATTACAACTTCAGAAAGGGTCTAAAGATAGGTCTGGAGATTTTCAAAGACAATATGAGACTCAGGTACTACCTGTTAATTTACAAATATTAAAAAAGAGACAAATCAAGAGTTGCAGAGGGTCAAGATAAAGATGATTCACAGCTCAAGACTACAATTCATGGAGGATGATCTGGGTGTTATCAAAACAAATCCACAATAAACCATCCAAATGCACATCAAGTACTGTTTCTACATGTGCACACTGTGTCTGTTCCTACCCACCGAAACCGCACTTCCTAAGAAATGAGAATATCTTCCCCCCCACTTCTGGAAAGCAACCAGAACTTTTTGAACACTATCACTACATAATAACAAATATCCGATGGGGTTTTATAACAGAAACGTGTTCTCTCAATTACAGCCCTGCTATAGGCTAGCAAGTTATTTCACTAGTGAATAGTTTAATGCAAGACTGCCTGTTTAATAACAACTGTAGTCTGACATTAATTTGAAGTACTCTAATCTTCTTGAGTATACTTTCACGAAAATAAGCTAACTGATAATAAACAAAAAACCAAAGTATCACAAAGCAGATTACTTAAAGGTTCATCACTACGAATGGTTAAAGAAATATTGCAGCTTTAAGTTACACTCCTAAAACAGACATGGTGTACACAAGATTCTCAGCTCGTGAAAGAAAAATTTGCATAGTCAACTATCCTTGGGTGGGTTTCCCTGCAAGTCTTCACAAGATTTACCCAAGAGCTCAATTTACAAACTTCCAGTCCCCACAGGCAATGGATGCCCCAGTCATTAGAATGACCCATCTAGTCATGTTACAAAAACACACCTGAAATTTTCCACTTTAGCATTCTGGGAATAAAAACATGTAATCAAAGCTTCCCACAAGCATTTCATGCTCCATTTCTTGTGAGAGACTTCTGTGCCCGAACACCATACATACCAAAACACACCTCTTGAAGTTCAGCTTCTTTGAACCCAGGGACAGAATGTAACATTCTTCCACAGACCAGTAAAACTTAATCAAGGGTGTAAGTTGCAAACAAACCTGTCTCAGTATCTACAGTACACTGGCATATAAGTTTTATTTAGACTACCATGACAATCTTCTCCAAGCTCACTCAGGTGTAAGAGGCTTAGTGGAAGAGAACCCTAGAAGAAAGCAGAAGAGATTGAGATCTTTTTTGCCTGCAAGGTATGGAGCAGCAGCAGGATTCCCATGGCCCGTAGCTCACTTCAAGGAATATCAGCACAGTAGGCTTCCTGTATAAAACTGACCCACCTCATACACCACAAAAGCATTTGCAGCCAACACAACCTATGGCTTACAAACAGTAAACACCTTTTCAGCTAGTGGCCTGAGGACCATCAGGAACAGATGCAAGCCTGACTTGGCAACCAGGCAGCAACCTGATCAAAACAACAGTTTTTAGAAAAAGTATTTGTTTCCAGTTTAGCCAATCCACCTTGTCAGATCTTCACATAAAAGCCAAATTCCCTGGTTATCAGTGTGCCATTACTGGAGGCAATGGTAATCGCAGCTTAAAAAGTCTGGACTGGCACTATAAAATCTTTTCCTTTGGAAGAGCTGTGTGGCACTAGAAGAGGTTACCGGAGAGGATGGGGAACCTCTGTTCAGTACTTGGATGAAAAGGAGCCACAGATAACCAGCTCTTATGTTGCCAAGAATTCTGTATTGAGCAGAAAGTTTTACAAGACCTTCCAGAGACCCTTCAAGCCAACATTTCTGAGTCAGTTAACCCTTTCATTCTGCCAAGGGCAACCTCTGCAGAGGCAGCACTGCCTGCAGCACATGCTCTATCCCGAGTACTGCCAATGCCAGACCTCATCTGCAAGCTCATCACTGGCAGCAACCTTCTAGTCAAGAATGCTGCAGTCAACATACTGCTACCAAAGTCCAAGCTTAACATCCAGCACATCCATGCTATAAAAAAAAAAAAAAGTACTTTTCAGCACTTGTTTGCGTTATGATAAATTGGCAGAACTGGCTTCCCAAGCAAACTTACAAAATAAACATCTAACTACTCACATACAGTGTCTACATTCTCTAACTACTCCATTTTAAAAGCACAAAAGCACTGCATCTTATCTGAAACAAATACCTAGGAAACTACTATGACAGCTTCCTAACAGCTATTAAAGTGAGAAGGGAGAAACCAAGTTAAGTGCTCACTTGAAAAAAATAATTTATTACTGAATAACCAAGAGTATGAGAAGTTTCATGTATTTGGCACGATAACTCTGATGTTGCATTCTTATTCCTACATATATTTCACATTTCATCTTAAATAAAAATGTTTAGTCATAGAAACATAGCATAGAATATTAGAATGGTCTGGGTTGGAAAGGACCTTAAAACCACCTAGTTCCAGCCCCCCTGCCATGGGTAAGGACACCTCACACTACACCATGTCACCCAAGGCTCTGTCCAACCTGGCCTTAATCACTGCCAGGGATTAAGCATTTACTGCTCCTTTGGGCAACCTATGCCAGTGCCTCACCACCCTCACAGTAAAGAACTTCCTTCTTATATCTAACCTGAACTTCCTCTTTTTCAGTTTAAACCCATCACCCTTTGTCCTATCACTACAGTCCCTGATGAAGAACCTCTCTCTGGCATCCTTGTAGGCCCCCTTCAAATACTGGAAGGTTGTAGAGGACTCAGTAGAGGCTGAGGTCTCCACACAGCTTCTCTTCTCCAGGCTAAACAGCCCAAATTTTCTCAGCCTATCCTTATTACGAGAGGTACTCCAGCCCCGGATCATCCTCATGGCTTCCTCTGGACTTCCTCCAACAGCTCCATGTCCTTCTTATGCTGAGGACACCAGAACTGCAGCAAGTACTCGAAGTGGGGTCTCACAAGAGCAGAGTAGTGGGGCAGGATCACCTCCTTCAACCTGCTGGGAAAAGAGAGACCATTTTCCACAAAACAAACCAAATTAATGTTAACTAAATCTGCATTCTCAATTGGTTCATGGTCAGATGTAGCCAAGAGGAGATGTACAACTGCATTCAGATGAGTAGATTCCCCCTCCAAGCACTGCATGTTGCAAAAAGTACATCCCAGTATGCTGCCGAGTTTGTCAGCTGCAGTGGGCCCCTCAGCTGTACTTCCCGCCTCATCTCAAAGCTGCACATCTACATGCCATTTAAATTATTCTAATGTTTAGAGCAATATTCTGGCCAGGAGTCCTGTTCCTAAGATAGGTTTCATTCAGAGAGAGATGTGCTTCTTTGTTCCCATTAATAGCATATGCTAGAAAATACACAACTTTGCTCTGAAGCAGGAAGCTTCTCATTTTAAATGTGAAACTGGGAGGACAACAATGATGTCCTGAGAAGTAACAATATGCGAGTACCTGCCATGGGCTTTTTAATTGTAGTACCTCACTTCTGTTGAAAGTTTTTACAATTCCTTTTTCTAATCCTTTATTTTATGAATTGGTGCTCTTACCATTATATTATAAAGCCTTATTCATTTGACTTATATCAAGTAACTTACAAAGGAGGTGGAGGGAGGCTCAGAGCCAAATCAAATTTACTGTATGTAACTGCGTATGAATAAAACACTTCAACTGAAACCCTGAATGTCATATTTTAATGTTTGAAGTTTGTAGGACAGCTACACACTCAATTCTTATGTGTAAGAAGTATATAAAATAACTTCTTAGAGACTGGTGTTGATGCATGCATGGAAAAATTTCTATAACGAAATAGAGTCTTAATTTAATTAACTCAGTCCTCCACCTTTTATGTTCACACTATTGTGTTCAGCTCTGGGTACCTCACTACAAGAAAGACATTTTGGTGCCAGAGAAGGTCCAGAGAAGGGCAATGGAGCTGAGAATGGGTCTGAAGCACAAGTCTGATGGGGGGGAATGGCTGAGGGAACTAGGAGGGTTTAGTCTGGAGAAGAAAAGGCTCATGGTGGACCTTATCGCACTCCATAATTACCTGAAAGGTGGTTGTCATGAGGTGGGGGTCAGTCTCTTCTTCCAAGTAACAAGCAACAGGACAAGAAAAAACGGCCACAAGCTGCACCAGGGGAGGTTTAGGCTGGGTATTAGGAAAAATTTCTTCCCCAAGAGCATGATCAGGCATTGGAATAGGCTGCCCATGGCAGCCGTGAAGTCACCATCCCTGAAGTGTTCACAGACTGTGTAGATGAGGCCCCCAGTGATGTGGTTTAGTGATGGCCCTAGCAGTGCTGGGGCAAAAGCTGGACTTTGATGACCTTTTCCAATCTAGTTGATTCTATGATTCTATTACTCTACCAGCTCCTCTTAAATACACAGAGGGAACCTTCATAATTTTCTGTTTCTTTTTTTAAAAAGGAAATTGTTTCACCAGAGCATAATGGCTCATTTTCAATTCAGTTCAGAATCTGACCCAAGACTGCCCATTAACTCTCCCTTTAGCAATTAATATGATTTTCACTTACTACTAATGTCACTTATTTTCCATGAAGCTAAACCATCAATTCAGAGGAGTAAACAACAGCACAGAGCAAGGAAGAATGCTATACCTACTCCCTTATACAAATTATGTTCATGACAATTGTGCTACTTCAGCTAACTGCCTTTCACAACCCTGAACTTTATAATTTAGAAATTACCTACATTGTCTTCCAACATCCTTAAATCATACGTGTTATCTACAGTTTATAAAAATGCAAAATTTGGTGGTATTTTTTCCATTTACCATCACTACTTCTCAAAAGCCCAAACTGTAGCTGCAATGACTGTCAACAAACTATAACAGCTAGTAGCCACTTGCCAAGCTGAAGTTGTCACATCAGAGTATAAAACCAACCCACTGCTCCATGACCACTTCCTTAGCAAGTCAGCTGCCCTCCACTCACAGGTAAGGAGAGGACTCTCACAAAGCCCAGGTGACACTGCCCTGCGCAGAACAACAATGTACAGATTGTCTGACACCCTCTCTTCAAGCCCTGATTAGTTGCAGAGGCTTCTCCATCCAGATCCAGCTTCAAAAAAAACCCCACTGCTTAGAGCACTCTAAGAATATAAAATAAAGTTTGCAAGAATATAAAAAATACAAGAACATAAAAATGTTTGTAAAGTACCATGACTCTCACCAACATACTTAAGACACACATGACTAAAGAAGTACATCATTTTCTTTTCTTGCTTCTTGCAAACAGCTGCTGTTTATGGCAAATATAGTGCAAAATTAAAAAACAAAATGCAAGCATTTCAGGCCAAGTACACATTTCCTCCTATTTCAACAAAAATATTTTCAGAATGGCACGAAAGCCGCCTGAAAAAGTCTAAGACTTCAGCATGAACTGATTAGTAGTTTTGGAAGAGCAGGCACTGCAGTGGTGTTCAGCCTAGACTGATGACTGAAACAAAAGAACAAAAAAAAAAGAAAGTGTGAAGTAAAGGTTAATTGTACACTATGTTGTGTTGGTGCTATAAAACTAGCTCAGCTAAAATATGTAAGTGACCTTGTGTGAGAACTGCTTGGAGAAGCAGGCAGCTTCAGATGGGAGACTCAACCAAGACAATTTTAGAATAAATATCTACAAACTGGTAAGTATGGGAATTATTCCCAAAACAAAAATACTACTTTCAAAGTGTCTGCTTTAGGGAGGGTGCCTACTATTAAAGTTACCCACTGTTGCTCACCCTGGCAATTCTGATAGGCATGCTAAACAGGTTATTTTTTAATGATTTCTTATCATTCCAGGGCTTACATACTCGCTTTAGTACTGGTAAGTCATAAAAGAGATAGATAGTCAATGGTATCCTCTAAATACCACAACCTTATTGACATATTGCTAGAGAAGTTTGTGCTTAACCATTTTACATCTTTTAAAACCCACAAGGGAGGCACGGCACTAGTTATGCCATGTCCTTCCTTCAAAAGCAAGGAAGTTTTGACCAAACCTAAGGTAATATTCACAGAAAGCACAGCACACTCCAGAGGCGTCCCAGACAAAATACAGGGAGGTCCCTCACACCAACGCCTTCAAGTTCGCACCCGGGTGATAAAACCTTTCCTAAAGACCCACAACAAAATGTGGCTGCTCGATTTAACATCACTTCGGGGCGACTGTCGGCCACAGCCCCTCATGGCGATACCAAGGGTCAGGTGGCCACGCAGACGGGGCGCGGCGCATCTCCCGGCTGAGGTAAAGCCGCAGCCGGTGATCCCACACACCGCCCCCCCTGCCGGCTCCTTGAGACCGCCAGGTAACGCGCGCGCGCCAACGGCTCCTCTTTGCCATCAACTTCCTCAAGGAGCAGAGCGGGCACCTTGTATCCCCCCCCTCCCCGGCGTCTCTCCCCGCTGCGGCACTGGAGGGCGGCCGGCCAAAGAGACCGCCTGACTGCCGCTCACCCCGCACAGGTGCCGTGCTGGTACGATGAAACCCACTACAAGGGGCCCCCCGCCAGCCCCGACCCCCCTCAGCAGCAGCCCAAGCTTACCTCAGGGGAAGGCGCTTTTTTCTGGCGTCCCTTAGCACCCAGGCAAGGACACGGACCTCCCCCTCCCGCACTCTCAGTTCACGCCGTCCCCTTGCTCAGGGACACCGCATCGCCACGTCCTCCCGCTCCCCTGCGGCTTCTTTCTGATCAGTTTACAGCTCTTCCCGCTTCCCTCCTCCTCCCTGCTATTGCTCTTCCTCCTCCCACACACACACCCCCCCTTTCTTCCAGACCCTCCGGCACGGGGTGATGCAGGGCTCCCCGGGCTTCCTCTTGCATTACGGGAGGGAGGAAAGGAGGAAGGAAAGAAAGCAGAAGGGGGAACTCAACAAAGCATCAAGGTGAAACGAGAGCCGACCTCCATCCCGCCCTGACAGGGGCCCTCCGTCCCCCGCCAGCGTCGCCACTTCAGAGCGCGGCGCCGGAGCCAGGACCCTCTGGCCCTCCTTCCTCACCGTCCTCCCGCTGCCCCCGAGGGATACTCCCCGCCTCCCTCACCGCTCTCACTTCAGCGCCGTTTCTCCGAGCCTCTGCCTTTGGTAACGAGCCGAAGACCGGAGGTAGCCTCTCGCAGGCGCTCGGAGCTCCGCTTGCCGGGCTTTTCCTTAAGTCGAGTGGACGCGAGGGGTGCGTGGCTCCGTCTGGCCCGGCCAGAGGCCCTGCTTCTGCCGAAGCCCCACCGCTGCGGCGCCGGGTCCGCCTGTCGCCTCCGCCCGGGCTCTGCTTCACCTGCTGCGGGGCTGGGCCGAGGAGGGGGCACCTTCGCTCCTTCCTCCCTCAACTTCTCATCACTTTGCCCCCGCGCCTCTCCGCTGTGCTGCCGCGCCGGCACCTGGCCGCCCGCATACACCGGCACTGCTGTCGTTCCCCCTCAGCAGCGATGCTGCCCTAAGGTCCCTCGGCTAGACGAGGAAAGGCTCCCCTAGTCCCTTCCCCCTTGTCGGCGCGGATTGTTGCCGTCCTGGTTCCCAGGTACCCTCCAGTCCCATGCACCGCCTCACCTCCCAAGACGCTGAGAAGCTGCCGTCGGGGCAGGTTCCCTGTGCCCGCCTCTGTACGCGCTCCGCCAATTAGTCCGGGCCCGGCCGCGGGAGGCTCCGCCAGAGGGGCAGGCCCTGCCTCCGAGGGAGCGGCCGTACCTAACACGACCACGGCCGCTCCCTATCGCTGGGTTTCTGCCTGGCTTCGCGAACCGTTTACCGTGCTCTACCGCAGCTGAGCACGCTGTTAACTCGTGCCTTGAAGTGAGCTCTGAAAAGCGCGGAGGATTGACGAGGGGCAAGCCGGCACCCTGGGTAAATCGTAATCACAGCTTGTCGTAACCACGAGGAGTATCTCGACAGAAGCCTGCCCTAATGTTGGTCGTATTTTTTTAATTTTCAGTTGGTTTGGTTAAAAAGAAAACATACGATAAAAGCTTCCTAAGCCTTTTCTTCCCCACATCCCTTTCATTAGACCTAAGTGCAGTTGTCTAATTAGTGCTGGGTACTTGAGCGGTACACCATCCTTTATTTTCTCCTTCTGCAGGAAACGGTGCTTGAGGAAGGCTGACTGAAAGGGATGTAATGCTCCTGTATTTCCAGACCTCTGTGATCTTGGGAAAGACCTACAGTAACCTTCTAAGCCATTCGCTGAGGAAACTTAGATACTAACGGTAATTCTTCAATTAGTTTTGTGTGTGTGGTTTGGATGTGGGGTGGGTTTGTTTTTTTTTTTGTTTTGTTTTGTTTTGTTCCCCCCCCCTTTGTTATATAATAAAAATGTAATTTCATAGCTGGCAGGTTATTAATAAAGTCATTTGAAAGAACAAGATTTGTCCCACTGTCTGCCACACACTTTTCGAAATTGAAACACTTGGGCTGCTTGTTTTAAGTTATAAATTTTCCAAGGTTAATGCTTTTTTTCATTGAACTTTAAGGAAAAAGAAGTTTTGGATAGCCTTCATGTTGCTCCTTCAATAAAAGTGAAGGTTTAGGTTTCATCAGACAAAACAAGAAAGGTAATGAAATGCATAATAAGAAAACTGAACGTAAGCTTCAAACTGATCTCCATTCTAGTAAAGATGGCTTGAAAAAATATGAAACTTTACTTTCATTCAAGCTAATCAAATTTATTTGGAATACAGAATTTCTCATGATATTCATTATAGAGCCTTTTAAAAGCTCTTCTGTTTCTTGCATATAAAACAAATCATTAAAGTTCCTCAAATCATGTGACCTGTATGAGATCTAGTTAACATTAAATGAGGTGTTAAGGTTTAATGAGTGATACTCAAATCCCATGAAGTAATAGTGGCCTCTGGCTTTGAGGTAAGTATTGAGCTTCTAAAAATGAGGTTCTGAGCTTAAATGTCCCAGAATCAAGCATACAGAGCCACTGTTGTGTTGAAAGTTTTAGTTACTTTCAGGCAAAAGAAATTTTAAACTGTAATGCCAATTGAAGACAGTACGTTGGATAAATCTGTCTCCTTTGCATATCTAAAGTACCCGCTGCTAACTGTTTTAGTAAATTCCAAATAAACCAGAGGCGTTCTTAGGTTCACAGTGGGCTTAAGTCTAATTTGAACCAAATGTAGATTTTGTTCACGTTTCTCTGAGGTATGTTGGAATCCCCTCCATATTTATGAGGATTGTTTTTGTTTCTTGGGTAGCAGCTTTAGTAAAGCTATTCTTACTGTGGAAGTAGCAGAGCTTAAAGTAGCAACTGGTGCAATGACCTGGAGAATTTTATTAAAATTACTTAGAAGACCTTGGTAAAAAATTGATTTGATAGTTTTCATGGAATGTTGTCCTGAAAAATGTCTCATGGTGAGACATTTTCATACGGTGGTAGTATTTTAAATTTAATTACTGTATACTATTTAATAGCAATGCAGGAGAGATTTTTACTTCCAGACAATTTAATTCATCCCCACGCCTTCTACCTCTCTAGTCAGCAAGTGAAAGTTACTGGATTTTATAAACCTTCTCCTTTTCTGGTTTCCTCTCTTCTGCAGGCTGGCATGGGTCAAATAATTTTATTCAAAAATTAGTGTATTCAAAGTTAGTGATTGCATTGCAGCGTGATGCAGTGATCTTTCTTTGGTGAAAATATTTCAACACAAAGTACATGGTATTGTACTGTCTTCACCTGTTATGGTTACATGCTATTGCAAATTTGTTTGTATTTCAAGCTCCGGATATTATGCATATAAATTTGTATTTAAAAATTCTGGTTTCCTTTCAAAGATGATCTTTTCTTCATTTGAGGGTAATACTGATATACATGGTATCTACTGTTACCATAGCACCTGTTCTCTGAGTGACTGACTTTTGGATTGGAAGAGAATCTTCAAACGTGAACATTGACTATAATCTCAGTTTACTATTTCCTAAACTAATCCTGTAATGATTTTCTTTTCTTTGACTAGTCCAAATAGTCCAAATAGCAACTTCAAATAGTGACAGTACTTGGATATCTCTTCAGTGGTTTCCTGGTATAGAAGACTCCAAATATACTAAATGTTGATTATCTTTCCTTCAGTGTAGATTTTAATCATAGAATCATAGAATAGTTAGGGTTGGAAAGGACATTAAGATCATCCACTTCCAACCGCCCTGCCATGGGCAGGGACACCTCACACTAAACCATGCCACCCAAGGCTCTGTCCAGCCTGGCCTTTAACTCTGCCAGGGATGGAGCATTCACAGCTTCCCTGGGCAACCTATTCCAGTGCCTCAACACCCTAACAGGGAAGAATTTCCTCCTTAGATACAATCTAAACTTCCCCTGCTTAAGTTTGAACCCATTGCCCCTTGTCCTATCACTACAGTCCCTAATGAAGAGTCCATCCCCAGCATCCCTATAGGCCCCCTTCAGATACTGGAAGGCTGCTATGGGGTCTCCACGCAGCCTTCTCTTCTCCAGGCTGAACAGCCCCAACTTTCTCAGCCTATCTTCATACGGGAGGTGCTCCAGTCCCCTGACCATCCTTGTGGCCCTCCTCTGGACTTGTTCCAACAGTTCCATGTACTTCTTATGTTGAGGACACCAGAACTGCACACAATACTCCAAGTGAGGTCTCACAAGAGCAGAGTAGAGGGGCAGGATGATCTCCTTCAACCTGCTGGTCACGCTCCTTTTGATGCAGCCCAGGATACGGTTGGCTTTCTGGGCTGCAAGCGCACACTGAAGCAAGCTCATGTTCATTTTCTCATTGACCAGCACCCCCAAGTCCTTTTCCACAGGGCTTCCCTGAATCTCTTCTTTTCCCCAACCTGTAACTGTGCCTGGGATTGCTCTGACCCAGGTGTAGGAACTTGTGCTTGTCATGGTTAAACTTCATAAGGTTGACATCAGCCCACCTCACAGGCGTGTCAAGGTCCCTCTGGATGGCATTCCTTCCCTCAAGCGTATCAACCGAACCACACAGCTTGGTGTCATCGGCAAACTTGCTGAGGGCGCACTCAATCCCACTGTCCATGTCACCAACAAACATGTTGAACAAGACCAGTCCCAACACCGATCCCTGAGGGACACCACTCATTACTGGTCTCCAACCAGACTGAGCCATTGACCACAACTCTTTGTGTGCGGCCATCAAGCCAGTTCTTTATCCACAGAGTGGTCCACCCATCAAATTGATGTCTCTCCAATTCAGAGACAAGGATGTTGTGTGGGACAGTGTCAAACACTTTGCACAAGTCCAGGTTGATGATCTCTACTGCTCTACCCCGTCCATCAGTTCTATAGCCACATCCTGGTCAGGCAGGATTTCCCCTTAGTGAAGCCATGCTTGCTGTCACCAATCACCTTGTTGTATTTCATGTGCCTTAGCATGTCTTCCAGGAGAATCTGCTCCAAGATTTTGCCAGGCACAGAGGTGAGACTGACTTGTCTGTAGTTCCCTGGGTCATCCATTTTCCCCTTCTTGAAAATGGGGGTTATATTTCCCTTTTTCCAGTCATCAGTAACTTCACTGACTGCCAATTTACCAGCTCCTTAGGACCCACAGATGGATTTCATCAGGTCCTGTGGACTTGTGTACATTCAGGTTCGAATGGTCTCAGATCAGATCCTCTCCTACAGTGGGCCTAGGATATTCATTCTCACAGTCCCTGCATCTGCCTTCCGAGGCTCGGGTGGTGTGATCAGAGCCTTTGCCAGTGAAGACCGAGGCAAAGAAGCCATTAAGAACCTCAGCCTTCTCCAAATCCAGGGTAGCCAGTTCTCCTGGTAGCTTCCAGAGGTGGCCTGCGCTGTCCCTAGTCTGTCCATCCAAGGAGGTCTCATGGCCCTCTTGCTGCACTTCCTTCTAGTTGGGATGCAACACTCCTGAGCTTGTAGCAGGTGATCCTTGAATATCAACCAACAGTCTTGGGCCTCCCTGCCCTCTAGGGCTATATCCCATGGAGCCTTACTAAGCAGATTCCTGAACAGGCCAAAGTCTGCTCTCTTGAAGTCCAGGTCAGTGAGCTTGCTGCATGCTCTTCTCACTGTCCTGAGGATCTCAAATTCGACCACCTCACAATCGCTACAACCAAGGCTGCACTGGAGCGCCCCATTTCCAACAAGCCCTTCCCTGTTGGTGAGCACACGGTCAAGCATGGCACCTCTCCTCGTCGGCTCCTCTATTACATGCAGAAGGAAATTGTCTTCCACACAATCGAGGAACCTCCTGGATTGCTTGTGCCAGGCCATACCATTGCTCCAGCAGATGTCAGGGTGCTTGAAGTCACCCGTGAGAACAAGGGCCTGCGATCATGAGGCTGTTCCTATCTGTCTGTAGAGTGCTTCATCCACAGATTCCTCTTAATCAGGTGGTCTGTAACAGATCCCCACAATAATGTCTCCCATCTCTGTTCTCCCTTTAACCCTGACCCACAAACTCTCTGTTGACTGCTCACCTGTCCCCAGATAGGGGGGGATAGTCTCCAGCCTATCCCTAACATAAACAGCAACTCCCCCTCCCCACCTGCCAGGCCTGTCTTTTCTAAAGAGCCCGTAACTTTCCATTCCAACACTCCAGTCATAGGAACCATCCCACCGTGTTTCTATGATGCCTATTATATCATACCCCTGTAGATATGCACACATCTAATTCCTTGTTTGTTCCCCATGCTACAGGCTTTTGTATAGAGGCATCTGAGCCGAGCTCCAAATGAAGACAGCTCATTGGCTGGAGCAGCTGAAATATCTCTACATTGCTCCAAGCATTTATTATAGGTGCTGGCAACTGACTGGGTGTGTTGGGATGGGATGATGCCCCCTCTCCCCCAACACATCTAGTTTAAAGCGTCTTTGACCAGTCTGGCAAGCCTCCTACCAATATGGAGATAAAGCGCAGTTGGGGTGAAACCTTCAAGCGTTCCCTATCACAATAATTTTCCAAAGTAATTCAAACCATTATTAACTTGTGTGATGTGGTTATTAGTTTGTAATACCAAGTTTCAACTTGTCACAGTTTAACATCTCTCAGAAATACTAGGCACTCCTGGAGACTCAAATTAGTGTCTTGGCACATAAAAGTAGTGTTTACTCTGAAATATCAGTGTCTTGTACATGACAGCTCCGATATTTTATTGCCTTTTTATTTCGATAAACAATATAGTGATGTTCATATACTTCATCATTGAAGAGAAGCAAGTAACCTCTAGATTGTTTTCAGAACAAAAAGTGTGCTTAATGCACCCTTGATTTGGGGTTTTTTCTGTGTTTAACTCTTTGTTCTGTTTGTTACTGACATACTTACAGCTATCAGAATAAATGTAAGGTATCAATTATTAATTAAGCTATTATTATAAGTCTAAGGTATAAGGTATATAGCACAATACTGAAACATGAGATTTTTGTACTCCCGTAAATTCCAAAATGTAACACAGAAGTTCTGCATTGCAAAAATTCCAGAATCTTGGAATTCAAACTTGTGATATGGAAATTAGATTAAAATAAAATAATAAAAAGTCACAAAATGCTATAAATATGATGTCGACACGGGAGTCATGGACAACGCAGGAACGATCAATGTGATCAGCGAATGCCAATTTATTACAAAGCTTTAACTCCTTATATACCATTTCTTACAGGCACAGTGATTTGGCATATTATGTTTGGATACATGTCTTGAAGACCCTTAGCGACTAACACACAATCGGTTAAGCACAGGTGTGAGAACTTAACCTCGAAAGCTTGCCAACAGTCCACAGTTCTCATTAACTCAGTGAATTACAGCTTCTTATCTTGCTTGCTTAAGCTTCCTCGGGCCTCTCACGGCCTTGCTGTATCTTTCAGGATTATTCAGTTTTTGCACCAATTATGTGTTCTCCTGTGAGAAAACTGTCTCCACATCTCCCCCTTTTTTGTTTTATGTATCTTTTGGATGACACTACTTGAGCAGGGGATTTGGGCTAGATCATATTTTCAACATATGCCAACTACAGGTTGTTGGGCCTGCCCCTTTTTTCTGCTGTGTGGTTCTCTGGTAACAGGGGAGGCCATCCTTCACATCAAGGTCTGGCATGGCATGTGTCCTCACCACTCCACGCCTGCTGGGTTGCAGCCAGCAGCGGAGCTAAAGGTTCTTCTTGGTGGCAAACACAGAGGCCAACCCAGTCTTGCCCTTGATTGTGGTAGCAGGCATTTGGTCAGTCTCAGTCCTTGCACCTTGTTGTCAGTGCAGTTTCACCTGCTTCATCCAATAACAAGCTGTTATTATGGCAAGGCACACACACAGATTTACATTAGCAGAGTAACTATTACAGGGTGCAGCAGCATGTTGAAGATGCTGATGCCAGCAAGGGACTAGCCAAAGAAATTTCTTACCAGTGGAATTCTCTCACCCTCTTAATTTGTTCCATTACCTGCTTTATAACACTACCATTGTATTAGAATATTTCTATCTTTTGCTTTAGCATTTTCTAGCAGCTACTACAAATTTGCATACTCTAACATTTCTTTTACAGGTGACAAATCCGTATAATACAAGGTGTAGTTTCTTATCAGCAACTGGCTAGTAAATACAGGTGGTTTCATACACAAAATCAAAGCTTCCAACAATAGCTACTTTACAAACACACATATTCAAGCTGTTACTTTTCAGTTGCTCCCAAATGATGTTTAGCAATCATTGTTTTTTTTCTCTTCCTCTATCTCATTCTGCTTGGGGTATTCACATTCAGCTCCTGCAGCTGAGGCATCAGGTTCCTCCATTTGTCTGTCCAGCTCACGGCAAGGCTTGACAAACTTTGCAGGCATTCGCCATGGACCTGTAGGCAGGAGGACACAAATATACCCCCTCCTCCAGGTTATCAGTTCTTGAGAAGTAGATAGGTTCTGTATCTGCCACCCTGATGCTGCTTAGGTGACGGCTCGTAAGGCTTGTGGTTGCACTACCCCTCTCGCCTTTTCAGTTAGCAGTTCTTGTTTCAACCGATCTATCTGTTCCTCCAAGTCTTGGATTCATCCCCAGGTTACTTTAAACATATTAAGCTTGGCTTTGCTTTATTTTGTTTTGTTTTGTTTTTTCTCTCCTCGGCTCTGGTGTCCATCCTGGTCCTTCCACCGGTGGAGCACCGGGAGCCGAATCGGAGGGCAGCTTTTCAAAACCTTTTTTTTTTTTTTTATTGCTCACCCCACACAAATACAGCTGCCTGCCTGCTTCAGCAGCAACCATAAATATCTGCCGGCAACCGCACTTTTGCATTAACCCTTTCTTGTCTGAAATGTTAAACTACTATCTATTAGAAACTTTTACATGAACCCAACAACAAAAAATACACAGAACACCGTCTGCCCTCAACACACACACACACACGTATGGGATCCCACAAGCACACTCCACACAACTACAATATTTGAAGCACAAAATCCCAACAATCATTACTTCCACTACACAATCCCACGTACAGAACGTGGCACAAGGACCCTGTGGAGACTAACAAGAAACCAGCTCCGAGAAGCATCATCGCAGTGCGAGGTGGCAGGCTTAACCCTGGCGGGCGTCCCCGCAGAGGCTCTGCCTCCCCCACATCGCATGAGGCTTGGGCTTTTATACTGACAAAAATGCACACTCATTCCAACACAGGTGGCCAGCCTATGTTGGAAGAAGTAGCCAGCAGTATTTATAAAGGTCTCCAAAGGTCGATAGAAACCTGGACATACTTATTTTTACCAGCTTCTAGTACATGAGTATCACAGAGAGAATGTATTAAATGAGTTGTATATAAGTCCACAGTCCATCACAGACCTTTCCACTGCAGGTCTTGATGCAGAACTTTTACTTTAACGTAAAAAAGGTTGCTCCCTTCACCTTAAGAAGGACTGAAAACATCCATAAAACGGATGTCCTAAGCTCAAATTTCAATTCATTCAATCACTGACAAGGGGGGTGTCCTGGGGCAGTGCTGACTCTTTCCAGTGTTTCACCCATCGAGCTGGCACCCACTGCAGACCAGAATCTGTAATTACACACATATTACCTTGACCAGTTAGTTTTACTTCCGCAGGACCTTTCCAAATGCCAGTTTCCAAATCCTTGTACTGGACCAGAATACCCAGAGTTTTAGTCATATAACCTGAACCTAATGCCTGACCATGTATTATAGCAGGGGGGGTCATTAAAGTCTCCTGTCAATCGCAAAAAATTCATAACATATACAGCTTTCTGTATCCTTGCTATTGGTGTAAGTCCTTCTTCCCTCATTTTTTGTTTTTCCAAAAACTGTTTCAAAGTTTGATGTGTTCGTTCAATAATAGCTTGTCCTGTAGGAGAATGAGGAATACCAGTGATATGAGAAATACCCCAAGTATTCAAAAATCTAGAAAGTGTAGCTAGATGCATTGTCTGTTTTTAGCTGTAAAGGTACTCCCATAGCTGCAAAACAACCATGTAGATGTATGATTACATGGCGCACAGTCTCACCAGCCAGGGGAGTGGCCCAGACAAAGTGAGAAAAAGTGTCAATAGTAGACAATACTAAGAGGGGTGTCAGGCCATCGTTGAAATACTGCAATAACAGCACTTAGCTCTAGTGTTTGTAGCAAATTGCAAAAATGACCAAATATCTTCTGCTCTTTCCAACCATCGTCTGTTTGTCAAACATATCCAGCTGTGTGATTGATTTTGCTTGCATCTGTAAAGACAGTTAATCCTACAACAGGTTTACTAGGATAAAAGGTAACATCTTGAAACTGATTATTCCTTAGCATTGTAAACATATTATGAGGTGGAAAATGTATATTAAGAGGACCAACAAAACCTTTCAGAGCAAACTGAACAGCAGAGCTAGATTGTTGTGCCCAGTCTAACCATACCCTGGTAAGTGTCAAACAAATTTGTGATGGATCACAGCCCATAATTTCCTGACAACATGAACAACCTCGTATAATCAAAAGAGCAAATACTACTAACCGAGTAGTTACAGTAGTTACAGTTTTACGTAGGAAAATCCATTCTAAAATGCATAAAGAATCAGTCTTTTGAAGATCCCACTGTACTAGTAGACTAAATGGATAATACTGAATAACCTGTAAATCTGGATTCCATTGAGCAGCCTAAGAGGCGGTGATTTTTGTCATGATGTGATCTAAGGCCTCATTCTGAGCTTTTAATAGAACTTTGGTGGGGTTTTTTTTGTTTTTTGTTTTTTTTGACTCACCCTTTAGAAGGGGCATGAGATCAGTCAGATCATCATTTGTGATTCCACACAAAGGGCAGATCTATTGAATATCATCCATCAATTTCTGTACATCAGACAAAGTTTCTACCTGTGTGGTAATTTTAACTTTTTGAGGCCTAATTTCAGTTCTGGAAATGATCCACCCGAGATATTTCCAAGGCCTTCACACTGCTCTGTCTGGTGCAATTACCAGTCCTGCTTTCGCTAATTCTGATTGTAGCAGGTAGAGCAGATGGTCCTTGTTTAAATCTTTGCCTGTAATTAGGATATCATACATATAGTGATAACACGTTTTTGCAGTTTTTATCGGATCGGTTGCAATACTCAGGCAACATACAGTTGACAAAGAACAGGAGAATTTTTCATACCTTGAAGCAAAACAACCCATTCACATCTCTTAGCAGGCTCTCCTTTGTTAATTGCTGGGACAGAGAAACCAAATTTTTCACAATCGCTTGGGTGTAGAGGAATTGTGAAAAAACAGTCTTTTAAATCAATTACTATTAAATCCCAACCCTGAGGTATCATTAAAGGGCTAGGCAAGCTAGGTTGCAAAGCAACGACATTCAATTGTCTTGTGTCCAAATTTGTCATATCTAATACATTTATCTGCAAAACCAGTAACACTACTGGGGGGGGGAGGGGGGGTGGCGGCGGGCTGCTGGACTAATTGTCTTTACAGTACACTGTTTCTTTTTACAATGCCCTGTCCGTCCACAATTATAACATCTCATACCTTTAGCACCCCCACGATTGCCCTAACCTGATTGTAAAAGGGGTTTAACAGCAGCAGAAAAGGCAGTAGCCTTGTATCCAGCCTTTTCCTCTGCTGTGCTCACTTTAAATCATATCTGAAGGTGGGGAGTAAGCAACAGTTGAGCTATCATACAGATATCATATGGTGCTAAGATATATGCAGAAAAAAGATGTGCAATAATTGCCTGAGTATACGATGATTTTAACCTGTAGGATGTTACCGGTTGACGTGCCTCCTTTACTGCCTTTAAATTCAATGCCTCCCACTCCTTTCCCCCCTGTGGAGTGTTAAACACCAGGAATGCCAAGGGACCCATAGCCGAAAATTCCCCCATAACAATTGCATCTTTGACCATCCCTCGCCAACCTTTAGCAGGGTGATTACAGTAATCCCCTACCCTGTGCCCAACACCCCCCTCCCACTCCCCTCTCTTTACTACTGGATTGTAGGAGGGTGGGGCAGAGGGTTCGGAGGTTTCTTTTGTCTCCAATACTTTAATTTCTTCAGCAGCTGTCGCAGTTGACCATCACTGAGGCTGGTTCGCATCTGCTGACGAGCCGAACTGTCTGAACCGTCTGAGTCTGTGTCAGGATCAGGAAGGGGAGGGTACAAGTCCGGTTCTGCCGGAGACTCTGGGTCTGGTTCCAGTTCTGATCTGGGGTCTTCTTCCTCTAGGTCGAAGGTGACCGGATTTGCATTTTCTGCTAGCACTCTTCTCTACCTCTGACTGACTTTGTGAAGGAGCAGTGGCCAGGAAAACAGATGCCTGTTCTGATTTCATTTCCTTTAAAGTTTCAATTATCAATCTCTATAACGAATACTTCAGGGCTTCCTTTGTCCCTTTACTAATCTCATCCCACAACGCCTGACCTATACGTTCCCATTCAGAAACTTCAAAGGTGGCTTGCTCTGTGGGGATAAAGCCACTATCCCGGTCCCACTTTAACAGCCTCTGTAAGGCAGCACTATCATGTTGCAGTCCTCTCTTAGAGAGAATTATGTGGAGGAGCTCCATCACTGCCTGTTCCTCTTTGGAAGGCGAGTGCCCCATGTCCTCCCCAGCCGCTCACCTAATCAGGGCGAGATCCCACAGTTACTCCACTGTTTGCAGACGTCTGACTTTCACAGCGCCGGGGCAGCGCTGACTTTCGGCCGGCTCTCCGCCCCCTCTTCTTTTGATCGGACCTTCAAACTTGATGCCACAAGTTACCGATCTGAGGGTCCCTGTTCGGGTGCCATTTGTCGACACGGGAGTCACGGACAGCGCAGGAATGATCAATGTGATCAGTGAATGCCAATTTATTACAAAGCTTTAACTCCTTATATACCATTTCTTACAGGCACAGTGATTTGGCATATTATGATTGGATACATGTCTTGAAGACCCTTAGCGACTAACACACAATTGGTTAAGCACAGGTGTGAGAACTTGACCTCAAAAGCTTGCCAACAGTCCACAGTTCTCATTAACTCAGTGAATTACAGCTTCTTCTTATCTTGCTTGCTTAAGCTTCCTCGGGCCTCTCACGGCCTTGCTGTATCTTTCAGGATTATTCAGTTTATGTACCAATTATGCGTTCTCCTGTGAGAACACTGTCTCCACATTCTTTTATCATTATTATTATTGCTGATAGCAGTAGTGATTTGTGTTATACCTTATTTACTAAACTGTTCTTATCTCAACCCATGGGAGTTGCCTTCTTTGGGTTCTCCTCCCCATCCCTCCGGGAGCAGGGGAAGGGCAAGAAGGGGGGGGGGGGGGTGTGTGAGATAGAGACTGTGTGGTTGATTTATGGCTGACTGCGTTTAAACCACGATAGGCTCCTTGGCCCAAATATCTATAAGGTTGTTCTAGAAATGAATCTCATTGTCTGACTCAGTTCTCTCTGGGGTGCCATGTCACCACAAGACTTGTTTTCAAGGCCCAGGACAGTGATCTGATCAGTGGCGTGGGGCACAGCGTATATTTCCAGCCATCTGGTGCTTGCTTTCACCATGGCAAGCACATAGTGCTTGCCTTGGCAGGTTGGCGGGAGTGTGATATAGCCAATCTATCAGGCCTGCCCATATTTGTGCTTCAGCCATGGTCCTCCATTCCAAAGGGGATTTAAATGCTTGGCTTGCTTAACTGCAGCATACGCTTCACAGTCATGAATAACCTGATCATATAGTAATAGAGTCCATTTCTATGTCCACCCCTCGATCACAAGCCCATCTGTATGTTACATCTCTTCCCTGATGGCCTGAGGTGTCATGGGCCCACCAGGCTAAAAATAATTCACTCTTATTGTTGTAAATCTAAGTCCATCTGAATAGCTTCAATCTCAGCAGCTTTATCCATTTGTTGGTTGTTCTGGTATTCCTCAGTGTGAGAGACTGATTTGAAATCAGACTCCACTATCCATTGTCTCAATGATTGGTATGAGAAGCTGAGATGGAGTTCCATCTATCTTTTGTCTCAGAGATGGGTGTGAGGAGTGGAGAAAAGACTCCAATATCCATTTTCTGAAAGATGGGCGTGAGGAGCTGAACTGAGACTCCACTGTCCACTGCCTGAGGAATGAGTGGGAAAGAGCTGAGATAAGACTCTTCCATCCATTACCTCGAGGACTGGTGTGAAGCTGTCCATTATCCCAGGAATTGCTGCAGACGTGTAGTTGAAAAGCTGGCTGCAAGACCATTGAAACTGGTCCACCAGGAACGTGTAATACATGACCTGAAGAACATAAGTACTCCCCCCAACTCATTATAAAAGGGGGGAGTAAAACATCACCAAAATGGGGTACCTTCACGGGTACGTCCTTCTGGACGACTCCAGAAGGACACCTCCATGAGGACAACCATCTCCAATGACTACTACAGACTCCTGGGGGACACTCTGCTCTGATACTGTCTACAAACTCCCACCACCAACAATGACGACAGCATAACCCTGGGACACCACTGGATCCAAGGTGGTGACTATCTCTCTCTCTCTGCACCCCAAATCCTTGCTTCATTTTCTGTCTTTTTTCCATTATTTTTCCTATCACTATCCCCTTTATTACAATAATTTCTCTTTTTATAACTGTCTATTTGTAATAAACTTACTAAATTGATTACAGTACTTGACCTCGTTTGATTCTTAAATTTGAATCTTAATTTTACTCTTGGGATCATGAACTGAAACATGGTCCAGCACTGGGGTTTTCTCCCATCAGTCCCTGTCATTAAGTTGGCATCACGGACAGGATCCCTTGCAGTGAGAAGTACTGTACTGTCACATAAAGTGTAAGTTATTACGTGTGTACTTCTCAGGGATGTAAGGGCTAGATTTTGTTGAAAAAAAGTGCTGTCTCCCTGAGATGACTACCCCAACCTGTTGCTGAATTTCACTTGCTTTGCATTACGTGCGTAGCTCTCAGGGACATAAGGGTTGTTTGTTGAAACAAAACCTGTTGCTTTCCTGAGAAGACTGTCCCATTCAGACTATTTTCAATCAACCCCATTCTTCAATTTTCTCTTTTCTTGTCCTATTGCAAATTCTTTAGCAACTGAGTTATTTCATTCTTATTTAAAGTTTCCTGAAGTATTTCCCCATTTCTACTTGATGCTTAATTTTCTCTTCCATTCTTCATAGTTTATCATGGATTGTTTGCAACACCAGAAAAAACATTGTACCATGTAAGAAGTGCCACAAGATTAAGATTATAATAATTAACATCAATATTCCTACAGTTGTCTTAAAGAGGAAAGATTATCTCACCAAGTTACTTTTTTCCGAATCGCCTCAAAACCCCAAGAAGAGTCATCTTAGGCTATTTCATGAAGCACTCTAACTCACTTCCAAATTTCTTCTAAATTGGTTTTGATTCTTCCACTTTGATCTATATAAGAGCAACTACTGTCACTGATTACATAGCAAACTCCCCCTTGTGATGTTAATAACATATCTAAGGCCATTCGGTTCTGCAATACTACTTTGGATAAACTGGTTATTTCTCTTTGTTCTGCTTGAATTGCATCAGTATGCTAACTTTTGTTGTTTTGTTCTTTGTTTTTTATTTACTTTGAGGATGATGAATTCTGCTTTAGTTGACCCTCCTTGAGCAGGGGATTTGGACTAGATCATCTCTCATGCCAACCACAGGCTGCTTGGCCTGCTCAGCCTGCTCTTTCCACCTGGATGGCCCTCTTATAACAGGGGGGGGGTATCCCTCACATCAAGGTCTGGCATGGCATGTCTCTCCACCGCTCAACACCTGCTAGGTTGCAGCCAACAGCGGAGCTAAAGGTTCTTGGTGGCAAATGCAGAGGCCAACCCAGTCTTGCCTTTGACTATGGTAGGAGGCATTTGGCCAACCTCAGTCCTTGCACCTTGATGTCAATGCAGCTTCACCTGCCGCATTCAATAACAGGTCACTACTGTGGCAAAGCACACACACATTTACATTAGCAGTATAACTACTACAGGGTGCAGCAGCATGTTGGAGATGCTGGTGGCAGTGGGGGACCAGCCAAAGAAAATTTGACACCAGTAGGGTTCTCCCACCCTCTTAATTTGTTCCATTACCTGCTTTACAACACTGCCATCGTACTAGAATTTTTCTGGCTTCTGCCTTAGCATTTTCTAGCAGCTGCTGTAAATTTGCATGCTCCAACATCTTTGTTGCAACTGACAAATCCATGTAATACAAGGTGTAGTTTCTTATTAGCAACTTTCTAGTAAGTACAGGTGGTTTACACACAAAATCACAGCCTCTAATAACAGCTACATTGCAAGTACACATACTCAAATTGTTACTTTTCAGTTGTCCTCAAGATATGTTTTGCATTCCTTTTCCTCTTCCTCTGTCTCATTCCACTCGGGGCCTTCAAGGTCAGCTACTGCAGCTAGGCATTGGGTAATTCAACTTGTCTGTCCAGCTCATGGTTTGGCTTGACAAGCTTTGCAGGCAGCCACCATGGACCTGTAGGACACAAACATACCCTGTCCTCCAGGTCATCAGTGCCACTGACCCTTCCCATTTCTGCGGGCCCAAAGGATCACAGTACCACATTTGCTTTTAAGCCATGAGGATTTACACAGATGGCAAATGAGGACTGAGCTGTTGACTGACAGTCAGGGCAAGACCTGAGAATTTTCTTTGCTTGAGAAAAAGACAGGTTCAAGTGTTTCTTTAAAACAGAAAGCCAGAGCAAGAGACAGAGCCTTGGGTGACATGGTTTAGTGTGAGGTGTCCCTGCCCCATGGCAGGGGGGTTGGAACTAGATGATCTTAAGGGCCTTTCCAACCCTTATGATTCTATGATTCTATGATTCTATGACATCACAGTATCACAGTATCACATTATGTTAGAGATTGGAAGGGACCTCAAAAGATCATCTAGTCCAATCCCCCTGCCGGAGCAGGAACACCTAGATAAGGTTACACAGGAACGTGTCCAGGCGGGTCTTGAATGTCTCCAGAGAAGGAGACTCCACAACCCCCCTGGGCAGCCTGTTCCAGTGTTCCGTCACCCTCACTGAGAAGAAGTTTCTTCTCAAGTTTAAGTGGAACCTCTTGTGTTCCAGTTTGTACCCATTGCCCCTTGTCCTATCATTGTTTGCCACTGAGAAGAGCCTGGCTCCATCCTCGTGACACTCCCCCTTTATATATTTATATACACTAATAAGGTCACCCCTCAATCTCCTCTTCTCCAAACTATAGAGACCCAGCTCCCTCAGTCTTTCCTCATAAGGGAGATGCTCCACTCCCTTAATCATCTTAGTTGCCCTGCGCTGGACTCTCTCCAGCAGGTCCCTGTCCTTCTTAAACTGAGGGGCCCAGAACTGGACACAATATTCCAGATGAGGTCTCACCAGGGCTGAGTAGAGGGGAAGGAGGACCTCTCTCGACCTACTAACCAACCCCCTTCTAATACAACCCAGGATGCCATTGGCCTTCTTGGCCACAAGGGCACAGTGTCGGCTCATGGTCACCCTGTCGTCCACCAGGACCCCCAGGTCCCTCTCCCCTACACTGCTCTCTAACAGGTCGTTCCCCAACCTATACTGGAACCTGGGGTTGTTCCTGCCCAGATGCAGGACTCTACACTTTCCCTTGTTATATTTCATCAAGTTATTCCCCGCCCAACTCTCCAGCCTGTCCAGGTCTCGCTGGATGGCAGCACAGCCTTCTGGCGTGTCGGCCACCCCTCCCAGCTTAGTGTCATCAGCAAACTTGCTGATAGTACACTCAATTCCCTCATCTAAATCGTTGATGAATATATTAAATAATACTGGTCCCAGTACCGACCCTTGAGGCACTCCACTAGATACAGGCCTCCAACTAGACTCCGCCCCATAGACTACAACTCTCTGGCTTCTCTCCTTCAGCCAGTTCACAGTCCACCTCACTACCTGATCATCCAGACCACACTTCCTCAATTTAGCTGCGAGGATGCTGTGGGAGACCGTGTCAAACGCTTTGCTGAAGTCAAGGTAGACCACATCCACCGCTCTGCCATCATCCATCCACCGTGTTATTTCCTCATAAAAGGCTACGAGATTGGTCAAGCACGACTTCCCCTTGGTGAAGCCATGTTGACTGCTCCTCATAACCCTCTTATCCTTGATATGCCTTAAGATGGCACCAAGGATAAGGTGTTCCATCACTTTCCCAGGAATGGAGGTGAGGCTGACCGGTCTATAGTTACCCGGGTCCTCCTTCTTGCCCTTTTTGAAGACAGGAGTGACATTTGCTTTCCTCCAGTCCTCAGGCACCTCTCCCGTTTCCCAAGACTTGGTAAAGATGATGGAGAGCGGTCTAGCAATGACCTCAGCCAGTTCCCTCAGCACCCGCGGGTGCATCCCATCTGGACCCATGGATTTATGGATGTCCAGATTGCTCAACTGGTCTTTAACCCATTCCTCATCGACTAAGGCAAACCGCTCCGTTGACCTATCTTCATCCGAGGTCTCAGCGGTACAGGGCTCTTCAGGACTGCCTCCGGCAGAGTAGACAGAGACAAAGAAGGCATTCAGTAACTCTGCCATCTCTGTATCTTCTGTCACCAGGGCACCCGTCCCGTTCATCAGCTGGCCTACATTGCCTCTGGTGTTAGTTTTACCTGCCATGTATTTGAAAAAGCTCATTCTGCTGTCCTTGACCCCTCTCGCCAGCTTTAATTCCAAGGAGGCCTTAGCCATCCTAGCAGCTTTCCTACATCCTCTAGCAGCAGCCTTATATTCTTCCCAAGTGGCCAGCCCTTCCTTCCATGACCTGTAAACTCTCCTCTTCCACTTCAGCATACCCAGCAATTCCCTATTTAGCCATGCAGGTCTCCTGACCCTCTTCCTTGACTTCCTACATGTCGGGATGCTCTGATCTTGAGCTCGGAAAAAGCAGTCCTTGAACGTCAACCAACTATCTTGGGCCCCTTTACCTTCAAGCAGTCTAGCCCATGTGATTTCCCCTAGCAATTGCTTGAAGAGGCCAAAGTTTGCCCTGCTAAAGTCCAGGGTTGCAATTCTACTTGCTATTCTACTGACCCTACCACACAAGATCCTGAATTCTACCATCTCGTGGTTGCTGCATTGTCTATTTGGACCAAAGTATAGCGTTTGACACAGTCTCCCACAGCATTCTCCTGGACAAATTGGCTGCTCATGTCCTAAATAGGAGGATTCTTTGCTGGTTTGGAAAATGGCTGGATAGCAGATCCCAAGGAGTTAGAAATAGGTTATCAACACATTTTCAATTATGCATGGATAATAGTGCATGCAGTTATGTACAGGTGATGCACAGGTTAATAACTGAAGATACAGAATTCCAAGTAAGGAGACCTAACTTCTGCTTCTGTCTATAATTATTCCTGTACTCCTACTACTTTGCATTGGAAAGATACTTAAAATGCTGCAGAAAGCAAAGCTGAAGAGCGGCTCATGATGCTGAACTAAATCAGTAAAGTGTAAAGAGATTTTAATTACTGCTACAGGGCAGCAAATATAGCCTGCTTGTGCCTATTTGTCTTGGTAATCTTTAAACTTTCTATCTTCTCTTCCACATGAAAGAAATTTTAGGTCTGAGATAGTGAAGAACATGAAATTGGTAAGAGCTTCCATCCTTTCCTAATATCTAATAATTGTCTTTTAGTCTCTTGGTTTTCCAAGGTGTTGGTTTGTTGGGTTTTTTTTTGAGGATGCAGTAAATTCATCTGGCAGGCTGTAAAATCTGTTAGCAAGTTTGAATCCACTTTCAGTATTGACCAAAATTAATAAATACTGTTGATAGTCACTTCAGCTGCCATTAGCCATCTGTTTGCTGAAGATACCTGGTGCTCTGTAATACCGGTTCCAGTAGCTTTGTCACATAAAACTTTCAGTTACAGCACTTAAATGTGGTTTGCAATTCTATGATTAAGTCTTTAAAAAAACCCCAGACAAACAACTGTCAATTTGCATTGGGAAGCTACTTAAAATGCTGCTGAAAGCCTTTGACTAAGCTCCTCTATGTATCATTTTTATTAAAGTAAAATAAAAATTAGGTTATCTGGAGCTTACAATAATTGTGGATTTCAGATTAACTGTGAAATCTTTCTGCTTGTAATCAGTACACCCCACTTGCTTGGAAAGATTTTTTTAAAAGGGGAAAAGGAAAACAAACACAAGTGATTCACAATGCAATTGCTCACCACGTGCTGACTGATACCCAGCCCAACCTGAGCAGCTATCTGGCCTTCCGGGTAACTCCCTGTCCTGGGTTCACCTGTAGCAGTCATTTTTATCCTTCCTAGTACCTGGTGCAACGCTGTGCTTTCAACTTTAGACTGAGAACAACGCTGAGTCCAAAAAGTTCACATAAAAAAACATGACAACATACAAAACGTGACATTATACAATGTGCAGTCTCTCCCAACTGCTCTCATTAACGTGCACTCTTTGCACAGCTGGAGATCGGAAGTGTCCCTTCATTTTCCCCCTGTCACGTGCTTGAAATGTAGCTAGCGAAGTGTCGTGGTTTAAACCCAGCCAGACAGCTCATGCACTCACCCCCAGTGAGTGGTGCCGGGCTGGAAGCAGTCGAGGCCCACGTCCCCCCCCCGGGGGCTCCCCCCTTCCCCACTCCCAGAGGGATGGGGAGGAGAATCGAAAGAATGCAACTCCCATGGGTTGAGATAAGAACAGTCCAGCAACCGATGTACAACACAAATCCCCACTGCTACCACCAACGACAACAATGATAAGAGAAAATAACAAGGGAAAAGAATACGATGCCACCTGCCAAAAGACGAGTCCGACCCAGAAGACCCCGTGTCCTTCCAGGTAACTCCCAGTTATACCCTGGGCATGACATGCTGTGGCATGGAAGACCTCCCTGGTCAGCCTGGGTCAGGTGTCCCGCCTCCTCCCCCTCCCGGTCCCCCCCTCCTCCCCGGGAGAGCATGAGGCCCACAAAGTCCTTGGCCAAACCAAAACATCATTGTCATCAGCTCTGTTCCCAGCCCGAAAGTCAAAACACAGAACTGCACCAGCCACCAAGAAAGAGAAAAATGACTGCTACTGCTAAACTCAGGACATTATCCACCCCTTATTCCATACCATTCACGTCATGCTCAGATCCCACATTTTCAATATACCATCACTCTTATCTCAGTGTACTCCTATCTTAGCGCATGGACCAATCCCTATAAAGCTGCTGAGTCCATCTGGTCCATGATGTCAGGCTCCATCTCTTGTAACAGTCTTTCAGAGCAGGAGAGACTGTGTGCAATATTGGATCGCCGGCTGCTGATGCTGATCGTTCCCTTACTTCAGAACTCGTCTGGTTCTATCAAACCTCATTCTCTGTTGGGATGATGGTTGGAGGGAAGTCGGGGCTAGTCGCTGGTGACCTGAAGAAATCTGGTTGATGGGCTATAAAAGTATTACACAGCAGGCAACAGCATACAATTAAGTTCATTGGCTGTTTTCCCCTAAAATCAAATCCCCTTGAGGTATACATCGGACTTCCCCCTCCTCCCGCATTACCCACCAAGTATATCCAGGTCTCTGAGCAAAATCAATCCCATGAGTGGGTTTGTCTTTACCTGACGCAGGAATAACCCAGACTGTCTTCCCCAGCAAATTCTTCATATGCACCACAGGAACTTTGTCCCCCTCTACAATATGTAGAAGTTCTGATTGGGCTGGGCCAGCCCTGTTGGCAGATCCTCTGGTGTTGACCAACCTGGTGGCCTTAGGTGTGTATCCCAATGCTTGAAAGTTCCCCCACCCATTGCCCTCAGTGTAGTTTTTAACAGCCCATTGTACCTTTCAATTTTCCCAGAGGCTGGTGCATGGTAGGGGATGTGATATACCAAATCAACGCCATGCTCTTTGGCCCAAGTGTCTATAAGATTATTCTGGAAATGAGTCCCATTGTCTGGCTCAATTCTCTCTGGGGTGCCGTGTCACCACAAAATGTGTTTCTCAAGGCCCAGGATAATGTTCCAGGCAGTGGCGTGGGGCACACCATATGTTTCCAGCCATCCGGTGGTTGCTTCCACCATGGTAAGCACATGGCGCTTGCCTTGGCGGGTTGGTGGCAGTGTGATATAGTCAGTCTGCCAGACCTCCCCATATTTATACTTCAGCCATTGTCCTCCATACCGAAGAGGCTTTAACCGTTTGGCTTGTTTAATTGAAGCACATGCTTCACACTCATGAATAACCTGGGCAATAGTGTCCATTTTTAAGTCCACACCTCGATCATGAGCCCATCTATATGTTGCATCTCTGCCCTGATGGCCTGAAGTGTCACGGGCCCACCGGGCCAAAAATAATTCACCTTCACATTGCCAATCTAAGTCCATCTGAGCCACTTCAATCTTAGCAGCTTTATCCACTTGTTGGTTGTTCTGGTGTTCCTCAGTGGCCCGAGTCTTGGGTACATGGGCATCTACATGACGTAACTTCACCACCAGGTTCTGCAGCAATATCTTTCCACAGTGCAGCAGCCCAGATGAGTTTACCTCTGTATTGCCAGTTGCTCTGCTTCCATTGCTGCAACCACCCAACAGGGCATTTGCCACCATCCATCAGTCAGTATAGAGATAAAGTACTGGCCACTTTTCTCGTTCAGCAATGTACAGGGACAGCTGGATGGCTTTCACCTCGGCAAACTGACTCGATTCACCCTCTCCTTCAGCAGTTTCTGCAACTTGTCGTCGAGGACTCCATACAGCTGCCTTCCATCTCCAATGTTTTCCCACAATACGGCAGGACCCATCAGTAAACAAGGCATACTGCTTTTCACTTTCTGACAGCTGATTATATGCTGGGGCCTCTTCAGCACGCATCACCACCTCCTCTGGCGACATTCCGAAATCTTTGCCCTCTGGCCAGTCCATGATGACTTCTAGAATGCCTGGACGACTGGGATTTCCTATTCGAGCTCATTCTGCAATTAGTGTAGCCCATTTACTCCATGTAGCATCAGTTTCATGATGTGTAGAGGAGACCCTGCCTTTGAACATCCAGCCTAGCATGGGCAACCGGGGTGCCAGGAGGAGCTGTGCCAATAACTTCCGAAGCAGCTCGAACCCCTTCATAGGCTGCCAGTATCTCTTTCTCAGTTGGGGTATAGCTTGCCTCAGACCCTTTGTATCCAACACTCCAAAAGCCAAGGGGTCGAACTCGAATCTCCCCTGGAGCTTTTTCCAGAGGCTCCAGGTAGGACCATTCTCCCCACCTGAGGTGTGCAGTACAGTTTTTACACCTGGCCCTGTCCGAACTGGTCCAAGGGCTACTGCATGAACTATCTTGCGTTTAATTTGCTCAAAGGCTTGTTGTTGCTCAGGTCCCCATTTAAAATCATTCTTCTTACGGGTCACGTAATAGAGAGGGCTTACAATCAAACTGTAATTTGGGATGTGCAGTCTCCAGAATCCCACTGCACCCAAGAAAGCTTGTGTTTCTTTCTTACTGGGGGAGACATTGCTGTTATCTTGTTGATTACATCTGTGGGGATCTGGTGATGCCCATCTTGCCATTTTAATCCCAAAAATTGAATCTCCTGTGCAGGTCCCTTGACCTTACTTTGTTTTATGGCAAAACCGGCTTTCAGCAAGATTTGGATTATTTTCCTCCTTTCTCAAAGACTTCTTCTGCTGTATCACCCTACACAATAATGTCATCAATGTATTGCAGGTGTTCTGGAGATTGCCCCTGTTCCAGTGCAGTCTGAATCAGTCCATGGCAAATGGTAGGGCTGTGTTTCCAGCCCTGGGGCAGTCGGTTCCAAGTGAACTGGACACCCTTCCAAGTAAAAGAAAACTGTGGCCTGTAGTCTGCTGCCAAGGGAATTGAGAAAAATGCATTGGCAATATCAGTCGTGGCATACCACTTGGCTGCCTTTGACTCTAATTCATACTGAAGTTCTAGCATATCTGGTACAGCAGCACTCAATAGTGTTGTGACTTCATTGAGGCCACGATAGTCTACTGTTAGTCTCCACTCTCCGTTAGACATTCACACTGGCCATATGGGGCTATTAAAGGGCGAGCGGGTCCTGCTGATCACTCCCTGACTCTGCAGTCTACGGATTAGCTGATGGATGGGAATCAGGGAGTCTCAGTTGGTGCGATATTGCCGCCAGTGCACTGTTGTGGTCGCAATTGGCACTTGTTGTTCTTCGACTTTCAGCAACCCCACAACAGAAGGATCCTCTGAGAGGTCAGGCAAGGTGGACAGCTGTTTAATTTCCTCAGTCTCTAAAGCAGCAATACCAAAAGCCCATTGGTACCCTTTTGGGTCTTTGAAGTACCCTCTCCTGAGGTAGTCTATGCCAAGGATGCATGGAGCCTCTGGACCAGTCACAATAGGGTGCTTTTGCCATTCCCTCCCAGTTAGGCTGATTTCAGCCTCCAGTACAGTCTTGGGATTCTCTTGTCACTCCAGAAATATAGATGGGTTCCACCCCTTGACAGCTTGATGGCATCAGGGTACACTGTGCACCAATATCTACCAGAGCCTTATAGTTCTGTGGGACTGATGTGCCAGAACATCTGATCCACACAGTCCAGTAAATCCAATTGTCCCCTACCTCCACCTGGCTGGAGGCAGGGCCCCTCTAATAGTCATCACAACGTTAGACACTTAAGTCATGTTGAAAGGGATTATTTTCAGTTATCACAGGAGCTGGAGAAAAATCAGCTCTTCTGTCAGAGGAGCGACCCGAATCAAGAAGACAATCTCAATATGAGTTATGCTTCTTGTTCCATTTATTGCACAGGCTCACCTAATTTAATTTGGTGATAGTTTACGTGACAGCTGTACATCTTTCATTGGCTACATAAATCTGTCCACACGCCTGTCTATACATTGCTATTGGCTAAGCTAAGTTTTACACACATACCTCTGCAACAGGAGGGTGCATGCCTTGCGATAAGCGGTGCATTCCTTGTGGCCAGCAAGCTCCTGTTTCAATGTTCTGCGTACATTTCTTCGACTCCAGGCCTCCTCGGCTAAGCTGAGTCAGAGAGAGTTCAAGGCTGTCTCACTTGGCTCTAATCCTGGGTTGTGCAGGCCCTCATGAGAATAACCATTGCTCCACACTCTTCCACTCCACCTGGGAAACCGCTCACCAGAGACTGAAGCCGTAGTTCTCATGGGACGATCAGTCTTGGCCCTTGCTCCCCTCTTTAATTCACTCACCCATTCCTCCAAAACTGAAGTAGGTTTTCCATCCCACTTCGTCATATCTTCTCCGTGATCCCACAGGTAAAACTGTAGGGTGGCCCGTGGCGTATACCTCTTGTATCTCCTTTCTCGAACAGTAGGACGCCTTTTGTTAATAGCTGAGATGTGTGTTGGTACATGTGAGGAGCGGGATAAGTCAGATATATTGTCCCTCAGTTGTTTGAGATCCTGGGACAGTTTTTCCACAGCTGAGATGATGGAAGGGGTGAGATTGTCTTCGAACTCGTGGAGTTTATGAACCATTTCATCCACTGTTAGTGGTACTACGTCATTCCAGGTTACTGTTGCCAATGAATGGGCATATGATGATGGTGCATTCCGTGTAAGTTTTCGCCACATGGGTCGTGTACATTCAACTTCATCTGGATCTATGGGTATATCTCCGTTATTCGGCTTGATGTGATAGATCATCTCTACGATGGCTGATTCCCTCAGAGACTGGATGCCTTTGTCTATAGTAGTCCACTTGGCCGAACGACTCATAACATTGTCCTTGTATGGAAACCTTTCTTTGACAGCTGCCAAGAGCCGCCTCCAAAGACTGAGGGACTTTTTCTCTCTTGCAATTGCTTTGTCAATTCCCCCTTCTCTAGCAAGTGATCCCAACTGCTTGGCTTCTGTACCTTCTAGTTCGTGACCATCAGCTCCATTGTCCCAGCATCGGAGCAACCAGGTGATGATGTGCTCCCCTGGTTGACGGGTAAATTTTTTTCGCATATTCCGTAGCTCGGTTGAGGTCTGAGGTCAAGAAGTCACCTCTCCTTCTTCTTCTTCATCATGTGATGATGACTCCTGATCAGATGCTGGACCGGGTGGTGAATACATTGTTTCTTCATCTTGCTTCACCCTTCTTGCCTCTGTTTTGCTTTTTCTCTTGTGTACAGGGGCAACTGATATTGGTACGAATTGGTCCTCTGGTTTAGCTGCAGTGATTATCACTGTGGTTTGAGTAGCGACTGTACTTGTTGCTGGGGTTTGAGTAGCTGCTGTACCTGCCACTGGGGTAGCTGCACTGTTCATTGCAGCCAAAGTTTGAGTAGTGACTGTACTGATAAAGCTCTGTGCTCTTATCTCACTTCTTTTCTGTAGCTTAGAGGAAATAATTTGTGCATGATACTGGGGATAAGAACTATGAAGTGTGAAGCCTGATCCTGGTTCTGCCACTTGGTAACTCATAGGAAATTGGTTCACTGCATTTTTTCAGTTTTCTTGTCTGCATGATAGGTAAATGCTAGACTCATCTGTCTTCCAAGGTGTTCTGCAGCTCTTTGTTTAATACCAATACCAAGCCTTTGACTAAGCTCCTCTATGTATCATTTTTATTGAAGTAAAATAAAAATTAGGTTATCTGGAGCTTACAATAATTGTGAATTTCAGATTAACTGTGAAATCTTTCTGCTTGAAATCAGTACATCCCACTTGCTTGGAAAGATTTTTCTATTCCATTATTCATTACAGGGGCCTTAAAATTATACTCCTGTGACAAAGCATCTATTTATTTTTAGACGATTGTCATCCAGTCTTGACTGACCTATAATGTTTCTTTGATGACAGTGTCTGTGGTCCAGCTGTGTTTGCTGAATGGTTGAATAAACAAAGTAATATGGGGAAAAGAAAAAGGCTTTTTTTATTATATTAGAGAATGTGTCTAGCCAAATCCAGGTCTGATTCTAAATGTTGTAACACTACAGTTAAGTGTCCTTGTGGTCTCCATCATATCTCTGGAATTTTGTCATTATTGGATTTCGAGGTTTTGAGAAGTCTAAGATCAGAAAGTTCAGAATGGAGGTGATTCACAAAAAAAAAGAAGGCAATCAGTTTGTTATCTAGCCTCTTCTTTCCTCATGTATGTAATTAAATACATGGAAGAGGATGAATCTAAGCTTGTTTTCTCCCTTACTGTTTTTCATTGTTTTCTCCTTTGCTGGCCATTTATGTTGTATTGCAACAGCTTAAGAATTAACTTAATTTTTGGATGATAATGCTGCCTGTAGGCAAAGAACTCCAAGTAGTACAAAAACCAGAAGTCTCTTGTTTTGACTAAAATCAAAAGGATTTTTCACTAGACAGTATTGTGATCTGAATTTGTCTCTTGTTTAAAAGAAGAGCCTGAACCAGTTACTGGTTACCATGCAAGGTGTTAGGGGGCAAAATTTGGTCATGATTCAAATTCTACTGTAAATTTAAGGGAAATTTATCCATTACGTGAGACTTAAGACCAAGTGGCAAATAACTTTCTTGTACGTATTCAAGTCTAGTTTCTACTTTACAAATAGTAGATATTGATTAAAAGAACATACTGATACTTTAGTTCTGATATCTCAGTTGTTAGTTAGAGCCTTTGCACCAAATGCAGCTCACAGCAGCTTCAGACTCACTAGAGCTGCTAGCAGAGGAGGAGACCCAGCAACCTCTATCATCCTATGGGGTGTAGTAGCAGCTCAGGCCAATTAAAACCATTACTTCCACTGTAAAAAGCAGTGACACAGCTCAAAAGAGTTCTAGCATGAATACCGTAAAAATATTTTAACAGGGAAAATATTTGGTTTCACAATTTTTCTTTTAGTAGTCATTGCATGTCTGAATAAGAAGCCATTTTTAGTATGTGTAAAATAACCAGGTATGCTCTAGTTTTTCACTACGGCTCCTGTGCTATCAAGAGAGGACTTGTTTCTACTATATGAAATAATTAAAGCACCTGACAAACGCTCCACAGAAGCATTCAACAATCATAATCATCATGTTTGTCCTGGATTAGGAGCTTTAAAGGATTCATTTAGAAGTCTTTCTATCTGTTTCCAGAATGTAAAAAATGGCCTTTCACATATGATATGCTAAGCTTGTTGGCTTCAGTGTAATTTTCCATGGTTAATACTTTCTGCAGTAATAAATAAAATCTAATAACAATAAAATATAAATATTTATAAGACCATTTTTGTCTTTTATTAGGTTCTTATAATTTAGACTTTAATATCCCAGCCAAAGCTTCAGTCAGAGCTCTTCTCTTTAACATCAGAATGACTGCTCAGAGTTTTACAGTTGAAGACTGATCTAGATGACTACAAAAAAACCCCTCACTTGTATCAATGCCAAGGAAAGCATCTACTGAGATAGACCAAAGTCAGCAAACCTTAGACATCTCAATTGGGGTTAGGAAGTTCATATGACCTAAGCATATTCCAGCTTGCATCCTTGTGCCCCTGTCTCCCCATTAGTCACTCTTATGGATTTGGTATTTTTGTGAAATATTAAAAGAAAAAGAAAAAAAGAAAAAGTCTCTAGAAGAGCTGCTTTTTATAAATTAGTAACTTCCTATGCTTAAATTCATATTGCAGATAATTCTGGACAATTTACTTTTAACAAATATTTTCTAAATGTTTTTATTGTAAAATTTGGACTTAATTTATATGGAAAAGAATGTGGTTGGTGGTGCTAGAAAAGAAATAAGCGCAGTTGTCTTTCAGTTTCTGCAATATATTTAGTCCTTCTTAGTTTGTGACCAGACTTGAAACTGAAATATCTCCTTAATTTGGCTTATGCTGCTATACAACAGTTTTGTTTTCCATTTCCCTTGTAAAACATGTTGTTCTCATGAAAATACACTCGTATGTTCCTCTCTGGTTGTTCGTATGCTTCAGACTCCCAAATTATGAGCTGTATTTTGTATCAGTTCTGTCATTTTATATGCCTCACGCTGAGGGCTCTTCTTTTCACCCCTCATGTGAAGGTGCAGCATACAGAGGTTTTTCTGCAGTTTTAATCACTTTTTTGATTTAGGTACTTTTGTATATCAGGGCAATTAAATTAGGGTTTTCAGTTGTCACTGACAACTTCTAAGATTCTTTTAAAGCCAGGGGGGAAAAAATTTGTGTGCCCACAATGGCTTTCCCATTGTCTTTTGGATTCAGATTGCGACTTTGAACATGAAAAAGCAAAGCAGTAGGTAAAAGGCTGTGAGTACTTTTACTCATCTAGAGAGAGCTTTGAATTCTGGGAAGGCCTCTATCTGCAGATATTTCACTTGACAAACCTGCAGCAACAGGATGGTAGACTAGCAAATCGCTCTCTTGATGATGCTAACTTCAAACCCAGATGCCGAGGACATCCCCAGAAGATTCTGAGAAACCCAGCAACTCTTAGGTGGCTCACCTGCATGCAGTTCTTCAGCATTGAACAAAGAAATGCCGTTCAATGAGATAAAGGACTAAGCATGCTCAAGAGGTAGATTTGCTTTTCCTTCCACCCACGTAGTCCTCTTCCTCTTATTAAATATTGGCAGGGTTACAGTGAGATGGCAGCAAAACACTGAGTCAGGAAAATGATGTGTAGAAGACTGCAAATCCCATCTGCATTTTCCCATACTTTACTGAAATCTCAGTATCTTTGGAAAAGTTTCCCATTCAGTCCTTCTTTTGGCATCGTTTGTTACTACTGATGTTATAATGTGTTTGCTGTTACCTGCCTCTTTGTTGGTGTACATGTTCACTGTGGCGGTCACATCGCGGTAAGGCCAGATGCTTGCGTCAAGGTCTTCAAGCAAAAAACAAGTGCTGTGAACCTCATGGTGGAACTGCCCTGCTGTGTTTTGTAACTGAGAAGGTCTTGAGACAACTGTTGTTGGCAAGGCTGTGTATGGTCTGGTGAAGTCATTTAGCGACTTTCTAAAGTGATCACTTAATTAACAGTGGGCTTTTTTGTTAACTCAAAGCATCTTATTTTCTTAGCCATCTGAAGACAGGCTGAGAGAATTGAGGCTGTTCAGCCTGGAGAAGAGAAGCTGTGTGGAGACCTCATAGCAGCCTTCCAATATCTGAAGGGGGCTTACAAGGATGCTGGAGAAGGACTCTTCATCAGGGACTGTAGCAATAGGACAAAGGGTAATTGGATAAAACTTAAACAGGGGAGATTCAGGTTAGATATAAGGAAGAAGTTTTTTACTGTGAGGGTGGTGAGGTGCTGGCACAGGTTGCCTAGAGAAGCTGTGGCTGCCCCATCCCTGGCAACGTTCAAGGCCAGGTTGTACAGGGCTTGGAGCAACCTGGTCTAGTGGGAGATGTCCCTGCCCATGGCAGGGGGGTTGGAACTAGATGATCTTAAGGTCCTTTCCAACCCTAACTATTCTATGTTTCTATGGAGAACAGAGTATGTAAGATATGCAGTTGGAATTTTCTAGGTGTACAGGGAAGTTTAAGAATGGACTGAGCACAACGTAAAGGAGTATGTATATATCTTAAAGTCCTTTCCAACCCAAACCATTCTATCTCCAGTGCTGAAAAGCTCATCAGCTCAACACATTTAATGCTGTATTCAGTAAATGAAAGCTAAAATGGATTTTTTATTTTAAATTTCAAGAACTGAAGTCCAAGTGTCACTAGTGTTTACAGCACTTGCACCATTACTGCAGAGAAATGACTTATTAATATATAAATGAATTTATATATGCAATAATTTATTAATATCCTGTATAAAAAAATTTAAGCCCATATGGGTGGAGGTAGGATTGTACTGGATTGGTAAAATACACGGGCTTACACAAAAATGCTCTTTAATTTACTATGACTGTTTTTACTGCTACATCTAGGATGAAGGATGTAAAAAAAAATCTTATTTTCTTCATGTCAAACATGTAAAATAAGTATTTCTTTTTAATATTTTCTGCAGATTTTACAGATAAAGGGGAAAATTCCTTCTACTGACTGCGTTGGTGATTTTATCCGATAGTGATGTTTGTAGAATATGCAGGTTATGGGGTTTTGAAAAGGTATTATTGCACGTTTGTATAAGAGATCTTAATCTATCGGAAGAATAGGGTAATTTTTTATTAAACTTCAAGATGAATGTTTTCTAAACTTTTTCTATTTAGAGAGTGATTAGAAAATCACATTTTCTTCTATACCTGCTTGGCAAGGAGAGCCTTATTAACTTAATAGAAACTTTGCATGCTAAATGTTTGAGTATATAATGCCTTTGTTTTCTTTGAGTTGCATTTCCAGCTGTGTCTGCTTTATTTCAGTTGACAGAGTTTAACTGTTTAGCAGAGTAGTAAGAAATATGTATTTGGAATGAGCATCCTGACAGTTCTAGCTAGCAGATAGTGAATTGCCGTAAAGAGGGCGCTCGTGTTTCAGGAGGAATGTTAAAGATGAGCCGTTTGCAAGCGAGGTATTCATCCTGACACGTAGTTTAGATTCTGCATCACTCCCTGAGATAGTGAAGAACATGAAATTGGTAAGAGCTTCCATCCTTTCCTAATATCTAATGATTGTCTTTTAGTCTCTTGGTTTTCCAAGGTGTTAGCTTGTTGGGTTTTTTTTGAGGATGCAGTAAATTCATCTGGCAGGCTGTAAAATCTGCTAGCAGGTTTGAATCAAGTTTCAGTATTGACCAAAATTAATAAATACTGTTGATAGTCACTTCAGCTGCCATTAGCCATCTGTTTGCTGAAGATACATGGTGCTCTGTAATACCAGTTCCAGTAGCTTTGTCGCACATAACTTTCAGTTACAGCACATAAATGTGGTTTGCAATTCTATGATTAAGTCTTTAAAAAAAAACCCCAAACAAACAACTGTCAATTTGCATTGGGAAGCTACTTAAAATGCTGCAGAAAGCAAAGCTGAAGAGCATCTCATGATGCTGAACCAAATCAGTAAAGTGTAAAGAGATTTTAATTCACTGCTACAGGGCAGCAAATATAGCCTGCTTGTGCCTATTTGTCTTGGTAATCTTTAAACTTTCCATCTTCTCTTCCACATGAAAGAAATTTTATGTCTTCGATATCTTTTATTACTACCCTGGGCCACTTTCTCTATTTTCTTGGTTTGTTTCTAAGATTGAGAAGCTTAACTGAATGCATACTTAAAGGTGTAGTACTATTTTACAAAATGTCATGATATTACCAATTTTCTTGTTTCGCGTGCCTTTCACATCTGTTTAGCTTGCATAACTTCTGTTAAACTGTGTTTCTTTTTCATGAATGTACATAGTTTATAAGTCTATGCAGCATTAACTTGTACTTGGTGGGGATGAATTTCACCTCCAGTTATGCTGCTTTAAGTGCTGCTGAGTTGGTTAGAATTCTCTTGCAGAATTTTCTGCTGTATGTTATTCTGCTGTCATCAGAATGGTTTGCTATCTCCCAGGATGTGCACACTTCACTGTCATGCACCTTTCTGAATGTTAAGGTTAAAAATTATTCCTGACAATTTAAAAATCCCATAGTGTTTCTCATAATAAGAAATTGATACAGGGTTATTGGCTAAAGATTTGCCCTTTCACAGGTAAGCTGACTAAATTGCATTCACAACAGAAGTTGTATTTATACTGTCATTAAGGTACATTTGCAAAGAAAAGCATCCTGTAAGCAGTATATTTTGAGTAAAAGTATTGTGAACTATTTAAACATATTCTTGTTTTCACTAATAAATATGACTACAACTGAAACGGGGACTGTTTCCCCTTTTAAGTTGTTTACAGATGTTGTGGTTTAAGCCCAGCTGGTAACTCAGAACCAAGCAGCTGCTCGCTCACTATCCCACTTCTTCCCCCCCTGGCTCCCAGAGGGCTGGGGAGGAGAATCGAAAGAATGTAAATCCCACGGGTTGAGATAAGAACAGTTCAGTAACTAAGATATAATACAAAACTACTACTACCACCAATAATAATAAGGGAAAAAACAAGGGGAGAGAATATGAAACTAAAAGGCGAAAAGGAAAAGAAAACAATAAACACAAGTGATGCACAATACAATTGCTCACCACCTGCTGAGCAGTACTCAGCTCGACCTTAGCAGGAATCTGGGCCTTCTGGATGACTCACCCCAGTTTATATACTAGGCATGATGTGCCATGGTATGGAATACCCCTTGGCTAGTTTGGGTCAGGTGTCCTGCCTCTGCTTCCTCCCAGCTTCCTGTGCCCCTCCTCACTGGCAGAGCATGAGAGGCTGAAAAGAGGCTGAAAAGTCCTTGATCTGAGTAAACATTATTTAGCAATAACTAAAACCATTGGTGTGTTATCACCACTGTTCTCAGGCTAAAGTTGAAAACACAGCACTGCACCAGTTACTAGGAAGGGGAAAAATAACTTATAGCTGAACCCAGGACAACAGGCAGTCTGTTACTGCTAAGTTGTCTGTAATTTCTTAATTTCTGAAATCTCTTTTTTTCTTTTTTTTTTTTTTTTTTTTGGGTGGGGGAAGTAACTTGAAACACTTGAGTATCTACTTAGGTAGTTAAGTCTTTCTAAGTTGTATTAAATGCTCTTAAACAAGAAAAGCTCCATGTCCAGCTGCCGTGTGTCACCTCTCTGTAGTTAGAAATAGGTTATCAACACATTTTCAATTATGCATGGATAGTAGTGCATGCAGTTATGTACAGGTGATGCACAGGTTAATAACTGAAGATACAGAATTCCAAGTAAGGAGACCTAACTTCTGCTTGTGTCTGTAATTATTCCTGTACTCCTACTAAAACAGGAATAAAAAAATATAGCCACCTATTTGTTTAATCCATCTTATATCAAACATAGAGTTGAAACAAAATTAAGTTTCTTGAGCTACAGCTGAACCCAGAGGGTTTGTTGATACAGAACTAGGACTGAATCCTTTCAAAATACTTTGTGTTGTTAGTTCAAAATGATGAGCCTTCTTGAAAATTTTTTTATATATATATAGCCTCTGCACCAGCCATCCTTTCAGGTGCAAGACTGTTTTCACCCAAGAGGTCTGTAAAGCACTGGCATGCCATTGCTTCTCCCTCCCTTTCCCCTGTGAGCCCTTGCTTCTGCACTCCAACACTGTACAGACTACAAATGCTAATAGGGACTTTTTATTTACTAATACAAGAATCTGGTCAGCAGATACCAAGAAGGTTTAGTCAGTATCTTTAACCCATACTTGTTTTCTTAAGAACAACGCTTGGGTCATTCCTACTTGCTAAACCCCACAATGGTACAAGAAGGTAGGACTTTGGGAGTTAAAGGTTCCCTTTGGCTGAGGCCCCATCCTGTGAGTCTTTTTATCAGTTTACATTTTCAGCACAAGACAACTTCTACTCAAATGAAGTTACCAATTAAATCACTGTTAGCCTGAAACATCACTGCAGAAATGCAATGAAAATTTATCCAAAAATGCAGTGGTTTCATGTCCAAATTTTAAGGCCTAATTAACTAATGTTTGCAGGGGGGGTTAAGATTCTTTGGTTGCAGCTGGATTTAGAAGGGCAAAATAACAGTAGCAGGGTGCTAAAGAACTGCTGAAGAAATTTTTTTCATTGTGTGTCTGCTTTACTGATGTTGTGGTTTAAGCCCAGCTGGCAACCCAGAAGCACACAGCCGCTCGCTCACTCCCCCCCATTCCTCCCTCCGCTCCCAGACTAATGTTTGCAGGGTGTGGTGGTTTAAACCCAGCCAGACAGCTTTTTCACTCACTGCCCCCCTTCTTGCCCTCCCCCTACTCCCAGAGGGACGGAGAGGAGAATCAAAAAGAATGCAACTCCCACGGGTTGAGATAAGAACAGTTTAGTAACTAAGGCATAACACAAACCACTACTGCTACCACCAATAATAATAATGATAAAGGGAATAACAAGGGAAGAGGATACAACACCTCAGCACCAGCTGACCGATAACTCGCCCCCCCCAGCCTGACCAAGCACCAACCAATACCTCCTCCAGCCCTTCAGTCCCTAGCCTTTCCAGGTAACTCTCCGTTATATCCTGGGCATGATGTGCTGTGGTATGGAATAACTCTTTGGTCAGTTTGGGTCAGGTGTCCTGTCTCTGCTTCCTCCCGGCTTTCCCTCCTCCCTGGCAGAGCATGAGGCTCACAAAGTCCTTGGCCAAACCAAAACATCATTGTTTACAGCTCTGTTCCCAGGCCGAAAGTCAAAACACAGCACTGCACCAGCTACCAAGAAGGAGAAAAATGACTGCTCCTGCTGAACCCAGGACATTATCCACCCCTTATTCCATACCACTCACGTCATGCTCAAATCCCACATTTTCAATATACCATCACTCTTATCTTAGTGCATGGACCAGTCCCTATAAAGCTGCTGAGTCCATCTGGTCCATGATGTCAGGCTCCATCTCTTGTAACAGTCTTTCAGAGCAGGAGAGGCTGTGTACAGTGTTCACACTCGTGAATAACCTGGACAATAGTGTCCATTGCTAAGTCCACCCCTCGATCATGAGTCCATCTCTATGTTGCATCTCTGCTCTGTTGGCCTGAAGTGCCATAGGCCCATCAGGCTCAAAATAATTCACTGTCCCCTTCAGCAGTTTCTGAAGCTTGTTGCTGGGGACTCCATACAGCTGCCTTCCATCTCCGACGCTTCCAGAGCACCGGAGGGGCCCATTGGACTACATACTTGCCCATACTGTCCCACAGACTCTGCCACTCATGACTGTCCTGCCTTGGGGAAAACCTCTTGGTCCTCCTGTATTGTTGTCTAACCCCAGACAAGACCCAAACCTGACTCTGCTTAACTTTTGAAGTCAGACAAAATGGTCGTTGGTAAAACACAGTCTGTGTGTGTGCCAACATGCTCATCCCCATCACAATCAGCAGGCAGGTCCCGAGGATACACAAAGGCCATTCAAAACCTTCAGAACTCTCAAACGATGCTGCTGTACTTGTCACTGGGGCTGAGAATCAAAAGAATGTAACTCCCACGGGTTGGGATAAGAACAGTCCAGTAAGTAAGGTATAACATAAAACCATTGCTGCTACCACCAATAATAATAATGATAAGGGGAATAACAAGGGGGGAGAATACAACCGCTCGCCACCCACCAACCGATACCCAGCCCGACCCGAGGAGTGATATAGCCCTTCCAGGTAACTGCACCCAGTTCTACATCCTGGGCATGACGTGCTGTGGTATGGAATACTTCTTTGGCTAGTTTGGGTCAGGTGTCCTGTCTCTGCTTCCTGCTGGCTTCCCCTCCTCCCTGGCAGAGCATGGGATTGAGAAAGTCCTTGGTCAGAGTAGACATTACTGAGCGACAACTGAAAACACCGGTGTTATCAGCGCTGTTCCCAGGCTGAAAGTCAAAAACACAGCACTGCACCAGCTACTAAGCAGGAGAAAAATGACTGCTACTGCTGAACCCAGGTCAAATGAATTGATGGATCAAAACATGGCTTTAAATGAAAAGATGAGCTTTGGACTCTGTCCAGAGTCATCAAAGTCACTGGGTTCAGACCTTGAATCCAAGTACCTCCTCAAAGGTACATGTTAAAAAGGGCTACATAGGAGCTAAGGGGACTTTAATTTATCTGTGGCAGAATTTCTTTTAGTTTGTTTTTTTTTTGTTTTCAGAATTGTTGAATTTGGTTTTCTTTCTTACATATAGACTTTTACAGAGTTATTTCTGGTTTTAGTTCGTGTCTTTGTATGGGAAAAAAAAATCATATGTAAAGATTTTTCCTGTGAAAACACTTGCCAAGTAAATCTTTATTACAGTTATCCAAATGAAAGGCCATTCTTGCAGAGAAACTTCATATATATTTTCAGACAGCTCACAAGCAGCCAGCCAACAATAGCAGTGGCATCTCTCAACTTTAACCTTGTGTTCTTTAAATTTTTTTAACAACAAAAAAAAAAAAACATTCTAAGAAATTCCATCTTTTCCATGGAGTGATTCATTTGAAAACTCGGATAACAAAGGACTGGGAGAAATGCAAATGTTCAACTCTTTATTTTGAATGCATGAAAAAAAAAATCCTATAGCAAAAATATTTTGCGTAGCAGTTTCCAGGTGAGTTTTACTATCAGTAATAGTTTATCATGGAAAGCAGAATAACACGAACTCAATCTCCAGGGTAATTTATTTCTTTTCTAATGACTGTTCCTTTCAGGCAAAAATGTTCTTATCTTAGCATGCAAAACAAACAGAAATCTTGGAGAGACAAGGTAGTGCCGGGACCCTTACGGAAAAAACTCATCCCTACCAGAATTAGTGGAAAAGGAAATTTAAGCCATAATGAGTGAAGAAAAAGGGTTTGGTGTTTGCTAGTTCCAAGAAACACCCTAATAAAGTCTCATAAACTCCTGTACATCAATTGCAAGTCTGGCAAAGGTGAAGTGTGGCCAGAAGAGGCCCAGGACAGCAAGAGCACGACAAATATCCTCTGTCAGAACGATATCAGTAGGCGGCTGTGCTTTGTCTGTCCTGGCTTTTTGGGTGCTGGACATGGAATTGTTCTCATTGCTTTCATACTCACAATCCTACGATATTTTAAATGATGTTAATATCTCTCCCATAAAAAATATTAGCGACTACATTGAAAGTTTTGGTTAAAAGGTAACAGTTAACTCCAGTTTTGAGCTATTTGCCTTTCCAGGCACAGACCTTATTGCAGCTACAGTGCAAGTGCTCACAAGGGAGAAAGAATAAAGGAGAGCCTTGGCTTGCTGGGTTTTTACCTTTTTGTAAAATTAATGAAAATCCCTCAGACACAGCTATCAAAGCAAGCACAGGTATCAGCAGTCTATAACTTGCTTATGTTTTTTTTAACCTATGTGACTTTAATTGGTGTGTATTTGTATAGATTGATACATTAAAATTGTAGAAGGTTTTGTTCCAGGTTCTGTGTAACAGACTGTATTGAAATGAAGCCATAATGTGTTTGAGTGAAGCTTTTCTTGTGAAGATTTTTCATGGAGTTATTTCTTGCTGCCATTAGCTACACGTATTTGAAACTAGAAACAGAGCCCAGGAATGTCTTAGAAAATAATTCTTCATCAGGGACACGCATCAACTTCCTCAGAGAAAGGGAAACCTTAAACATTTAATGAATCAAATTTGCAGTAATTCCTCGGATAGCTGAAAATGTGCTTGATGGATACATTAGGATATTCACTGCAGGAGGCTTCTAAGTGAGAGGTTTTTTGGATTTTGCTTTGGCAGCATTTCAAAAGGGATTATAAGTAGATAAATGGAAAATGTGAGTAGTTATCACAAAATGTGCTTATAGGCTACTCTGCTACACAAGATCTGAGGGCTCTTGGGTTTCTTGGCTTTTAACACATGAAAAGCTGCATTGTGCTTTAGATGCTAGTAATTAAAGAGTAGATTTGGGATCTGTGTTCTAATATTATGCTGCTGTATATTGTCATGCAAGTAAGGATTTACGCACTCCAGTCATATGGTGATTTATAGAGCAGTGGGCTGTTTGTTTGTGGCTTAGTAAAGATGCAGGACGTGGCCAAACTCTGCAATAATTAAAGGGTAACATCAAGATTGGAAGTTATCATTTGAATGTTAATCTTTCCAGAATGCCTCGGGACATTCCCTTCTCTTTTTGATGAAACTTCATATATTAGAGGTGTGAAAGACAAAGGAAGCAAGAGATATGTCCCTGGTGGATTTTGGGGATCGTCCACCTGCACGGTGATCTCAGGAGCATTTCTAGTCTATTGTTTTAATAAAGCAGAGGGTGCTGGTTCTCACTCCAGACTTGGACTTGGTACTGGCAGCAGATCCCCCATTTCAGGAATATTTGCCTCCCAGAGTGAGTGGAATACTGTCCTGCTTTAAGCCCAGCCAGTAACTCAGAACCACACAGCCACTCGCTCACTACCCCATTTCTTCCCCCCTCCGCTTCGGGAGGGATGGGGAGGAAAATTGAAAGAATGTAAATCCCATGGCTTGAGATAAGAACAGTCCAGTAAGTAAGGTATAATATAAAACTACTACTACCACCACCAATAATAATAATGGTAAGGGGAATAACAAGGGGAGAGAATATAAAACTAACAGAGGAAAAGGAAAAGAAAGCAATAAACACAAGTGATGTCGTTGATTGGAGTAAGCGTTACTTAGCAACAACTAAAAACACTGGTGTGTTATCAGCTTTGTTCTCAGACTAAAGTCAAAAACAGAGCACTGCACCAGCTACTAGGAAGGAAAAAAATAACTGCTAAAGCTGAATCCAGGGCACTTTGAGACTGTAGCATTTTTCTCTGAACTATCGAGCCATTTCTTGATAGCGCTCAGTTCTATGTTTAATAGAGATCAAAAATAATGTTCTGTTGGAAAAAAAAATTAAGCGAAAGGCTTCTTTCTTATTGCTCAAAATAGCTCCCTTTTTTGGAAGTAGTTCCATCAATTTTACCATACTTACTGTTAACAGTAAGCCACTTCATCACAAAATGTTGCAATTTCATAGATTTGAATAATATTTGCTGTTCCTAAAGTAAATTAACTCAAAAGGTTTTGAAAGCTGTAACAGAATATCAAAGGCTGATTCCCTCAGTGTCGTGGTTTAAGCGAGCTGCTAACTCAGAACTGTGCAGCCACTCTCTCACTCCCCCCCCCCCTTCTTCCTCCCTCTGCTCCTGAAAGAATCAAAAGAATGTTACTCCCACAGGTTGAGATAAGAAGTGCAGTAACTAAGGTATAATACAAAACTACTACTACCACCACCAATAATAATGACAAGGGAAGTAACAAGGGGAGAGAGAGTACAATTGCTCACTACCTGCCGACCAATACCCAGCCCGACCCAAGAAGTGATCTGGGCCTTCTGGGTAACTCCCTCCAGTTTATATACTGGGCATGATGTGCTGTGGTATGGAATACCCCTTTGGCTAGTTTGGGTCAGGTGTCCTGCCTCTGCTTCCTCCCAGATTCCTTTGCTCCTCCTCACTGGCAGATCATGAGACTGAAAAGTTCTTGATGCGTATAAACATTACTTAGCAACAACTAAAAACATTGGTGTGTTATCAGCATTGTTCTCAGACTAAAACCAAAAACACAGCACTGCAGCAGCTACTAAGGAGGAGAAAAATGACTGCTACAGCTGAACCCAGTACAAGCTGAAATGCTGTTTTTCTTTCTTGCCAAAAAGTTATTGAGGCATATGAAATAATTTCTGGTGGGTTGATTGGCCGGCAGTCACATTTCCACATGTGCGCATGCAGCTCGTATGATGTAAAACATTGGTTCACCAGAAAACCGATACAGAAAAGATTATTAACCAGGGCTTTGCCTTCAGAGAAGGTGGGCACGAAATCCCCAAAGTACCTGATTTAGGGAACTCTAAAGGAGGTACAGGTACATTAAACTAGCTTTTGTGTAACAGCTTCAATGAAATTGTAGGTTACTGTTTAGGAAGTGCAACGTCTGAGAAGAGCCACCAGTTGACCACAAAGTTGTTCTGTGAAGTTTCCCTTGGTGGGTAATTTGCTAAGAGTATCTTCATACAAAAGATAAATCAGATGTACTGTACAAATGAGGTAACTCTTCCTTCTGTAACCAAGTAATTTTTACTGAAATCACATCTGCAGTCAAACTGCCAGTTAATTATAATTAAGTGCTAAAGTGTATTTTCAGTGGAAGTCTGTATCTTGTTTTGGTGTATTGTACATTGTTTTACAGGGCCTGAGCCCATCTCTACTTAAAGTCAAAGGAGAAGGACCCCACTTGGCTTCCATGGGACATGACCCCAAAACATCTTGACAATACCTCTTTCTTTGCTTTGTTATCCATTGATAACAGATGCATCGCTATCTGTGACCTGTAATACTGAGTCAAAATAAAATCCTGCTGATGTGAAGGTGAACCGCTTACATAAAGGATTTCCTATAATCTCATTGTATTTAGATCACATGATACAAAGCTTGCTTTGGGCATTTATTTTGTCGTAATTAACTCTGCATCCCTTTCAGCCAGCATAATAGTTCACAGATAAAGTTTTAATTACACTGGTTACCTTTTTGTGTTCAAGTACCAACCGCTTCTCCAAGGAGCTGTTAGGCTGTTGAGGGACCCCCAGCTCTCCATGTAAGGGTACATGAGCTGACCCAGTGAAAGCATGAGATACTTTTAAGAACTGCACCTTTGTCCACAGGTGTTCATTTAAATTGAGGCTGGATGAGAGAGACCAGAAGCCTCATGGGGTTTTCGTAGATTAGGTGTATGAAGAGAAAAAAAAAAAAAAGGTCAGATATTACTTACTTTAGTTGGACTAAAGTTGGATTTGGAGAAGTTAGTTGGACTTGGAGAGGGCTGAAGTTCTTAATGACTTCTTTGCCTCGATCTTCACTGGCAAAAGTTCTGACCACATTACCGAGGACTTGGAAAGCAGACGCAGGGGCTGTGAGAATGAAGACCCTAGGCCCACTGTAGGAGAGGATCTAGTTCGAGACCATCTTAAGAACCTGGACGTACACAGTTCCATGGGACCTGATTAAATCCATCTGCGGGTCCTGAAGGAGCTGGAAAATGAAGTTGCTAAGCCACTGGACATCATATTTGAAAAATCATGGCAGTCAGGTGAAGTTCCCGACGACTGGAAAAAGGAAAATATAACCCCCATTTTCAAGAAGCAGAAAATGGATGACCCAGGGAACTACAGACCAGTCTGTCTCACCTCTGCGCCTGGCAAAATCTTGGGAGCAGATTCTCCTGGAAGGCATGATAAGGCACATGAAAAACAACAAGGTGGTTGGTGACAGCCAGCATGGCTTCACTAAGGGGAAATCCTGCCTGACCAATTTGGTGGCCTTCTATGATGGGGCTAAAGAGAACTGACGGACAGGGGTAGAGCAGTTGGCGTCATCTACCTGGACTTGTGCAAAGCGTTTGACACTGTCCCACATGACATCCTTGTCTCTAAATTGGAGAGACATCAATTTGATAGGTGGACGACTCGGTGGATAAAGAACTGGCTGGATGGCTGCCCGCAAAGAGTTGTGGTCTATGGCTCAATGTCCAAAGCTGGAGACCAGTAACGAGTGGTGTCCCTCAGGGGTCGGTGCTGGGACCGGTTCAATATCTTTGTTGGTGACATGGACAGTGGGATTGAGTGCGCCCTCACCAAGTTTCCCAATGACACCAAGCTGTGTGATTCAGGTGATACTCTGCAGGGAAAGGATGCCATCCAGTGGGACCTTGACACGCTAGTAAGGTGGGCTGATGCCAACCTTGTGAAGATTAACCATGCCAAGTGGAAGGTCCTACACCTGGGTTGGAGCAATCCCCGGCACAGCTACAGGTTGGGCAGAAAATAGATTCAGAGCAGCCCTGCGGAGAAGGACTTGGGGGTGTTGTTGATGAGAAACTTAACATGAGGTAGTTTCAGTGTGTGCTCGCAGCCCAAAAAGCCAACCGTATCCTGGGCTGCATCATTAAACAGGGGAAGTTGAGATTGGATATAAGGAGGAAGTTCTTTACTGTAAGGGTGGTGAGGCACTGGAATGGGTTGCCCAGGGAAGTTCTAAATGTTCCATCCCTGGCAACGTTCAAGGACAGGTTGGACAGAGCCTTAGGTGACATTGTTTAGTGTGAGGTGTCCCTGCTCCATGGCAGGGGGTTTGGAACTAGATGATCTTAAGGGCCTGCATCAGCATTGCCGATTTGGACCTAAGTACAGCATTTGACACTGCCTCCCACAGCATTCTCCTGGACAAATTGGCCACTCGTGAGCAGGAGGATTCTTTGCTGGTTTAGAAACTGGCTGGATAGCAGATCCCAAGGAGTGGTGGTAAATGGTATCACATCTAGTTGGAGATCAGTCACTGACTGGTGGTGTCCCTCAGGGGTCAGTGTTAGAGCCAGTGTTGTTTAATATCTTCACTGATGATGTGGATGAGGGGATTGAGTGCGCCCTCAATAAATTTGCAGATGACACCAAGTTGGGTGGGAGTGTTGATCTGCTGGAGGAGAGGAAGACAGATCCAGAGGGATCTGGACAGGCTGGATCAGTGGGCTGTGGCCAGTGGTATGAGGTTCAACAAGGCAAAGTGCCGGGTCCTGCATTTGTGCCACAACAACCCCATGCAACACTACAGGCTTTGGGAAGAGTGTCTGGAAAGCTGCTCATGGAAAAGGACCTGGGGGTGCTGACTGACCGAGCTGAACATGAGCCAGCTCGTGCCCAGACAGCCAAGAAGGCCAACAGCATCTTGGCCTGTATCAGAAATAGCGTAGCCAGCAGGGCCAGGGAAGTGATCATCCTCCTGTACTGGGCACTGGTGAGGCCACATCTCAAATCCTGTGTTCAGTTCTGGGCCACTCACTAAAAGAAAGACATTGAGGTGGTGGAGTGCATCCAGAAAAGGACACAAAGCTGGTGAAGGCTCTGGAGAATCAGTCTTATGAGGAACAGCTGAGGGAACTGGGATTGTTTAGTCTGGAGAAGAGAAGGCTCAGGGGGGACCTTATCACCCTCTACAACTACCTGAAAGGAGGGTGTAGTGAGGTGGGGGTCGGTCTCTTCTCTCAAGTGACATGCGATAGGACAAGAAGTAATGGCCTCAAGCTGCACCAGGGGAGGTTTAGACTGGATTTTGGGAAAAACTTCTTCACAGAGAGGGTAATCAGGTGTTGGAATAGGCTTCCCAGGGCAGTGGTGCAATCACCATCCCTGGAAGTGTTAGATGCTCTGTGCTATTCCATCAACTGATGTATTTACAATAAAGATGGGATGGCCTCTAAAGGAGATGTTATACTTCAGAAAGTAGCTGTGCATTTCATGGGAATTGTGTTGTGTAAGGGTCTATACTTTGTGCCGTGTAAGACAAACTAGCCTTTGTAACAGTAAAATAGAAAAACCTGTGAATTTCTGGGAACTCTGTGGTGGCTGGATATGAAACACATTATTGGAGTACACATTATGGCCTAGAGGGTTTTTTCTCTTGTGGTGATGATGGTAACGATGAAATGATCAGAAGAAGTTCAGCTTGAAAAATAAGAAATTACTGTATGTAATTATTTCAGAAAAATGTGGGTGCTATATATTTTGGCTTTTTGCTTCACTTTAGTGTGATCTTAGTAGTTTGAAGTCAGACATGAAGCAGCCATAAAAATGCACCGTAAAAAGAAGAGACACCTCATATTTTGGAGGCTTCTGCTTAAGAAAAGGTTGCCAATAAATGATCTAAAGGATGGGTTACATTTTCCATGTGCTTACTCGTACCTCTATGCTTCTCATCACTAGGTACTGAGAGAGAAAAGCTGCAGATGGTCTCTGCAACACTGCAAGTCATCTGTCTTCCTTATCTTTTTGGAAGAGAAACTCCCAGTCTTTTATTGCTGTTAATATTTTGAAAAGTTTGGAAGATAAAACTTAGTCCTTAAAACTGTCTTATAATTCCATCAAAATACTTATTGCTTTGTTTCAAATAGAGCGTAGGAAGTATGCAGCGATATGTGGTGATCCTTGGTCCATACTGTCAGCTGTGCATTTGTTCTGAAGAATTACAGGTTGAATGGGAATTTATTTCTCTGGAAAGATAACGCATCATCCGGCTATATGCATTCTGACTTTATATACATATGGGAAAGATAAAAACCATGTAAGGGTTACTGTGGTTTTCAATGAATACTGTTTTATTTTAGCATGAAAATGACTGCTTCTTTGAGAACAGCAAGGTCACTCCGTCCTTTGCTGTTGTTCCTTTTTGTCATGTTAACACTTTAATTGTATTGGAACTGGACTGTAAAATCACCAAAATAACTTTGCATCATCAGCCATCAGATATGAGCTTGTCAATACAGTTGACCTGGGTTAAATTGAACCAATGGCTTAAAGACAAAGGGATGCAAAATAATTCATGTTACAGATTTTCCTTTGTACTTTAGTATCCTCCATACTGGGCTTGTTTACTAGTGCTGGGTCTTGCTCTGCTTCATCAAGTGTAATGAAGAGCTACAAAAGACAATCTTGTGGAAGAAAATATTGGTTTGGTTTGCTTTCTTTTTCCTTACTGCTCCATTCTTTTGGCATTCTGCATTGCCTGTTCCAGATTCCTTAGTAAATGCCAAGGTGATGGAGATCTTGGTTAGTTTAAGCCTCTGATGTTTTCAAGGAACTCATTAATTTCTGATACTAAAAAGTTTTGAGTTCTGGACCTAAATATAGTCTCGTTACCCCAGATGAAGTCATCTATAAGCCTGTAAATCCACTAAATAAATGCTTTGTTGCCATTAAATACAGTGGATATTTTTGGTCTTCGGGCTTCATGAAACAAACTTTAAGACTGAAAAGAATCAGCTAGAGGGAGTTATCTTTTTTTAAGTTAACGTGCTTATCAGCAGAGCTTCCTGTCAGTTGAAGGAGCTGTGTCTTCTGTTCAAATGTATTCATGCTATTTCACCATCAGTGATGAATGACAGCGTAAGAGGATAATAGGCAGGTATTTTCTTAAATGTTTTGTTTTCTAGGAATCCTCTAACTCCATAACCATCCTTACACTTTGGGGCCCAAAACTGCCCTTTTAACCAATATTTTAGCTAGAGCATGTCACCAAGATCTTTCTTTGTTCCTATGCACAACTAATTTCTTTTGTGCCGCATTTGCTGGAATGGTTACTTGCTGGCTCTGAGTGTTACAGGATTGTCAGATGTGAACCTTCTATAAACAACCACTCTTTCAGTGACTCAAAACCTCATTTTTTAAAAGAAACGTCATCTTTTATTGCATTCCTGCACTAGAAATGGGAAGAAATGTGTCGTGGTTTAACCCAACCAAACAGCTTGTTCACTTACTCCCAGTGAGTGGTGCCAGGCTGGAAGCAATCGAGGCCCACGTTAGTCCGCCCCCCCCCTTCCCCAGGGGCTGCCGCCCCCTTTCCCCGCTCCCAGAGGGGTGGGGAGGAGAATCGAAGGAATGCAACTCCCACGGGCTGAGATAAGAACAGTCTAGCAACTAGTGTACAATACGAATCACCACCGCTACCACCAACGACAACAATGATAAGAGAAAATAGCAAAGGAAAGGAGTACAATACCACGCGCCGAACCACCAGTCCGACCCGGCCGACCCCCTCTCCTTCCGGGTACCTCCCAGTTCCCCCCTGGGCATGACGTGCTGTGGTATGGAATACCTCTTTGGTCAGTTTGGGTCAGGTGTCCTGTCTCTGCTTCCTCCCGGCCTCCCCTCCTCCCTGGCAGAGCATGAGACTCACAAAGTCCTTGGCCAAACCAAAACATCACCTCTATCAGCTTTGTTCCCAGCCCGAAAGTCAAAACACAGCCCTGCACCAGCTACCAAGAAGGAGAAAAAATGACTGCTGCTGCTAAACCCAGGACATTATCCACCCCTTATTCCATACCATTCACGTCATGCTCAGATCCTACATTTTCAATATACCATCACTCCGATCTCAGTGCACTTCTATCTTAGTGCAAAGACTAGTCCCTATAAAGCTGCTGAGTCCATCTGGTCCATGATGTCAGGCTCCATCTCTTGTAACAGTCTTTCAGAACAGGAGAGGCCGTGTGCAGTATTGGGTCGTTGCCTGCTGATGCTGATCATTCCCTTACTTCAGGACTCGTCTGGTTCTGTCAAAGTTTGCTCTCTGTTGGGATGATGGTTGAAGGGAAGTCAGGGCTAGTCGCTGGTGGCCTGAAGACATCTGGTTGATGGGCTATTAAAGTATTACACAGCAGGCAACAACATACAATTAAGTTCATTGGCTGTTTTCCCCTAAAATTAAATCCCCTTGAGGTACACATCGGACTTCCCCATTGTCCCGCATTACCCACCAAGTATATCCAGGTCCCTGAGAAAAAGCAATCCCACAAGTGGGTTTGCCTTTACTTGAAGCAGGAATAACCCAGACTGTCTTCCCCAGCAAATTCTTCATATGCACCACAGGAACTTTGTCCCCCTCTACAATATGTAAAAGTTCCGATTGGGCTGGGCCAGCTCTGTTGGGAGATCCTCTGGTGTTGACCAACCAGGTGGCCTTTGGTAAGTGTGTATCCCAATGCTTGAAAGTTCCCCCACCCATTGCCCTCAGTGTAGTTTTTAACAGCCCATTGTACCTTTCGATTTTCCCAGAGGCTGGTGCATGGTAGGGGATGTGATATACCCACTCAATGCCATGCTCTTTGGCCCAAGTGTCTATAAGGTTATTCCGGAAATGAGTCCCGTTGTCTGACTCAATCCTCTCTGGGGTGCCGTGTCGCCACAAAATGTGTTTCTCAAGGCCCAGGATAGTGTTCCGGGCAGTGGCGTGGGGCACAGTGTACGTTTCCAGCCATCCGGTGGTTGCTTCCACCATGGTAAGCACATGGCGCTTACCTTGGCGGGTTGGTGGCAGTGTGATATAGTCAATCTGCCAGGCCTCCCCATATTTATACTTCAGCCATCGTCCTCCATACCAAAGAGGTTTTAACCATTTGGCTTGTGTAATGGCAGCACATGTTTCACACTCATGAATAACCTGGGCAATAGTGTCCATTGTTAAGTCTACCCCTCGATCACGGGCCCATCTATATGTTGCATCTCTGCCCTGATGGCCTGAAGTGTCACGGGCCCACCGGGCCAAAAATAATTCACTTTTATGTTGCCAATCTAAGTCCATCTGAGCCACTTCAATCTTAGCAGCTTTATCCACTTGTTGGTTGTTCTGGTGTTACTCAGTGGCCCAACTCTTGGGTACATGGGCATCTACATGACGTACCTTCACCACCAGGTTTTGCACCCGGGCAGCAATATCTTTCCACAGTGCAGCAGCCCAGATAGGTTTACCTCTGCGTTGCCAGTTGCTCTGCTTCCATTGCTGCAACCACCCCCACAGGGCATTTGCCACCATCCATGAGTCAGTATAGAGATAAAGTACTGGCCACTTTTCTCGTTCAGCAATGTCTAGGGCCAGCTGGATGGCTTTCACCTCTGCAAACTGACTCGATTCACCCTCTCCTTCAGCAGTTTCTGCAACTTGTCGTCGAGGTTTCCATACAGCTGCCTTCCATCTCCGATGTTTTCCCACAATACAGCAGGACCCATCAGTAAATAAGGCATATTGCTTTTCACTTTCTGACAGCTGATTATATGGTGGGGCCTCTTCAGCACGCATCACCTCCTCCTCTGGTGACATTCCAAAATCTTTGCCCTCTGGCCAGTCCATGATGACTTCTAGAATGCCTGGACGACTGGGATTTCCTATTCGAGCTCATTCTGCAATTAGTGTAGCCCATTTACTCCATGTAGCATCAGTTTCATGATGTGTAGAGGAGACCCTGCCTTTGAACATCCAGCCCAGCATGGGCAACCGGGGTGCCAGGAGGAGTTGTGCTTCGGTGCCAATCACTTCCGAAGCAGCTCGAACCCCTTCATAGGCTGCCAGTATCTCTTTCTCAGTTGGGGTATAGCTTGCCTCAGATCCTTTGTATCCCCGACTCCAAAAAACAAGGGGTCGACCTCGAGTCTCTCCTGGAGCTTTCTGCCAGAGGCTCCAGGTAGGGCCATTCTCCCCAGCTGTGGTATACAATACATTTTTTACATCTGGCCCAGTCCGAACTGGTCCAAGGGCCACTGCATGAACTGTCTCTTGTTTAATTTGCTCAAAGGCTTGCTGTTGCTCAGGTCCCCATTTAAAATCATTCTTCTTACGGGTCACGTAATAGAGAGGGCTTACAATCAAACTGTAATTTGGGATGTGCAGTCTCCAGAACCCCACTGCACCCAAGAAAGCTTGTGTTTCTTTCTTATTAGTTGGTGGAGACATTGCTGTTATCTTGTTGATTACGTCTGTGGGGATCTGTCTACGTCCATCTTGCCATTTTATTCCCAGAAATTGAATCTCCTGTGCAGGTCCCTTGACCTTACTTCGATTTATGGCAAAACCGGCTTTCAGCAGGATTTGGATTATTTTCCTCCCTTTCTCAAAGACTTCTTCTGCTGTATCGCCCCACACTATAATGTCATCAATGTATTGCAGGTGTTCTGGCGCTTGCCCCTGTTCCAGTGCAGTCTGAATCAGTCCATGGCAAATGGTAGGGCTATGTTTCCAGCCCTGGGGCAGTCGGTTCCAAGTGAACTGGACACCCCTCCAAGTAAAAGCAAACTGTGGCCTGCACTCTGTTGACAAAGGAATTGAGAAAAACGCATTGGCAATATCAGTCGTGGCATACCACTTGGCTGCTTTTGACTCCAGTTCACACTGAAGTTCTAGCATGTCTGGTACGGCAGCACTCAATGGTGGTGTGACTTCATTCAGGCCACGATAGTCTATTGTTAGTCTCCACTCTCCGTTAGACTTTCGCACTGGCCACATGGGGCTATTAAAGGGCGAGCGGGTCCTGCTGATCACTCCCTGACTCTCCAGTCTACGGATCAGCTGATGGATAGGAATCGGGGAGTCTCGGTTGGGGCGATATTGCCGCCGGTGCACTGTTGTGGTCGCAATTGGCACTTGTTGTTCTTCGACTTTCAGCAGCCCCACAACAGAAGGATCCTCTGAGAGGTCAGGCAAGGTGGACAGCTGCTCAATTTCTTCAGTCTCTAAAGCAGCAATACCAAAAGCCCATCGGTACCCTTTTGGGTCTTTGAAGTACCCTCTCTTGAGGTAGTCTATGCCGAGGATGCATGGAGCCTCTGGGCCAGTCACAATACGGTGCTTTTGCCATTCTCTCCCAGTCAGGCTGATTTCAGCCTCCAGTACAGTCAACTCTTGGGATCCTCCTGTCACTCCAGAAATATAGATGGGTTCCACCCCTTGACAGCTCGATGACATCAGGGTACACTGTGCACCGGTATCTACTAGAGCCTTATACTTCTGCGGGACTGATGTGCCAGGCCATCTGATCCACACAGTCCAGTAAATCCGATTGTCCCCTACCTCCACCTGGCTGGAGGCAGGGCCCCTCTAATAGTCATCACAGGATTGGACACTTAAGTCATGTTGAAAGGGATTATTCTTAGTTATCACAGGAGCTTGAGTAAAATCAGCTCTTCCACTCCACCTGGGAAACCGCTCACCAGAGACTGAAGCCATAGCTCTCATGGGACGATCAGTCTTGGCCTTTGCTCCTCTTTTCAATTCACTCACCCGTTCCTCCAAAACTGAAGTAGGTTTTCCATCCCACTTTGTCATGTCTTCTCCGTGATCACGCAGGTAAAACCATAGGGTAGACCGTGGCGTATACCTCTTGTATCTCCTTTCTCGAACAGTGGGACGCCTTTTGTTAATAGCTGAAATGTGTGTTGGTACACGCAAGGAGTTGGATAAGTCAGATATATCGTCCCTCAATTGTTTGAGATCCTGGGACAGTTTTTCCACAGCTGAGATGATGGAAGGGGTGAGATTGTCTTCGAACTCGTGGAGTTTATGAACCATTTCATCCACTGTTAGTGGTACTATGTCATTCCAGGTTACTGTTGCCAATGAATGGGCGTATGATGATGGTGCATTCCGTGTAAGTTTTCGCCACATGGGTCGTGTACATTCGACTTCATCTGGATCTATGGGTATATTCCCATTATTCAGCTTGATGTGATAGATCATCTCCACGATGGCTGATTCTCTCAGAGACTGGATGCCTTTGTCTATAGTAGTCCACTTGGCCGAACGACTCATAACATCGTCCTTGTATGGAAACCTTTCTTTGACAGCTGCCAAGAGCCTCCTCCAAAGACTGAGGGACTTTTTCTCTCTTGCAATTGCTTTGTCAATTCCCCCTTCTCTAGCAAGTGATCCCAACTGCTTGGCTTCTGTACCTTCTAGTTCGTGACCATCGGCCCCATTGTCCCAGCATTGGAGCAACCAGGTGATGATGTGCTCCCCTGGTTGACGGGTAAAATCTTTTCGCATATTCCGTAGCTTGGTTGATGTCCGAAGTCGAGAAGTCACCTCTCCTTCTTCTTCTTCATCATGTGATGATGACTCCTGATCATGTTCTGGATCGAGTAGTGAATGCATTGTTTCTTCATCTCGCTTTAACCTTCCTGCCTCCTTTTTGCTTTTTCTCTTGTGGACAGGGGCAACCGATATTGGTACGAATTGGTCCTCTGGTTTAGTTGCAGTGGTTATCACTGTGGTTTGAGTAGCGACTGTACTTGTTGCTGGGGGTGATGTGGCTGCTGTACTTGGAGCTGGGATAGCTGCGCCAAAGTTTGAGTAGCGACTGTACTTGTTGCTGGGGGTGGTGTAGCTGCTGTACTTGGAGCTGGAGTAACTGTACTGGCTGTTGCTTTGCCCTCAGATCCAGCGACATTTTTTTCCTTTTGAAGGTGCTGGAAAGCATTGAACATGGCCCTGTAAGCATAGGCCAAGCCCCAGCACATTGCCATGATTTGTCCGTCTCTGGTATGGCCAGACTGACCACACACCTCATTTAAGTGTTTTACTAATTCTTCTGGATTTTGCAGTTGTTCGGTGGTGAAATTCCAAAGTACTGGAGGGGCCCACTGACCTAGGTACTTGCCCATACTGTCCCACACACCCTGCCACTCATGGCTGTCCAGCCTCAGAGAAAATCTCTTGGTCCTCCTACTTCATCGTTTAACCCCAGACAAGACCCAAACCTGACTCTGCTTAACTTTTGAAAACAGATGAAATAGTTGTGGCCAAAATACACTCTGTATACGTGCCAACATGGTGATCCCCATCACAATCAGCAAACAAGTCTCAATAGCATTAAAAGGCCATTCAGAACTCTCAAATGATGCTGTAAATGCTCTGGGGGGAGGACTGGGAGGGTAAAAGAATGCCTCCTTCACAGGTTGACCACCTGAGAAGGAGAAAGAATATGTGTAATTACTAAGCACTTCTATTATATACCTCCCAAAGTATAAAGGTGGTGACCATACTGAGAACATAAACCAGATAAGTTTCATGATCAATAATTCTATTGCATTACAAGTCATCATCATAAAGTACACTGAGACAAGAACTTTAGCCCAAGCCCCACACTTGAAAAACACTAATACAGCAAATACCAGATCTAAGTAAGTTACAACATTCTGAAGCTGTGAGATCAAGAGGAACAACTTTGAGAGCCAATAAATCAGCATTGTGATGAGTGACTATTAATCCGGTCAGATCTGTTGTTATCTCAACCCCTTCGTGCCCCACGTTGGGCACCAAAAAGAACTGTCGTGGTTTAACCCAACCAAACAGCTTGTTCACTTACTCCCAGTGAGTGGTGCCAGGCTGGAAGCAATCGAGGCCCACATTAGTCCGCCCCCCCCCCCTTCCCCAGGGGTTGCCGCCCCTTTTCCCCGCTTCCAGAGGGGTGGGGAGGAGAATCGAAGGAATGCAACTCCCACGGGCTGAGGTAAGAACAGTCTAGCAACTAATGTACAATACGAATCACCACCGCTACCACCAACGACAACAATGATAAGAGAAAATAGCAAAGGAAAGGAGTACAGTACCACGCGCCGAACCACCAGTCCGACCCGGCCGACCCCCTCTCCCTCCGGGTACCTCCCAGTTCCCCCCTGGGCATGACGTGCTGTGGTATGGAATACCTCTTTGGTCAGTTTGGGTCAGGTGTCCTGTCTCTGCTTCCTCCCGGCTTCCCCTCCTCCCTGGCAGAGCATGAGACTCACAAAGTCCTTGGCCAAACCAAAACATCATTTTTATCAGCTTTGTTCCCAGCCCGAAAGTCAAAACACAGCACTGCACCAGCTACCAAGAAGGAGAAAAAATGACTGCTGCTGCTAAACCCAGGACATTATGATAGGAAAAAAGACACCAAAATCCCAGTGTGTCTTATTTTTGAGCTTTTTATAGGTAGGCAAATATATGCGCTTGCCCGGATTAATAAAATATCTTGCAACAGTAGCAAGAATGTGTTTTAGAAGGCTCAGTCTGGCAAGGACCAGCCTGAGGAATGGGCTTTTTTGTTAAACAAGTGTCAGCTATCCCAAAACAGTTACCTCTTTTTGAAGGTTGGGGTCTAGAGAAATGTTTTAAGTTATGGGTTTAAGTTAAGGCTTCTAGAAGAATAAATTTTTAGTGATGAGTAAAATCAGCAGAGGATGTGACATGAATTGAACCATGGTTGGAAACTTTGCTTGAATAACTTTGGGAGAAACTGAAGGGAAACCTATTACATTTTAACTTTTTAATTTTATCTCCTGCCCTGGCAGTTGAACATTAAATGGGAACTATTAGTTATAGACTAAAATGGTCTTTAAATGGAAAGGAAGGGAGCAGAGAAAGTAGTTGGTTTTCATTATTAATACTAATTTTATTATTATGTTTTATATGGCAAGCATTTTATTGAAGAAGGGATGAAAAGTAGAAATCCAGGACCTTCAGACTCAGTAGCTTGCATGTCCCAAATCATCAAGACTTTGACAAGAGAATGACAGAGGAAGAAAAAGGGGGAAAGGAGAGGAAAAAGAAACAAAGGAAAAGGCAAAGATTCAGGTCTATGGGATGCCAGTCCCCGGGTTTGTGCTGGTGCTGCGGTTCTCAGGAAGCCTGGGATTGTGTTAATGCTGCTGCAAGGAGGGACAGAGAACATGTGTGGGAACAATATCCTCTGAGTGGATAGGAGGGAGCTGTCAGTCCCTTAGCTCATATCAGATCTGTCAGCTCCTGTATCTCTCATAGAAAGCTTATAGAGCTTTAAAGAAAAATTAATGTTTGATCAGAGACTGGTTCTGTATTCACGAACAATGCCAAGAGTTCACACTTCATTTTAAACATCCAAACAAAATACTTTTCCTTCTGGCATTTTTAGGACTATGTAAACCCAAAACTAATAAAAATGCATTTATATTTCTGTCTGGAGGTGTTAGGGAACATTTTCTTATTCTAAAAGGTGGCAAAAGAGTGAGAGAATTATTCATATTTCCTTTTTAATTTAGGCAAGTTGTCTTCACTAGGGTCACCATGCAATGTGGTAATCTTTGAGACACCGAGGTTTGGGACATGAAGGCTTGGAAAAAAAAAAACCAAAACAAGAAAACCAACAAAAACCAAAACTTTTGGGGTGGTCTTTTTTGGGTTTTTTTTTTCTTTTCCTGCTTGATAAATTTAAAGACGCTCTTTTTTAGGATCATTTTCATCCTTGAACTCTCACTAGCCCAAGTTAGCTTGAGGAACACTCCGTGTTCGATACTTCCCTGCTTTTGTGCTGAAGTGAAAGGGAAGGGTGACTTCAACCTTCTTATTCTGTGTGTGCATTAAGAGCATGAATTAATCCTTTTTGTTGGAAGTGAAGTTTATTATTTTTCAGTTTAACCATATTCTGTTACCTGTGTTGGAACAGAAAGGCAGGATGTTAGAGAAGCCCAGTGGAAGTGAGAAGACAAGTTCGTTTTCAGGGTGGATTGCGCTTTTTTTTTTTTTGGTATAATTTGTTTATTTTAAGGTTGAGGGCAGGTAAGAATTACAAAGATAAAGGGTAGTTTTGGAAGTCAAGGGAGAAGCCAAAGAAAAGCCATATAGGATCATAGAATTGTTAGGGTTGGAAAGGACCTTAAGATCATCTAGTTCCAACTCCCCTGCCATGGGCAGGGACACCACACACTAAACCATGTCACCCAAGACTCCGTCCAACCTGGCCTTGAACACTGCCAGGGATGGAGTATTCACAACTTCCCTGGGCAACCCATTCCAGTACCTCACCACCCTTACAGTAAAGAACTTCTTCCTTATATCCAATCTAAACTTCCCCTGTTTAAGTTTGAACTCATTACCCCTTGTCCTATCACTGCAGTCCCTAGTGAAGAATCCTCCAGCATCCCTGTAGGCCCCCTTCCGATACTGGAAGGCTGCTATGAGGTCTCCACACAGCCTTCTCTTCTCCAGGCTGAACAGCCTCAACTTTCTCAGCCTGTCTTCATGCGAGAGGTGCTCCAACTACCTGATCACCCTCGTGGGCCTCCTCTGGACTCGCTCCAACATCTCCATGTCCTTCTTATGTTGAGGACACTAGAACTGTGCACATTACTCCAAGTGAGGTCTCACAAGAGCACGGTAGAGGGGCAGGATCACCTCCTTCGACCTGCTGGTCACACTTCTTTTGATGCAGCTCAGGATACAGTTTGTTTCTGGGCCGCAAGTGCACACTGCTGACTCCCCCAAGTCCTTCTCTGCAGAGCCTATAATCTTCCATTCCAGCACTCCAGTCATAGGAGCCACCCCACCATGTTTCCGTGACGCTAATGATATCATATCCCTGTAGCCATGTACACATCTCTAATTCCTCTTGTTTATTCCCCATATACTACAGGCATTTGTATAGAGGCATCTGAGCCGAGCTCCAAATGAAGCCAACTCATTGGCTGGAGCGGCTGAAGTAGCTCTGCATCGCTCCAAGCATTTATTACAGGTGCTGGCAACTGTCTGGGAGTGTTGGGAATATATAAGTGCACCTGCCCCATTTGCAAAAAGCTCTGCTACCCAGCTCCTCTACACACTGAATTATTTGATCTTCTCCAGAGTGTCTGCTATAAAAGGGAGTTCTTTTGAAGTACACTGGGAGGTGTGCGGTTGAGAACATAAAATAAAGCAGGGAAGTTGATAATGTTATAAATTTTAGGCTTCTTTATTGTAAAACACTTTTTTTGTGAGAATGATGGCCTTGTTCAGTCACTTACAGTCGTTCTGAAGTTTTTAGTTCAGAAATAAAAGAAAAAAAAACAACATTGAAACGTGCAGGTAATCAATAGGGCAGACTGTTATGTGGTTTCGACAGCATGTGTAGTATAGTTCCAAAATTAATATCGTGGGATGAGAGAATTTTTGCTTACTCCTATAAAAACAAAACGTAGTCTGCTTTTGCACCCAAGATCCCCATAAAACCCTGACAACACCCTTAAAGGTCATTTATGGAGGTGACCTCTTTTTGCTTCCCACACTCCCTAGGAGCATTTCTGGTCTACCCACTCTTTCATGGCCACCCACGCGCAGATCGGTTGAGAAATCATACTTCGTTAAGAAAAAACTTTGATAAGAATGTTACTTTTCTTCTTTGTTCACTTTTCTTTGTTTGAAAGATATCTTTTGTTCTCTGTACTTCAAAGGCAGTACTTAAAAATACATCATTTGCTGCATATAGAAATTTAAATGGAATATGTCAATTTTAGATGAGGGGACTTGTCATTGTTCCATAAAGTACATACATATATTTTATTCTCATTTGTGGGTCAAGAAGTAAATTAAAATTAATCTAATCACAGGAACATTTTTAAGCAAACACATTTAGATGGATGGGCTGTTCTTTGTTTTTTAAAACCTGTAGCAGACTTACAGTCTTCACCAGTCAAATGTATTTAGAGTAACCATTAATTAGCAGTAGTTCTTATATCTGTACCTTCATGTATGATAGGAATATAAATATTACTGGAGTAAATTGTCACAAGTTGAATGCCTTTGGATGTGAGGAAGAGTATCTTGGATCTGTGTCTTTTTCTGTGGCAGTAAAAGCATTACTCAGTGATGGTGCAACATGCTACTGACAACGTCACGCTCATTGCAACCTGCACAGTCTGTCCCTGTTAGTCTTTGCAATAATCATGAACAGAGTTATGAATCTCATAAGGCAAAATGTGGCAAGCATCTAGTATGGGAATCTTTCCATCTGCACACCACATCCTCTCAGAAATCTACATGATTTAAAGCAACTCTTATTGATAGAAAAGTTTTCTTGTGTTTCTTTTTAATGGGTTTTGATTTTTGCATCTGTTTTAAGTTAGATGGTTCTTCATGCAATTCTGATTGTGGTTGTTCACAAGCTGCTTTCTCTGTTGCTTTTCCTGTAGGTGTTGCAGGGTGCTCAGCTGATAGCTATTGCTTCTGCTGAGCCTGCCTCAGGGGGTGTTGATGGTTCCCTGCTCCAAGGGAGTGATATCCAAGTCCAGTATGTGCAGCTGACACCAGTGACAGACCACTCTGTGACTAATCAAGTATGTATATATTATCTTTTCTCCGTTTGAGTGTACTTAACTTGATTGAAACCTCTGTCAGATGAACTCTATATCTACCCACAAATACTGAGATACCAATGAGTTTATGATCCTGTTTCCAAACAGTAAACCCCCCCAAAAAACATCTATAATAAGAAACATAATTTTGTTAAAGCTATAAATAGGCTTTAACTATTGCTGCTTCAATGTTCTTGCTCAGTGCTCTAGAGAATAGTTATTTTGGTCATCACTGTTTTTCTGCATTCTTGAAGGCTGAGAGCCATGTTAAAAAGGACAACGCAAAAAACTTGCTTGGAATCTATAAAAAAAAAAAGTATTTTTCAGACTGAAGTTTCTCTTAAAAAAGTTATTCCCTTTCTTTCAACATTTTTCCAGTTATTTTGATCAACAACCTGGATTTCCCACAGGAGTCGCAATGTTAGCAATTATAAGTGAATACTGATCTTCTCATGTTATGATGAAGGAGTGTTGTGGTTTAAACAAAGTCAGCCATAAATCACACAGTCGCTCTCTCACTCCCCCCCTTTTTGCCCTCCCCCTGCTCCTGGAGGGATGGGAAGTAGAATCAAAAGAATGCAACTCCCACGGGTTGAGATAAGAACAGTTTAGTAACTAAGCTATAACACAAATCACTACTGCTACCACCAATAGTAATAATAGTAAAGGAAATAACAAGGGAAGAGAATACAACACCTCACCACCCACCGACCGATAACTCAGCCCCCCCCAGCCCGACCAAGCACCTAGTCCAATCTCGCAGTCCTCGCCCTTCCGGGTAACTCTCAGTTACATCCTGGGCCTGACGTGCTGTGGTGTGGAATACCTCTTTGGCTAGTTTGGGTCAGGTGTCCTGTCTCTGCTTCCTTCTGGCTTCCCCTCCTCCCTGGCAGAGCATGAGACTCACAAAGTCCTTGGTCAGAGTAAACGTTACTTAGCAACAACTAAAAACATCAGTGTTATCAGCTCTGTTCCCAGGCTGAAAGTCAAAACACAGCGCTGCACCAGATACTAAGGAGGAGAAAAATTGACTGCTACTGCTAAACCCAGGACAAGGAGTTATCTTTTGTTTTCCCTTTTAAGAACAGTCATGTATCTGAGTCTAGAAAAAGCTCCTCATCAGCTTGACAATATGACTGGTGACAACACAAGTGATGACTTAAAACATTTATGTTTTCTGAAGATGGTTACACATTCTTCTGTGTACCCCACTTAGTGGGCTTCTTATCTAGAGAATGCCAAGTGGTTGTGAAAAATAAGCTGTTGCTTGCTAGCCAAAATATAATGGTATCCTTAGCAGCAAATATTAGAGTGGATTTTTGTCCAATGCATACACATTTTTGTAGAGAATTCTGATCTGGCTATAAATGTTTGATTATTGAGTCTCTTGGGGGGGGGGGGGAATTGCATAAGAAATCGAGGGAATTATGTACAGACTTTGCATGCACAAAGCTTCTTCCTTGGACAAGGCAATCTGCAGATCCGTTCAATGAAGTCAGAGCACATCAGTTATCCCAGTGGCGAACAGGACCTCAGACAAAAGCTGGAACTGTGGTGTATATTGCCAACATGCTATCTGTGCCAGTTGGTGCTGGGAAGGAAGCTGGAGCTCCGAGCTCTCTGAGCTGCTCCCCAGCTGGATGCTACAAAGTGCTTTTCAGAATAATGATGCATCCTGGCAAAAAGTATCAGCCTGTCTGGTGTGTGAGCACGCTGTGCTGCAAGATTACAATCTAGTTTACTGTACACTGATCTTCCTATGTAGATGAGCCCTGAGTAGTCATTTTCCATCTTTTCTAGATTAGCCTCTGCATTAAACCATCTCAGCATTTTATTCATAGTCATTTGTAATAGTACACTGGACAACAAGTGCGTTGCTACAGGGATCATGCCTTGTTTCTTACAAATCCTGAAGTACTGCTGGTCCCATGCAGTTAATAAAGCATATAGGCATCAGATAGTGAGAGATGTTTCTCATGCTGCTGTCCTCACTCCAGGCTTGGGAAATTCTCAGATTTCCCTCCCACGGACTTTCTCCTGGGTGTGTTCCTCGTGCCTGTCCTCCCTTCTCTGCTAGCACCTCTGGTAGGGAGGAAGGAGGTTACGGAGTGCAGTTCTACACGTCAGCATCCGTCTCTCGCACAACTGGCAGCTACCAGAGGAGTCACTTTTCAGGGACACTTTGCACTGTGTTAAGTTTCAATATTCCGCTTAACCACGGGGATTTATACAAAGCTGAAGAGAAGCAGAAAAGGAATGTCGTGTAAAAGGAAAAACAGACAATATGAAAAATAAGTTTGCCATAAGTATTTCCTCAGTTTACACAAACTCAAAACTAAGGATCTGTTAATGATTTGGAGAAACCAACTTGGTATTTGCATTGCAGTCAGTTACTGAGGTGAGTAGCTCAAGAGAGGACGCCTTCGACACTTTATCGGGGGAAAGCTCAGCGTCCAGGAGCCTCAATTCAGAGTGGCAAGAAGCCACAGAGGGAGCCTTAAGTCCTCAACAGGACTTGCCCAGGAGCTGGCAGCTCAGCTGATGCGAGCAGCTGACTCACAGGAGGCGGTGCCAGGAGGGAGAGCGGCATTTTAAACCGGTCATCATCGACCATCACCGGTCAATTGCTGAGGTGAGTAGCTCGAGAGAGGACACCTTCAACACCTGAGCAGGGAGAAAGATCAGCATCCAGGAGCCTCAATTCAGAGCAGCAAAAAGCTACCGTGGGACCCTCCAGTCCTCAACAGGACTTGCCCAAGAGCTGGGCAGTTGAGAACATAAAATAAAGCAGGGAAGCTTTTAACAAGCAGTTAATGCCTTAAATTTTCAATGCTTAAATAATTAGGATGTCAGAAGAAATACTTATTGGCAACAGAAGTTTGTGCAGAGTGAGGTTCTCCTATGATTTTAGAGGATTTTTTAGATATCGGTTTTCTCACTGTATTTTCTAACATTAAATTCCATAGCAGTTCTGTGAAGCAGATAATAAAGTACAGGGCCACCAGAGCATACCTTGCCAGGATCTCCATGATGGAGACAAGCACCAGAGCAACATTTTAGCCAGCACTCTTTGCTTTATAGGCAATCTGTCAGTACTGAAATACCTAAAAATGCATCTAATGAAGGCATTTCTGTTTATTACGGTTACAGAAGGGTGCTCCTTTTTATAGTTTTGTTTTGCAAGACAAAATGTGTAAAACTAACAAGGAATGAAAGAAAGAAATGCAGAAAAGAAAGTACCTGGATCCTTCACTTTTTTTTTTTTTTGACCAATATCTAGTTGTACAATTCATCAAACCATAACATTTTGATTAGTATTTGCATCAGGACCACAAAAGCCCTTAAGAATTCATGAGATGGATGCTCTTTCAGGTGGGATTCAAGATTAAATTATATGGTAGGTCATTCTAATGGTATTGTAGTGCCTGCACATCCACAATGACACGTCAAGAAACTTAGTACATCAAGATATACATTGAACTCCTGGCTATAGTGAACTTAATATCAAAAATAACCAAGGGAGCCAAGTAGGGTAAGCAGAGACTCTCCTCCCCTGAAGCCTTTAAACATTATTGCACAAAACAAAATCAAACCCATGAAAACAGTATTCTGCACGTCACAGGATTCTACAGGCTTCTGGGCCTGCCCCTTTTTCTCCTGTATGGTTCTCTAATAACAGGGGAGACCGTCCTTCACATCAAGGTCTGGCACGGCATGTGTCCCCACCATAAAACGGATGTCCTAAGCTCAAATTTCAATTCATTCAATCACTGACAAGGGGGGTGTCAGGCCATCGCTGAAATACTGCAATAACAGCACTTAGCTCTAGTGTTTGTAGTGAATCGGAAAAATGACCAAGTATCTTCTGCTCTTTCCAAACATCATCTCTTTGCCAAACATATCCGGCTGTGTGATTGATTCTGCTTGCATCTGTAAAGACAGTTAATCCTACAACAGGTTTACTAGAATAAAAGGTAACATCTTGAAACGGATTATTCTTTAGCACTGTAAACATCTTATGAGGTGGAAAATGTATATTAAGAGGACCAATGAAACCTATCAGAGCAAACTGAAAAGCAGAGCTAGATTGTTGTGCCCAGTCTAACCATACCCTGGTAAGTGGCAAACAAATTTGTGATGGATCACAGCCCATAATTTCCTGACGTGAACAACCTCGTACAATCAAAAGAGCAAATACTTCTAACCGAGTAGTTACAGTAGTTAACAGTTTTATGTAGGAAAATCCATTCTAAAATGCATAAAGAATCAGTCTTTTGGAGATCCCACTGTGCTAGTAGACTAAATGGATGATACTCACTGTTGACAATAAACAGAATAACCTGTAAATCTGGATTCCATTGAGAAGCATAAGAGGTAGTGATTTTTGTCATGATGTGATCTAAGGTCTCATACTGAGCTTTTGATAGAACTCTTATTTATTTTTTTTTTTGCCTTTGACTCGCCCTTTAAAAGGGGCATGAGATCAGTCAAATCATCATTTGTGATTCCACACAAAGGGCAGATCTATCGAATATCACCCATCAATTTCTGCACGTCAGACAAGGTTTTTATCTGTGTGGTAATTTAAACTTTTTGAGGCCTAATTTCAGTTCCGGGAATGATCCACCCCATGTATTTCCAAGGAGCTTCACATTGCACCTTGTCTGGTGCAATTACCAGTCCTGCTTTTGCTAATGCTGATTGTAGCAGGCAGAGCAGATGGTCCTTGTTTAAATCTTTGCCTGCAATTAGGATATCATCCATATAGTGATAGATTACACATTTTTGCAGTTTTTGTTGAATCGGTTGCAATGCCCAGGCAACATACAGTTGACAAATAACAGGAGAATTTTTCATACCTTGAGGTAAAACAACCTATTCATATCTCTTAGCAGGCTCTCCTTTGTTAATTGCTGGGACAGAGAAAGCAAGTTTTTCACTATCGCTTGGGTGTAGAGTGAAAAAACAGTCCTTTAAATCAATTATTGTTAAATCCCAACCCTGAGTTAACATTGAAGGGCTAGACAAGCCAGGTTGTAAAGCTCCCATGTCTTTCATAACTGCATTGATAGCTCTGAGGTCATGTAACAGTCTCCATTTTCCATTTTTCTTAGGAATGGTAAATACTGGAGTATTCCACGGACTAGTGGATGGCAAAATATGGCCTGCTTCTAAGTGTTCATTGATCAGTTGGTGAATATGGGACAGCTTTTCTTTTGTCAGCGGCCATTGATCAACCCATACAGGTGTTTCAGTAAGCCATTGCAATTTATAGGTTGGCCATCCCTCAATGGCCGCCACTAAAAATTTTTTGTTGTCAGTTTCATCCCCATTTGACTGAGAGCATCTTCTCCTAGCAATGCAATAGGAGAAGACATAAGTCTACAAGTCCAGAGGAGGGCCATGAGAATGATCAGGGGACTGGAGCACCTCCCATATGAAGATCGGCTGAGAAAGTTGCGGCTGTTCAGCCTGGAGAAGAGAAGGCTGCGTGGAGACCTCATAGCAGCCTTCCAGTATCTGAAGGGGGCCTATAAGGATGCTGGGGATGGACTCTTCATTAGGGACTGTAGTGGTAGGACAAGGGGTAATGGGTTAAAACTTAAACAGGGGAAGTTTACATTGGATATAAGGAGGAAATTCTTTCCTGTTAGGGTGGTGAGGCACTGGAATAGGTTGTCCAAGGAGGTTGTGAATGCTTCATCCCTGGCAGTGTTCAAGGCCAGGTTGGAAGAGGCCTTGGGTAATATGGTTTAGAGCGAGGTGTCACTGCCCATGGCAGGGGGGTTGGAACTTGATGATCTTAAGGTCCTTTCCAACCCTAACTATTCTATGATTCTATGATTCTATTAATTTGGGTATGACTTCCATCAGACATTTACACATCCACCAATTCTTTACTGATTTGAGTTGATTGAATTCCCCATATTCCAACAACTCCTGCTGTGGCAAGTTCCAAAGGCCAGGTCTTTGGCCATTGATGATATGGTATAATAGTGACATCAGCTCCTGTATCAATTAACATAGACAGCTTAATTGTTTGATTATCACAACCTCTTATAGAGACTTGGTCTTCAGGTTTGTGCTTTGCTATGTCTAAAGCAAATAAAATTTGTGGTGTTCCCATGGAACCCCAGGCCTGATTTCCTCTAATTTTCTGCCCCGTCTGAGGGACTTTTACCTCAAATGGGATTAATTGAGCTATTTTTGAATTTTCAGGGATGTTGACCGGAGGAGCATGCGTTTGCACCATGATCCCAATATTTCCAGTATAGTCAGCATCAATTTCACCTGGTAATACAAAGATTCCTTTCCTTGATGTTGATGATCGTCCTAATAGTAAGTCACATAACCCATGACCAAGGGGCCCATTTAATTTAGATGGAATACAATGAACAGAAGTATCAGTTATGGTAAAATCTATTGCTGTTGCCACGTCCACTCTGGCACTCCCTGCAGTGGCGGAGGGGACGCAGTCCAGACACCCTGATTTAGTGTCGTCGCGTGGGGTGGCATTGTGCTCACATTCAAGTTTCCCAACAGGGTTCCATCTTTTTTAAACTTTGAACGACATTCAATTGTCTTGTGGCCAAATTTGCCACATTTAATACATTTGTCTGCAAAACCAGTAACACTACCTGAGGAGGGCGGGTTGCTGAACTAATTTTCTTTACAGTACACTGCTTTTTAAAATGTCCCATCCATCCACAATTATAACATCTCATACCTTTAGTACCCCCACGATCACCCTGACCATGCTGTAGAAGGGGTTTAACAGCAGCGGCGAAGGCAGTAGCCATGTATCCAGCCTTTTCCTCTGGTGTGCCCACTTTAGAACATGCATCCATCATTTCCTGAAGACCAGCAGATTTTGGCAAAACCTGCAAAATATGCTTACAAGCGGGGTTAGCATTTTCCATAGCCAGAGACATAAGCATCGATTCTTTAGCATTAGATGCCAGATCAATAGCCTCTGTCAATCTGTCAATAAATTGCATATATGGCTCAGTAGGTCCCTGCTTTACTGATGTATAGGAAGGATTAGGTTTTCCTGCTTCTGGCACAGCTTTCAGAGCAGCTAAAGCCAATTGCTGTGCTTGCTGTAAAACTTCAATTTTCATAGGAGCTTGTACTTCATCAGGGTGAAATTGTCCCTTTCCCAGTAACATTTCAGATGAAACACCGTGCAAAGGGTGATGAGGATTACACTCTGAATTCTCATCTGCAGCTTTTGCAGCAAGCTCCTCAAACCCACTTTTAAAATATAAGAGCTGTGAAGGAGTTAATAAAATTGCAGCCACTCTGAGACAATCATTTGGAGTTAGAACAGTAATAGAAAAGAAAGCAGATAACATTTGCTGTGTATAAGGGGAAGACAACCCATACTGAGTAATTGCTCCCTTAATTTCTTTTATAGCTTTCCAGTCCATAGGAGTCCAGACAGGCTGTCCCTGAGTATTTATAATAATGGGAAATGCAGCGGGAACATCTATCTGTAAAATAGTACCATCTATGATTGCATCCTGAATGCAGCCTTGCCATCTCACGGCACTCGGATTAACTTTATTAGATGTAGGAGTCGGTGGTAACAGCACATCATAAGGCCTGATCTTATACTTTTTTTACGTTTTTTCTGGGGCTTGCTCCCTCTCCTCCCCCAATTTGTCCAGACTGTCTCACAAGTCCTGTAATTGTTTATCTAAGGATTTTGTCTATTGTCCCCAGTCCAACTCATTTTGCGGCTCCAGTGGGAGCGATGTAGGTGGCGGAGGTGGGTATTTATTTGGAGTTACACTCTCCTCCTTAGGAGACTCCCACCCTGGCAAAAAATCTTGGAGATTAAGTTTAGGGGCAGTAGCAACACGAAGAGGGTTGACATCTATTTGTTTCAGTTGCTCAGTAGCTGCTACTGGCTCCCGAGTATCCGCTAGAGCTGCCACCCAATAAAGGCATTGTCAACACAGGATAGTTGAAAGGCACAGGGTCCTTAAACATTTGTACCTTACGGCGCGCCGGTTTTCGGCCAGAATATTTTATGCCCGAAACAGATGACACTACCATGGCTGTAACGCCGGGTGCTGAATCTAATGTAGGTGCCGAACCCTGCTGTTGTGAAGGAGATTCAGAGACAGCTGTAAAAGCGGATTTTTCCACCTGTTTTGCAGCCTTCATTGCGGCTAGAGTCTCTTTCAGTAGTAGCCAGGGGACAGCAAGAGACTTTGCCTCCTTAGACCCACAAGTAACTTCATCCCACAGGTGTGTCCCAATTTTTTCTCAAGTCCCAAGATCAAAAGCTTCATTAACCCCCTTGGTCAGCTCTTTTTCTTTACTCCAGAGCAATAGCCTTTTTAACAGATTATCATCATACTCTATCCCTCTCACTGAGAGGATATGCTGGAAGAGCTTAACGATGACCATTCCTTCTTTACTTAATTGATTCCCCATCCTAACCCTCTTCCAGACCCATCGGCTGTTACCTTATTTGCACTGCTCAGTGTCTTCCGGGCTCACAAGGCTCCGTTCCGAGGCGCCTACCTCCCGATCCTGGTCCTGTCGGTTCGAACCCAGCCGACGTCCCTGCAGCTCTGCGTTTTCCACTTTCTTCGGTTCCACGTGTTTAATTCCTTCAGTTTCAATATGAAAAATAGGGGTGGCCCCTGTTTGGGTGCCATTTGCCACAGAAAATATATGGACCCAGTCAGAGATCAATATGATCAGACAAAAGCCGTTTATTACAAAGCCTTAACCCCTTACATACTATTTCGTACATGCACTTACAGTGATTTGGCATATTATGTTTGGATACATGTCTTGAAGACCCTTAGTGACTAACATGTAATTGGTTAAGCACAGGTGTGAGAACTTGACCTCGAAAGCTTGCCAACAGTCCACAGTTCTCATAACTCAGTGAATACCAGCTTCTTATCTTGCTTGCTTAAGCTTCCTTGGGCCTCTCAGGGCCTTGCTGTATCTTTCAGGATTATTCAGAGTTTATGTACCAATTATCCATTCTCCTGTGAGAACATTGTCTCCACAGGGAAGTTTAGATTGGATGTAAGGAGGAAGTTCTTTACTGTAAGGGTGGTGAGGCAGTTGCCCAGTGAAGTTGTGAATGCTCCATCCCTGGCAGTGTTCAAGGCCAGGTTGGACGGAGTCTTGGGTGACTTGATTTAGTGTGCACTGTCCCTGCCCACGGCAGTGGGTTTGGAACTAGGTGATCTTAAGGTCCTTTCCAACCCTGTCTGTTCTATGATTCTATGATTACTCTGATTTATATGAATAGTTCAATAAATTTGGGGGGACTAAAATTATGAATATTGAGATGGTATTTGCATTATTCTGAGTTGTGTAGATAGTTCATTACCTTTTTATTTTCTAAAATTAGGGATATTAATCTGCATCATTTTAGATAGATATCTTATCTGAAAAGAAAGATGTTATATAAAGGGAAAGCCCTCTCATGGAGTCTGTAGTGACACTTTCATCTGTTTTCCTATGGTTCTTTGTCAAGGTACTGAGATGTTCTCAATGATTTTGTATCTATTTTACCAATCAAAGCGGGATAGATGCTATGCTCTACTCAAATTCCGTGCTTGAAACATCTGAAGTGTGAACTTATTTAATGACAGAAAACAAGATACTAGTTTTCTGACCTTTCTTGAAAGCTGTGTCTTTGGAAGCAGTTGCACTTGGAAGCTGAAGGTTGGAGTGAGGGTATTTCAAACAAATCCTCTTACCACAGCTGAATATTTTTTTCATGTCTTGATAGCATTATTACTCACAGCAGCTTGCAAAATTTTGAAATTTGGATTAATACTATGCTGAAACTCATATGCTGTTAGTAAGTGTTGTTAGATTTGGAAAAATAGCTTTCCAGACCCAAAGTGTGTTTCTAATCCTTTTGGGCAGTCTTCTACTTCTGGTCTAAATGTTGGATTCTGTATTGCTGTTGTTGTTATTATTTGATAATTATAGTCCTTCAATACAGTTTTCCTCTAATGAGAAAGAAAAATTCGGTCACTTAAAAACTTACCTGCTGTTAAATTTAGTATTCTCATAGAATTATTCACCACTTTGGCATTAATGTATTGCACAGTTAAGTAAACACCAAGTAACCTATGAATTTAACAGGAAAATGTCTTCTACCTGTGTGCAATTCCTGGCAGCAAGGCAAAGGTGAAGGGAAATAATTTGACAACAAAACCTGGGTTCAGCTGTAGCAATCATTTTTTTCCTTAGTAGCTGGTGCAATGCCGTGTTTTCGACTTTAGTCTGAGAACAGTGTTGATAGCACATTGATGTTTATAGTTGTTGCTAAGTAACGTTTATACCAATCAAGGACTTTTCAGTCTCATGCTCTGCCAGGAAGGAGGAGCACAGGAAGCTGGGAGGAAGCAGAGGCAGGACACCTGACCCAAACTAGCCAAAGGGGTATTCCATACCACAGCACATCATGCCCAGTATATAAACTGGGGGGAGTTACCCAGAAGGCCCAGATTGCTTCTTGGGTCGGGCTGGGTATCGGTCGGCAGGTAGTGAGCAATTGTACTCTCTCTCCCCTTGTTAGTTCCCTTATCATTATTATTATTGGTGGTGGTAGTAGTAGCTTTGTATTATACCTTAGTTACCTTATCTCAGCCCGTGGGAGTTACATGCTTTCGATTCTCTTCCCCATCACTCCACGAGAAGCAGGGGGAGTGAGTGAGCAGCAGTGTGGTTATGAGTTACCGGCTGGGCTTAAACCATGACGCCTTAATTTAGGAGCAATGCTTTATAATTTTGAAACTCCAGTGTTTTCTTTTGCATAAATATGTTTGGACTGTAGAGTGAGACCTAAAGGTGGTGAAATTTTGTTGGGTTTCCACCCTTGTGGTGTTGTGGATCATCCTACATATCCTAGGCTGAGAGTATAAAGCAGGGCTTCAAGTAAGACTTTTTCATAACAGAAGTACTGCCACAGAAATAATTCTGTATTCAGGGTGTTACATAAAGCATCCATTAGATGTTTTTATGGAGGGAAAATCCATCAAGGGCAGATCTCTGAAATCTGTGGGAGTGAATGGGAAAATATCATTAAATGCTTGCCCTTTCCTTGGAATTTATCTGTGCTTGTGATGCTCGCTGCTGTCAGGGGAAAGCTTATTGGGTGTGATGGGCTTTATCCAAGCCAATACAGCTGCTCTTAAATGCTATTCATCTTACAGCTCTAAGGATGTAGTTTGTGTCATAATCTAGTTCTCCTTACTCTAACTAACTTGGCCAAAAAAACAGTTTGCTATGGGATTATCCTTTCACAGCCTTGTCAGACTTGTGGTAGGAAGTAATTTGATTTTTAAGGAGACTTCCTCTGAGAGCTGAAGTCAATTGTTTTTGCTTTAAATTCCTTCTTGGGGGACAGTGTTTGCTTGGAAAGTGAATAGAATCAGGGCTGTAGGAAGAATTTTATTTGGTAAAGAAGTTCACTATAGTAGCACTATTTTCATTTTACACAAAATAGAGAAACACTGCAGTGGGTAAAGTCAGCAGTTTTAGACTGTATCCTGCACCAGCTGGGGAAATTCCAAGCACAGGCCAAACAGGTAAATTTACTTCCATTACCTACAGTAGCTCTGTCACTCAGGGGCATTCTACTGTATTTTCTATGATCACCTTTGGTGGACTTTCTGTCCATAACACTCCATACCCCTGAGATGTTAGCATGTGCATCATGCTGGGACAAGTCCTTCTACAGCTTTGGCATATATTGTGCCAGATATGAGTTTTATTTTGTTTCTTTTTAGAGCTGGTTCTGTTTTGGGAAGAGAGAGGGAATAATTGTTTTCTATTTGCTCTCTTTGTGCTACTCATGATTTTATAGATCCTTATCGTGGTTTTATTATTTCAGCCTTCTCTTTCCAGCCTGAAGGGCATTAGTCTACCTAGTCTTCAGGTGGATTCTTTGTTATTTTTGGTGTCTTCGTAAGTGTATTCTCATTTTAACTCTCTGAAACAGCTGATATCCATGCAGTTTTTTCACTGGTTTATCTATGAAAACTTTGTGTTGATGTAATATGTTCACATTCCCTTTGCTACACCAGTGGAAAGCACTGTTGTAATGATTTACTGATGTTTCCTTTTGCAGGGCACTGATACCCTTCAATCAACAATCCAGACAGAAATGCAGATAGAACATGGAGCAATCCAAATCCAATAAGAACTGTGAAAAGCTGCATCAACTGACATGTGAATGACCCACACCAGAAGTCAAGTGTTGTCATCTTCGTGCAATGACAGGAGAATGGAAATGCCCTTTACACTAACGGTCACACCTTGAACATCTCCTTCAAATCACAGTGTTCTGATGATCTGGTTGTCCTCACCTGGAATAAATGACATCCATTTGCTTAAATTGGAGCTATGTCATTACATCAGTTGAGGATCTGGCCTTCAGAAAAATTAAATGGCCTGCCCTTACATACACTTAAGGGGGGGGGGGGGGGGGAAGGAATCTTTCAGAAAGAGGGAAAGTAATGAATCAAAACTGTGAGACTAAATCAGTATTTCATTCTGTTCATTTCTTCAGTGAAATACACTGTCTGAATGTCTTCAGATATATTAGGAAGTGTATTGCTCCTTTGCAATACTTGCTTTACCACATATAGAAGCTCAAGAGCTCAAATATTTTTCACTATTTAAACAGCTTTTTTATTTGCTATGGTGTTTATAACAAAAACGGAAAATATTTTTAAAAAGAAAAAACATAACTACAAGTATTAGCCTTTTGCTGGTGTTTTCTGTTCAGCGTAATGAAAACTATTTGCAGAAAGCTAACAATTTTGTTTGTACTGTTGCTTAACTACTTTTTTTACGGGAAAAGGCTTTTATATGCTGTAATTATGCATTTCTCATGAAAAATAAATGTGTATTTATGAATAGTGCAGCTTTAAGTTGCTCATTGCCATAGGATTTAATATGGTTTGCCTGGACTGTGCTGTAAGAGCATAGCTCTGGAGTATTTGAAGATTGATGCTATTTGGCAAGCTCTGCTGTCAACCTGAGAAGCAAGATTAAGCCTTTAAAGAAGATATCTATCTTTGATTGTGTTGTTATCTAAATTTCCAGTACAAGAAAAAATGTGGTAGTTGAGCTTTTGAGTCTGCAAATCCTATTTTATGCAGTGAATTTATGAAATAATTCTTTTTTAAAATGTGAACAATTCTGAGCTCTCCCTTTTTGTTCTCCCTAAGTCCTTTTTCCAGCCATTTGAATGAATTGAAATTTGAGCTTAGGACATCCGTTTTATGGTGGGGACACATGCCATGCCAGACCTTGATGTGAAGGACGGTCTCCCCTGTTATTAGAGAGCCGTACAGGAGAAAAAGGGGCAGGCCCAGAAGCCTTTAGTTGGCGTATGTTGGAGATATGATCTAGCCCAAATCCCCTACTCAAGTAGGGTCATCCCAAAGATACAAAAAACTAAAAGGGGGAGATGTGGAGACAGTGTTCTCACAGGAGAATGGATAATTGGTACATAAACTCTGAATAATCCTGAAAGATACAGCAAGGCCCTGAGAGGCCCGAGGAAGCTTAAGCAAGCAAGACTAGAAGAAGCTGGAATTCACTGAGTTATGAGAACTGTGGACTGTTGGCAAGCTTTCGAGGTCAAGTTCTCACTCCTGCGCATTACCAATTATGTGTTAGTCACTAAGGGTCTTCAAGATATGTATCCAATCATAATATGCCAAATCATTGTAAGTTCATGTAAGAAATAGCATATAAGGAGTTAAGGCTTTGTGATAAACAGCTTTTGTCTGATCATATTGATCTCTGAATGGGTCCATATATTCTGCAGCAGTTCCCCTCTTTAAGTTTTAACCCATTGCCCGTTGTCCTATCACTACAGTCTCTAATGAAGAGTCCCTCCCCAGCATCCCTATAGGCCCCCTTCAAATACTGAAAGGCTGCTATAAGGTCTCCACGCAGCCTTCTCTTCTCCAGTCTGAACAGCCCCAACTTTCTCAGCCTGTCTTCATACAGGAGGTGCTCCAGTCCCCTGATCACCCTCAGGGCCTTCCTCTGGCCTTCCAACTGTTCCCTGTCCTTTTTATGTTGAGGACACCAGAACTGTACACAATACTCCAAGTGAGGTCTCACAAGAGCAGACAGGTAGGATCACCTCCTTCAACCTGCTGTTCACGCTCCTTTTGATGCAGCCCAGGGTACGGTTGGCTTTCTGGGCTGCAAGCGCACACTGCCAGCTCATGTTCATTTTCTCATCGACCAACACCCCTAAGTCCTTCTCCACAGGGCTGCTCTGAATCTCTTCTCTGCCCAGCCTGTAGCTCTGCCTGGGATTGCCCCGAACCAGGTGTAGGACCTTGCAATTGGCATGGTTTAACTTCATAAGGTTGGCATCGGCATCAGCCCGCCTCACAGGCGTGTCAATGTCCCTCTGGATGGCATTCCTTCCCTCCAGCATACAAACCAAACCACACAGCCTGGTGTCATTGGCAAACTTGCTGAGGGTGCACTCAATCCCATTGTCCATGTCACCAACAAAGATACTGAACAAGGCCACGCCCAACACCGACCCCTAAGGGACACCACTCGTTACTGGTCTCTAGCTGAACATCGAGCCATTGACCACAACCCTTTGCATACTGCCATGCAGGCAGTTCTTTATCCACCGAGTGGTCCATCCATCAAACTGATGTCTCTCCAATTTAGAGACAGTGTCAAAGGCTTTGCACAAGTCCAGTTAGATGATGTCAACTGCTCTTCCCCTGTCCATCAGTTCTCTGTAGCCTCATCAGAGAAGGCCACCATGCTGGCTGTCACCAAGCACCTTGTTGTTTTTCATGTGCCTTAGCATGCCTTCCAGGATAATCTGCTCCCAAGATTTTGCCAGGCGCAGAGGTGAAACTGACTGGTCTGTAATTCCCCGGGTCATCCATTTTCCCCTTCTTGAAAATGGGGGTTATATTTCCTTTTTTCCAGTAGTCAGTAATGCAGAGGGTTGACCAATGTACAGGGGGGGTTGTACAGGGGGGTTAGAGGAATTCACTTGCTTAAGCAAAGGTATTGTCTGTACCTATCATGCCTACTAAGCAGAACAAAGGCACTAACTATTGACAAGGAAAAGCAGACACTTGGTTCTATTGACAAGGAAAAGCAGACGCCTGATTCTACTGATAAGCACCTATTGATAAGGAAAAGCAGACCCCTGAATCTACTGTTAAGGGGGAGAAGCAGATGGTTTATGGCTGGGACCAAACCCTAAGGCCATACGTGAAGACTAAAAGGTGAAAAGTTCAAGAAGAGGAAGACTCATTTACTTCATCTTGAAGACCCCTACCCACAGGAGGAAGTCTCATTTACTTCATCTTGAGACCACTGCCCGTGATCAGAGGGGGAACTGCGCAGGCGCAAAGGACCTTCTAGCTCATTGTAATACGAAGCGGGGATAGGACATGAATATGCATAGCCGTGTGGTGCAACCTTATAAATGTAGAGGGAAACAACAATGAGGCACGCATGACTTTGAGGAATTATCCCCGTGTGTCTCATTTTCATTTCATCATCTCTTGACTTTGTGAACGAAGATTTGGGAAGGGCTTTACCCACACTTACTACAAGCGCGCTGATGACTAAGAAGGCCAATGTGGGATAGGCAATTCCAGCTACAAAAAGCACAGCAGAAGGTCTTCTTGGGTGGAACAGGTGGGGCACGATCCTTCCTGCGTTGTCTTTTCTCCTCGAGACTAATTCTTTGTGAGCTCTCAAAGGAGTCAGCGACATTATGTATGGTGTGCCTCCAAGTCTCCCGATTGGAGGCCAAGTTGGACCACTGATGGTAGTCAATATGGCCAAGGCTAAGGTATTGTTTCAGGGAGTCCTTATGTCTCTTCTTTGGGGCACCTCTCTTGCGGCTACCGGTGGCAAGTTCACTGTAAAACACGACCTTGGGGAGGCGGTGATCCTTCACTCTAGAGACCTGCCCTGCCCAGCACAGCTGCAATTTCAGCAATATGGCCTCGATGCTGGTGACCCCTGCCTGTTCGAGGACAGTGACATTAGACACATAGTCAGTCCAATGGATGTTTAGAATCGTACGGAGGCAGCGCTGATGAAAGCGTTCCAGGAGTCGCAGGTGATGACGGTAGATGACCCATGATTCAGACCCATATAAAAGAGTAGATAATACAATGGCTCTATAGACACTGATCTTTGTACTTTTCTTCAGGTGTTTACTGCACCAGACTCTTTTATGGAGTTTTCCGAAGGCTCTATATGCCTTTGCTATTCTGTTGTCTATCTCTTTGTCGATTGTGGCATCCGAGGAAATGATGCTTCCCAGATAGCTGAACTGCTGAACTGTCTTAAGGTCTTACTTGCCGATGGTAATAAGGGGGTGGCGATAATCTTCTTGCGGTGCAGGTTGGTAGAGGACTACTGTCTTCTTCAAGCTGACTTCCAGCCCAAAAACCTCAGCCGCCTCCGCAAAGCAAGATGTTAAACGCTGCAGAGCTGCTTCTGTGTGGGCAACAAGGGCGACATCATCAGCAAAGAGCAGTTCACGGACAAGATGATTTAGGGTCTTAGTGTGGGCCTTCAGTCGCCTTAGATTGAATAGGCTACCATCGGTACGATATCGAATATAAATGCTGTCTTGTTCGTCGAGGTCTGCCGTAGCCCTTTGGAGCATCATGCTGAAGAAGATTGTGAATAAGGTCGGTGCGAGAATGCGACCTTGTTTCACACCATTGGTTATTGGGAAAGGCTCAGAGAGTGCATCACCATACCTGACTTGGCCTTCCTGATCCTCATGTAACAGAATAATCATTTAGAGGAACTTGGGAGGACAACCTAATAGTTCCAAGATCAGCCACAAGCCTTTTCTGCTCACAGTATCGAAAGCTTTGGTGAGGTCAACGAAAGTTACGTATAACCCCTAATTCTGTTCTCTACACTTTTCTTGCAGTTGTCTGAGAACAAATACCATGTCTGTGGTACTTCTATTAGCCCTGAAGCCACACTGACTTTCAGGTAGAAGTTCTTCTGTGATAGCAGGTACTAGTCTGTTCAATAGTATTCTTGGAAGAATTTTACCATCAATGGAGAGCAGAGTTATACCACGGTAGCTTGAGCAGTCTGACTTGGCACCTTTTTTCTTATACAGAGTGACGATAATTGCATCACGAAAGTCTGACGGTATTTTGCCTTGTTCCCAGCAGCACACAACTAGCTCATGAAATTTAGCATGAAGTGCTTGGCCTTCATGCTTCCATATTTCAGGTGGGACTCCGTCAACCCCAGCTGCCTTGACAGTTTTCACCTGCTGTATGCCCTTAAGAGACTCTCCCATGGTAGGGGCTAAATCCAATTTGTTTTTCACTGGATGTTGCAGAATGTGCTGGATTCCTTCGCCTTGGACTACACGATTTGCACTAAAGAGGGTTTGAAAATGTTCAGATCAACGATTCAGGATGGAGATTTTATCTGTAAGAAGCGTTTGGCCATCTGCACCAAGTAAGGGGCTTTGAACCTGGAATGTGGGTCCATACACTGCCTTCAGAGCCTCATAGAATCCTCTGTGGTCAACCAAACCTGCACATAGTTGAGTCTTTTCTGCTAGGTTGAGCCACCACTTGTTCTGGATGTCTCTAAGTTTCTGTTGGAGTTTGCTACATGCAAGACGAAAGGCTGCTTTTCTTACGTGGCAGAGTGGATGAGTGAGGTGTGCTTGATGAGCAGATCTCTTTTTTGTCAGCAGTTCCTGGACCTATTGTCAAACCAGTCTTTGTTTTTCTTTGAGGAGAACCCAATGGATTCTACAGAGGACTGCAGGATGCTATTTTTGATATGTTGCCAAAGCGCTTCAGGAGAAGAATCTATAAGTTGGTCTTCAAGCCTAGTTTGAAGGTTAGCCTGAAAGTTGTCCCTCACTGCAGCTATTTGAAGTTTATCAACATTGAGCCTCTTCCTCGGAATGCCACTCCTCTTAGGTTTGGGCTTGAAGTGGTAATTGAGTTTGCAATGCACAAGGTGGTGGTCTGTTTGGCATTCTGCACTAGGCATCACTCTGGTCTGGCAGACATCACGAGTATTTCTCTGGCACACTAAAACATAATTAATAAGGTGCCAATGTTTAGATCAAGGATGCATCCAGGTTGTCTTCCATCTGTCTTTCTGCTGGAAAATAGTGTTGGTGATGGTAAGCTGTTGCTCTGCACAGAACTCTAGTAAGAGGTGACCGTTATCATTGCAGCTGCCAACACCGTGCTTGCCTAGTAATCCTTTCCAGGCTTCAAAGTTCTTTCCTACTCGGGCGTTGAAGTCACCAAGAATTATGATCTTATCTTATATAGGAACCTTTTGAGTGAGGTGACGCAGGTCGGAGTAGAATTTTTCTTTTTCTGCAGGGTCAGCTTGCAGAGTTGGAGCATATATGCTGAAAAGAGCAACGTGTTGCTTGTTGTGTAGTGGAAGACGTAAGGAGATAATATGGTCGGAATGACCTATCGGCAAATTTTCAAGTTTAGAGATGATGGAGTTTTTAATCATGAAGCCGACTCCAGAAAGATGACTTTCAGTTTTGGGTTTGCCTGACCAGTAGAGTGTATAGCCAGCACCATGTTCTTTGAGGCTACCTTCCTCATGAAGGCGAACTTCACTGAGAGCAGCGATATCGATGTTAAGTCGTGACAATTCATGGGCAATTAGTGCAGAACAGCGCTCAGGACGCCCACTGTTCACTGTATCAAGTATGGTTCTGATGTTCCAACATGGGAGTGTCAATCTGGACACACCTTTGGAGGCAGGTGTATGCCTTTGTCTCTTTGTCTTTAATTGACCGCAATAGAAGATGCCCGGTGGCTGCGGCTAGCCAACCAGGTGGAGGGGGAGATGAGCTTTGGTTAGGCCACCTTTTCTAGGCCTCTCTCCATATGGAGCAAGCAGTGCTGTCCTTGAAAAAGGCTGCTTGGTCATTCAGGATGCTGCCAAACAAGACTGTCATCTCCCGGGTCAGACTTGAGTGACCAGTGTCCTGAACCGCCTGCATGCAGGGTTGGGTCTGCGACTTCCAGTGCACCTTATCACCTGCCTTTACGTCCCTCGCCTGTCGCTACAGGACTTTGCAAGTGTGGGTAAACCCTTCGGGCCTGCGCAGTGGATTTATTTTAGGTGAGGCACAGCGTGCGCAGAACTGGCCTCACCCTTTACACCTGAGGTTTATCTGCCAGGGCCTAGCGACCTTGGACAGTGACAGCAAAGTCCTCTGGTCGTAGGTTTGATTAGAGTATCCTTCTCTTAGATGGATGGCCTTACAGAGCTACACGAGCTCCATCTGCCCGGGTTTGAAGTTGAAGTTGTCCTTCTCCTAGGATGGTTGCCTGAAGGCTAGTGAGCCCATCCTGCCCATGGACACACTTTGTCTGACCCTTCATTTGAGAGCTGACTGGCATGGGAGACCCTACCGGAAGCATAAGCCACCACCAGCATAACTCCCAACTTCACAAGGGCACGCAAGCTCTTTCCCCACGACAAGGGGGTGTCCGTGCATCTCAGCGCTGAATAAAAAGCATACCTACTTTACAACTTTAACGAGTTGTGGAGTCAATCCGCGCATCAATTTGGCGAGCCATCCAGGAGGCCTCTGTTCGGCTGCAGGATCGGCTGAGGGGCAGACATCCTAGGCGCCCCAGGCCGCTTGCCTGGAGGAGCTCCGCTTCTCGTCCGCTCACTGCAGGGACAGACAACAACCTGTGTCGGCTGCGGAAAAATGGTATGTTTGAAATTTAGGTAATTTATGGAGCCTGTAAGGCGTACGCGTGGCCCGGGGCTGCTGGTAAGGCGTGCAGAGACGTCTGGCGCACAGCGTAGTTCCCCTTGGTAGGTAGGGCTTGCAAGCAGGGAACTCGCCGACCGATGGAGCGGCTGCTAGCGACCCTGAGAGTGCATCTGGTGAGTCCGGGTTTTCACTGCATCCCAGGTTTTGGGAAGCAGGACGGACCTGCTACCATAAGAAGCAGGAGAAGGGTAAGCGGAACCATAGTGTGGGTGTGTGGTATCCCATGTGTGTGTTTGTGTTTCTGTGTGACTGAGACGTAGCATAGCTACGAGGCGAGTGTGGAGTCCTGATCCGCAGTTCCGTGTTCTCCGCGGTTCCGTGTTCTCCGCGAGGAAAGCGGCAGGAGAAGGACTAAGCTTTGTTTTGTGTTGTGTCTAAGTGCTTTGTGTGTATATGTCTGTCGTTAGTGTTAAAGATTACAGTGCTTAAGCGGTGGGGGAGAAGTAGACAAAAGTAAACTGTTGCTGTGTGTGTGTGTGGGGGGGGTGTTAAGAAGATTTCCCTCTGCGCCCCAGTGGCTGTATAACAGAAGTATAACCTCTAATAGCTGTAGTCCTACCCTTGAGACCTGGACTTTACACTCAGTACCAGAGGCTTGTAGCCTCACATATGGGTGCATAATAACTTTTGAACAGTGGAACCTGCCGTGGATACTAGGACAGTGTAAATTTTGATGGAACCGAAACTATGATCTAACAACAGGGGAGTTGATCTGCAGAACCCAGAGATATTATTTTACTGAACCCCCTGGGAATATCATAAAACTCGTGTGTAGGTGCGCTCATATTTGTTAAGTGCATTTGTAGAGCACTGGGAAAGAGAAGCTATAGAGATTTGTAAAAGACTGTTTGAAATGGGAGCTGGTCAAAACAAGGGGATTCTGAAGAAAAGCCCGTTGGGTTACATTTTGGCACATTGGAAAGAACTGGGAGGGTTTTCTGGGGGCTCGGTAAACAAGAAAACATTGGTAAAATATTGTAATTAATGGTGGCCTTTATATACTTTGGAAGGTCAGGAAAATGGCCTAAAAATGGAACTCTGAATTATAATACATTGTTACAATGAATGTTGGTTTTGAGGTGGCCAGGAAAATGGGATTAAGTACTATATGCAGATATGTTTTTCACTCTAAGAAACCACCCGGAGTGGCAGGCAGAATGTGAAATTAATATAGCTCTGCCAGATCCCTAATTTTGGCTTTGGAAAAGGACAGGGGAAAACTGAAAGCTAAGCTGGAGAGATGTTGTTCGGCCTGTTATATTGGGGAATGATGTTTAAAAGTTATAAATAGGAAAATTATATATCACAGATACCTCTGAGAGGAGCACCCTCTATATCTGTTCTATCAGATATTGATAAGGAGGAGGAGATTGCTGTCACCTGCAACAAGCAACATTAAACCAGAAGTGCTGTTGCAGCGGCAGGCATCTGAAACCTCTGCAGAGCAGGGTGAGCAACTGTGAGAAGAAAAAAAGGGGAAACCAAGTGGAAAGGAGGGGAGCTCGCGCAGCTTCTGTGTTTGAGCACGGGATGAGTGCTGGGGCAGGCAAACAAGTGGGAACAGGCATGCTGACAGACGGGACTGAGGGGTTGTTGAATAAATGTGGACAGAAGTGCTTTGAAACTGATGGAAGAGGAATGTTGGGCAAAGGTGGGGGACGTGGGTTCTTCTCCTATGGGACTGGATCGGTGTGTGTGTGCTGTAGGGAGTTTTGAACGTTGGAAGTGAGACTGTCCTGCGGGGGAGGGAGTGCCATGGGGTGGCTCTGGTGGCTGAATTGGAACTAGACTGACAAGGGACCTGGGGAATCTACCCTAGCAGATCCACTGGTTAAATTAAAACTCTGGACTAGAGGAAATAAAGTGGAATTTTAGTGGATACAGAAGCAACTTATTCTGCGTTAAATCAGAGGGAAAAGAATTTGTTACAGATGTGGGAGCTACTGGCCACCAGGGAAAGAAAAAAAAAAAAAAAAGAAAAGAAAAAAACTGCAAAACGACACAACCCTTCAGGTACAAATTGGGATAACAAATAGGAATGCATAAAATTTTTATGCATGCTAAATTCTCCGAAATCTTCATTAGGGCAAGAAGCAACATTTAAAGAAGGCAAAATGGAATTAAGAGTTAAAAATCAATTAATTGCAGTTTTGAGTATATCTTTAATTCAACAGAAAAAGCAAACAGGAGGACCTCCCTGAAATAGAAGAAATCCTTAATCCAGGTATATCTGGGAGTATGGGCATCTGAAGTTCCAGGTAAGGCGAAAAATGCTTTGCCTGTTAAAGTAGAAATAAAAAGGGGGACCTGCCCAATTAGAATAAAACAATATCCCCTAAAATTGCAGTAAAGGGAATTAAAAAAAACAAAACAAAACAACAAACCATATTTATTTTAATTGAATGTGAATTGGAATATAATTCTCCTATCTTGCCAGTAAAGAAATAAAGTTGCAGATTGGTTCAAGAACTCATGAATCACCAAATTTATAGAGGATATTCATCCAGTAATAGCTAATCCGTGTACCTTATGGGCTATATTGAATCAGAAATGATTTGCCGTCTTGGATTTAAGGACTCTTTCTTTTGCTTACCATTGGCCAAACAAAACCAGAATTTATTTGCTTTTGAATGGGAAAATCCTGACACAGTAAGGAAAACCCAATTAACTTGGACAGTATTATCTCAAGGGTTTTAAGACAGTCCTTTCAAAATCAGCACTGGAACTAGAATCATGGAAACCACCCACTCAGATGGGGACTCTGTTACAATATGTGGATGACCTATGAATTGCTACTGAAACAAAGGAAGAATGTGTTCAGTAAATGGTGGGATTATTGAATTTTCTGGGACTGAATGGTTATTGGGTAACCAGACAAAGACCCGACTAATCCAAACCCGAGTTTCCTACCTAGGATATGAAATAACAGGAGGACAGAGAGAACTTGGAACTGCTAGAGGAGAAGCCATTTGCCAAACTCCACGACTGTCGACCGTCAAGTTGCTCCGGACATCCCTGGGAATGACTGGATGATGCAGACTTTGGATCCATGATTATGGTGTTCTGGTAAGACCACTATATGAACTGTTGAAAGGAAACTCTCCCTCTTTGGAATGGACTGATCCAGCAGAGGAGGGCTTTAGAAATTACAAACCAGAGCTAATGAGAGCTGCAGCTCTGACTTCTGGATATGACTAAATCCTTTTGCCTATATTCCTATGAAGAACAGGGAATAGCTTTGGTGGTCCTTACTCAGAAACTAGGACCCTATAAGAGGGCAGTGGTGTATTTTTCAAAACAGCTGAATGAAGCGAGCAAAGAATGGCCTGGGTGCCTAAGGGCTGTGACAGCAGTTGTCATATATATTGAAGAGGTTCGCAAATTCACCTTGGGACAAAGGATTACTGTGCTAGTGTCCCATGTGGTATCAGCAGTCCTGGAACAGAAAGGAGCCCACTGGTTATCTCCTTCATGTTTTTTTAAAATACCAGGCCACCATTGTAGAAAAGGATGATACAGAAATTGTGGTCACTCATGTTGTCAGTCCAGTATCCTTTTGCAGAACAACCAACAGAACTATTAACACCCGACTGCTTGGCCACTATGTGAAACTGTATATTCAAGCCAACCAGATTTGAAAGAAACCTCTGGAACATGCCCTGGAATTGGCTAAAGACAAAAGGATAAATATTTGGACTGATTCTAAATATGCATTTGGTGTGGTCCATGCACAGCGTGCCATCTGGAAAGAATGAGGACCTTTGAACACACAGGAGAAGCAGATTAAACATGCTACAGAAATTCTATGACTACTAAAATCTGTTCAGCTACCTGAGGAAGTAGCTATTATGTATTGTTGAGGGCATCAACAAGGTGAATCTGATCAAGAAATTGGAAATAATTTGGCCAATTTTGAAGCCAAACGAGCAGCTGAACAATCTAAACTCATTCCCTTAATCCCTGACGGCAAACTAACAATTGAGAAATCTAAACCTAGATATTCAAAGGAGGACTGAAAATTGGAGATCTCAAAGGAGAGGAAAACAAAGAAGATTAGATTCAGATACCTGATGGGCAAATTATAATCCCCTATAACCAACTGTGGAAGCTAGTTCAGGAAGAACATAATAAAACTCATTGAGGTAGCAACTCTTTGTATAAATACTTAGATGAACAAATTGGTAACATAGTTCAGTTAGTGACAACGTCAACTCTGCTTCAAGAATAACCCTAAAATTGAAAGTAGAAATCAAATTGGTACAACTGAGGAGGAAGTTATCTGGGACAGCACTGACAAATAATTTTTTCTGAATGATCAAGACCAATATTTGTTGGTGTTAACGAATACTTTTTCAGGGTGGCCAGAAGCATTCCCTTGTAGAATAAATAATGCAAGACAAGTAATTGGAACATTGTTAAACAGTGTAATACCTTGTTCTGGAGTACCAGAGGTAATTTCTTCTGACCGAGTCTCAACCTTTAGTAGAAATTCATTGGCAACTACATGTTCCATACAGGCCAGTGGGCAAGTTAAAAAGATAATAAAACAACAGATTAGTAAAATACTGATACCAAGCCTTACCACTGGCTCTATTAAGAATTTGGACTAAACCTCGGTCGAAAGAAGAGGCTATCCCATGTAAAATTTTATATGGAAGACAATATCAGTATCAGTCCCAGTTTAAAGGAGAAAGTCTTCTGGAAGTGGGAGAAGGTTATCTCCAAGAGTTTCTGATCAATCTGGGAAAGCAATTAGAAAAAATAAGAAAATACTGAGGACAAGAGCAAGAGGCGTGGATTATCCGACTCACCCTTTTAGATCCAGAGACTGGGTTTATGTTAAGAATTTTTAAGGAGGTCCTCTACGGGAGAAGTGGAGCAGACCGTACCAGATAATATTGACCACCTTTACAGCAGTGAAGATAAGGGAACAACCTGCTTGATACATTATTCAAGAATAAAGAAAGCACCGGAACCAGAGAAGACATGGCAGATCGAACCTTCAGGACCCTCGCATATGAAATTATATCAGTCATAATTTGGATTTATGTGATAACTGACATACCACCTTGGGACTAATACTTATACCTGAAATTAATGCAGAATGTTACTAAAGTTGTTAATTGTAGTGACTGTTGGGTGTGTGCACAGTTGCCTGAATCAGGAGAAGATCAGGACCTTCCATTAATTGGCATTCCAATTTCCAACACTATCTCATGGACAATTTTAAGATTTGGAACAGTTAATCCTAATCCAAATATTATACTTGTATACAAAGATGTATTACACCAGGAACCAGAATAGGAGACTATGTTTGTTTAAATGCCACAGGCGTAGGTTTTTGCATCAGGACCACAAAAGCCCTTAAGAATTCATGAGATGGATGCTCTTTCAGGTGGGATTCAAGATTAAATTATCTGGTAGGTCATTCTAATGGTATTGTAGTGCCTGCACATCCACAATGACATGTCAAGAAACTTAGTACATCAAGATATACATTGAACTCCTGGCTATAGTGAACTTAATATCAAAAATAACCAAGGGAGCCAAGTAGGGTAAGCAGAGACTCTCCTCCCCTGAAGCCTTTAAACATTATTGCACAAAACAAAATCAAACCCATGAAAACAGTATTCTGCACGTCACAGGATGAATTACAAATAAAATATGCAGCTGATACTAGTCAAACCTTACAAAAAACATCCCCCTGAAGAGTTTTTGTCATACATTCCCAATATCTGACTCTTGGACAATAGCAGCATGAGGAGATAAAGAACTGTTAAAACCAAGAATATTAGAAGGCTTGCTGAGGGAAAAAGAACATTATTTAAAAGGCAGAGGCTGTGAATAACAGGAGACATAATGAGAATGCATTTCTAGTTGACCTACTGAATATGGTCAAACAGTCTTCAAAGGCAGAACTGCATCCATGGCAAAACAACACCAACCTACCTGAACAGAGAGCCAGGCAAAATCCTCCGTACTCCTGCAAGATTTTAATTCCTTGAGTTATCTTATAATACTTTCAGGATTTTTTACTGTTATGCTGATATGTTATTGTTACAATAATCTCTGCATGAACATACTCTTCACACTTGCACAGAACTTCACAGACTCTTCACAGTCACAAGCATCTCCTAGAAGGGGAATCATTCCTGAATTACTCTTCTTAGGAATGACTTATTTGTAAGGGCCAAACCCTGTGACCATGTGATGTCTAGAAAACACATTCCTGAAGACATTTCCTCCCCGGACAAGGACATAAATCCTCCAAAAAAGGAAGAGGGACAAGGTTTACTCATAGGAATAGGCTTGGTGTTGAAGTCTCTTTTCTTTGAAATATAAACGTAGTGTGACACAGCTTAGACTAATGTACACATTGGCATAACACTAAGAAACATTCACATCTTGAGTAACATGCAGCCTTAACATCTGAATGCAGTGGAGGATCTCACTATGCTGCTCTCCTTACCTATTTCAATTGATTTATACACTCCCCATTCCACACTGGTGAAGTGGATTTCATTCTCTTGAAATCTAGTGAATGCTACTTCACTGCTTGATACACTTTTACAATCACTTTTAGCAGAAGAGACTTGCACATGCAGCAAATATTATACTTGTATACAAAGATGTATTACACCAGGAACCAGAATAGGAGACTATGTTTGTTTAAATGCCACAGGCGTAGGTCACTATTCACATTGTAATCACGCTATTAATATAGATGGTATTGTGGTTCTGTGGTGGCCTGTTCCTGAAGGGAAAGGATGGTATTGGTTAAGTGGGGGTTTAACCCTATTGCTGACCAGAGTACTGCATTTCATAGTTTTGTGAGATGGCTAATTCCATCATTGGGAATAAGTGAATTAGAGAAGGCAATCATAAATATCTCAGCAATCATAGGAAATAGAAAGTAAAACCATTGATATAATCCCAGTGGAACAAGAATCAATGAAAATTGCTGTTCCTGAAGCAGATCTGGAGGAAATCTCGAAACAAACTAATATATTTACCTCCTGGGGTTTGAAGAAGTTACCTTCATGGTTACCTGATCTCTCCTGGTTAAGGCAACTGGTTGCAGGAACATTGATATTAATTGTTTTAATATTGATTACTTGTGGCATTGTAACACGAAGCGGAGATAGGACATGAATATGTATAGGCGTATGGTGCAACCTTATAAATGTAGAGGGAAACAACACTGAGGCACGCATGACTTTGAGGAATTATCCCCGTGCATCTCAGCGCTGAATAAAAAGCATACCTACTTTACAACTTTAACGAGTTGTGGAGTCAAGGAAGTCATCAGGAACTTTACCTGACTGCCATGATTTTTCAAATATGATGGGCAGTGGCTTAGCAATTTCATTCGCCAGCTCCTTCAGGATCTACGGATGTATTTCTTCAGGTCCCTTGGAACTATGTACGTTCAGGTTCTTAAGAGGGTCTCGGACCAGATCCTCTTCTACGGTGAAGAAACCCCTCTTTGTGATGCCAGTAACATGTCTAGAGCCATTCAGTTTTGTAATATCACCTTAGATAGGCTAGTTATCTCTTGTTGTTCTGCCTGGATTATATCGATGTTTTTACTTTCCATTTCCTCTATGGTTGCCGAGATATTTATAATTGCCTTCTCTAATTCGCTTTCTGCCAAAGATGGAATTAGCCCTTTTACAAAACTATGAAATGAGTTGTGCCGTTCAATAATAGGGTTAAACCCTCTCTTAATCCGTTTCGCAAAACTTCTAATCCAGGTCCCAGAAGGATACCTGTTGATAATATATACAGCACCTAAGGTGCATGCCCCCTTCCAGTTGGGGGGTAGAGTCTTATAAGCATTTTTTCCACATAACCAATACCATCCTTTCCCTTTAGGAACGTGCCACTATTGAACTATAATACCATCTATAGCAATAGTATGATTGCAATTTGAATGGTGGCCTACATCTGTGGCATGTAAACAAGCAAAATTTCTTACCCTGGTTTCTGATGTAATACATCTTTGTGCACAGGTATAATATTTATTACCTGGGTTAGGATTAACTATTCCAAATGTTAACCTTTCCTTCGAATACAGATTGCTAGTGTTCACCCACAAATTTATCCATGAGACAGTGTTAGGAATTGGAACTCCAATTAATGGGAGATCCAGGCTTTCTCCTGATTTAGGCAACTGTGCACACACCCAACAGTCACTACGATTAAAAACATTAGTAACATTCTGCACTAATTTCAGGTATAAGTTCTGGTCCTAAGCTTGTGTGCCAGTTATCATATGAGTCCAAATTATGATCGATGCAATTTCATACGTAAGGGTACTGAAGGTTCGATCCGCCATATCTTCTCTGGCTCTAGCGCTTTCTTTATTCTTGAATAATGTATCCAAGCAGGTTGTTCCTTTATCTTCACTGCTGTAAAGGTTTTCAATAATATCTGGTATAGTCCGCTCCACTTCTCCTGTAGAGGATCTTCCTGAAAAATTCTTAACATAAACCCAGTCTCCAGATCTGAAAGGGTGAATCGGATAATCCAAACCTCTTACTCTTGTCCCTACTATTCTCTTATTTATCTCCTCCAATAGTTTTCCCAGATTGATGAAAAACTATCGGAGATAGTCTTCCCCCACTTCCTGAAGGCTTTCTCCTTTAAACTGGGACTGATATGGTCTTCCATACAAAATTTCAAATGGGCTAACCTCTTCTTTTGACCGAGGTTTAGTTCGAATTCTCAATAGAGCCAGTGGTAAACCTTGGTACCAATATAAATTTGTTTCCTGACATATTCTACTAATTTGTTGTTTAATCAGATGGTTCATCTTTTCTACTTGCCCACTTGCCTGAGGCCTATATGGAACATGTAGTTGTCAATCAATTTCTAATTTTCTGCTAATTTCTTGTAACAATTTTGCACTAAAGTGCAAGCCTCGGTCAGAAGAAATTGCCTCTGGTACCCCAAAATGAGCTTATTATCTCATTAAATAATATTTTAATCACTTGTTTTGCATTATTTATTCTACAAGGGAATGCTTCTGGCCAGCCTGAAAAAGTATCCATTAACACCAATAAATATTGATAACCTCCTTTTCTTGGTAATTCAGAAAAAATCTATTTGCCACTGCTGTCCCTGATAATTTCCTTTCCCAGTTGTCCCAGTATGATTTCTATTTTCAGTCTTAGGATTATTCTTTAGACATAGCCGACATTGTCACTAATTGAACTGTGGTGTATAGATTCCTTCCTACAATTTGTTTGTCTAAATATTTATGCAAAGAGTCGTTACCCCAATGAATTTTATTATGTTCTTCCTGAGCTAACATCCAGAGCTGGTTATAGGGGATTACAATTCGGCCATCAGGTATTTGAGCCCAACCCTCTTTATTTTCCTGTCCCTTTAGATCCTCAATCAATTTTCTATCCTTTTTTGAATATCTAGGTTTAGATTTTTTAATTGTTAGTTTGCCATCAGGGATTAAGGACATGATTCGAAATTGTTCAGCTGTTCGTTTGGGTTCAAAATCAGCCAAATTGTTTCCAATTTCTTGATCAGAGTCACCTTGTTGATGTCCTTTACAGTACATAATAGCTACTTCTTCAGGTAGCTGAACAGCTTCCAGTAATTGTAGAATTTCTGTAGCATGGTTAATCTGTTTCCCTTGTGTGTTCAAAGGTCCACATTCTTTCCAGGTATCACCGTGTGCATGGACCATACCAAATGCGTATTTAGAATCAGTCCTAATATTTATCCTTTTATCTTTAGCCAGTTCCAGGGCTCTTATTAATGCTATTATTTCTGACTTCTGGGCAGAGGTGTTCCCAGGTAAAGGTTTATCTTTTTTTTTTTTTTTTTTTTTTACCTGTGAAGTGGTGGTAACGGCATATCCTGCCTTTCATTTACCATTTTCCATGAAGCTACTGCCATCAGTAAGCCAAGAATCAGCATCTTCAAGAGGTTTTTCTTTCGAGTCTGGTCAGTTTGAATATGCAGTCTCTATGGTGGTCAAGCAGTTGTGTGTTAGTGGTTCTGTCGATTGTTCCTGCAAAAGGACGCTGGATTCACAACGTTAGTGACCACAATTTCTGTATCATCCTTTTCTACAATGGTGGCCTGGTATTTTAAAAAAACATGAAGGAGATAACCAGTGGGCTCCTTTCTGTTCCAGGACTGCTGATACCACATGGGACACTAGTACAGTAATCTTTTGTCCCAAGGTGAATTTGCGAGTCTCTTCAATATTTATGACGACTGCTGCCACAGCCCTTAGGCATCCAGGCCATTCTTTGCTTGCTTCATTCAGCTGTTTTGAAAAACAGGCCACTGCCCTTCTGCAGGGTCCTAGTTTCTGAGCAAGGACCCCCAAAGCTATTCCCTGTTCTTCACAGGAATATAGCCAAAAGGATTTAGTCACATCCAGGAGTCACAGAGCTGCAGCTCTCATTAGCTCTGTTTTTAAATTTCTCAAAACCCCCTCTGCTGTATCAGTCCATTCTAAAGAGGGAGAGTTTCCTTTCAACAGTTCATATAGTGGTCTTACCAGAACACCATAATCATGGATCCAAAGTCTGCATCATCCAGTCATTCCCAGGGATGTCCGGAGCAACTTGACGGTCGACGGTCATGGAGTCTTGCAAATGGCTTCTTTTCTAGCAGTTCCCAGTTCTTTCTGTCCTCCTGTTATTTCATATCCTAGGTAGGAAACTTGGGTTTGGTTTAGTTGGGCCTTTTGTCTGGATACCCGATAACCATTCAGTCCCAGAAAATTTAACAATTTCACTGTCCACTGGATACATTCTTCCTTTGTTTCTGTAGCAATTAACAGGTCATCCACATATTGTAACAGTCTCGTTTGAGTAGGTGGTTTCCATGATTCCAGTTCTCATGCTAGCTGATTTCTAAAAATTGCTGGACTGTTTTTTTTTAACTCTTTAGGTAATACTGTCCAAGTTAATTGAGTTTCCCTTCCTCTGTCAGGATTTTCCCGTTTGAAAGCCAATAATTGTGGCTTTCTTTGGCCAGTGGTAAGCAAAAGAAAGTGTCTTTTAAATCCAAGATGGCAAACCATTTCTGATTAGCTGTTCAGCCTGGAGAAGAGAAGGCAGAGTGGAGACCTTATATAGGATTCTAAATAAGCCACGCACCTAAAGAAAAGCTATCATTGGTCCCCAACAACTGTTCACACGCCTGTCTATACATTGCTATTGGCTAAGCTAAGTTTTACACACATATCTCTGCAACAGCAGGGTGTATGCCTTGTGATAAGCGGTGCATTCCTTGTGGCCAGCAAGCTCCTGTTTCAGCGTTCTGCTTGCATTTCTTCGACTCCAGGCCTCCCCGGCTCAGCTGAGTCAGAGAGAGTTCAAGGCTGTCTCACTCAGCTCTAATCCTGGGTTGTGCAGGCCCTCGTGAGAATAACCATTGCTCCACAATTCCCCCGTTTTTCTTTTGCTCAAACCAGGATGCTTGCTGTCACAAAAGGAAAATTTTGCTAAGTGATCTACTAAGTAAGCTTTGCAAACATTGTAATAAGCAAGGTATCAATAGTAAAACAAAACCAAAAGCAATCAATCCACATATGCATGCCTTAATCACACTACATAGCCAACCACTTAACCCCCAGGTTGTACTGTAGGCCATACAAACTTAGAATACGTATCTACTGTAACATGTACCTAACGCAAATGCCCAAACTCAGAAATATGAGTGACATCCATTTGCCACAGCTTTAGAGCCCTCAAACCCCGAGGGTTGACCCCAAGTCCAAGTCCTGCTCCATGACTGCTTCACTGAGGACAACTTCAAAGAATTCCGGTGGCTTCAGTCCATGTTAGTCGATACTGTCGTTGTAGGCCTCATGCATTTTGATGGAACTGAGCATGCGCCATCGCATGGCATGTGTCCATCACAGTCTGCCCGATACTCCTGATAAGAGCATACGAGAGACCTTCCCACTGCAGGTCTTGATGCAGAACTTTTATTTTAACGTAAAAAAAGGTTACTCCCTTCACTTTAAGAAGGACTGAAAACATCCATAAAACGGATGTCCTAAGACCAAATTTCAATTCATTCAATCACTGACAAGGGGGGTGTTCTGGGGCAGTAATTTGTCACATCTAATACATTTATCTGCAAAACCAGTAACCCCAATGGGGGGGGGGGGGGGGCGAGCTGCTGAACTAATTTTTTTTTTTTACAGTACACTGTTTCTTTTTACAATGTCCCATCCGTCCGCAATTATAACATCTCATAACTTTAGTACTCCCACAATCGCCCTGACCTCATTGTAGAAGGGGTTTAACAGCAGTGGCATAGGCAGTACCATGTATCCAGCCTTTTCCTCTGCTGTGCTCACTTTAAATCATATATGAAGTTGGGGAGTAAACAACAATTGAGCTATCATAATATCATATGGTGCTAGGATATATGCAGAAAAAATATGTGTGATAATTGCCTGAGTATACGATGATTTTAAGCCGTAGGATGTTACCGGTTGACGTGCCTCCTTTACTACCTTTAAATTCAATGCCTCCCACTTCTTTCCCCCCTGTGGAGTGTTAAACACCAGGAATGCTGAGGGACCCATAGCCGAAAATTCCCCCATAACAATTGCATCTTTGACCATCCCTCGCCAACCTTTAGCAGGGTTATTACTCCCCTACCCTGTGCCCAACATCCCCCTCCCACTCCCCTTTCTTTACTACTGGATTGTAGGAGGGTGGGGCAAGAGGGTTCGAAGGTTTCTTTTGTCTCCAATACTCTAATTTCTTCAGCAGCTGTCGCAGTTGACCATCACTGAGGCTGGTTCGCATCTGCCGACGAGCTGAACTGTCTGAACCATCTGAGTCGTGATCAGGAAGGGGAGGGTACGAGTCCGGTTCTGCTGGAGACTCGGGGTCTGGTTCCAATTCCGATTCAGGGTCTTCTTCCTCTAGGTCGAAGGCCAGGAGAACAGATGCCACTGCTGCCTGTTCCGATTTCATTTCCTTTAAAGTCTCAATTATCGATCTCCATAACGTAGAATACTTCAGGGCTTCCTTTGTCCCTTTACTAATCTCATCCCACGACGCCAGGCCTATATGTTCCCAAAGCAAGTATTGAGAGGTTGTTAAAACTAAACGGGCTAGTGACATGCAATCATTAGGTGTTATAACCTCTGACCCAAAAACATAAGACAAAAGATGTCTCTCTGGTTCAGAGTGAAGCCCATACTGAGAGACAGTAGCCCGCAGCTGCTACATTAGCTTCCAGTCGAAAGGACGCCACTGTGCCCCAGGCTGTCCCTGGGGTGTTATGGTCTGAACTGGGAATGCCAATGCCGATGCTGCTTGCCACTCACCCTCCAAAATGGCATCTCTGATAACCCCAGACCAACGACTATTTGTTGCAGTGGGTTTCACTAATACCCCATTATTAGTTGTCACCTGAACATCCCCCACAGGAATTCCACCCATCTCCCTTATTCCCTTTTCAATGTCCATTACAGATCGATCTGAGGGTCCTGACTTTTGAGGGGAGAGGGGTCCCGGGGTGGTCTTAGGGAGTTCTCTTGGTACGCCGTCGTGTTCCGAATCGATGTCAGACTAGTCTGTCGCGTAATGAGGGCGAGTTTCCCGAGGATGAGAGTTGGGGCCCTTTGGTGTGGGTTCGGGGGGGGCTGGAGGGGTCTCCCTTTCCCCCGCCTGTAAGGGCTTCTGCAGAACTTTATCAGTTTCCTTGGCCACTTCTTCAGGTGTGTCTTTAATTGGGATAATAACACCTTTGGCTGTATCGGCCAATAGATGGTCAAAAACATGTGTATCAGGCGGGGGGGGCCCTTCTGATCCCAACAGCTTAGTAGCTGCCATAGACATCCTCTTCTCTGCCACCACCTGCTGCAGCTGATTTATGACCTCCCTCCAGGTGACCCCCAGGTCTTTAGCAGACTTATTCCCCCCCTATGGTAGTGTCCCACAAAGAGTCCCCAATTTCCCTCCATTCAGCAATGCTGAACATTAGCTGTGGGTCCTTAAGATGTCCTTTCTCCTTCGCCCAACGACATAGCTCTCTGAGCTTTTTCGTGCTCACACTAGCACTAGTAATTGTTCTAAAAGTGTGAGTGCCGCCTCTCGATCCATGGTGGATTTTAGAGTGCGGTTTTACCCGTGCAGGTGTGGGTGCGCAGGCCACATCAGCTGTCACTCCTAGCCGAGCTTCATTGATTTGCCAGTAGCCGAGCTGCACCGCTTTTGCCGGTAACTGAGCTTCACTGCTTTTGCCAGTAGCCGAGCTGCGCCGCATTTGTGAGTAGACGCTTCCTGCATTGCCGGCTCCTAGCTTCCCCCGTCTGTGCCTTTGCTGCAACGGCCAGACACAGTTTGGAGAAGTCCGAGTACAACCTCGAGTCCCCGTTCAGGGCTCCAAATGTCGGAGGGGAGACCCGAATCAAGAACACAATCTCAATATGAGTTACGCTTCTTGTTCGATTTATTGCACAGGCTCACCTAATTTATACCATTGGTGATAGTTTACGTGACAGCTCTACATCTTTCATTGGCTACTGAGACAAGGGGGGGCACAAAATTACAAGATGGGATATAGAAATCTTTAGAAGTAGCTTTAAGTAATGTTAAGTTTGATGGCTTTGTAACAATAGCAATGGAAAATTACTGAGGTGCATGATACATAGAGAAAAATATAGAGAGTGCAGCTAGAGAACATACTGAGAATTCTCACAAGATAAATTGTTATAGTTGACATAGCTTTAAGAAAAAACAGCCTAGAAAAACAGGACACAGGGATAAGGGGTATCTGGGAACTGCAGGTGTCCAGGATGGGATACAGTTAAACTAACTGATAAGTAGGAGGATGGGAGGATTATTATGTCTCTGGTGCTAACAAACCAATTAAACTGGTATGAGCATCTACTGCGCGTGCTTCAAAGTCTGCCAGAAGTGATGAAGATTGTTGGAAGAAGTAAACAACCCTCAGAGACCACCACCACAATTCTGTACGCATGCGGAGAACTCTCTGGAAAATGATGTAATCCATACGTAGCCTCATGAATATGTATGTATGCCCAGGGACTATATAAGGATGGCTTGTATAGCAATACGGGGACACACTTTAGGAGGAGTTATCCCCCGTGTCTCCTGGCGCCACAATAAAGAATACCTGCTTGTCAGCTGGAAAACTTTGTTGGCAAGTTTGTTCCTGGAGTTTTCTCCGAATCAATTTGGCACCCCAGATGGGACCCTCTCTGCTCAGCTGCAGGACCTGCTGAGGACAGGGCTCCCTAGGGCCCTGGGGAATTTTTCCTGGAGGGACCCCTCGACTCATTCGGATCGCTGCAGGAGCAGACAAGGACCATCTCATAAAAGGTATTCTATTTTTTGTATAGTCTGTAAGGTGCAGGGGGCACCTCGGTTTGGTAAATTGGTTTGGTAAATTGGTTTGGTAAGCGTACGCATGGTTTGGAAGCCTTCCATAAATCAAGATAAGAAATCTCGTGGGTAAAGGGGTATACCCGGCTGCTAGCGTCCGTTTGGTATACACCCCCAAGAAGCAGGGGGCTTCTTGTGGTTTGGGTCCTGCAGGACACAGGGGGTGTCTTGCAGAAAAGGTTTTGAATTTTACTGGTATACACCCACAAGAAGCATTTGATTTATTTTGTGGCTTGTTATATTAAGGATTTTGGTCTTGTGATTTTGGTATCAGTGACAGACTGTTATAACTAAGCAGGGGGCATCTTGTGATTTAGGTCCTACAAGACGCAGGCTGGTCAACTATAAAGGGTTCAAGGAAACCCCCCTATTAATGTTACAATATGGTCTGAGCCATAGGGGTTAGGAAGTATTGCTTTTGATTCTACTGGTATTCGCCTTATTTTGTGGCTTGTTACAATAATGATTTTGGTCTTGTGATTTTGGTACTGGTGACAGGATGTTATAACTGTGTTATTAACTGTTGTTTGTTTGGTTGAATTTAAGTCTCTGTCTTTGTCTCAAGTGTTGTAACTGTGTGGAGTATGTCTGGGGATCCCGTCTGTGTGTGTGTGTGTGTGAATGTGAGATTGATAATGGAAAATCAGCAGAGTGAAGAGATCTTGAAAAAGAATCCTTTTGGGTGCATTTTGGCACACTGGAAAGAACTTGGAGGGTCTCCTGGGGGCTTGGTAAATAAGAAAATATTGGTAAAATATTGTAACCAATGGTGGCCTTTGTATACTTTGGAAGATCAGGAAAAATGGCCTAAAAATGGAACTCTGAACTATAATACAGTGTTACAATTAATGTTGTTTTAAGGGGGCAAGGAAAATGGGATGAAGTAATGTATGCAGATATGTTTTTCACTTTAAGAAATCACACGGAGTGACAGACTGAATGCAAAATTAATATAGCTCCGCCAGATTCCTTAATTTTGGCTTTGGAAAAGGACAGGGAAAAACTGAAAGTTAAGCTGGAGATGCTCAGCCTGTGATATTGGGGAAAGATGTTTAAAGTTAAAAAACAGTAATCAAGAAGATAGGGTGGAAAATCACGTACCACAGGTACCTCCGAGAGGAGCACCCTCTGCATCTGTCCTATCTGATATTGATAAGGAGGAAGAGATTTCTGTCACTGGCAACAAGCGGCACATTCACATTCAGAGTTAAGAAGGGGTTAAACCAGAAGCGCTGTTGCAGAGGCAGGCATCTGCAGGCCCTGCAGAGCAGGGTGAGCCGCTGTGAGAAAAAGGAAAAAAAAAGGGAAAACCAAGGGGGAAAGGAGGGGAGCTCGAGCAGCTCCTGTGTTTGAGCGTGGGAGGAGGGATGTCGGGAGGAGGTGGGGGAGTGGGCTCTTCTTCTGTGGGACCGGATCGGTGTGCGTGCTATGGGGGGTTTGGACGCTGGAAGTGAGACTGCCCGGGGGGCTGCAGTGCCATGGAGTGGCTCCGGTGACTGAACTGGAGCTAAACTGACAGGGACCTGGGGAATCTACCCTAGCAGATCCACTGGTTACATTAAAACTATGAACTAGGGGAAATAAAGTGGAATTTTAGTGGATACAGGAGCAACTTATTTGGTGTTAAATCAGAGAGAAAAGAATTTGTTACAGATGTGGGAGCTACTGGCCACCAAGAAAAAGAAAAGAAAAAAAAAAAAAGAAAAAAAAAAGGCATTCTTTCTGAAACCTTTAAAGTACAAATTGGGAAAACAAATAGGAATGCATAAATTTTTATGCATGCCAAATTCTCTAAAATCTTTGTTAGGGCGAGAAGCAACATTTAAGGAAGGCAAAATGGAATTCAGAGTTAAAAACAATTAATTGCAGTTTTGAGTTTATCTTTAATTCAACAGAAAAGCAAAAAGGAGGACCTCCCTGAAATAGAAGAAATCCTTAATCAGGTATATGTGGGAGTATGGGCATCTGAAGTTCCAGGTAAGGCGAAAAATGCTTTGCCTGTTAAAGTGGAAATAAAAAGGGGGGCCTACCCAATTAGAATAAAACAGTATCCCTTAAAATTAGAAGATCAAAGGGAATAAAAAAAAATGATAAATTTTAAAATATAGATTATTAATTGAATGTGAATCGGAATATAATACTCCTATCTGGACAGTAAAGAAATATGATGAGAAAAGTTGCAGATTGGTTCACGATCTCAGGGCAATCAACAAAATTGCAGAGGATATTCGTCCAGTAGTAGTTAATTCGTATGACTGACTAAACTGAATAAACATAGAATCATAGAATCATAGAATCATAGAACAGTTAGGGTTGGAAAGGACCTCAAGAGCATCAAGCTCCAACCCCCCTGCCATGGGCAGGGACACCTCGCTCTAAACCATATTACCCAAGGCCTCATCCAACCTGGCCTTGAACACTGCCAGGGATGAAGCATTCACAACCTCCCTGGACAACCTATTCCAGTGCCTCACCACCCTAACAGGAAAGAATTTCCTCCTTATATCCCATCTAAACTTCCCCTGTTTAAGTTTTAACCCATAACCCCTTGTCCTATCATTACAGTCCCTACTGAAGAGTCCATCCCCGGCATCCCTATAGGCCCCCTTCAGGTACTGTGTGGAGCAATGGTTATTCTCACGAGGGCCTGCACAACCCAGGATTAGAGCCGAGTAAGACAGCCTTGAACTCTCTCTGACTCAGCTGGGCCGAGGAGGCCTGGAGTCGAAGAAATGTAAGCAGAACATTGAAACAGGAGCTTGCTGGCCACAAGGAATGCACCGCTTATCGCAAGGCATGCACCCTCCTGTTGCAGAGATATGTGTGCAAAACTCAGCTTAGCCAATAGCAATGTATAGACAGGCGTGTGAACAGTTGTTGGGGACCAATGATAGCTTTGCTTTAGGTGCGTGGCTTATTTAGAATCCTATATAAACACTGTGTATGTAAACAATAGAGAAGAACGATCATACTCATATTGAGGTTGCGTCGTTACTCCGGGCCCGACTCCCACTCCGGCATCTGGTAGCAGAGGATTCCTCAGGAAGATCTCTGAGACTGTGGTAAGCAGCAAGAGGAGGGTCGGAGCAAGAAGAATCAGCTGGGGAAGCCCTGCCAGGGACAAGAGGCCCAGGCAGACGCGGAAAGCCGATGTTAAGAGCTCTCTAACCCCCAGGTGCAAGGACTGTATCTTGAAAGCTGCAGCCAACTTGCTCCAAGGAATCCTCTCCAAGAGAGGGAAAAAGAACGCTGGTGAAGCAGCCGATACGATTACTTAAGTTAGGCCAGAAATGGGGACATGTTGAGAACATTGTTCGTGCATCTTCCGTATCATACGTTCAGATTTTGGGAAACATGTGGGCAAAAACTGTGGAAGGTGATAGTAAGGATGAAAAGGAGGTTAAAGCTGTACGACACCAATGGAACTATGTCCTAGAGACCTTAAAAAATGAGGCAGAGAGGGAAGCCTGCATTGTGCCTAGCACGGCACCGCAGAAGCCTCCTCAGCATAAGGGGGAAGATAAAGTGAAACAGTGCTCACGTCCAAAAGTACAAGTAGAAAGTGAAAACGCGGTCACCTTCGACCTAGAGGAAGAAGACCCCAAATCGGAATTGGAACCAGACCCAGAGTCTCCGGCAGAACCAGACTTGTACCCTTCCCTTCCTGATCCCGACTCAGACTCAGAGGGTTTAGACAGTTTGGCTTATCAGCAGATGCGAACCAGCCTCAGTGACGGTCAACTGCAACAGCTGCTGAAGAAATTAAAGCATTGGAGACAAAAGAAACCTCTGAACCCTCTGCCCCACCCTCCTACAATCCAGTAGTAAAGAAAGGGGAGTGGGAGGGGGGTGTTGGGCACGGGTAGGGGATTACAGTAATAACCCTGCTAAAGGTTGGCCTGGGATGATCAAAGATGCAATTGTTATGGGGGAATATTCGGCTATGGGTCCCTCGGCATTCCTGGTGTTTAACACTCCACAGGGGGGAAAGGAGTGGGAGGCATTGGATTTAAAGGTAGTAAAGGAGGCACGTCAACCGGTAACATCCTACGGGTTAAAATCATTGTATACTGAGGCAATTACTGAACATATTTTTTCTGCATATATCTTAGCACCATATGATATCTGTATAATAGCTCAATTGTTGCTTACTCCCCACCTTCAGATATGATTTAAAGTGATCACAGCAGAGGAAAAGGCTGGATACATGGCTACTGCCTTTGCCAGTGCTGTTAAACCCCTTCTACAATAAGGTTAGGGCGACTGTGGGGGTGCTAAAGGTATGAGGTGTTATAATTGCGGACGGATGGGACATTGTAAAAAGAAACAGTGTACTGTAAAGAAAATTAGTTCAGCAACCCCTCCCCCCGCCCCCCCCCCACGGTGGGGTTACTGGTTTTGCAGATAAATGTGTTAGATGTGACAAATTACTGCCCCAGGACACCCCCCTTGTCAGTGATTGAATGAATTGAAATTTGATCTTAGGACATCCGTTTTATGGATGGTTTCAGTCCTTAAAGTGAAGGGAGCAACCTTTTTTACGTTAAAGTTCTGCATCAAGACCTGCAGTGGGAAGGTCTCTCGTATGCTCTTATCAGGAGTATCGGGCAGACTGTGATGGACTGAGGACTTATGACCCCATATACAATTCATTTAATACATTCTCTCTGTGATACTCATGTAGTAGAAGCTGGTAAAAATAGGTATGTCCAGGTTTCTGGCGACCTTTGGAGACCTTTATAAATACTGCTGGCTACTTCTTCCAACATAGCCTGGCCACCTGTGTCGGAATGAGTGTGCATTTTGGTCAGTATAAAAGCCCAAGCCTCATGCCATGTGGGGGAGGCAGAGCCTCTGCGGGGATGCCTGCTAAGGTTGAGCCTGCCACCTCGCACTGCAATGATGCTTCTCGGAGCTGCTTTTCTTGTTAGTCTTCACAGGGTCCTTGTGCCACGTTCTGTACGTGGGATTGTGTAGTAGAAGTAATGATTGTTGGGATTTTGTGCTTCAAATATTGTAGTTGTGTGGAGTGTGCTTGTGGGATCCCATACATGTGTGTGTGTGTGTGTGTGTGTGTGTGTGTGTGTGTGTTGAGGGCAGACGGTGTTCTGGGTATTTTTTGTTGTTGGGTTCATGTAAAAGTTTCTAATAGATAGTAGTTTAACATTTCAGACAAGAAAGGGTTAATGCAAAAGTGAAGTTGCCGGCAGATATTTATGGTTGCTGCTGAAGCAGGCAGGCGGCTGTAGCTGCTGCCGAGCAGGCTGGCGTTTGTAGCTGTGCAAAGCAGGGTGAGCAACTTCAAAAAAAAAAAAAAAAGTTATTTGATAAGAGTTCAGTCCCCATGTTCAAAAATGGCTGCCCTCCGATTCGGCTCCCGGTGCTCCACTGGTGGAAGGACCAGGACGGACACCAGAGCCGAGGAGAGAAAAAACAAAATAAAACAAAACCAAGCTTAATATGTTTAGAGTAACCTGGGGATGAATCCAAGACTTGGAGGAACAGATCGGTTGAAACAAGAACTGCTAACTGAAAAAGCGAGAGGGGTAATACAACCACAAGCCTGATTCTGTTGTATGGCCTCGAAAAGTAGAATCGCACCTAGAGCTGAGGACGTTGACCGATGTTCAAACCCTAATGGGGGATTTGCAATGGGTCCAGCCTCTTATTTGAATTACTAATGAACAGCTAATGCCTTTACGTCCTTTGCTAAAGGGTGCACAAGCTGACAAACCAGTTGTTGTTTCTGAAGAACAACGGTCGTCTCTCATTCACAGTCAGTGTTTGCTGTGATCTTGCAATGGCAAAAGAAAAACAGGGGAGACATCTTGGCTATTTTGGAATGGTCATTTTTGCCATTGCAAGCTCGCAAGAGCATTCAAACACGCATGGAAGCAGTTGGACAAATCATTAGAAAAGGGAGAACACGCACACTTGCCATTTCAGGAGAAGAGCCAGCCAGCATTCACATTCCTATAGCTGTGGAGGACCTAGAGTGGGTAATGGGGCATTCCGTTAGCCTGCAGATGGCCTTGCTGCAATATGAAGGGAAAGTCTCGGTGGATTTACCTAACGGAAAAGATGCCTCATTGCTATTGTCCAATGCATGGATAACACGACCAAAGTTATCCATGAGACCCATTCAGGGAGGGCTAACTGTGTATAGAGATGCAGGGAAAAAATCGGCTAGTGCAGTGGTCACATGGTGCCAGGGCAATCAATGGAAACGTCACAAGCTTTTGCAAGGTCAGGAGATTCGTTAAAAACTCTAGAGTTAACTGCGGTTGTCTGGGCAATATTGTATTGGTTACATGTCCCGCTGAATGCGGTCACTTATTCGTTATATGTGGTGGGCGTAGTACAACGAATCAAAGATGCATTTATTAGAGAAATGTGGAATGAGCGTCTTATGAGGCTTTTTCAGCAACCTTAACAAGCTATCTGCCAGCGTTCAGCAGAATATTACATCATTCATATTCGGAGCCAAAAAAGTCGCCCTTAGTTTGCTTTTCTTCTTCCTCATAGGGGCAACTGATACTGGCATGGACTGATCCTTTGGTTAAGATGCAATGTCTGTCACTGGGGTTGGAGTGGCTGCAGTGTCTGTTGTCAGGGTTTGAGTAGATGCTGCGCTTCTCGATGGAGCTGAGGGAGCTGCTGTGCTTGGGGTTTGAGTAGCTTCATTGTCTGTTGCTGTCAGGGTTTGAGTGGCTGCTGCGCTTGTCACTGGAGCTGAGGAAGCTGCTGTGCTTGGGGTTTGAGTAGCTGCGTTGTCTGTTGCTTTGTCATGAGATCCGGAGACATCTTTTCCCTGCTCCTCACAGAACAGGGCTCTGTAGGCGTAGGCCACGCCCCAGCACATTGCAGCAAGATGTCCCTCTCTGGTGTTGCCAGGACAACAGCACATCTCGTTTAAGTGTTCTTCTAATTTTTCTGGATCCTGCATTTGTTCAGGAGTGAAATTCCAAAGCACTGGAGGGGCCCACTGGCTTAAGTGCTTGCCCATATGATCCCCCACACACTGCAACTCATGACTGTGCGGACCTGGGGGAGATCTCTTGGAAGTATTCTTAAGTAGTCGTTTAACCCTAGACAAGACCCGAGCCAGACCCTGCTTCGCTTTCGAGATCGGACAAGACTGCATGTTCTCAGGGTGGTTACACCGTAGGCAAAACATAGAGAGCATATGCAGCAACAAGCTGGTTCCCAGCAAAAGGAGCAGGGTGCTTTCAAGGGCATTGAAAGGATATTCAAGATCTCAAACATTTCCAGAATCTACTTCCACTGTAAATAGCCTGGTGGGGGAGAGGGGATTGTGAGGGAATATCTCCTCCATAGGTTGACCACACAAGGGAAGGAAAAAAAAAGATATGTAATTGTCAAAAATTCCCATTACATGCCTCCCATAGTATAAAGGTGATGACCATGCTGAGAATACACACCAGATCAGTTTCATGATCCATGATTCCATTGTATCACAAGTCACTATCACAATGTACAGCAAAACAGAGAGAGGTGGTTAAGGGCTCTGGAGCTCAGACAGTCTTTTCGTCTACTCTCCAGGATACAAGGGAGGACCTAAAAAAAGCCAGGAGGATTAGCCAGGTTAATAAATGGTTAAAAGGGTGGTGTCACAGTCAGGGGTTTGGGTGTCTTGAACATGGGACACAAGTTTATAGGCCAGGTCTAGCAGGGGCTGGTGGAGCTGGTGTGATAAAGAAGGGGAAGAGCAGTTTTGGTAGGAGGCTTGCCAGACTGGTCAAGGAGGCTTTCAACTAGATGTGCTGGGGAAGGGGGGCATAATTCCATCCCAACACACCCAGTCAGTTGCCAGCATTGCTCGGAGCAATGTAGAGATATTCCAGCTGCTCCAGCCAATGAGCCAGTGAGTCTACATCCAGGTGTTTGCTTGGCAGATGTTGAGTCTGGAGCTCACATTAGGACTTAGATCCCATTTGCGTTAATGTATGACAGTAAACAGAGTCTGGCCCCAGACTTGCAGGTATACATGTCTATTGAGGCAAATGGATGGAAATTAATTGTTGAAGTGGCTCAGAAAAGCAGGAGTCCAACAGGTTTGCTGTCACTCAGGGATAAGAGGGACAGAGTTGCCAGGGAAGCTTCAGGCCCCAAGAATGCCTTGGTCAGTGTGGGGAGGGAGCAAAGGGGCTGCTGGCAGAGCCTGGTTCCTTTCTGGTGAACCAGCATAGGGATTTTGTCTGCCTTTGCATAAATGGAGGCTGCCTTAGGAGGATGCTTTGCTTGGATGAAAGAGCTAGGAGTAGCCTATTTATTGTCCCAGGGACAGGGGCAATGGATCTGGCTTTAGTCCCTGCTTCCACTATTTGCCCACCTCCAAGGAGGACATCTTTATTCACACCTTCCTCATGGAAAAATTCAGCAAGGGTTCCAAGCACTGTGGAATCATTTGCTTGAGGGTGTAAATGGGCCATTTAGGGTCTGCCTGCCCTGCAGTATCCTGGGCCCAGCACAGCTCCCAACCCTGCTCCAAGGCAGCCTTAGACACACTTTCAACACACCTTCTAACTCCTCTCCTTCTCTTTCTCTTCCAGGGCTCAGCTCCCATCCTGGTAGTCATGGTGATCTTACTAAATATTGGAGTCGCCATTTTGTTTATTAACTTTTTCATCAAGACTACTTTGTTCGCAAAAATAAGTTACATGTATGAATGGGGGGGAAAACCCAAACAACAAGAAAAAGGGAAAAAACATAAGTCGAACTGTGTGGAGCAATGGTTATTCTCATGAGGGCCTGCACAACCCAGGATTAGAGCTGAGTGAGACAGCCTTGAACTCTCTCTGACTCAGCTGAGCCGAGGAGGCCTGGAGTCGAAGAAATGTAAGCAGAACGCTGAAACAGGAGCTTGCTGGCCACAAGGAATGCACCGCTTATCACAAGGCATGCACCCTGCTGTTGCAGAGATATGTGTGTAAAACTTAGCTTAGCCAATAGCAATGTATAGACAGGCGCGTGAACAGTTGTTGGGGACCAATGATAGCTTTGCTTTAGGAGCGTGGCTTATTTAGAATCCTATATAAACACTGTGTATGCAAACAATAGAGGAGAACGATCATACTCATATTGAGGTTGCGTCGTTACTCCGGGCCCGACTCCCACTCCGGCATCTGGTAGCAGAGGATGGTTCCCGACCAAAGATCTCTGAGACTGTGGTAAGCAGCAAGAGGAGGGTCGGAGCAAGAAGAATCAGCTGGGGAAGCCCTGCCAGGGACAAGAGGCCCAGGCAGACGCGGAAAGCCGATGTTAGAGTAGCTCTCTAACCCCCAGGTGCAGCTATGGATCCGGAAGCTGCAGCCAACTTGCTCCAAGGAATCCTCTCCAAGAGAGGGAAAGAAGCGCTGGTGAAGCAGCCGATACGATTACTTAAGTTAGGCCAGAAATGGGGACATGTTGAGGACATTTGTCTGATATTTTCCGTATCAGAATGGCGAGACTTTGGGGGAAACATGTGGCAAAAACTGTGGAAGGTGATAGTAAGGATGAAAAGGAGGTTAAAGCGGTACGACACCAATGGAACTATGTCCTAGAGACCTTAAAAGAAATGAGGGCAGAGAGGGAAGCCCCCCTCATTGTGCCTGGCACGGCATCACAGAAGCCTCCTCACCATAAGGGGGAAGATAAAGTGAAACGGCGCTCACGTCCAAAAGTACAAGTAGAAAGTGCAAACGCGGTCACCTTCGACCTAGAGGAAGAAGACCCCAAATCGGAATTGGAACCAGACCCAGAGTCTCCGGCAGAACCGGACTTGTACCCTCCCCTTCCTGATCCTGACTCAGAGGGTTTAGACAGTTTGGCTTATCGGCAGATGCGAACCAGCCTCAGTGATGGTCAACTGCAACAGCTGCTGAAGAAATTAAAGCATTGGAGACAAAAGAAACCTCTGAACCCTCTGCCCCACCCTCCTACAATCCAGTAGTAAAGAAAGGGGAGTGGGAGGGGGGTGTTGGGCACGGGTAGGGGATTACAGTAATAACCCTGCTAAAGGTTGGCCTGGGATGATCAAAGATGCAATTGTTATGGGGGAATATTCGGCTATGGGTCCCTCGGCATTCCTGGTGTTTAACACTCCACAGGGGGGAAAGGAGTGGGAGGCATTGGATTTAAAGGTAGTAAAGGAGGCACGTCAACCGGTAACATCCTACGGGTTAAAATCATTGTATACTGAGGCAATTACTGAACATATTTTTTCTGCATATATCTTAGCACCATATGATATCTGTATAATAGCTCAATTGTTGCTTACTCCCCACCTTCAGATATGATTTAAAGTGATCACAGCAGAGGAAAAGGCTGGATACATGGCTACTGCCTTTGCCAGTGCTGTTAAACCCCTTCTACAATAAGGTTAGGGCGACTGTGGGGGTGCTAAAGGTATGAGGTGTTATAATTGTGGACGGATGGGACATTGTAAAAAGAAACAGTGTACTGTAAAGAAAATTAGTTCAGCAACCCCTCCCCCCGCCCCCCCCCCACGGTGGGGTTACTGGTTTTGCAGATAAATGTGTTAGATGTGACAAATTACTGCCCCAGGACACCCCCCTTGTCAGTGATTGAATGAATTGAAATTTGATCTTAGGACATCCGTTTTATGGATGGTTTCAGTCCTTAAAGTGAAGGGAGCAACCTTTTTTACGTTAAAGTTCTGCATCAAGACCTGCAGTGGGAAGGTCTCTCGTATGCTCTTATCAGGAGTATCGGGCAGACTGTGATGGACTGAGGACTTATGACCCCATATACAATTCATTTAATACATTCTCTCTGTGATACTCATGTAGTAGAAGCTGGTAAAAATAGGTATGTCCAGGTTTCTGGCGACCTTTGGAGACCTTTATAAATACTGCTGGCTACTTCTTCCAACATAGCCTGGCCACCTGTGTCGGAATGAGTGTGCATTTTGGTCAGTATAAAAGCCCAAGCCTCATGCCATGTGGGGGAGGCAGAGCCTCTGCGGGGATGCCTGCTAAGGTTGAGCCTGCCACCTCGCACTGCAATGATGCTTCTCGGAGCTGCTTTTCTTGTTAGTCTTCACAGGGTCCTTGTGCCACGTTCTGTACGTGGGATTGTGTAGTAGAAGTAATGATTGTTGGGATTTTGTGCTTCAAATATTGTAGTTGTGTGGAGTGTGCTTGTGGGATCCCATACATGTGTGTGTGTGTGTGTGTGTGTGTGTGTGTGTGTGTGTTGAGGGCAGACGGTGTTCTGGGTATTTTTTGTTGTTGGGTTCATGTAAAAGTTTCTAATAGATAGTAGTTTAACATTTCAGACAAGAAAGGGTTAATGCAAAAGTGAAGTTGCCGGCAGATATTTATGGTTGCTGCTGAAGCAGGCAGGCGGCTGTAGCTGCTGCCGAGCAGGCTGGCGTTTGTAGCTGTGCAAAGCAGGGTGAGCAACTTCAAAAAAAAAAAAAAAAGTTATTTGATAAGAGTTCAGTCCCCATGTTCAAAAATGGCTGCCCTCCGATTCGGCTCCCGGTGCTCCACTGGTGGAAGGACCAGGACGGACACCAGAGCCGAGGAGAGAAAAAACAAAATAAAACAAAACCAAGCTTAATATGTTTAGAGTAACCTGGGGATGAATCCAAGACTTGGAGGAACAGATCGGTTGAAACAAGAACTGCTAACTGAAAAAGCGAGAGGGGTAATACAACCACAAGCCTGATTCTGTTGTATGGCCTCGAAAAGTAGAATCGCACCTAGAGCTGAGGACGTTGACCGATGTTCAAACCCTAATGGGGGATTTGCAATGGGTCCAGCCTCTTATTTGAATTACTAATGAACAGCTAATGCCTTTACGTCCTTTGCTAAAGGGTGCACAAGCTGACAAACCAGTTGTTGTTTCTGAAGAACAACGGTCGTCTCTCATTCACAGTCAGTGTTTGCTGTGATCTTGCAATGGCAAAAGAAAAACAGGGGAGACATCTTGGCTATTTTGGAATGGTCATTTTTGCCATTGCAAGCTCGCAAGAGCATTCAAACACGCATGGAAGCAGTTGGACAAATCATTAGAAAAGGGAGAACACGCACACTTGCCATTTCAGGAGAAGAGCCAGCCAGCATTCACATTCCTATAGCTGTGGAGGACCTAGAGTGGGTAATGGGGCATTCCGTTAGCCTGCAGATGGCCTTGCTGCAATATGAAGGGAAAGTCTCGGTGGATTTACCTAACGGAAAAGATGCCTCATTGCTATTGTCCAATGCATGGATAACACGACCAAAGTTATCCATGAGACCCATTCAGGGAGGGCTAACTGTGTATAGAGATGCAGGGAAAAAATCGGCTAGTGCAGTGGTCACATGGTGCCAGGGCAATCAATGGAAACGTCACAAGCTTTTGCAAGGTCAGGAGATTCGTTAAAAACTCTAGAGTTAACTGCGGTTGTCTGGGCAATATTGTATTGGTTACATGTCCCGCTGAATGCGGTCACTTATTCGTTATATGTGGTGGGCGTAGTACAACGAATCAAAGATGCATTTATTAGAGAAATGTGGAATGAGCATCTTATGAGGCTTTT